>NC_140996.1:178991808-179621808 GCF_052327205.1 Somniosus microcephalus | reverse complement strand
TCTCGCTCTCGGTCTCTCGGCCTCTCGCTCTCTCGCTCTCGGTCTCGGTCTCTCGCTCTCGGTCTCTCGCTCTCGGGCTCTCGCTCTCGCTCTCTCGGTCTCTCGCTCTCTCGGGCTCGCGCTCTCTCGGTCTCGCTCTCTCGCTCTCTCGGTCTCACGCTCTCTCTCTCGCTCTCTCCCTCTCTCTCTCTCGGTCTCGCTCTCTCGGTCTCGCTCTCTCGCTCTCTCGGTCTCGCTCTCTCTTTCTCGCTCTCTCGCTCTCTCTCTCTCGGTCTCGCTCTCTCGCTCTCTCTCTCTCGCTCTCTCGCTCTCTCTCTCTCGGTCTCGCTCTCTCTCTCTCGCTCTCTCTCTCTCGGTCTCTCGCTCTCTCGGTCTCGCTCTCGCTCTCGGTCTCTCGCTCTCGGTCTCTCGCTCTCGGTCTCGGTCTCTCGCTCTCTCGGTCTCTCGGTCTCTCGGTCTCTCGCTCTCTCGGTCTCTCGCTCTCTCGGTCTCTCGCTCTCTCGGTCTCTCGCTCTCTCGGTCTCTCGCTCTCTCGCTCGCTCTCGCTCTCGGGCTCTCGCTCTCGGGCTCTCGCTCTCGGTCTCTCGCTCTCTCGGTCTCTCGCTCTCTCGCTCTCTCGGTCTTGCTCTCGCTCTCTTGCTCGCTCTCTCGCTAGCTCTCGCTCTCGGTCTCTCGCTCTCGGTCTCTCGCTCTCGGTCTCTCGCTCTCTCGCTCTCGCTCTCACTCTCGCTCTCTCGCTCTCTCTCGCTCTCTCTCGCTCTCTCTCGCTCTCGCTCTCTCGGTCTCTCGCTCTCGCTCTCTCGGTCTCTCGGTCTCTCGGTGTCGCTCGCTCTCGCTCTCGGGCTCTCGGGCTCTCGGTCTCTCGCTCTTGGTCTCTCGGTCTCTCGCTCTCGCTCTCTCGGTCTCTCGGTGTCGCTCGCTCTCGGGCTCTCGGGCTCTCGGTCTCTCGCTCTCGCTCTCTCGCTCTCTCGCTCTCTCGCTCTCTCGGTCTCTCGCTCTCTCGGTCTCTCGCTCTCACTCTCGCTCTCTCTCGCTCTCTCTCGCTCTCTCTCGCTCTCGCTCTCTCGGTCTCTCGCTCTCGCTCTCTCGGTCTCTCGCTCTCTCGCTCTCGCTCTCGGTCTCTCGCTCTCGGTCTCTCGCTCTCTCGGTCTCTCGCTCTCTCGGTCTCTCGCTCTCGGTCTCTCGCTCTCTCGCTCTCGGTCTCTCGCTCTCGGTCTCTCGGCCTCTCGCTCTCTCGGTCTCTCGCTCTCGGTCTCTCGCTCTTGGTCTCTAGCTCTCGCTCTCTTGCTCTCTCGCTCTCTCGCTCGCTCTCGGTCTCTCGGTCTCTCGGTCTCTCTCTCTCTCGGTCTCTCGGTCTCTCGCTCTCGGTCTCTCGGTCTCTCGGTCTCTCTCTCTCTCGGTCTCTCGGTCTCTCGCTCTCGGTCTCTCTGTCTCTCGCTCTCTCACTCTCGGTCTCTCGCTCTCGGTCTCGGTCTCTCGCTCTCGGTCTCTCGCTCTCGGTCTCTCGCTCTCGGGCTCTCGCTCTCGCTCTCTCGGTCTCTCGCTCTCTCGGTCTCGCTCTCTCGCTCTCTCGGTCTCGCGCTCTCGCTCTCTCGCTCTCTCTCTCTCGGTCTCGCTCTCTCACTCTCTCGGTCTCTCGCTCTCTCGGTCTCTCGGTCTCTCGGCCTCTCGGTCTCGCTCTCGCTCTCTCGGTCTCTCGCTCTCTCGGGCTCTCGGTCTCTCGCTCTCGGTCTCTCGGTCTCTCGCTCTCGGTCTCTCGGTCTCTCGCTCTCTCGCTCTCGGTCTCGGTCTCTCGCTCTCGGTCTCTCGCTCTCGGGCTCTCGCTCTCGGGCTCTCGCTCTCGCTCTCTCGGTCTCTCGCTCTCTCGGTCTCGCGCTCTCTCGGTCTCGCTCTCTCGCTCTCTCGGTCTCACTCTCTCTCTCTCGCTCTCTCGCTCTCTCTCTCTCGGTCTCGCTCTCTCGGTCTCGCTCTCTCGCTCTCTCGGTCTCGCTCTCTCTTTCTCGCTCTCTCGCTCTCTCTCTCTCGGTCTCGCTCTCTCGCTCTCTCTCTCTCGCTCTCTCGCTCTCTCTCTCTCGGTCTCGCTCTCTCTCTCTCGCTCTCTCGCTCTCTCTCTCTCGGTCTCTCGCTCTCTCGGTCTCGCTCTCGCTCTCGGTCTCTCGCTCTCGGTCTCTCGCTCTCGGTCTCGGTCTCTCGCTCTCTCGGTCTCTCGGTCTCTCGGTCTCTCGCTCTCTCGGTCTCTCGCTCTCTCGGTCTCTCGGTCTCTCGCTCTCTCGGTCTCTCGGTCTCTCGCTCTCTCGCTCTCTCGCTCGCTCTCGCTCTCGGGCTCTCGCTCTCGGTCTCTCGCTCTCTCGGTCTCTCGCTCTCTCGCTCTCTCGGTCTTGCTCTCGCTCTCTCTCTCGCTCTCTCGCTAGCTCTCGCTCTCGGTCTCTCGCTCTCGGCCTCTCGCTCTCTCGCTCTCGCTCTCACTCTCGCTCTCTCGCTCTCTCTCGCTCTCTCTCGCTCTCTCTCGCTCTCTCTCGCTCTCGCTCTCTCGGTCTCTCGCTCTCTCGGTCTCTCGGTCTCTCGGTGTCGCTCGCTCTCGCTCTCGGGCTCTCGGGCTCTCGGTCTCTCGCTCTCGGTCTCTCGGTCTCTCGCTCTCGCTCTCTCGGTCTCTCGGTGTCGCTCGCTCTCGGGCTCTCGGTCTCTCGCTCTCGCTCTCTCGCTCTCTCGCTCTCTCGGTCTCTCGCTCTCTCGGTCTCTCGCTCTCACTCTCGCTCTCTCTCGCTCTCTCTCGCTCTCTCTCGCTCTCTCTCGCTCTCGCTCTCTCGGTCTCTCGCTCTCGCTCTCTCGGTCTCTCGGTGTCGCTCGCTCTCGCTCTCGGGCTCTCGGTCTCTCGCTCTCTCGGTCTCTCGCTCTCTCGCTCTCGCTCTCTCGGTCTCTCGGTCTCACCCTCGCTCGCTCTCGCTCTCGGTCTCTCGGGCTCTCGGTCTCTCGCTCTCGGTCTCTCGCTCTCTCGCTCTCTCTCGCTCTCGCTCTCTCGGTCTCTCGCTCTCCTCTCTCGCTCGCTCTCTCGCTCTCGGGCTCTCGCTCTCGGGCTCTCGCTCTCTCGCTCTCTCGGTCTCTCGCTCTCTCGGTCTCTCGGTCTCGCTCTCTCGGTCTCTCGCTCTCGGGCTCTCGCTCTCGCTCTCTCGGTCTCTCGCTCTCTCGGTCTCGCTCTCTCGCTCTCTCGCTCTCTCGGTCTCGCGCTCTCGCTCTCTCGCTCTCTGTCTCTTGGTCTCGCTTTCTCGGTCTCGCTCTCTCGCTCTCTCGGTCTCTCGCTCTCTCGGTCTCTCGGTCTCTCGGCCTCTCGGTCTCGCTCTCGCTCTCTCGGTCTCTCGCTCTCTCGGGCTCTCGGTCTCTCGCTCTCGGTCTCTCGGTCTCTCGCTCTCGGTCTCTCGGTCTCTCGCTCTCGGTCTCGGTCTCTCGCTCTCGGTCTCTCGCTCTCGGGCTCTCGCTCTCGGGCTCTCGCTCTCGCTCTCTCGGTCTCTCGCTCTCTCGGTCTCGCGCTCTCTCGGTCTCGCTCTCTCGCTCTCTCGGTCTCACTCTCTCTCTCTCGCTCTCTCACTCTCTCTCTCTCGGTCTCGCTCTCTCGGTCTCGCTCTCTCGGTCTCGCTCTCTCTTTCTCGCTCTCTCGCTCTCTCTCTCTCGGTCTCGCTCTCTCTCTCTCGCTCTCTCTCTCTCGGTCTCTCGCTCTCTCGGTCTCGCTCTCGCTCTCGGTCTCTCGCTCTCGGTCTCTCGCTCTCGGTCTCGGTCTCTCGCTCTCTCGCTCTCTCGGTCTCTCGGTCTCTCGGTCTCTCGCTCTCTCGGTCTCTCGCTCTCTCGGTCTCTCGGTCTCTCGCTCTCTCGCTCTCTCGCTCGCTCTCGCTCTCGGGCTCTCGCTCTCGGGCTCTCGCTCTCGGTCTCTCGCTCTCTCGGTCTCTCGCTCTCTCGCTCTCTCGGTCTTGCTCTCGCTCTCTCGCTCGCTCTCTCGCTAGCTCTCGCTCTCGGTCTCTCGCTCTCGCTCTCTCGCTCTCGCTCTCACTCTCGCTCTCTCGCTCTCTCTCGCTCTCTCTCGCTCTCTCTCGCTCTCGCTCTCTCGGTCTCTCGGTCTCTCGGTGTCGCTCGCTCTCGCTCTCGGGCTCTCGGGCTCTCGGTCTCTCGCTTTGGTCTCTCGGTCTCTCGCTCTCGCTCTCTCGGTCTCTCGGTGTCGCTCGCTCTCGGGCTCTCGGTCTCTCGCTCTCGCTCTCTCGCTCTCTCGCTCTCTCGCTCTCTCGGTCTCTCGCTCTCTCGGTCTCTCGCTCTCACTCTCGCTCTCTCTCGCTCTCTCTCGCTCTCTCTCGCTCTCGCTCTCTCGGTCTTTCGCTCTCGCTCTCTCGGTCTCTCGGTCTCTCGGTGTCGCTCGCTCTCGCTCTCGGGCTCTCGGTCTCTCGCTCTCTCGGTCTCTCGCTCTCTCGGTCTCTCGGTCTCGCCCTCGCTCGCTCTCGCTCTCGGTCTCTCGGGCTCTCGGTCTCTCGCTCTCGGTCTCTCGCTCTCTCGCTCTCTCTCGCTCTTGCTCTCTCGCTCTCGCTCTCTCGGTCTCTCGCTCTCCTCTCTCGCTCGCTCTCTCGCTCTCGGGCTCTCGCTCTCGGGCTCTCGCTCTCTCGCTCTCTCGGTCTCTCGCTCTCTTGCTCTCTTGGTCTCGCTCTCTCGGTCTCTCGCTCTCTCGCTCTCTCGCTCTCTTGGTCTCGCTCTCTCGGTCTCGGTCTCTCGCTCTCGGGCTCTCGCTCTCGCTCTCTCGGCCTCTCGCTCTCTCGGTCTCGCTCTCTCGCTCTCTCGGTCTCGCGCTCTCGCTCTCTCGCTCTCGGTCTCGCTTTCTCGGTCTCGCTCTCTCGCTCTCTCGGTCTCTCGCTCTCTCGGTCTCTCGGTCTCTCGGCCTCTCGGTCTCGCTCTCGCTCTCTCGGTCTCTCGCTCTCTCGGGCTCTCAGTCTCTCGCTCTCGGTCTCTCGGTCTCTCGCTCTCGGTCTCTCGGTCTCTCGCTCTATCGCTCTCGGTCTCGGTCTCTCGCTCTCGGGCTCTCGCTCTCGGGCTCTCGCTCTCGCTCTCTCGGTCTCTCGCTCTCTCGGTCTCGCGCTCTCTCGGTCTCACTCTCTCTCTCTCGCTCTCTCGCTCTCTCTCTCTCGGTCTCGCTCTCTCGGTCTCGCTCTCTCGCTCTCTCGGTCTCGCTCTCTCTTTCTCGCTCTCTCGCTCTCTCTCTCTCGGTCTCGCTCTCTCGCTCTCTCTCTCTCGCTCTCTCGCTCTCTCTCTCTCGGTCTCGCTCTCTCTCTCTCGCTCTCTCGCTCTCTCTCTCTCGGTCTCTCGCTCTCTCGGTCTCGCTCTCGGGCTCTCGCTCTCGGTCTCTCGCTCTCGGTCTCTCGCTCTCGGTCTCGGTCTCTCGCTCTCTCGGTCTCTCGTTCTCTCGGTCTCTCGGTCTCTCGCTCTCTCGGTCTCTCGCTCTCTCGGTCTCTCGCTCTCTCGGTCTCTCGGTCTCTCGCTCTCGGGCTCTCGCTCTCGGGCTCTCGCTCTCGGTCTCTCGCTCTCGCTCTCTCGCTCTCTCGGTCTCTCAGTCTCTCGCTCTCTCGGTCTTGCTCTCGCTCTCTCGCTCGCTCTCTCGCTTCCTCTTGCTCTCGGTCTCTCGCTCTCTGTCTCTCGCTCTCGGTCTCTCGCTCTCTCACTCTCGCTCTCACTCTCGCTCTCTCGCTCTCTCTCGCTCTCTCTCGCTCTCTCTCGCTCTCCCTCTCTCGGTCTCTCGCTCTCGCTCTCTCGGTCTCTCGGTCTCTCGGTGTCGCTCGCTCTCGCTCTCGGGCTTTCGGGCTCTCGGTCTCTCGTTCTCGGTCTCTCGGTATCTCGCTCTCGCTCTCTCGCTCTCTCGGTCTCTCGGTCTCTCGCTCTCACTCTCGCTCTCTCTCGCTCTCTCTCGCTCTCTCTCGCTCTCGCTCTCTCGGTCTCTCGCTCTCGCTCTCTCGCTCTCTCGGTCTCTCGCTCTCGCTCTCTCGCTCTCTCGGTCTCGCTCTCGCTCTCGGTCTCTCGCTCTCGGTCTCTCGCTCTCGGTCTCGGTCTCTCGCTCTCTCGGTCTCTCGCTCTCTCGGTCTCTCGCTCTCTCGGTCTCTCTGTCTCTCGCTCTCTCGCTCTCTCGCTCTCTCGCTCGCTCTCGCTCTCGGGCTCTCGCTCTCGGGCTCTCGCTCTCGGTCTCTCGCTCTCTCGGTCTCTCACTCTCTCGGTCTTGCTCTCGCTCTCTCGCTCGCTCTCTCGCTAGCTCTCGCTCTCGGTCTCTCGCTCTCGGTCTCTCGCTCTCGGTCTCTTGCTCTCTCGCTCTCGCTCTCTCGCTCTCTCTCGCTCTCTCTCGCTCTCTCTCGCTCTCGCTCTCTCGGTCTCTCGCTCTCGCTCTCTCGGTCTCTCGGTCTCTCGGTGTCGCTCGCTCTCGCTCTCGGGCTCTCGGGCTCTCGGTCTCTCGCTCTCGCTCTCTCGGTCTCTCGGTGTCGCTCGCTCTCGGGCTCTCGGGCTCTCGGTCTCTCGCTCTCGCTCTCTCGCTCTCTCGCTCTCTCGGTCTCTCGCTCTCTCGGTCTCTCGCTCTCACTCTCGCTCTCTCTCGCTCTCTCTCGCTCTCTCTCGCTCTCGCTCTCTCGGTCTCTCGCTCTCGCTCTCTCGGTCTCTCGGTGTCGCTCGCTCTCGCTCTCGGGCTCTCGGTCTCTCGCTCTCTCGGTCTCTCGCTCTCTCGCTCTCGCTCTCTCGGTCTCTCGGTCTCGCCCTCGCTCGCTCTCGCTCTCGGTCTCTCGGTCTCTCGCTCTCGGTCTCTCGCTCTCTCGCTCTCTCTCGCTCTTGCTCTCACGCTCTCGCTCTCTCGGTCTCTCGCTCTCCTCTCTCGCTCGCTCTCTCGCTCTCAGGCTCTCGCTCTCTCGCTCTCTCGGTCTCTCGCTCTCTTGCTCTCTCGCTCTTGGTCTCTCGCTCTCGGTCTCTCGCTCTCGCTCTCCCGCTCTTGCTCTCTCGCTCTCGCTCTCTCGCTCTCGCTCTCTCGCTCTCTCGCTCTCGGTCTCTCGCTCTCTCGCTCGCTCTCTCGCTCTCTCGGTCTCTCGCTCTCTCGCTCTCTCGGTCTCGCTCTCTCGCTCTCTCGCTCGCTCTCTCGCTCTCGGTCTCTCGCTCTCGCTCTCGCTCTCGGTCTCGGTCTCGGTCTCTCGCTCTCGGTCTCTCGCTCTCTCGCTCTCTCGCTCTCGCTCTCTCGCTCTCTCGCTCTCGTTCTCTCGCTCTCTTGCTCTCTCGCTCTCTCGCTCTCGGTCTCGCTCTCTCGCTCTCGGTCTCTCGCTCTCTTGCTCTCTCGGTCTCGCTCTCGCTCTCTCGCTCTCGCTCTCTCGCTCTCTCGCTCTCTCGCGCTCTCGCTCTCTCGCGCTCTCGCTCTCTCGCTCTCTCGCTCGCTCTCTCGCTCTCTCGGTCTCTCGCTCTCTCGCTCTCGCTCTCTCGGTCTCGCTCTCTCGCTCTCTCGCTCTCTCGCTCTCGGTCTCTCACTCTCGCTCTCGCTCTCGGTCTCGGTCTCTCGCTCTCGGTCTCTCGCTCTCGGTCTCTCGGTCTCTCGCTCTCGCGCTCTCTCGCTCTCGCTCTCTCGCTCTCTCGCTCTCGCTCTCTCGCTCTCGGTCTCGCTCTCTCGCTCTCACGCTCTCGATCTCTCGCTCTCGCTCTTGCGCTCTCTCGCTCTCTCGGTCTCTCGCTCTCGGTCTCTTGCTCTCTCGCTCTCTCGCTCTCTCGCTCTCTCGCTCTCTCTCGCTCTTGCTCTCTCGCTCTCACTCTCTCGGTCTGTCGCTCTCCTCTCTCGCTCGCTCTCTCGCTCTCGGGCTCTCGCTCTCGGGCTCTCGCTCTCTCGCTCTCTCGCTCTCTCGGTCTCTCGCTCTCTTGGTCTCTCGCTCTCGGTGTCTCGCTCTCGGTCTCTCGCTCTCGCTCTCTCGCTCTCTCGCTCTCGGTCTCGCTCTCTCGCTCTCGGTCTCTCGGTCTCTCGCTCTCGCTCTCGCGCTCTCTCGCTCTCTCACTCTCTCGCTCGCTCTCTCTCTCTCGCTCTCTCGGTCTCTCGCTCTCGGTCTCTCGCTCTCTCGCTCTCTCGGTCTCTCGCTCTCTCACTCTCGCTCTCTCGCTCTCTCGCACTCTCGCGCTCTCGCTCTCTCGCGCTCTCGCTCTCTCGCTCTCTCGCTCTCTCGGTCTCTCGCTCTCTCGCTCTCGCTCTCTCCGTCTCGCTCTCTCGCTCTCTCGCTCTCTCGCTCGCTCTCTTGCTCTCGGTCTCTCGCTCTCGCTCTCGCTCTCGGTCTCTCGCTCTCGGTCTCTCGCTCTCGGTCTCTCGCTCTCTCGCTCTCTCGCTCTCCCTCTCTCGCTCTCTCGCTCTCGTTCTCTCGCTCTCTTGCTCTCGCTCTCTCGCTCACTCGCTCTCTCGCTCTCGGTCTCGCTCTCTCGCTCTCGGTCTCTCGCTCGCTCGGTCTCGCTCTCTCGCTCTCGCTCTCGCTCTCTCGCGCTCTCGCTCTCTCGCTCTCTCGCTCGCTCTCTCGCTCTCTCGGTCTCTCGCTCTCTCGCTCTCGCTCTCTCGGTCTCGCTCTCTCGCTCTCTCGCTCTCTCGCTCTCGGTCTCTCACTCTCGCTCTCGCTCTCGGTCTCGGTCTCTCGCTCTCGGTCTCTCGCTCTCGCTCTCTCGGTCTCTCGCTCTCTCGCTCTCGCTCTCTCGCTCTCTCGCTCTCTCACTCTCGCTCTCTCGCTCTCTCGCTCTCGCTCTCTCGCTCTCTCGCTCTCTCGCTCTCGGTCTCGCTCTCTCGCTCTCTCGCTCTCACGCTCTCGATCTCTCGCTCTCGCTCTCGCGCTCTCTCGCTCTCTCGGTCTCTCGCTCTCGGTCTCTCGCTCTCTCGCTCTCTCGGTCTCGCTTTCGCTCTCTCGCTCTCGCTCTCTCGCTCTCTCGCGCTCTCGCTCTCTCGCACTCTCGCTCTCTCGCTCTCTCGCTCGCTCTCTCGCTCTCTCGGTCTCTCGCTCTCTCGCTCTCGCTCTCTCGGTCTCGCTCTCTCGCTCTCTCGCTCTCTTGCTCTCGCTCTCTCGCTCTCGGGCTCTCGCCCTCGGTCTCGGTCTCTCGCTCTCGGTCTCTCGCTCTCGGTCTCTTGCTCTCTCGCTCTCTCGCTCTCGCTCTCTCGCTCTCTCGCTCTCGCTCTCTCGCTCTCTCGCTCTCTCGCTCTCTCAGTCTCGCTCTCGCTCTCGCTCTCTCTCGCTCTCTCGGTCTCTCGCTCTCGGTCTCTCGCTCTCTCGCTCTCTCGGTCTCGGTCTCTCTCGCTCTCGGTCTCTCGCTCTCGCTCTCTCGCTCTCTCGCGCTCTCTCTCTCTCGCTCTCTCGCTCTCTCAGTCTCTCGCTCTCGGTCTCTCGCTCTCTCGCTCTTGCTCTCTCGGTCTCTCGGTCTCGCTCTCTCGCTCCCTCGGTCTCTCGCTCTTGCTCTCTTGGCCTCTCGGTCTCGCTCTCTCGCTCCCTCGGTCTCACGCTCTCGCTCTCGCTCTCTCTCGCTCTCTCGGTCTCTCGCTCTCGGTCTCTCGCTCTCTCGCTCTCTCGGTCTCGGTCTCTCTCGCTCTCGGTCTCTCGCTCTCGCTCTCTCGCTCTCTCGCTCTCTCGCTCTCTCTCTCTCGCTCTCTCGCTCTCTCAGTCTGTCGCTCTCGGTCTCTCGCTCTCTCGCTCTTGCTCTCTCGGTCTCTCGGTCTCGCTCTCTCGCTCCCTCGGTCTCTCGCTCTTGCTCTCTTGGTCTCTCGGTCTCGCTCTCTCGCTCCCTCGGTCTCACGCTCTCGCTCTCGCTCTCGGTCTCTCGCTCTCTCGGTCTCTCGTTTCGGTCTCTCGCTCTCTCGCTCTCTCGCTCTCGGTCTCTCGCTCTCGGTCTCTCGCTCTCTTGGCCTTTCGGGCTCTCGCTCTCTCGCTCTCTCGCTCTCGGTCTCTCGGTCTCGCTCTCATGCTCTCTCTCTCTCGCTCTCTCGCTCTCTCGCTCTCACTCTCTCGCTCTCTCGCTCTCTCGCTCTCGGTCTCGCTCTCTTGCTCTCTCGCTCTCTCGCTCTCGGTCTCTCGGTCTCTCGCTCTCGCGCTCTCTCGCTCTCGCTCTCGGTCTCTCGCTCTCGGTCTCTCGCTCTCTCGCTCTCTCGCTCTCTCGCTCTCTCGGTCTCTCGCTCTCGCTCTCTCGCTCTCTCGCTCTCGCTCTCTCGCTTGCTCTCCCGCTCTTGGTCTCTCGGTCTCGCTCTCTCGCTCTCTCGCTCTCGCTCTCTCGGTCTCTCGCTCTCTCGGTCTCTCGGTCTCACTCTCTCGCTCTCTCGCTCTCTCGGTCTCTCGCTCTCTCTGTCTCGCTCTCTCGCTCTCTCAGTCTCGCTCTCTCGGTCTCTCGCTCTCTCGCTCTCAGTCTCTCGCTCTCGCTCTCTCGCTCTCTCGCTCTCTCGCTCTCTCGCTCGCTCTCTGTCTCTCGATGTCTCGCTCTCTCGCTCTCGCTCTCGCTCTCTCGCTTTCTCGCTCTCTCGGCCTCTCGCTCTCTCGCTCTCTCGGTCTCTCGCTCTCGGTCTCTCGGTCTCTCGCTCTCGGTCTCTCGCTCTCTCGCTCTCTCTCGCTCTTGCTCTCTCGCTCTCGCTCTCTCGGTCTCTCGCTCTCCTCTCTCGCTCGCTCTCTCGCTCTCGGGCTCTCGCTCTCGGGCTCTCGCTCTCTCGGTCTCTCGCTCTCTTGCTCTCTCGCTCTCAGTCTCTCGCTCTCGGTCTCTCGCTCTCGCTCTCTCGCTCTCGCTCTCTCGCTCTCTCGCTCTCTCGCTCTTGGTCTCTCGCTCTCGGTGTCTCGCTCTCGGTCTCTCGCTCTCGCTCTCTCGCTCTCTCGCTCTCGGTCTCGCTCTCTCGCTCTCTCGCTCTCGGTCTCTCATTCTCGCTCTCGCGCTCTCTCGCTCTCTCGCTCGCTCTCTCTCTCTCGCTCTCTCGGTCTCTCGCTCTCGGTCTCTCGCTCTCTCGCTCTCGCTCTCTCGCTCTCTCGCTCTCTCGCGCTCTCGCTCTCCCGCGCTCTCGCTCTCTCGCGCTCTCGCTCTCTCGCTCGCTCTCTCGGTCTCTCGCTCTCGCTCTCTCGGTCTCGCTCTCTCGCTCTCTCGCTCTCTCGCTCGCTCTCTCGCTCTTGGTCTCTCGCTCTCGCTCTCGGTCTAGGTCTCTCGCTCTCGGTCTCTCGCTCTCTTGCTCGCTCGCTCTCGCTCTCTCGCTCTCTCGCTCTCTCGGTCTCTCGCTCTCGGTCTCTCGCTCTCTCGCTCGCTCGCTCTCGCTCTCTCGCTCTCGCTCTCGCGCTCTCTCGCTCTCGCTCTCTCGCTCTCTCGCTCTCGGCCTCGCTTTCTCGCTCTCTCGCTCTCGGTCTCTCGCTCTCGCTCTCGCGCTCTCTCGCTCTCTCGGTCTCTCGCTCTCGGTCTCTCGCTCTCTCGCTCTCTCGGTCTCGCTCTCGCTCTCTCGCTCTCGCTCTCTCTCTCTCGCGCTCTCGCTCTCTCGCTCTCTCGCTCGCTCTCTCGCTCTCTCGGTCTCTCGCTCTCTCGCTCTCGCTCTCTCGCTCTCTCGCTCTCTCGCGCTCGGTCTCTCGCTCTCGGTCTCTCGCTCTCGGTCTCTTGCTCTCTCGCTCTCTCGCTCTCGCTCTCTCGCTCTCTCGCTCTCGCTCTCTCGCTCTCTCGCTCTCGCTCTCTCGCTCTCTCGCTCTCGCGCTCTCTCGGTCTCTCGCTCTCGCTCTCGCTCTCTCGGTCTCTCGCTCTCGCTCTCTCTCGCTCTCTCGGTCTCTCGCTCTCGCTCTCGGTCTCTCGGTCTCTCGCTCTCTCGCTCTCTCGGTCTTGGTCTCTCTCGCTCTCGGTCTCTCGCTCTCGCTCTCTCGCTCTCTCTCTCTCTCGCTCTCTCAGTCTCTCGCTCTCGGTCTCTCGCTCTCTCGCTCTTGCTCTCTCGGTCTCTCGGTCTCGCTCTCTCGCTCCCTCGGTCTCTCGCTCTTGCTCTCTCGGTCTCTCGGTCTCGCTCTCTCGCTCCCTCGGTCTCACGCTCTCGCTCTCAGTCTCGGTCTCTCGCTCTCGCTCTCTCGGTCTCTCGCTCGCTCGCTCTCGCTCTCGGTCTCTCGCTCTCTCGGTCTCTCGCTCTCGGTCTCTCGCTCTCTCGCTCTCTCGCTCTCGGTCTCTCGCTCTCGGTCTCTCGCACTCGGCCTTTCGGGCTCTCGCTCTCTCGCTCTCGCTCTCTCGGTCTTGCTCTCTCGCTCTCTCGCTCTCTCTCTCTCGCTCTCTCGCTCTCGCTCTCTTGCTCTCTCGCTCTCTCGGTCTCGCTCTCTCGCTCTCTCGCTCTCTCGCTCTCGGTCTCTCGCTCTCTCGCTCTCGCTCTCGCGCTCTCTCGTTCTCTCGCTCTCGCTCTCTCGGTCTCTCGCTCTCGGTCTCTCGTTCTCTCGCTCTCTCGCTCTCGCTCTCTCGCTTGCTCTCCCGCTCTTGGTCTCTCGGTCTCGCTCTCTCGCTCTCTCGCTCTCGCTCTCTCGGTCTCTTGCTCTCTCGGTCTCTTTGTCTCACTCTCTCGCTCTCTCGCTCTCTCAGTCTCTCGCTCTCTCGGTCTCGCTCTCTCGCTCTCTCACTCTCGCTCTCTCGGTCTCTCGCTCTCGGTCTCTCGCTCTCTCGCTCTCTCGGTCTCTCGCTCTCTCGCTCTCGCTCTCTCACTCTCGCTCTCTCGCTCTCTCGCACTCTCGCGCTCTCGCTCTCTTGCGCTCTCGCTCTCTCGCTCTCTCGCTCTCTCGGTCTCTCGCTCTCTCGCTCGCTCTCTCGGTCTCGCTCTCTCGCTCTCTCGCTCGCTCTCTCGCTCTCTCGCTCTCGGTCTCGCTCTCGCTCTCAGTCTCGGTCTCGGTCTCTCGCTCTCGGTCTCTCGCTCTCTCGCTCTCTCGCTCTCGCTCTCTCGCTCTCTCGCTCTCGTTCTCTCGCTCTCTCGCTCTCGCTCTCTCGCTCTCTCGCTCTCGGTCTCGCTCTCGGTCTCTCGCTCTCTTGCTCTCTCGGTTTCGCTCTCGCTCTCTCGCTCTCGCTCTCTCGCTCTCTCGCTCTCTCGCGCTCTCGCTCTCTCGCGCTCTCGCTCTCTCGCTCTCTCGCTCGCTCTCTCGCTCTCTCGGTCTCTCGCTCTCTCGCTCTCGCTCTCTCGGTCTCGCTCTCTCGCTCTCGGTCTCTCACTCTCGCTCTCGCTCTCGGTCTCGGTCTCTCGCTCTCGGTCTCTCGCTCTCGGTCTCTCGGTCTCTCGCTCTCGCTCTCTCGCTCTCGCTCTCTCGCTCTCGCTCTCTCGCTCTCTCGCTCTCGGTCTCGCTCTCTCGCTCTCACGCTCTCGATCTCTCGCTCTCGCTCTCGCGCTCTCTCGCTCTCTCGGTCTCTCGCTCTCGGTCTCTCGCTCTCTCGCTCTCTCGGTCTCGCTCTCGCTCTCTCGCTCTCGCTCTCTCGCTCACTCGCGCTCTCGCTCTCTCGCACTCTCGCTCTCTCGCTCTCTCGCTCTCTCGCTCTCGCTCTCTCGGTCTCGCTCTCTCGCTCTCTCGCTCTCTCGCTCTCTCGCTCTCGCTCTCTCGCTCTCGGGCTCTCGCTCTCGGTCTCGGTCTCGGTCTCTCGCTCTCGGTCTCTCGCTCTCGGTCTCTTGCTCTCTCGCTCTCTCGCTCTCGCTCTCTCGCTCTCTCGCTCTCGCTCTCTCGCTCTCTCGCTCTCTCGCTCTCTCAGTCTCTCGCTCTCGCTCTCGCTCTCGCTCTCTCTCGCTCTCTTGGTCTCTCGCTCTCGGTCTCTCGCTCTCTCGCTCTCTCGGTCTCGGTCTCTCTCGCTCTCGGTCTCTCGCTCTCGCTCTCTCGCTCTCTCGCTCTCTCTCTCTCGCTCTCTCGCTCTCTCAGTCTCTCGCTCTCGGTGTCTCGCTCTCTCGCTCTTGCTCTCTCGGTCTCTCGGTCTCGCTCTCTCGCTCCCTCGGTCTCTCGCTCTTGCTCTCTTGGTCTCTCGGTCTCGCTCTCTCGCTCCCTCGGTCTCACGCTCTCGCTCTCGGTCTCGGTCTCTCACTCTCGCTCTCTCGGTCTCTCGCTCTCTCGCTCTCGCTCTCGGTCTCTCGCTCTCGGTCTCTCGCTCTCTCGGTCTCTCGCTTTCGGTCTCTCGCTCTCTCGCTCTCTCGCTCTCGGTCTCTCTCTCTCGGTCTCTCGCTCTCTTGGCCTTTCGGGCTCTCGCTCTCTCGCTCTCGGTCTCTCAGTCTCTCAGTCTCGCTCTCTCGCTCTCTCGCTCTCTCTCTCTCGCTCTCTCGCTCTCTCGCTCTCGCTCTCTCGCTCTCTCGCTCTCTCGCTCTCGGTCTCGCTCTCTCGCTCTCTCGCTCTCGGTCTCTCGGTCTCTCGCTCTCGCTCTCGCGCTCTCTCGCTCTCGCTCTCTCGGTCTCTCGCTCTCGGTCTCTCGCTCTCGGTCTCTCGGTCTCTCGCTCTCTCGGTCTCTCGCTCTCTCGCTCTCTCGGTCTCTCGCTCTCGCTCTCTCGCTCTCTCGCTCTCGCTCTCTCGCTTGCTCTCCCGCTCTTGGTCTCTCGGTCTCGCTCTCTCGCTCTCTCGCTCTCGCTCTCTCGGTCTCTCGCTCTCTCGGTCTCTCGGTCTCACTCTCTCGCTCTCTCGCTCTCTCGGTCTCTCGCTCTCTCGGTCTCGCTCTCTCGCTCTCTCACTCTCGCTCTCTCGGTCTCTCGCTCTCTCGCTCTCTCGCTCTCTCGCTCGCTCTCTGTCTCTCGCTGTCTCGCTCTCTCGCTCTCGCTCTCTCGCTTTCTCGCTCTCTCGGCCTCTCGCTCTCTCGCTCTCTCGGTCTCTCGCTCTCGGTCTCTCGGTCTCTCGCTCTCGGTCTCTCGCTCTCTCGCTCTCTCTCGCTCTTGCTCTCTCGCTCTCGCTCTCTCGGTCTCTCGCTCTCCTCTCTCGCTCGCTCTCTCGCTCTCGGGCTCTCGCTCTCTCGGTCTCTCGCTCTCTTGCTCTCTCGCTCTCAGTCTCTCGCTCTCGGTCTCTCGCTCTCGCTCTCTCGCTCTCTCGCTCTTGGTCTCTCGCTCTCGGTGTCTCGCTCTCAGTCTCTCGCTCTCGCTCTCTCGCTCTCTCGCTCTCGGTCTCGCTCTCTCGCGCTCTCGCTCTCGGTCTCTCGGTCTCTCATTCTCGCTCTCGCGCTCTCTCGCTCTCTCGCTCGCTCTCTCTCTCTCGCTCTCTCGGTCTCTCGCTCTCGGTCTCTCGCTCTCTCGCTCTCGGTCTCTCGCTCTCTCGCGCTCTCGCTCTCTCGCTCTCTCGCGCTCTCGCTCTCTCGCGCTCTCGCTCTCTCGCGCTCTCGCTCTCTCGCTCGCTCTCTCGGTCTCTCGCTCTCGCTCTCTCGGTCTCGCTCTCTCGCTCTCTCGCTCTCTCGCTCGCTCTCTCGCTCTTGGTCTCTCGCTCTCGCTCTCGCTCTCGGTCTAGGTCTCTCGCTCTCGGTCTCTCGCTCTCTCGCTCCCTCGGTCTCACGCTCTCGCTCTCGCTCTCTCTCGCTCTCTCGGTCTCTCGCTCTCGGTCTCTCGCTCTCTCGCTCTCTCGGTCTCGGTCTCTCTCGCTCTCGGTCTCTCGCTCTCGCTCTCTCGCTCTCTCGCTCTCTCTCTCTCGCTCTCTCGCTCTCTCAGTCTCTCGCTCTCGGTCTCTCGCTCTCTCGCTCTTGCTCTCTCGGTCTCTCGGTCTCGCTCTCTCGCTCCCTCGGTCTCTCGCTCTTGCTCTCTTGGTCTCTCGGTCTCGCTCTCTCGCTCCCTCGGTCTCACGCTCTCGCTCTCGCTCTCGGTCTCTCGCTCTCTCGGTCTCTCGCTTTCGGTCTCTCGCTCTCTCGCTCTCTCGCTCTCGGTCTCTCGCTCTCGGTCTCTCGCTCTCTTGGCCTTTCGGGCTCTCGCTCTCTCGCTCTCTCGCTCTCTCGCTCTCGGTCTCTCGGTCTCGCTCTCTCGCTCTCTCTCTCTCGCTCTCTCGCTCTCTCGCTCTCGCTCTCTCGCTCTCTCGCTCTCGGTCTCGCTCTCTCGCTCTCTCGCTCTCTCGCTCTCGGTCTCTCGGTCTCTCGCTCTCGCGCTCTCTCGCTCTCGCTCTCGGTCTCTCGCTCTCGGTCTCTCGCTCTCTCGCTCTCTCGCTCTCTCGGTCTCTCGCTCTCGCTCTCTCGCTCTCTCGCTCTCGCTCTCTCGCTTGCTCTCCCACTCTTGGTCTCTCGGTCTCGCTCTCTCGCTCTCTCGCTCTCGCTCTCTCGGTCTCTCGCTCTCTCGGTCTCTCGGTCTCACTCTCTCGCTCTCTCGCTCTCTCGGTCTCTTGCTCTCTCTGTCTCACTCTCTCGCTCTCTCAGTCTCGCTCTCTCGGTCTCTCGCTCTCTCGCTCGCTCTCTCGGTCTCGCTCTCTCGCTCTCTCGCTCGCTCTCTCGCTCTCTCGCTCTCGGTCTCGCTCTCGCTCTCAGTCTCGGTCTCGGTCTCTCGCTCTCGGTCTCTCGCTCTCTCGCTCTCTCGCTCTCGCTCTCTCGCTCTCTCGCTCTCGTTCTCTCGCTCTCTCGCTCTCTCGCTCTCGCTCTCTCGCTCTCTCGCTCTCTCGCTCTCGGTCTCGCTCTCGGTCTCTCGCTCTCTTGCTCTCTCGGTTTCGCTCTCGCTCTCTCGCTCTCGCTCTCTCGCTCTCTCGCTCTCTCGCGCTCTCGCTCTCTCGCGCTCTCGCTCTCTCGCTCTCTCGCTCGCTCTCTCGCTCTCTCGGTCTCTCGCTCTCTCGCTCTCGCTCTCTCGGTCTCGCTCTCTCGCTCTCGGTCTCTCACTCTCGCTCTCGCTCTCGGTCTCGGTCTCTCGCTCTCGGTCTCTCGCTCTCGGTCTCTCGGTCTCTCGCTCTCGCTCTCTCGCTCTCGCTCTCTCGCTCTCGCTCTCTCGCTCTCTCGCTCTCGGTCTCGCTCTCTCGCTCTCACGCTCTCGATCTCTCGCTCTCGCTCTCGCGCTCTCTCGCTCTCTCGGTCTCTCGCTCTCGGTCTCTCGCTCTCTCGCTCTCTCGGTCTCGCTCTCGCTCTCTCGCTCTCGCTCTCTCGCTCACTCGCGCTCTCGCTCTCTCGCACTCTCGCTCTCTCGCTCTCTCGCTCTCTCGCTCTCGCTCTCTCGGTCTCGCTCTCTCGCTCTCTCGCTCTCTCGCTCTCTCGCTCTCGCTCTCTCGCTCTCGGGCTCTCGCTCTCGGTCTCGGTCTCTCGCTCTCGGTCTCTCGCTCTCGGTCTCTTGCTCTCTCGCTCTCTCGCTCTCGCTCTCTCGCTCTCTCGCTCTCGCTCTCTCGCTCTCTCGCTCTCTCGCTCTCTCAGTCTCTCGCTCTCGCTCTCGCTCTCGCTCTCTCTCGCTCTCTTGGTCTCTCGCTCTCGGTCTCTCGCTCTCTCGCTCTCTCGGTCTCGGTCTCTCTCGCTCTCGGTCTCTCGCTCTCGCTCTCTCGCTCTCTCGCTCTCTCTCTCTCGCTCTCTCGCTCTCTCAGTCTCTCGCTCTCGGTGTCTCGCTCTCTCGCTCTTGCTCTCTCGGTCTCTCGGTCTCGCTCTCTCGCTCCCTCGGTCTCTCGCTCTTGCTCTCTTGGTCTCTCGGTCTCGCTCTCTCGCTCCCTCGGTCTCACGCTCTCGCTCTCGGTCTCGGTCTCTCACTCTCGCTCTCTCGGTCTCTCGCTCTCTCGCTCTCGCTCTCGGTCTCTCGCTCTCGGTCTCTCGCTCTCTCGGTCTCTCGCTTTCGGTCTCTCGCTCTCTCGCTCTCTCGCTCTCGGTCTCTCTCTCTCGGTCTCTCGCTCTCTTGGCCTTTCGGGCTCTCGCTCTCTCGCTCTCGGTCTCTCAGTCTCGCTCTCTCGCTCTCTCGCTCTCTCTCTCTCGCTCTCTCGCTCTCTCGCTCTCGCTCTCTCGCTCTCTCGCTCTCTCGCTCTCGGTCTCGCTCTCTCGCTCTCTCGCTCTCTCGCTCTCGGTCTCTCGGTCTCTCGCTCTCGCTCTCGCGCTCTCTCGCTCTCGCTCTCTCGGTCTCTCGCTCTCGGTCTCTCGCTCTCGGTCTCTCGGTCTCTCGCTCTCTCGGTCTCTCGCTCTCTCGCTCTCTCGGTCTCTCGCTCTCGCTCTCTCGCTCTCTCGCTCTCGCTCTCTCGCTTGCTCTCCCGCTCTTGGTCTCTCGGTCTCGCTCTCTCGCTCTCTCGCTCTCGCTCTCTCGGTCTCTCGCTCTCTCGGTCTCTCGGTCTCACTCTCTCGCTCTCTCGCTCTCTCGGTCTCTCGCTCTCTCGGTCTCGCTCTCTCGCTCTCTCACTCTCGCTCTCTCGGTCTCTCGCTCTCTCGCTCTCTCGCTCTCTCGCTCTCTCGCTCGCTCTCTGTCTCTCGCTGTCTCGCTCTCTCGCTCTCGCTCTCTCGCTTTCTCGCTCTCTCGGCCTCTCGCTCTCTCGCTCTCTCGGTCTCTCGCTCTCGGTCTCTCGGTCTCTCGCTCTCGGTCTCTCGCTCTCTCGCTCTCTCTCGCTCTTGCTCTCTCGCTCTCGCTCTCTCGGTCTCTCGCTCTCCTCTCTCGCTCGCTCTCTCGCTCTCGGGCTCTCGCTCTCTCGGTCTCTCGCTCTCTTGCTCTCTCGCTCTCAGTCTCTCGCTCTCGGTCTCTCGCTCTCGCTCTCTCGCTCTCTCGCTCTTGGTCTCTCGCTCTCGGTGTCTCGCTCTCAGTCTCTCGCTCTCGCTCTCTCGCTCTCTCGCTCTCGGTCTCGCTCTCTCGCGCTCTCGCTCTCGGTCTCTCGGTCTCTCATTCTCGCTCTCGCGCTGTCTCGCTCTCTCGCTCGCTCTCTCTCTCTCGCTCTCTCGGTCTCTCGCTCTCGGTCTCTCGCTCTCTCGCTCTCGGTCTCGCGCTCTCTCGCGCTCTCGCTCTCTCGCTCTCTCGCTCTCTCGCGCTCTCGCTCTCTCGCGCTCTCGCTCTCTCGCGCTCTCGCTCTCTCGCTCGCTCTCTCGGTCTCTCGCTCTCGCTCTCTCGGTCTCGCTCTCTCGCTCTCTCGCTCTCTCGCTCGCTCTCTCGCTCTTGGTCTCTCGCTCTCGCTCTCGCTCTCGGTCTAGGTCTCTCGCTCTCGGTCTCTCGCTCTCGGTCTCTCGCTCTCTCGCTCCCTCGGTCTCACGCTCTCGCTCTCGCTCTCTCTCGCTCTCTCGGTCTCTCGCTCTCGGTCTCTCGCTCTCTCGCTCTCTCGGTCTCGGTCTCTCTCGCTCTCGGTCTCTCGCTCTCGCTCTCTCGCTCTCTCGCTCTCTCGCTCTCTCTCTCTCGCTCTCTCGCTCTCTCAGTCTCTCGCTCTCGGTCTCTCGCTCTCTCGCTCTTGCTCTCTCGGTCTCTCGGTCTCGCTCTCTCGCTCCCTCGGTCTCTCGCTCTTGCTCTCTTGGTCTCTCGGTCTCGCTCTCTCGCTCCCTCGGTCTCACGCTCTCGCTCTCGCTCTCGGTCTCTCGCTCTCTCGGTCTCTCGCTTTCGGTCTCTCGCTCTCTCGCTCTCTCGCTCTCTCGCTCTCGGTCTCTCGCTCTCGGTCTCTCGCTCTCTTGGCCTTTCGGGCTCTCGCTCTCTCGCTCTCTCGCTCTCTCGCTCTCGGTCTCTCGGTCTCGCTCTCTCGCTCTCTCTCTCTCGCTCTCTCGCTCTCTCGCTCTCGCTCTCTCGCTCTCGGTCTCGCTCTCTCGCTCTCTCGCTCTCTCGCTCTCGGTCTCTCGGTCTCTCGCTCTCGCGCTCTCTCGCTCTCGCTCTCGGTCTCTCGCTCTCGGTCTCTCGCTCTCTCGCTCTCTCGCTCTCTCGGTCTCTCGCTCTCGCTCTCTCGCTCTCTCGCTCTCGCTCTCTCGCTTGCTCTCCCACTCTTGGTCTCTCGGTCTCGCTCTCTCGCTCTCTCGCTCTCGCTCTCTCAGTCTCTCGCTCTCTCGGTCTCTCGGTCTCACTCTCTCGCTCTCTCGCTCTCTCGGTCTCTTGCTCTCTCTGTCTCACTCTCTCGCTCTCTCAGTCTCGCTCTCTCGGTCTCTCGCTCTCTCGCTCTCAGTCTCTCGCTCTCGCTCTCTCGCTCTCTCGCTCTCTCGCTCTCTCGCTCGCTCTCTGTCTCTCGCTGTCTCGCTCTCTCGCTCTCGCTCTCGCTCTCTCGCTTTCTCGCTCTCTCGGCCTCTCGCTCTCTCGCTCTCTCGGTCTCTCGCTCTCGGTCTCTCGGTCTCTCGCTCTCGGTCTCTCGCTCTCTCGCTCTCTCTCGCTCTTGCTCTCTCGCTCTCGCTCTCTCGGTCTCTCGCTCTCCTCTCTCGCTCGCTCTCTCGCTCTCGGGCTCTCGCTCTCGGGCTCTCGCTCTCTCGGTCTCTCGCTCTCGCTCTCTCGCTCTCGCTCTCTCGCTCTCTCGCTCTTGGTCTCTCGCTCTCGGTGTCTCGCTCTCGGTCTCTCGCTCTCGCTCTCTCGCTCTCTCGCTCTCGGTCTCGCTCTCTCGCTCTCTCGCTCTCGGTCTCTCGGTCTCTCATTCTCGCTCTCGCGCTCTCTCGCTCTCTCGCTCGCTCTCTCTCTCTCGCTCTCTCGGTCTCTCGCTCTCGGTCTCTCGCTCTCTCGCTCTCTCGCTCTCTCGCTCTCTCGCGCTCTCGCTCTCTCGCGCTCTCGCTCTCTCGCGCTCTCGCTCTCTCGCTCGCTCTCTCGGTCTCTCGCTCTCGCTCTCTCGGTCTCGCTCTCTCGCTCTCTCGCTCTCTCGCTCGCTCTCTCGCTCTTGGTCTCTCGCTCTCGCTCTCGGTCTAGGTCTCTCGCTCTCGGTCTCTCGCTCTCGGTCTCTCGCTCTCTTGCTCGCTCGCTCTCGCTCTCTCGCTCTCTCGGTCTCTCGCTCTCGGTCTCTCGCTCTCTCGCTCGCTCGCTCTCGCTCTCTCGCTCTCGCTCTCGCGCTCTCTCGCTCTCGCGCTCTCTCGCTCTCGCTCTCTCGCTCTCGGCCTCGCTTTCTCGCTCTCTCGCTCTCGGTCTCTCGCTCTCGCTCTCGCGCTCTCTCGCTCTCTCGGTCTCTCACTCTCGGTCTCTCGCTCTCTCGCTCTCTCGGTCTCGCTCTCGCTCTCGCTCTCTCGCTCTCTCGCGCTCGCTCTCTCGCGCTCTCGCTCTCTCGCTCTCTCGCTCGCTCTCTCGCTCTCTCGGTCTCTCGCTCTCTCGCTCTCGCTCTCGCTCTCTCGCTCTCTCGCTCTCTCGCGCTCGGTCTCTCGCTCTCGGTCTCTCGCTCTCGGTCTCTCGCTCTCTCGCTCTCTCGCTCTCGCTCTCTCGCTCTCTCGCTCTCGCTCTCTCGCTCTCTCGCTCTCGCTCTCTCGCTCTCTCGCTCTCGCGCTCTCTCGGTCTCTCGCTCTCGCTCTCGCTCTCTCTCGCTCTCTCGGTCTCTCGCTCTCGCTCTCGGTCTCTCGGTCTCTCGCTCTCTCGCTCTCTCGGTCTTGGTCTCTCTCGCTCTCGGTCTCTCGCTCGCGCTCTCTCGCTCTCTCTCTCTCTCGCTCTCTCAGTCTCTCGCTCTCGGTCTCTCGCTCTCTCGCTCTTGCTCTCTCGGTCTCTCGGTCTCGCTCTCTCGCTCCCTCGGTCTCTCGCTCTTGCTCTCTCGGTCTCTCGGTCTCGCTCTCTCGCTCCCTCGGTCTCACGCTCTCGCTCTCAGTCTCGGTCTCTCGCTCTCGCTCTCTCGGTCTCTCGCTCGCTCGCTCTCGCTCTCGGTCTCTCGCTCTCTCGGTCTCTCGCTCTCGGTCTCTCGCTCTCCCGCTCTCTCGCTCTCGGTCTCTCGCTCTCGGTCTCTCGCACTCGGCCTTTCGGGCTCTCGCTCTCTCGCTCTCGCTCTCTCGGTCTTGCTCTCTCGCTCTCTCGCTCTCTCTCTCTCGCTCTCTCGCTCTCGCTCTCTTGCTCTCTCGCTCTCTCGGTCTCGCTCTCTCGCTCTCTCGCTCTCTCGCTCTCGGTCTCTCGCTCTCTCGCTCTCGCTCTCGCGCTCTCTCGTTCTCTCGCTCTCGCTCTCTCGGTCTCTCGCTCTCGGTCTCTCGTTCTCTCGCTCTCTCGCTCTCGCTCTCTCGCTTGCTCTCCCGCTCTTGGTCTCTCGGTCTCGCTCTCTCGCTCTCTCGGTCTCTTGCTCTCTCGGTCTCTCGGTCTCACTCTCTCGCTCTCTCGCTCTCTCAGTCTCTCGCTCTCTCGGTCTCGCTCTCTCGCTCTCTCACTCTCGCTCTCTCGGTCTCTCGCTCTCGGTCTCTCGCTCTCTCAGTCTCTCGCTCTCTCGCTCTCGCTCTCTCACTCTCGCTCTCTCGCTCTCTCGCACTCTCGCGCTCTCGCTCTCTTGCGCTCTCGCTCTCTCGCTCTCTCGCTCTCTCGGTCTCTCGCTCTCTTGCTCTCGCTCTCTCGGTCTCGCTCTCTCGCTCTCTCGCTCTCTCGCTCGCTCTCTCGCTCTCGGTCTCGCTCTCGCTCTCAGTCTCGGTCTCGGTCTCTCGCTCTCGGTCTCTCGCTCTCTCGCTCTCTCGCTCTCGCTCTCTCGCTCTCGCTCTCTCGCTCTCGCTCTCTCGCTCTCTCGCTCTCTCGCTCTCGGTCTCGCTCTCTCGCTCTCGGTCTCTCGCTCTCTTGCTCTCTCGGTCTCGCTCTCGCTCTCTCGCTCTCGCTCTCTCGCTCTCTCGCGCTCTCGCTCTCTCGCGCTCTCGCTCTCTCGCTCTCTCGCTCGCTCTCTCGCTCTCTCGGTCTCTCGCTCTCTCGGTCTCGCTCTCTCGCTCTCTCGCTCTCTCGCTCTAGGTCTCTCACTCTCGCTCTCGCTCTCGGTCTCGGTCTCTCGCTCTCGGTCTCTCGCTCTCGGTCTCTCGGTCTCTCGCTCTCGCTCTCTCGCTCTCGCTCTCTCGCTCTCTCGCTCTCGCTCTCTCGCTCTCTCGCTCTCGGTCTCGCTCTCTCGCTCTCACGCTCTCGATCTCTCGCTCTCGCTCTCGCGCTCTCTCGCTCTCTCGGTCTCTCGCTCTCGGTCTCTCGCTCTCTCGCTCTCTCGGTCTCGCTCTCGCTCTCTCGCTCTCGCTCTCTCGCTCACTCGCGCTCTCGCTCTCTCGCACTCTCGCTCTCTCGCTCTCTCGCTCTCTCGCTCTCTCGCTCTCGCTCTCTCGGTCTCGCTCTCTCGCTCTCTCGCTCTCTCGCTCTCGCTCTCTCGCTCTCGGGCTCTCGCTCTCGGTCTCGGTCTCTCGCTCTCGGTCTCTCGCTCTCGGTCTCTTGCTCTCTCGCTCTCTCGCTCTCGCTCTCTCGCTCTCTCGCTCTCGCTCTCTCGCTCTCTCGCTCTCTTGCTCTCTCGCTCTCTCAGTCTCTCGCTCTCGCTCTCGCTCTCGCTCTCTCTCGCTCTCTTGGTCTCTCGCTCTCGGTCTCTCGCTCTCTCGCTCTCTCGGTCTCGGTCTCTCTCGCTCTCGGTCTCTCGCTCTCGCTCTCTCGCTCTCTCGCTCTCTCTCTCTCGCTCTCTCGCTCTCTCAGTCTCTCGCTCTCGGTCTCTCGCTCTCTCGCTCTTGCTCTCTCGGTCTCTCGGTCTCGCTCTCTCGCTCCCTCGGTCTCTCGCTCTTGCTCTCTTGGTCTCTCGGTCTCGCTCTCTCGCTCCCTCGGTCTCACGCTCTCGCTCTCGGTCTCGGTCTCTCGCTCTCGCTCTCTCGGTCTCTCGCTCTCTCGCTCTCGCTCTCGGTCTCTCGTTCTCGGTCTCTCGCTCTCTCGGTCTCTCGCTTTCGGTCTCTCGCTCTCTCGCTCTCTCGCTCTCGGTCTCTCTCTCTCGGTCTCTCGCTCTCTTGGCCTTTCGGGCTCTCGCTCTCTCGCTCTCGGTCTCTCAGTCTCGCTCTCTCGCTCTCTCGCTCTCTCTCTCTCGCTCTCTCGCTCTCTCGCTCTCGCTCTCTCGCTCTCTCGCTCTCTCGCTCTCGGTCTCGCTCTCTCGCTCTCTCGCTCTCGCTCTCGGTCTCTCGGTCTCTCGCTCTCGCTCTCGCGCTCTCTCGCTCTCGCTCTCTCGGTCTCTCGCTCTCGGTCTCTCGCTCTCGGTCTCTCGGTCTCTCGCTCTCTCGCTCTCTCGGTCTCTCGCTCTCTCGCTCTCTCGCTCTCTCGGTCTCTCGCTCTCGCTCTCTCGCTCTCTCGCTCTCGCTCTCTCGCTTGCTCTCCCGCTCTTGGTCTCTCGGTCTCGCTCTCTCGCTCTCTCGCTCTCGCTCTCTCGGTCTCTCGCTCTCTCGGTCTCTCGGTCTCACTCTCTCGCTCTCTCGCTCTCTCGGTCTCTCGCTCTCTCGGTCTCGCTCTCTCGCTCTCTCACTCTCGCTCTCTCGGTCTCTCGCTCTCTCGCTCTCGCTCTCTCGCTCTCTCGCTCTCTCGCTCGCTCTCTGTCTCTCGCTGTCTCGCTCTCTCGCTGTCTCGCTCTCTCGCTTTCTCGCTCTCTCGGCCTCTCGCTCTCTCGGTCTCTCGCTCTCGGTCTCTCGGTCTCTCGCTCTCGGTCTCTCGCTCTCTCGCTCTCTCTCGTTCTTGCTCTCTCGCTCTCGCTCTCTCGGTCTCTCGCTCTCCTCTCTCGCTCGCTCTCTCGCTCTCGGGCTCTCGCTCTCTCGGTCTCTCGCTCTCTTGCTCTCTCGCTCTCAGTCTCTCGCTCTCGGTCTCTCGCTCTCGCTCTCGCTCTCTCGCTCTCTCGCTCTTGGTCTCTCGCTCTCGGTGTCTCGCTCTCAGTCTCTCGCTCTCGCTCTCTCGCTCTTGGTCTCGCTCTCTCGCTCTCTCGCTCTCGGTCTCTCGGTCTCTCATTCTCGCTCTCGCGCTCTCTCGCTCTCTCGCTCGCTCTCTCTCTCTCGCTCTCTCGGTCTCTCGCACTCGGTCTCTCGCACTCTCGCTCTCGGTCTCTCGCTCTCTCGCGCTCTCGCTCTCTCGCTCTCTCGCTCTCTCGCGCTCTCGCTCTCTCGCGCTCTCGCTCTCTCGCGCTCTCGCTCTCTCGCTCGCTCTCTCGGTCTCTCGCTCTCGCTCTCTCGGTCTCGCTCTCTCGCTCTCTCGCTCTCTCGCTCGCTCTCTCGCTCTTGGTCTCTCGCTCTCGCTCTCGCTCTCGGTCTAGGTCTCTCGCTCTCGGTCTCTCGCTCTCGGTCTCTCGCTCTCTCGCTCGCTCGCTCTCGCTCTCTCGCTCTCTCGCTCTCACGCTCTCTCGCTCTCGCTCTCTCGCTCTCTCGCTCTCGGCCTCGCTCTCTCGCTCTCTCGCTCTCGGTCTCTCGCTCTCTCGCTCTCGCTCTCGCGCTCTCTCGCTCTCTCGGTCTCTCGCTCTTGGTCTCTCGCTCTCTCGCTCTCTCGGTCTCGCTCTCGCTCTCTCGCTCTCGCTCTCTCGCTCTCTCGCTCTCTCGCGCTCGCTCTCTCGCTCTCTCGCTCTCGCTCTCTCGGTCTCGCTCTCTCGCTCTCTCGCTCTCGGTCTCTCGCTCTCGGGCTCTCGCTCTCGGTCTCGGTCTCTCGCTCTCAGTCTCTCGCTCTCGGTCTCTTGCTCTCTCGCTCTCTCGCTCTCGCTCTCTCGCTCTCGCTCTCTCGCTCTCTCGCTCTCGCTCTCTCGCTCTCTCGCTCTCTCGGTCTCTCGCTCTCGCTCTCTCTCGCTCTCTCGGTCTCTCGCTCTCGCTCTCGGTCTCTCGGTCTCTCGCTCTCTCGCTCTCTCGGTCTCGGTCTCTCTCGCTCTCGGTCTCTCGCTCTCGCTCTCTCGCTCTCTCGCTCTCTCTCTCTCGCTCTCTCAGTCTCTCGCTCTCGGTCTCTCGCTCTCTCGCTCTTGCTCTCTCGGTCTCTCGGTCTCGCTCTCTCGCTCCCTCGGTCTCTCGCTCTTGCTCTCTCGGTCTCTCGGTCTCGCTCTCTCGCTCCCTCGGTCTCACGCTCTCGCTCTCAGTGTCGGTCTCTCGCTCTCGCTCTCTCGGTCTCTCGCTCGCTCGCTCTCGCTCTCGGTCTCTCGCTCTCGGTCTCTCGCTCTCTCGGTCTCTCGCTCTCTCGCTCTCTCGCTCTCGGTCTCTCGCTCTCGGTCTCTCGCACTCGGCCTTTCGGGCTCTCGCTCTCTCGCTCTCGCTCTCTCGGTCTCGCTCTCTCGCTCTCTCGCTCTCTCTCTCTCGCTCTCTCGCTCTCGCTCTCTTGCTCTCTCGGTCTCGCTCTCTCGCTCTCTCGCTCTCGGTCTCTCGCTCTCTCGCTCTCGCTCTCGCGCTCTCTCGCTCTCTCGCTCTCGCTCTCTCGGTCTCTCGCTCTCGGTCTCTCGCTCTCGGTCTCTCGGTCTCTCGCTCTCTCGGTCTCTCGCTCTCTCGGTCTCTCGGTCTCTCGCTCTCGTTCTCTCGCTCTCTCGCTCTCGCTCTCTCACTCTCTCGCTCTCGCTCCCTCGCTTGCTCTCCCGCTCTTGGTCTCTCGGTCTCGCTCTCTCGCTCTCTCGCTCTCGCTCTCTCGGTCTCTTGCTCTCTCGGTCTCTCGGTCTCACTCTCTCGCTCTCTCGCTCTCTCAGTCTCTCGCTCTCTCGGTCTCGCTCTCTCGCTCTCTCACTCTCGCTCTCTCGGTCTCTCGCTCTCTCGCTCTCGGTCTCTCGCTCTCGGTCTCTCGCTCTCTCGCTCTCTCGCTCGCTCTCTGTCTCTCGCTGTTTCGCTCTCTCGCTCTCGCTCTCGCTCTCTCGCTTTCTCGCTCTCTCGGTCTCTCGCTCTCTCGCTCTCTCGGTCACTCGCTCTCGGTCTCTCGGTCTCTCGGTCTCGCGCTCTCGGTCTCTCGCTCTCTCGCTCTCTCGGTCTCTCGCTCTCGCTCTCGGTCTCTCGCTCTCTCGCTCTCGCTGTCTCGCTCTCGCTGTCTCGGTCTCTCGCTCTCTCGGTCTCTCGCTCTCTCGGTCTTTCGCTCTCTCGCTCTCTCGGTCTCTCGCTCTCTCGGTCTCGGTCTCTCGCTCTCGGTCTCTCGCTCTCTCGCTCTCGCTCTCTCTCTCTCGGTGTCTCGCTCTCTCGCTCTCTCAGTCTCTCGCTCTCTCGCTCTCGCTCTCTCGCTCTCTCGCTCTCTCGCTCTCGCTCTCGGTCTCTCGGTCTCTCGCTCTCTCACTCTTTCGGGCTCTCGCTCTCTCGGTCTCTCGGTCTCTCGCTCTCGCGCTCTCTCGCTCTCTCGCTCTCTCGCTCGCTCTCTCGCTCTCTCGCTCTCGCTCTCTCGCTCTCTCGCTCTCGCTCTCTCGCTCTCTCGCTCTCGCTCTCTCGCTCACTCTCGGTCTCTCGGTATCGCTCTCTTGCTCTCTCGCTCTCTCGCTCGCTCTCTCGCTCTCTCGGTCTCTCGCTCTCGGTCTCTCGCTCTCTCGGTCTCGCTCTCTCGCTCTCGCTCTCGCTCGCTCTCGGTCTCTCGGTCTCGCTCTCTCGCTCTCTCGCTCTCTCGGTCTCTCGCTCTCGGTCTCTCGCTCTCGGTCTCTAGCTCTCGGTCTCTCGCTCTCTCGCTCTCTCGCTCTCTCGCTCGCTCTCGGTCTCTCGGTCTCTCGGTCTCTCGCTCTCTCAGTCTCTCGGTCTCTCGCTCTCGGTCTCTCAGTCTCTCGCTCTCGGTCTCTCGGTCTCTCGCTCTCTCGCTCTCGGTCTCTCGCTCTCGGTCTCGGTCTCTCGCTCTCGGTCTCTCGCTCTCGGTCTCTCGCTCTCGGGCTCTCGCTCTCGCTCTCTCGGTCTCGCTCTCTCGCTCTCTCGCTCTCTCGGTCTTGCGCTCTAGCTCTCTCGCTCTCTCGCTCTCTCTCTCTCGGTCTCGCTCTCTCGGTCTCGCTCTCTCGCTCTCTCGGTCTCTCGCTCTCTCGGTCTCTCGGTCTCTCGCTCTCGGTCTCTCGGTCTCTCGCTCTCTCGCTCTCGGTCTCGGTCTCTCGGTCTCGGTCTCTCGCTCTCGGGCTCTCGCTCTCGGGCTCTCGCTCTCGCTCTCTCGGTCTCTCGCTCTCTCGGTCTCTCGCTCTCTCAGTCTCGCTCTCTCGCTCTCTCCGTCTCGCTCTCTCTCTCTCGCTATCTCGCTCTCTCTCTCTCGGTCTCGCTCTCTCGGTCTCGCTCTCTCGCTCTCTCGGTCTCGCTCTCTCTCTCTCGCTCTCTCGCTCTCTCTCTCTCAGTCTCGCTCTCTCGCTCTCTCTCTCTCGCTCTCTCGCTCTCTCTCTTTCGGTCTCGCTCTCTCTCTCTCGCTCTCTCGCTCTCTCTCTCTCGGTCTCTCGCTCTCTCGGTCTCGCTCTCGGTCTCTCGCTCTCGGTCTCTCGGTCTCGGTCTCTCGGTCTCTCGGTCTCTCGCTCTCTCGCTCTCTCGGTCTCTCGCTCTCTCGCTCTCGGTCTCTCGCTCTCTCGCTCTCTCGCTCGCTCTCGCTCTCGGTCTCTCGCTCTCGGGCTCTCGCTCTCGGTCTCTCGCTCTCGGTCTCTCGGTCTCTCGGTCTCTCGCTCTCTCGGTCTTGCCCTCGCTCTCTCGCTCGCTCTCTCGCTTGCTCTCGCTCTCGGGCTCTCGCTCTCGGTCTCTCGCTCTCGGTCTCTCGCTCTCGGTCTCTCGCTCTTTCTCGCTCTCTCTCGCTCTCGCTCTCTCGCTCTCTCGCTCTCTCGCTCTCTCGGTCTCTCGGTCTCTCGCTCTCTCGCTCTCTCTCGCTCTCTCTCGCTCTCTCTCGCTCTCTCTCACTCTCGCTCTCTCGCTCTCTCGCTCTCGCTCTCTCGGTCTCTCGGTGTCGCTCGCTCTCGCTCTCGGGCTCTCGGGCTCTCGGTCTCTCGCTCTCGGTCTCTTGGTCTCTCGGTCTCTCGCTCTCGCTCTCTCGCTCTCTCGGTCTCTCGCTCTCGCTCTCTCAGTCTCTTGCTCTCGCTCTCTCGGTCTCTCGCTCTCGCTCTCGCTCTCTCGCTCTCGGTCTCTCTCTCTCGCGCTCTCTCTCTCTCTCTCTCTCTCAGTCTCTCTCTCAATTCAATTCAAATTGCTTTATTGGCATGACAAGGTACATCTTATGTTGCCAAAGCACAGAAAAACATGTATGATTGAACATGTAAATGCAGATCTAGACATAGTGTATAGACAGATATATCCCTGTATACATAAACTAGCTGGGGGGAGCCCGGCTTTGCCAGGACTGTTTTGGGCTGGGCTGTTTAAATCGAGTGCCAGGCTTTGGGCCCTGTCTGTGTCCCTCTGTGAATCTGCTGGCGGGCAACATTTCTACCTTTTAATGCCTTGAAAGATGAAAGTGAAAGTACTTATAAAACGTTTTTGGTAAATCTTATGCTATTTTTAAAAGAGAAACTAACTTTTTCAAAGCTGGATAAGGAGAGTAGTTTGAGCTGCAAGCAGTGAAAGAATGGCTGGCAGATCCCTGAGATGAAAACGATTAGTCCCGCCCACACACACACTTAATACCTTGAAAGATGAAAGTGAAAGTACTTATAAAACGTTTGCCGCTAAAGTTACGCAATTTCTCTGTTCCCCTAATAGATATGGGAGTTTTTGGTGGTCATTCAAATTTTTGAATTCAGGGCATATTTTTATTAATTTGGGGTAGAAATTCCCCCTTATGTCCTGATAGTTTCCACAAATTATGAGGAAGTGCATCTGTCTCCACCACTCCCTGAATGCAGTGACAGCATATCCCAGTCTCTCCCTCTCAGTGATTCCCAGTCTTTCGCTTTCAGTGATTCCCAGTCTGCGTCTCAATGATTCCCAGTCTATCTCAGTGATTCCCAGTCAATTCAATTCAATTCAATTCAAATTGCTTTATTGGCATGACAAGATACATCTTATGTTGCCAAAGCACAGAAATACATGTATGATTGACCACATAAACCCCGATCTAGACATAGTGTATAGACAAGTATACCCATGTATAATGTGATGAAATATTCCATTCATCACTGCCTGTGACTGTGGTTGGTTTCAGGTTTCCCCTCACCATTGTATTGCCTGTGACTGTGGTTGGTTTCAGGTTTCTCCTCACCATTGTATTGTATATTGGAATGTATGGAATGTGTTGTGTGTAGGGCTCCACCCATACCTGGCCTCTATGTAAGCCAGCTCAGTCTGGCCTCATATCCAGTACTGCAGAGCTCCAGATGGAAGATACCTCTCTCCACTGCGTATTATCTTCTAAGTTAATAAAAGCCTTGTTTCGTTTCGCTAACATCGAGTCTCGGGATTATTGAGGCACATCAATTTTATTAACTTATTTTTCAACACAATGGATCAACTCCTGAAACCCGAACGTTTGGATTTGGATCAGCATGCTCCGGACGCATCAGCACGCTTCGGACACTGGTTTATGTGTATGGAATTCTTCCTGGACAATTCCGCAGCCGTCAAAGACACTACGGACGCTGCGAGTATGAAACTCGGAATTCTGCGGAATTGGGTAAGCCACCGGGTTTACCCCCTCATCCAAGATGCCGACACGTACCTGGCCGCCTGCGACATCTTAAAGGCGCATTACCAGCAGCCTATGAATGAGGTGTATGCTAGGCATCTGCTCGCCACTCGCGCACAGCGACCTGGGGAATCGGTGGAGGAGTTCCTAGGCACCCTGAAAATGCTTGCCAAAGACTGCAAGTGCCGAGATGTAAAAGCCACAGTGTACACCGACGAGCTTGTTCGCGATGCCTTTATCACAGGCCTCAGCTCCACTTACATCCGGCAAAGACTGCTGGAAAAAACGGGATTGGACCTGAAACAGGCTGCGGACACCGCGCGATCCCTGGATGTGGCCCAGAGAAACTCGGACGCCTACTCTTCAGCCCGCGCCGTCCACGCTGCCACGTGTGCCCCAAGGGCGCCGCCATCTTGGAAGGCATCCTCCCCGCCCGGCAGCCCGACACCGCCGGGGCCCCGCTCTCCCCCCAGAAGCCCTACGACAGCCGCGACCCGTCGGGGACCCAACTGCTACTTCTGCGGGCAGCCAAAGCACACCAGAAACCTGTGCCCGGCGAAAGGCACCACCTGCTTTAAGTGCGGTAAGAAGGGGCACTTCGGGAAGGTGTGCAGAGGGAACCCCGCCGGAAAACCAAAACCCGCCACCGCCGCGTGTGCACCGTGGGAGCGGCCATCTTGGACGCCATCTTGCCCGACCTCGTGGGGTCCGCCATCTTGTGAGCAGACAGCGTGGACGCCATCTTGTCTCGATCAGGGCCCTACAGTGGCATCGGTCACACTGGACCAGACCAGGCCCCACCCGCTATCCAAATCAATGGTGGACATCGAGGTAAACGGGTGCGGGGTTAAATGTTTAATTGACAGTGGAAGCACGGAGAGTTTTATCCACCCTGAACTGGCACAACAACTCTCCCTAAAGGTGGTCCCTACTCGGGGTACCATCTCTATGGCTGATAAAACCCAGACATCGACCATTCTGGGTTACTGCACGGTACAATTGTCCGTTAACGGGACTGTATACGATCATTTTAAAGTATTAATCATGAAGAATCTATGCGCGAGCGTGATCTTGGGCCTGGATTTCCAGTGCAACCACCAAAGCATCACGCTCAAGTACGGTGGGTCCCAGCCGCCCCTCACAGAGTGCGGCCTGGCTACCCTGAAGGTAAAGCCGCCTTCGCTATTCGCGAACCTTACCCCTAACTGCCGGCCAATAGCGACCAAAAGCAGGAGGTACAGCTGGGAGGACAGGCGGTTTATCGCGACCGAGGTAGACAGGCTCCTGAAAGAGCGCATTATTGAATGCAGCAATAGCCCGTGGCGTGCCCAAGTGGTGGTGGTAAGGGGTAGCGAGAAGAAACGGATGGTGATCGACTATAGCCAAACGATCAACAGGTACACCCAACTAGACGCCTACCCGCTACCCCGCATATCAGAAATGGTGAACCAAATCGCCCAATACCGGGTGTTCTCCACCATCGACCTCAAGTCAGCGTACCACCAGCTCCCTATCAGACCAGAGGACCGCCCGTACACCGCCTTCGAGGCGAACGGACGCCTCTACCAATTCCTCAGAGTCCCCTTTGGGGTGACGAATGGGGTCTCGGTCTTCCAGAGGGAGATGGATCGCATGGTCGATGACCACCACTTGCACGCAACCTTCCCCTACCTCGACAACGTCACCATCTGCGGTCACAACCAGCAGGATCACGACTCGAACCTCGAGAGGTTCCTGAAAACCGCACAAAAACTCAACCTCACCTACAACGAGGACAAGTGTGTTTTCAACACCACGCGCCTCTGCATACTAGGCAGCGTGGTGGAGAATGGGGAAATCAGACCAGACCCCGACCGATTGCGCCCCCTACAGGAGCTGCCCTGCCCAACACTCCCAAAGCCCTGAAAAGGTGCCTGGGGTTATTTTCTTATTATTCCCAATGGGTCCCCAACTACTCCGACAAAGCCCGCCCCCTCTTGAAAGCATCCTCTTTTCCGCTCTCTGCTGAGGCCCACGCCGCCTTCAAAAGCATTAAGCAGGATATTGAGCGGGCCACGCTACAGGCAGTGGACGAGAACACTCCATTTCAAGTGGAAAGTGATGCGTCTGACTTTGCCTTGGCGGCCACCCTCAACCAGGCGGGGCGGCCCGTAGCTTTCTTCTCGAGGACCCTCCAAGGGCCCGAGATCAGACACTCCTCCGTGGAAAAGGAGGCCCAAGCCATCGTGGAGGCAGTGCGCCACTGGCGCCACTACCTAGCCGGCAAACGCTTCACCCTACTTACCGACCAGCGGTCGGTAGCGTTTATGTTCAATAATAAACAGAGGGGGAAGATTAAAAATGATAAGATTCTTAGGTGGCGGATCGAGCTCTCCACCTTCGAGTATGACATCATTTACCGGCCAGGGGCCCTTAACGAATCCCCAGATGCCCTCTCACGAGGGATGTGTGCCAGCGCCACCGGGGATCGGCTACAGACCCTCCACAACGACCTCTGCCACCCAGGGGTCACGCGGCTGTTCCACTTCATAAAGTCCCGCAACTTACCCTACTCGATTGAGGAAGTTCGGTCTCTGACCAGGAACTGCCGCACTTGCGCTGAGTGCAAGCCTCGGTTCAACCACCCTGATAGAGCCCACTTAATCAAAGCTACACGGCCCTTTGAGCGGCTCAGCTTAGATTTCAAGGGCCCCCTCCCGTCCGTCGACCGCAATGTTTACTTCCTGAACATTGTGGACGAATACTCCCGGTTCCCATTCGCCTTCCCCTGCCCAGACATGACCAGCGCCACGGTCATTAAATGCCTCAACAGCCTGTTCTGCCTGTTCGGTATGCCGAGCTACATCCACACGGATAGGGGGGCGTCCTTCATGAGTGAAGAGCTACGCCAGTACATGCTGTCCAGGGGTATCGCCACGAGCCGTACCACCAGCTACAACCCCCGGGGTAACGGTCAAGTGGAGCGAGAGAACGGGACAGTATGGAAAGCAGTCACTCTAGCTCTAAGGACCAAGGGCCTCCCTATCTCCCGCTGGCAGGAAGTCCTCTCAGATGTGCTCCATTCGATACGGTCGCTATTGTGTACTGCCACTAATGCCACGCCTCATGAACGAATGTTTAGCTTTCCCCGGAAATCCACCTCAGGCGTATCCATGCCGTCATGGCTCTCCACCCCAGGTTCGGTATTCGTGCGAAGGCATGTGAGGGGCCATAAGACGGACCCTCTCGTGGAGCCAGTGCACCTACTCCACGCCAACCCCCAATACGCGTATGTCCGGCACGCCGACGGAAGGGAGGACACCGTGTCAATAAAAGACGTCGCCCCAGCCGGTAACGACAACAACCACGGCAATAGCAGCAACAACGACCACAGCAACTCTTACCCACCCACTACTCTTTCATCACCCCCGGAAGAACATCGACCAACGGCACCCCCACCAACTACCCCTTCAACAACCCTGGCGGCACCCCCGGCAGAGACCCAGGAGGCCACCGGGGACACCCAGCCGACACCCGCGACACCACAACAGCCACGTCGGTCGCAGAGGACTACCAAACCCCCGAACAGACTAAATCTATAGAAGGGGTGAATGTGATGAAATATTCCATTCATCACTGCCTGTGACTGTGGTTGGTTTCAGGTTTCCCCTCACCATTGTATTGCCTGTGACTGTGGTTGGTTTCAGGTTTCTCCTCACCATTGTATTGTATATTGGAATGTATGGAATGTGTTGTGTGTAGGGCTCCGCCCATACCTGGCCTCTATGTAAGCCAGCTCAGTCTGGCCTCATATCCAGTACTGCAGAGCTCCAGATGGAAGATACCTCTCTCCACTGCGTGTTATCTTCTAAGTTAATAAAAGCCTTGTTTCGTTTCGCTAACATCGAGTCTCGGGATTATTGAGGCACATCATATATATAGATATACACACATATAATATGCATATAATCTTTTCTTAGATTTAATGTGTCACTGGTTGTCCCTCTGCTTGTGGCAAGCTGTAACATAGTTTGCCGCTATAGTTACACATTTTCTCTGTTCTCCCAATAGATATGGGAGTTTCTGGTGGTCATTCAGATTTTTGAATTCAGGGCATATTTTTGTGAATTTTGGGTAGAAATTCTCCCTTCTGTCCTGATAGTTTCCTCTCTCAGTGATTCCCAGTCTCTCTCAGTGATTCCCAGTCTGTGATTCCCAGTCTCTCTGTGATTCCCAATCTCTCTTAGTTTTTCACAGTCTCTCAGTGATTCCGTCTCTCTTTCGCTGTGATTCCCAGTCTCTCTCTCTCTCTCTTGCAGTGATTCCCAGTATCTCCCAGTGCATCCCAGTCTCTGTAATTTTGTCTCTCTCTCTCTCTCTGTGATTCCCAGTCTCTCATTCAGTATTTCTCTGTGATTCCCAGTCTCTCTACAGTCTCTCTGTGATTCCCAGTCTCTCTACAGTCTCTCTGTGATTCCCAGTCTCTCTCAGCGATTCAGTCTTTCGCTTTCAGTGATTCCTAGTCTCTCTCTGTGTTTCCTTGTCTCTCTCAGTGATTCCCAGACTCTTTCTCAGTGATTCCCAGACTCTTTCTCAGTGATTCCCAGTCAGTCTCACTGATTCTCGGTGTTTATTTTTCTCGGTGCCTCCTCCTGGTGACTGGAGGCCGCGGTGCGGTGCTTGTCTCCGCCTCTCGCCGTGTTCGGGGTGAGTTGTGCTGTGACCGCTCGGTATTTATCGGCGGCTTTAAAGTCCACGGATTCCCCATCGCTGCGGGGCCAGCAGCTGCGAATGAACCCAGGCCTGGGCCGCCGGGAGGTGAGTTTGACGCGCACAGGATATCGCGGGCCTGGGGCTGGAGTGGGGGCCGGGCCGGGCCTGGGGCTGGAGTGGGGGTCGGGCCGGGCCTGGGGCTGGAGTGGGGGTCGGGCCGGGCCTGGGGCTGGAGTGGGGGTCGGGCCGGGCCTGGGGCTGGGGCTGGAGTGGGGGTCGGGCCGGGCCTGGGGCTGGGGCTGGAGTGGGGGTCGGGCCGGGCCTGGGGCTGGAGTGGGGGTCGGGCCGGGCCTGGGGCTGGAGTGGGGGTCGGGCCGGGCCGGGCCGGGCCGGGCCGGGTGTGGGTGCGGCACTGGGCCCAAGCCGATCAGAAAGCGACCAGCGGACGGGTCCGGGAGTCATTTTAAATTCTGACGGTGGCGCCACTGTTAATTTGTTTTTTTTAACTCCTCGATCTTAGCCGCCCCGAGTTACAGCCACTTTTTAAATGTTTCTCATTTTAAATTATTCCTTGTCAGAGCGCCTGGTGTTAATTTATTAACATGAATTTGTGGACTTATTTTGGAGGATATTTTTCATTTACACTTTTTTTGGTTTTAAAACTTTTTTTTAAGTCCACTAGTATCTGTTAAACCACTGGAAAGTGGACTGTAAGTGAATCCCTTTCAGAACTTCAGCAGAACAGGTATTGGTGAGGAAAGAGGACATGGGAAAAGCATGTCTTCCACAAAGCATCCAAGTGTAAGCTGGAGAGTTGTGTGGTGAGCAGCATGTGAAGGTGATGGGGGCTGGTTTGGATGTCCCCAAATACAGTATTTCATGGTTGAAGTGGTACGAAATGAAAGAAGGCATGCCAGAAAGATCAGCAAGCGCCTAAGCTGCAACGGCCATTATATCACCAAACATACCTGCACGTCTTGGCACACCAACTGCCAATAATCAAGGACAACTGCCTCCACAGGCTCCATGACAGTAGGAATCAGTTGCAGAGCATTGCCATTTGCTGCAAGGACCCCTGCAGCTAACCTACAACATAGGCATGGTACTGACAGTGGCTACAAAGAGCTTGTGTCTGGGGCTTATTGAAGATATGCAACACTGCTGTTCTAGTCTGTATCCTGGAATGCCAGAGAGGGCACCTCTTCTCGTAACGTGCCTCCATATTGGGTTTCCTTTCACTTCATTTTTGCCTAGCACGTGTTTCCGCCTCTTTCCTTTTAGACTTGGCTAGGTGGAAGATAGGAGGCTGGCCAAGAGAACATTGGGGTAGTCAAGTCTAGAGGTAACAAAGGGATGGATGAGGGTTTCGGCAGCAGATGAGCTGAGGCAGGGGTGGAGACGGAGGTGGAAGTACACAGTCTTGGTGACGGTCCAATAAATTACATTTTAAGTGCAGTAAGTGTTGTTATCTAGGCAGTTATAACAGCCAATTTGTGCACAGCAAGGTCCTACAGACAGCAAATGAGATGAATAACCAGTTAATCTTTTTTGTGGTGTTGGTTGAGGGATAAATGTTGGCCGTTAAGGTTTTAAACAATCTAATACCCGAGTGGTTGAGCATCTGCTCTTAAGAGGCATTATTACAGTAACCTCTATCCACTGCCAGTATGCAAGAGGTTTTCTTCTCTTTTTCTATTTTAATGAAATATGAGCTTTGGGCCTAGGCAGCGGAAGGCACAGCCGCCAATGGTGGAGCAATTAAAATCAGGGATGTGCAACAGGCCAGAATTGGAGGAGTGCAGAGATCTCGAAGGCTTGTAGGACTGGAAGCGGTTACAGAGATAGTGCGGGGCGAGGCCATGGAGAGATTTGAAAACAAGGATGAGGCATACGCTGGTATAAGGGCTGTGTGATATCTAGTAAAGGGAAAACAATGAATGAATATTGTATGAATTAATGTGAACAACCTAAAAATTGTAATCAACTGAAACTAATTGACCTACTATCTTGTCAGTGTCTTGCTGTAGGGATGAAAGAAGTCAAGAAGGTTGGTCAGGCAGAATATTACCTCTCTGAATCCATTTTGACTGTTGTTAATTAAGTTATATTGTACAGATAATTTACAAGTTTACACCTAATAATTGAGTCCATATTTTATATCAGATGGCACTAAGACTAATAGGCCTGTAGTTACCTGTCTGTTTTGTCCCCCTTTTTTTAATATTGGCAACACATTGGCCTGTTTCCAATCTACTAGCACCTCTCCAGTGTCCAGCGAGACTCTCGTAATGATTGTTTAACTACTACTAGATTATACTGATGTTAAATAAAAAGAACTAGCATTTATACAGTACCGATGTCAAGGATCGCAAGCTTCATCAACTCTTGGACACCAACGCCCCTCCGGAACCTTCTTCCCCTTCACTTTCCTCTGACCCCCCTCTCCCAATCTCACCCCCTGCCGTGTTTTCACTATCCCCTCTGACCTTCCACTCTCTGACCCCGAACGATCAGTCCTCAGCAAAGGCCTGAGCTTCATCCCCTTACGCCCCCACCTCAATGAATTTCGAGCTCGGCACGATGTTGAGCTCTTTTTCCGCCGCCTTCGTCTCCGTGCCCACTTCTCTGGCCAGGAGTCTTCCCCCTGCACAACTGACCCTTTCTCCCGCTTGCAGAATTCCCATTCTACCTGGACCCCTCCCCCTGGCCTCTTACCCTCTCTAGATCTTTTCATCGCTAACTGCCGCCGTGACATCGGCCGTCTCCATTTCTCTGCTCCCCTCACTCACTCCAACCTACCTCCCTCTGAACTTGCAGCACTCCATTCTCTTAGATCCAACCCTGACATTGCCATTAAACCCGCTGACAAGGGTGGTGCTGTTGTTGTTTGGCGCACTGACCTCTACCTAGCGGAAGCTGAACGCCAACTCTCCGACACCACCTCCTACCTCCACCTGGACCATGACCCCACTACAGAACATCAAACCACCGTTTCCAAGACTGTCACTGACCTCATCTCCTCTGGAGATCTTCCCCCCCAGCTGCCACCAACCTCATAGTTCCCCAACCCCGCACAGCCCGCTTCTACCTCCTTCCCAAGATCCACAAACAGGACTGCCCTGGTAGACCCATCGTTTCAGCCTGTTCTTGCCCCACGGAACTTATCTCTTCCTATCTTGACTCTATCTTTTCTCCTCTTGTCCAGTCTCTTCCCACCTACATCCGCGACTCTTCGGACGCCCTCCGCCACTTTAACAGTTTCCAGTTTCCTGGCCCCAACCGCTTCCTTTTCACCATGGACGTACAATCCCTCTACACCTCCATCCCCCACCGGGATGGCCTGAGGGCGCTCCGCTTCTTCCTTGAAGAGGCCCGACCAGTCCCCATCCACCACCACCCTCCTCCGCCTCGCTGAACTTGTTCTCACATTGAACAACTTCTCCTTTAACTCCACTCATTTCCTCCAAATCAAAGGTGTTGCCATGGGTACCCGCATGGGTCCTAGCTATGCCTGCCTTTTCGTGGGCTATGTGGAACAATCTTTGTTCCAGTCCTACTCGGGTCCCCTCACCTCTTTTTTCCGATACATTGATGACTGTATCGGTGCCATTTCCTGCTCTCGCCCCGAACTTGACAATTTCATTCACTTTGCCTCCAATTTCCACCCTTCCCTCACCTTCACATGGTCCATCTCTGACTCTTCCCTTCCCTTCCTCGACTTCTCCGTCTCCATCTCTGGGGATAGGTTATCGACCAATATTCACTACAAGCCCACTGACTCCCACAGCTACCTGGACTACACTTCCTCCCACCCCGCCTCCTGTAAGGACTCTATTCCATTCTCCCAGTTTCTCCGTCTCCGCCGTATCTGCTCCGACGATGCCACCTTCCACACCAGTGCTTCAGACATGTCTTCCTTTTTCCGCAACGGAGGATTCCCCTCTACCGTGGTTGATACTGCCCTCGACCGTGTCAGTTCTATCTCCTGTACTTCTGCCTTCACCCCTGCCCCTCCCTCCCGGAACCACGATAGGGTTCCCCTTGTCCTCACCTTTCACCCCACCAGCCTCCACATTCAACGGATCATCCTCCGGCATTTCCGCTACCTCCAAAGTGATCCCACCACCAAACGTATCTTCCCCTCCCCTCCCCTTTCAGCATTCCGTAGGGACCGCTCCCTCCGAGACACCCTAGTCCACTCCTCTATCACCCCAAACAGCCCTTCCCCTTCGCCCAGCACCTTCCCATGCAAGCGCAGGAGATGCAACACCTGCCCATATACCTCCCCCCTTCCCACTGTCCAGGGCCCCAAACACCCCTTCCAGGTGAAACAGCGATTTCTTGTACTTCTCGCAATCTAGTATACTGTATTCGCTGCTCACGATGCGGTCTCCTCTACATTGGGGAGACCAAACGCAGATTGGGTGACCGCTTTGCGGAACACCTCCGTTCAGTCCGTATGGGTGACCCCGAGCTTCCGGTCGCCTGTCATTTTAATTCACCGCTCCATTGCCACTCGGACCTCACCGTCCTTGGCCTCTTGTATTGTTCCACGGAAGCTCAACGTAAACTCGAGGAACAGCACCTCATCTTCCGATTAGGCACTCTGCAGCCTTCCAGACTCAATATCGAGTTCAACAATTTCAGATCATAACCTCGGCCCCATTACATTTTTCTTGTAATTTTTCCACTCCTTTTCCCCCCCCCTTTCCTTTTGTTTCTCTCTCACACCTGGCAGCTATCTCCTGCCCTGCCAGTACACTTCACACCTAATCTCAGCCTATTACCATCTCGTCTAGCTTCGAACACCTTTTATTGTCTCTTTCTCTGCTTTTGTTTCTTTTACTTCTTTTGTCAGATCGCAGATTTTCTTTCCAGTTTTGAAGAAGGGTTCGACCCGAAACGTCAACTCAAATTTCTCTCCACGGATGTTGCCTGACCTGCTGAGTTTTTCCAGCATTTTCTGTTGTTATTTATACAGTACCTTTTGTGTCCTCAGGTTATATCAAACTGTTTCAAAGCCAATGAATTATTTTTGATGCGTAATCACTTATATAGGTTGATGCAGTAGCCACTTTCTGCATAGCAAGACCCTGTGCTAGGACACCGTTAGAACAAAACTGCTTTTCTTTGGATAGTGCCAAGATATTTTTATATCCACTTAAGCAAGCAGATGGGGCCTTGGTCCCAAATATTCTTCTACTGTATTTATCTTGTGATCTTGTAACCTTTCCCCCTGAAGTTTTCACCTTTTAGAATGCTGGTGGAAGCATGCAGGTTTACAAAAATAAAAAGCATTTGCAATGGGGAAGTTCTAAGTGATTTTGAAAGAAAGCTGCTTAAGTTTCTGACATTAATTTAACTTTGCAAATAATATGATATACTAGACAGTTCAAAAACATCAGGGTAAGGTAAACCAGCCATTATATAACTTAATTTCAGATATGAAAGATTGTGATGGGGTGAGTAGGGAAAGACTAGTTCTTGTTGGGGAATCATCAATTTTAAATTGTCACTGAAAGTGAAGAGAGCTTAGGAGAAATTTCTTTACCCAGACTGTTTTAGGAGCGTGGAGTGCTTTACCTTAGGGAGCAGCTGATGCAGAGAGCATTGCAGGGGAATATACAGTGCTACGAGGAGAGAGCAGGTAAGTGGGATTCATTTTGGATTGTTGTAGCAAAGCTATGGCCGAATGGCAGCCTTCTCTACCATAAATTTCTATGGTTAGAACATAAGAAACAGGAGCAGGAGTTGGCCAATCGGCCCCTCAAGCCTGCTCCGCCATTCAATAAGATCATGGCTGATCCAATCTTGGCCTCAACACTACTTTCCCGCTCTCTCCTCATACCCCTTGACTTCCTTGTAGTTCAAATGTCTTGTCAATCTCCACCTTGAATATATTCAATGACTCCACCTCCACAGCTCTCTGGGGTAGAGAATTCCAAAGATTCACGACCCTCAGAAGAAATTCCTCCTCATCTGTGTCTTAAATGGGCGACCCCTTATTCTGAAACTATGCCCCCTAGATCTAGATACCCCCACTAGGGGAACCATCCTCTCAGCATCCACCCTGTCAATCCCCTTCAGAATCTGAGATGTTTCAATAAGATCACACCTCATTCCTCTAAACTCCAGTGAGTATAGGCCCAACCTGCTCAACCTTTCGTCATACGTCAACCACTTCATCCCAGGAATCAACCTCGTGAACCTTCTCTGCACTGCCTCCAATGCAAGTATATCCTTCCTTAAATATGGAGACCAAAACTGTACGCAGTACTCCAGGTGTGGTCTCGCCAGCGCCCTGTAAAGTTGCATCAAAACTTCCCTACTTTTATACTCCATACCCCTTGCAATAAAGGCCAACATTCCATTAGCCTTCCTAATTACTTCTATGTCCTAATGATAAAAATAATAAACTGCATATGCTACTGCTTAAGTTTCTTATTCACGCCAAAGCAGTTGCATTTTTAATTTCTGACCCTGTCACAACCAAGATGCAAGATGCAGATTCCCAGCTCATTGCACCTCACTGACAAATTGGAAGCACATCACCTTCAGGTCAAGTCATGCAGTAACAATGGGCCGGATATTCAGATCCCTACGGGTGCGTACGCGCTGTGTACACACCTGTAGGACATCGGAAATGCCGGTTTCAGGCATGCGACGCGCATGTGCTGAAAACTGGCATTTCCAATCTGTCACGGACGCCTGCCCTGGAGAAGGGCCTCTGTGGGCGGATAGTTCCGCTTTCTAGAGAACCTCCGCCCGCTGAAAACCCTTAGAATTCTTATGTCTGGTAAAAGCAGGCATTTGTCCTGCTTTTACCAGCATAAAATTTAAAAAGTAAAATAAAAAAATTCACTCATTTATAATTTTATTAAAATACTTTTTTTTTAAAGTAAATTTATTTTTAGCCTGGTAAAAAACTTTAATTTTTTTCAAAACATTACATTTTTGTTTAAAATATTTAATTTATTGTAATTTCAACTAATTTAAAAAATGTATTTAATGTTTTGCAGTGTTTTTGGGGTGATCTCCATTCATATATTTGACAGGTCTATCTGTCAAATGTATGAAGGGAGATTCCCTTCTTCGATTGGCTCCCCATGGCCCACGTGATCCCAGGGACGCTTGCGAACCGCATGCGCCTCTGGGATACGTGGGCCCTGCGCATTTCGAGTTGGAGAGGCTCAGGAGCGGAAGTGTCTGGACCTCGGGAGCCCTTGGGAAAGTCCGTAGATTTTTTCCAATCGGAGGCCTCCGCACGCGGGAAGCCTCCGATCGGGAAATACGACCCAATAATGACATCGAAAGTCACAACACAACCAAAGTAGCATAAAACCCACCCATTCAAACCTTCCATTAGTCCACAAACTCAGTAATAATTCTTTGCCTGTTTGTATTGTCTTTCAGGATGGCTGCACATTGCATAACGAAAATTGCTTTCCAAACACTGCAAACTAAAACTGGTTATACTAGTCGGTATCTTTGTACTGAGAGTGCAAGGCATTTTAGCACTTTGTTTGTACAAACCATGGTGAAAGTAATGACTCCCCCATCCAGATGCATCATACCCTACTGGAAACCAGGCCCCTGGATTATGCCTCTAAAAACCTTTACAACAGCTGGTGAGGGTGAGCCTGGGACAGCACAGCACAGGGAGAAACAGGATCCAAGAGCACGAAGAACAATAGGGAGCATTGGCAGAAAAATTCACCACCGGATCATTCACGTGATAGATGAAAATGGAGAGAACCTGGGAAATCTGCACAGAGCTGATGTTATTCGTATCATGGATGAGCGTGGGGTCAAGATTGTATCTCTCAGGGAAAACGCAGACCCTCCAGTATTCAAACTAATGACAGGAAAACAGATCCATGAGGAACAAATGAAACTCCGAGAAAAACAAAAGGACAAACCTAAAACTGGTAAGTGGATGGATTGTTTCTTCTTAACTGAGATATTTATCAAATGTATCCTTTTTTAATGAAACCTCTTCCTTCTCCCCCCCCCCCCCCTCACCTATCAGAAAAAGAGAACATTCTAAATATGGTGATTGATTGATTTTTCTTAAAACTAGGACCATCTGGTGCCATGTTTCCTCCATCGGATAAGGCATTAAGACTGTGGGTATTTCTGGTGATTCCGATGGACATTAAAAGGTCCATTGGCAGTATTCAGAGACCTGTAATGTTCCCTCTCTCAAACCTCCTCTCAGTCAGTAACACCTAAAACAGATTGACTGGGTGTTCAACTCATTACTGTTTGTGGGACATTGCTAACACACAATATCTATTATGTTTACCTTCAGTTTAATAATAAATATTGGGACTCTCACCTGTAAATAATTAATATCAAGGTCTGGCTGTAGGCCGAGAAGGGCTTGATAACTAGATAGCACCAAGACAATATCTGTTGATTACAAAAACTTAGTTGTTAAATATTAACTGAGCAGTCTAAAAAAATCTAAATTACATCAAAAATGGAAGCAAAAGCTGAACAATTTATCTCTGCAGAGCGAATGGGTGGCCAGAGCCACCCAGTGGCGAGACTGTGGAACTGCAACATCACAGGCTGTCACATTAATGGGAGAATTCTATCACAAACGTGACAAGGCAGACATCATCAAATGTGGACACAATTATCATTGAAAAGCTCATACCCACTGTTGACATAGGACTTCTGAATGGAAAGATAACAGAACATACTGATCTGAATAATATAAAAAAATATAAACGTGGGTTTTCTCCGGGTGCTCCGGTTTCCTCCCACAGTCCAAAGATGTGCGGGTTAGGTTGATTGGCTATGATAAATTGACCCTTAGTGTTAGGGGGATTAAATACGTGGGGTTACGGGGATAGGGTGGGATATGTGTTGGTGTAGGGGTTACGGGGATCGGGTGGGACATGTGTCGGTGCAGGCTCGATGGGCCGAAATGGCCTCTATCTGCACTGTGGGGTTTCTGTGATTTCTGTGACTCAGGACATGAAAAGCAAATTTAAAAGTTTTTAAAGAACATCTTTACTCAGTGAGAAATATTTAAAACCATTTTCTAAATAGGGCAATATAAGCAGTAAAATGGATGTTCAAAATACAGCTGCATGCTACAATGGAAGAGTTAATACACTAGAGATGAGCTTTGATGGGCTGAATGGATTTCTCGCCTGACTTTTCTTACGTTCTTACTAAACAAATGATCAGATAGTTAAGGTGTCAAATTAAGAAATATGAGGGGAGAGTCTGTATACATAAAAATTTGCATTTATATAGTGCCTTTAACATAGAAAAACATTCCAAAGTGTAATAGAGGTGTAACCAAAAATGAACACAGAGGCAAGGAAGGAGCTACTAGGTGTGAACAAAAGCTTGGTTAAAGAGGTGGGTTTTATGGAAAGACTTGGAGGTGGAGTGGCAGAGGGATTTAGAGAAGGATTTTGAGCATGAGGTCTAGATGGCTGAAGGCACAAATTTTAACAGAAACTAAATTTAAAAAATTGTACCAAAAGATTTTTTCTCACTCCTTCTGAATGCAGGACCTTGCCAAATCAAGGAGCAGACTTTCTCCGCAGATATTGCAAAGCATGACCTGCAAACAAAAACTAAGCAGATCCAGCAGTGGATTGAGAAGAAGCACCATGTTCGGATTACAGTTAGAAAAGGAGCTGCTGTGGACAAAGCAGATAAAATGGTAGGACTTTATGCATCTGATTAACAAAGACCAAGTATGTCTTGGGTAAATCAATCTACATTTTTATGCTCTTGACAAAATATAGATGACTGCCTCTAGTACCATATTCATTCTTCAGATGGAAGCAGCTTTCATATACCACAATAAGCCCAGTGCCCCAGACTTGCATAAATGTGACCTTTTAAGATATTTTGACATGGTAGCATTATGCATTTGACCCTTCCCCCTTGTTACCTCTCCTGATTCTTTAGTGCTTGGAAAAACAAAATTTTGGAATCACCATTTGTAACCAAAAGGTAGCAACTGTGACATGATCAGCAATGGTGCATAACCTGCCTGTTTTCTTGACATTTTTTGTAATTCAAATGTAAAGATAGACACTAGCAAATGTTCTGCATGAAATGAACATGTCTTTTGAGTCATAGTGTATCTCATTTTATTGAAACTAAAGGAGTCTCATCTGATTAGAATGGTTAGATGATTTGCAGATGCTTGCTTTCAGAGAATGATAACCTTACAAGGTGGGCAACTTCATTCCTGTCTTCCACACACAACTAGGATGACAGCAAAGTGGTACTGTTACTGAATTGAGGAGATAACACACTAATATAGAAATGCTCTTCCAAAATGCAAATTGTCTTCTGTAGAGGCCCAAATATTTGGTGAAGCTTTGCAGTGTGCTCTGTGTCTATGCTTTAAATGTTTTCAAATTTTACACTTGGAAGTACCAAAAACGTAGCCATTGAAAAAGTCATAGTCATTGGTTTTTCTTCAAGTTCAAATGGTAATAATGCAGAGCATATTATACCATCTGAACATTGCGAGCTATAGGCCATGAAAATATGATTTCTAACCTGCATGGTGTGTTGTAGATTTAATGAGTTAATAGATAAAATTGTAAGGGCCTTGGAGAGCTATGGTGACTGCAGCAATATAACATAAAAGCACAATTTACCAGGTTGGTGCTCATCTAGTGAGGGAGGTATCTCTGGTTTCCTTTGTAAAATGAAGTGACATAGTTGAAAGCAGACCATCTCGATTTGGAATCTGGTACTTGAAATTGCAGCGTGATTTTAACTGGTTAGCTGGGAATTTCTTCAGGGGCGCTCCTGAAAACTGTGTCTATCGTGGGTTCCCAGTTAAGTTGGCTGACCAGGATAACTTGAGGAAATTCCCAGTGCTAGTTCTTGAAGAATCAGCTTTTAAATCAATTCCCCAGGCATTAGTTATGCAGTGTAAAGTTGTTCCTGCTGAGGATATGGTAACTTGCTAAAAATAGGCTTGACTGACCCCTTTGAGTTTCCATACAGCTATCCTAGTGATCGATAATGGATTGCATGTGCAGAATTTATTTCATAGCTGACTTGGTTGGTGCTGCTAATTAGTTTGCTTTGCTGTATCCCACATCATAAAAGCCCAGTTATAAAATGTGGTGAAGCTACAATTTGCACTGGCCTTAGCCCACTCAGTCCTGGCCAAAACAAAAATCCAGAATAAAGAGAGTTTGTGTGTAATGTGGTTTCTCTGCAGCTTGCCTTCTTGGGCTGCACTATTTCTGTCATAAAGCAGATACTAACTTTCTAGAACACAGAATTGCCAACGGTTATGGCTGTTTTCAGCAGCATAGTTGGAAATTTAGCTTCAGTCACAAACACAACGTGGTCAGGAAAGAGAAGATTTACATTTTATATGGTTCATCAGATATCGCATCTAGTATTTTTCTAATTGTAGATACTATTTGCAGTTGGATTGAGCTAGGATACTTATTTCCATTTAAAATTTTGAATTTACAGTACATGTGTGAATGTGGAATAATTTTTCAAGCTTTCTTCTAATCTAATAATCTCTTATCTAAGGAAATGCTGCTGGATCAAATTGTTCAGTCCATGCCTGACAAAGCTACCTACGTGTTCAGACCAAAGGTCACTAAAGAAGGGAAAGCAGTTATGTGCATTCTACGGCACCTGTCTGAAAAAGAACTGAAGGAGTACAAACAAAAAGTGAAAGCTGAAGCAGACTCTGTCTAAAGGTGCATGCTCCAAAACTACAAAAACTCACTATTCCAAAGCAAGTCAAAAACAGAACTTTAATTGTTAAATATATTCTTAACTTGTTCACAAAGCATTTCTGAATCCTTCATTTAACACAAGTTACATTGCTGACATTACATTTCAGATTTATCATAAAAAGTTGACTAGGAATAACATGCATGTTGACAGAATAAGGCCACTTCGGTGAAGTGCCACAGGGTAAATGGCAGCACTGGAACTGGAAGGCAGCAAGCAGTGTGGAGGAGAAAAAACATTGTTTAACAAATGTATTTAACAGAAAAAGGCCATTTGGCCTAATATATAGCAGAACTATAGTGAGCAGGTTTTTTACTATAGAATGACAGGATTAAACTATTAGTATATAAACAGACAAGAAAGTATTAGGAAGTATGAAAATAAACAATGTATAGGAATAAGAAAAGCCACAGTATTGCTTCCTATTACTGTTAGGAAGTAAAGGTAGATTTGAGCTCCTCAAGCTCAAACAATAAATAGTAGGGTATAGCATTGGAAAGGTCACGGACGTATCCATGGAAAGTCTTGATTGAAGTCTGTAATCTGGTTACAAAATCTCATTACCCTTTGAAGCAAGTTAATGAAGAATTTACAAATACCACATAGCAATGTAACAAGCCTTCAGAGTCCAAGATTTCCATCTCATTAATACTATAAATGAGGACATTAATTGGCTACCACCGGCTCAGTCAGCTCAGTTTTTTCCTTTATTTCTGACATCTTGGCCTTTTCAAGCATTTCAGTTAAAGTACTCGAGGCAGCAGCTGGCTGTTTCTTGGGAGGGATGTATCCAGCAAGACGAGAGGAAAGACCACGCTTCGGCCGTTTTCCCTGTCGGAAACAAGATGTAAACTGTATGACAGAACTAAAAGATTATTTTCTCAGAAGCACCCTGCTGCTTACTATGAAGCCCTGTGGGCTAACTACAAAAGACAGAATAATTCATGTTGAAATAAGTTTTCATTTTATACTAGTGACGATTGAAATCCCCAGAAGAGTAAGCAATGAAATGCCATCAGATTTGCTGCTCCAAGATCATTTTGTATCTCTGCTGGATTATTACATCCTCTGCACTTGTGTTAAAACTAGATTTCCTCTGCTGTTTTGATGATCTTTTTGAACTTTTGGGCGTTCCTTTTCCACCAGCAGGTAGTGGTTTCCAGTGCACAAACTAAACAGTGGGGAAAATATAGTTTTAGTGCAACTAGAAAATGCATCAGGGACTGGAGTTTAGTGGGCTAATTAATGAGCTTGCAGACTATAGTCAGGATACCTCAGCTAAAATAATAAAATACCATAATCATGGAACATGCTGGCAATGCACAAGTTAGTCAACAGCTAGACAAGAAAGATGGATTAACTTTGCACATGGAATCCTTCAGCAATATTGACAAAAGCAAATACTGTGGATTCTGGAAATCTGAAATAAACACAGAAAATGCTGGAAATACTTAGCATGTCTGGCAGCATCTGTGCAGAGAGAAACAGAGTTAACACTTCAGGTCAATGACTGTACATCAATTCTAATAAAAAGTAATTGACCTGCTGAGTGTTTCCAGCATTTTCTGTTTTTATGTCTAAAATGTTAACCTGGCTTATCGGATGTACATTTACTGGCTTAGCAGTTTTTCTTTTCAACTTTTGATATTCGATCCATGCAAAATAGCAGTGCCAAGCATCTAACTGTGCTAAGGTTAAAGAATTCTGGAAAAGTACTTTATAAATACACTAATTGTAGAAGTAAAATATAAAAAGGACCAACTACACTTTATCAGTAGTTCTTGAGCCAAGAATGTGTCCCCAAGCAGGACACTTCCTGCACTATTCCAGTTAAAGTACTGAGAATTACAAGTGCTCAAATAGCTTGAACTTTAAAAATCTCATTGGCTCTTTCACAACCACTGAGTGGTTCAATCTCTTCTACTACTAACATCTGCAGGAGTGATGAAAAATTTAGTATCACACCTGTCTTGTGATTATAAGGAGGCATGGATGATCACTGTGTAAGAGTTCACATATATTGAATTATTTGCATGCATTTACTTTTTGGCACACAATATAGTCACATAAAATACAATTTTTTTTTTTTTAATTCAACAGTATAAGAGGTACCTTTAACTTCTGTTTTTTAGGGTCATGAACAACAGAGTGGCGTTCCAAGCTTTGCTGCAACACAAATAAGTGGTAATATTTTAAGCATCTTACAATATTGGTCTATTTAGAGCACACTTGTCAGTTAAGGGGAATTTGCTCCATTAATTTTCAAAAGAATGGTTTTGTCCATAAATTAGTACATGCAAATAGTGTTTCTGTATTCAGTTATAAATTTATACCAAATAAACAGTCAATTTGTGTACTACATTCTGCAGATGTAGGGAACTAGATCTCTAGAATCTGTAACTACTTTTAAATTTGAATCAAAACAAGACAGAAACATTAATGTTCACACCAAAAAAAGCTAGGCTACTATGTGGAATCATTGTCAGCAGGTTCTCAATAAAAGGCTTGTACTATAACTAATATTTATAATTTAGAACAAAATAAAAAACTTACTTTCATGGAAAAGTCTTTCCTACAGCCAGGGTGTTCACAAACAAAATTTCGTTGTCCGTCGTGAAATGAGAGAATATGACTTCGCAGATTAAATGACGTTGTGTAGGTTCTCTCACAGCCCTTTCTGGGACATCGGAAGACTTCCCTCTCTTGAGTATGAATTTTAAGGTGTGCTTGTAAAAAGTCTTTGCGTTTGAAATTCTTATTGCATTGGCTACAAACAAAGGCTTCTAAATAAAAATTCAAAAATATATTAAGCAAAATTATAAATTACATTCCACCAATCGCATTTAATATAAAAATTTTTAAGTTTCACTTTCAAGCACTTCTCTCTCCACATTTTACATAAATAACTACTCTAGTGAGCGAAATGAAATCTACTAAGTACAAATAAGCTAGCAGCCCAAGAGAAAATTTATAACTATCCCAAACCCTCTCCCCAGAACAGCAGTTGTGGATCAGTACAGGTGACAGTTCTATATTTGAGTTCTGAAACTGTAGATATTCTTTAGAATTCAAGAAAAAAAAATCAAGATAATCCTCATCAGCAGCCTTTAAAATTAATTTAACATCTCATATCTTTCATTTTTGTTTAAATGTTGGAATATGTAAACTACAGGAAACGCTCTTAACCGGCACCTAAATATCCAGAAATCTCTCTTAACCGGCAAAATTCAGGAGTAGGTTCAGGTAAGTTTTACTATATATTAGTGGCCGTGTAACCGGGATTCCTGCACCTGTGGCCGTGCAACAGGGACTCCTGCACAAGTGCCGTGTAACCGGGGCTCCTGCACCTGTGGTCGTGTACGGGGCTCTCGTACCTTGGTAAGTATACCTCTCTGTAATACGGACTTTTTGATCAACCGGCACCACGCCGGTCCCGTCGGTGCCGGATAAAAAGAGTTTCCTGTACTATGCAAGCATTACTGACCGAACATGCATAAAAGGATTAATAGAAGGGAAACATGGCTCAGTAGCTTAAACCTAGAGCTATGAAGAAAAGCCAAAGCAGCGACAGGAGAGTAAGGGGGTGTGGGGGCAAACATGATCCAACTTTTTAAAGTAATGAAAAGAATCAATACACGGGTTATGAATATTTTATTCAACGAGGGGCCAAAATAAAATAAAGACACTATAATGAGCTGAAGCCAAGTGGTAAATGAGTAACTTCCTCATACTTAGTGTTACAGAATAGACACTGTTGCCTGGGACAGTCTCTTTAAAACACTCCAAAGGAAATCTTAAAACTTTCCAATAGAAAACGTACAGATTCCTGAAATAACAGAGGATATGGGCATGAGGTAGGATTTAGATGAAAACAATAAAATTGGAATCTGGATGAGAGGGTGAGTTAGGTGCCATTTTTCTCATCCATGTTATTACAATTGCTAGAGATGGTTATTAAATCAACAGTACATCAAACAACCTGGTTATTTCATTCTAGCTCGTTTATCCCACAAGGCTAAAAAAAAATTTAAACAAAAATGTCAAAGGGATATTCCAGGATCTTATTGCCATAGAATCAATTTAAATCCAGCCCTCTTATTATTAAACAGGATGCATTGCACATTGTCGAGCACAAGATAGAATTAAGCAGTAAGCATTTTTGTCCCACATACAGGAAACTCTCTGGTATCTGGCACGGAGAGGGTTATCTACCGAGGTTATTTTTAACAAACAAAGAGCCAAACACCTGTTACTGAGGTGTTCGGACTTCCGACAGCGCCAAGAAGCTGAGTAGTGGCAGTTTGGAGAACTACCCCCACTGACTAACTCGACCACCGCGGGGGACTCAGACTCGGCAACATTTCCGGTTATTGAGGTGTTTTCGGAGTATGAATTTTGCCGGTTAGTAGAGAATTCCGGATATTTAGGTGCCGTTTAAATGAGAGTTTCCTGTATGTCAACACGATTCAATTACTTTAGAGTTGATACTCATTTCTGTGGTTACCTGTGTGTTGCTTCTGCTTGTGGTCAAGTAACTCTGTCCAGGTCTTACCAATAAATGAGCAGCATTCCACTTTGCATGCATAACCTGCAGAACAATATGGCAATTCAATTAATTGTTAAAACTTCACTCTATATTTTGTGTACAGAACTGCCACTGGGGAATAGAAGAGCAGAAATATGCAACTCAAGTCTGGAGCTACATGCTTGCTGATGTCAAGTTTATTTTTTTCAAATCTAAGTTGACATTTCCATTAATCTGTACTGCCTGTGTGGTATAATAATTCAGTTTTACAATTAATATGTTGACTAATCATAAAGATCATTTTCTTCTGTATAAAGAAAGATAAGTGTATCCACATGAGCCAGAAATCCAAATAAAATATGACAGTCCAATTATATACAAAGCAAATGATTCTTGATAAAGTACTAGTAATTTAAATATTGTTGGGCTTTTCATTCACCAGTGTTTCGACACACTAGTTTAACACCAGATCTTGCAAGAAACCAATTGGTCTATATACCTGACCTTTTAACAAACCAATAAAATTTAGGTAATCAGTTACTGATGGTATTTAATTAGCCATTGTAGCTGAATGGTACCAAATGTATAGATCTGAAAATGGAAGAGACACTTGTCAAATTTTCAAAACACTACAGCAAAATAATACCCATTACATTTTTGGTTCTTTTCTAACCTTGGCCCAGATTATTTCAGCTCTTGTATTTTAGATCACTCATGGATAAGTCCCAACTCCCAATACCTTTCAGTGTGTCTATCGTTGCATTAAGATCTAAAGTAAGCTTTCGGTAACATACCTGGGAAATGAACAGCAAACCCTGTCTGATAATTGCTTTTACATACTAGACTTACTCTGCCTCCCCAAGATCTCAATTCCGTCTTTGAAAGCATTACAAGACATAATTTTAAGTTTAAATGATCAAGCAAATTTACTGTACAAAAGACAAGCAGGCAAATAAGTTAGTCATAAGAGCCATGTATTTACAGTAGTCATCCTGCCATCTAACTCAGCAAGTGAACAAAATAATAAAAATCACAACTCTTAAGCTAATGCTTGTAAATAACTTTTAAATAGTCTCTTTTCCTAGAATTTCTTAACATTGTGGTAAAATAGTTCATCTAAACTTTTTTTCCTGGAAATTCCAGATGTTTTTTCTCTTCTAGGAGTTTCAAACGGATTGAAAATGTCAGGTATCAAATAGACTCAATTTATGCAGCTTGCCAAGGTTGGGCATAGGTTATTACCCTTTTCGCTAATTATATTGCATATTCTACAATATGTAACCATCTGTTCTGGTGTGAGAGACTCATTAAAGAGTCCTTTTTATATCCTAACTTACTGTTTGACATTTCCTGGATTTTGAATATTGGATCATTCAAATTTATAAAGAAACTGTCATATACAAACTGACCCAACCACACAGCATTCCTCCAGCTTGTAACTGACAAAAGTTGCAACATTGGGCCGGATATTCCGCCCCCCTCGAGTGAGTAAGAGATGTGTACGCACCCGGAAGGGCCTCGCAAGTGCCGGATTCAGGCATGAAAAGCACATGCGCCAAAAGAATTCTCTTAACAAATCATCCGCATGCCCGGGAGAAGGGCCTCTGCAGACAGGGAGTTGCGCTTTCTGCACAACTTCCGCCTGCTGAAAACCTTTACATATCTTGCGCCTGGTAAAAGCAGCATAAGAGTTTTAAAAAAATTTTAAATACAATTTTTTCACTGGTTTATAATTTAAAAATACTTTTTAAAAAGGTTTATTTTTAGCCCCATAAAAAACTAATTATTTTTCAATAAATTAAATACATTTAATTGTCATTTTAATTAATTTAAAATGAGGTTTAAAATTTTTAAAAAATATTTGTTTAAGTGATTCCCATTCATACTTTTGACAGATCGGTGCATAGAGACCTGTCAAAAGTGTGAAGGGGGATTCCCTTCTTTGATTGGGATGGCCCACGTGATCCCAAAGTCGCTTGGTAACCGCATGCGCCCCAGGGATACCTGGGCCACTGCGCATTTCGTAGAGCAGAGGCCCAGGATCGCAAGCCTCAGGACCTACGGAGCCAGCAGCTAAGTTCGTAGATTTTTTTCCGATCGAAGGGATCCGTCCGCACATCGGAAATTCAGGCCCACTGTATTGAAATAAGCTTGCATAGGGATCTGAACTACAGTAAACTGCTTATGTACTGTGACTGGATTTAAAGGAAGCATTATATCAAAACTATACAAATACAGGGGTACTTCCTTTTTGTCACATATGCCTATATTTAAATCCACTTGCTGATGGGAGCTGTGCATTTTAAAGAGCAACCATCCTACACAAGTTTGTTTTTTTTGAGGGGTGGGTGGACAGTATAACAGAGAAAGAACAGTTAATGGTGAGTTGTACTAAAAAAAAAATCACAATATTGTCGCACCAGTCTCATTGCATAACTGCACCATAATATACTGGCAAAGGGGAATCCTAACTCCAGTTACAAACAATAGGATAAACCCGTATATAACAGTTTTTGCCATTTATCGTAATCAACAGATTAAAAACACTTTACCAGAGTAGTCGGCCCTATTTGCATTACTTAGAAGCCGGTTTTATCATGTGTGACGAGATGTTAGGAATAGTTGAACTATGCCATTCTCCTATTTGAAGGTTGGAACATAGAAGGACACACCTGCATGTATCTTTTCATGACGTTTCAATTTGCTTGGAAGACAGAAACGTTTGTCACACCCCTCATAATTGCACCTAGTAAAAAATTGAAATTCAAATAAATGTTAATGTTTCATGATAAAAAAAAAGTGCAATTATAGCAGAACTTGATACCTACTTGAATGGTGGCACATTTGTGTGTTCATATTGATGCACTTTGAGTTGCTGATGTTTCTTGAATGATCTACCACATCCTTCAAAATCACACTACATGGCCAAATACAAATTTGTCAATAATCACATGTATCAAATCTAATATAGCAGTTGACAGGTAAAAACCAAAAGATATTCATAGGTTCTTAGTTATATTTAATCTTGTAGAAGTGTGACAGCCCAAGCAGCACTTATATTCAAGCAGTAACTCCAATAATTAACACAAACAGTTGCTGAACATGGTTAAAGTTTTAACAACTTTTGTCAGCCTCAACTCAGTAGCAGCACTTTCATACAAGTCAAAAGGTCATGGGTTCAAGCCCCACTCCAGAGACGTGAGCACATAATCTAGGCTGACACTCCAGTGCACTACTTAGGGAATGCTGCTTTGTTGGAGGGCCTAGTCAGGGTTGCAATAGGACAGCTATAATCAGCTTCAACTCCCCTGGACCAGGAGAAAATCTTGCATGATTTTCATTCCTGATCACTATCCAGTAGCCCGTACTAGTATGTGTATGGATGCAAGAGATGCCATGATCAGGGTGGCTGTTACACTTCTCCCGCTCCCTTCTCCCCCTCCCTTTCCCCCCCACTAAAACAGCCTGCCAACATTCCAGGTCTAGTCTCATACAGGAAGATAGGCCACTAGGAAAAGATACTGGAGGGAAACCAACATCCATGAAAATGTACTTCCGCAGGAGTCAATGCCTTCAGGAGAGGAGACGGAGAAAATTGGCAAAGAAAATTCTACTATATTCAACAGTTACCATAATATGCCAGTGCCCCAGCTGTCAACCTTTGGGAAATCTGGCTCCTGGAATTTCACAGCCTAGAACACTAACACTGCTTTATGTATACAACACCATACTCGCTGTATGCGAGGAAGCTCCCATTTTGAGAACACAGGACACATGCATTACCAGTTTTTGGTCAGTTTGGAGTGGCCTATTTGGGATTTCTGTCTAAAAATATATACATTGGTAATTATACAGTTTAAAAGGAGCAGATAAGGGCAAAAGATTAATTACCAAATAAAGCTTTTCTACATTGTCATGCTTTCTTGAGATATGCTTCTTCAAATTGTCCTTTGTAGTGAAAGTTTTATTGCATCTTTCATCTGTACATCTGCAAGGCATAAAAAGTTAAAGGATAATCCATTTGGAGTGCTTCAAAGTGCGAACAAAACTAAAAGAAACCGAATAGTTACTTCATATTGTGGTGCTTTCAGTGATCGAGAAAGGAACCTCCTGAGCTTCACCTTTCATTAACTGCATCTTGTTCGTTCACCTCATACACAATCCCATTCGCTTATTGCACTGTCCTTTCTGTCTCCAAATCCCCCAATGCATTGATTTTGGATTCTTGGTCTATAAATCCCTCCATAGACTTGTCTACCCTACCAGTGCAATCTCCTTCAGCCTCGTGTTCTAGCTTGCACACTCTGATGTTCTAACTCTGGCCCATTGTGCATACCATTCTCTCCACTCCACTGTTGGTGGCAAAACCTTCAGCCATCATGGTCCTGCACTCTTCCTAAACCCTCCACCTTGCTCCATCTCTCCCCACATTCAAAAGCCTCCTCAGTCACCTTGCAACTCCTGCTCAGTGTACATTTTCCCTGCTGTAAAACTCTTGCACTGCCCCAATAATATGCTTAAATCACAACCTCAAGTGATAATGCAACCTGCTCTATGGCCATGGTTGATTATGGTGCAAATGTTTCTCTAATGCATCAGGGTTGACATTCTTGGCATAATTTTCTAGTGCAGGGATCTCAGACATTTGCTTTCCCCCCTCCCTTTCTGAACAAATGTGATTCATAGAAACGCTTTAAAGACATCCAAGAGCAAAACATCTCTGAACTCAGGTTATTGGTATGAAAGCTTCAATCTTAATTTTGCAGTAAGGGGGAATTAAATATTCATCTCAGTTTATGTTTACTAACATCACTTGAAAAGCTGGGAAATGAACAAAGATCACTACAGCTCTTATAGTGACACACCATTATTTGAAAAAAAGACAGCAGAAAAAAATCAGTTCTTGAGTAACATTTATGACTGCTTGATTAGTGAAGAGTTACATTTTTTTGAGGTGATTATAGACAAAGTAGATAGGGGAGTGTCTTTGGATGATGTCTATATGGACTTTCAGAAGGCATCTGATAAGGTACCACAAAAGTGATCAAAAATGAAAGTACATGAAATTGGAGGCAACCTTGAGACAGGAGTTGGTAATTTGATTGGGAGGTAGATGGAGAGCTTTTACCATATATAATCAATGACTTGGATGAAGGGAGAGAGAATTGTATATCTAAGTTTGCAGATGACACGAAGTTAGGAGCATAGTAAATTGTGTAGATAGCAAGTTACAAAGGTACATAAACATTAAATGAGTAGACAAAACTGGTAGATGGAGTTCAATGTGGGGAAGTGCCAGGTCTTCCACTTTTAATCCAAAAAAGACAAATCAGAATGTTTTCTTAATGGCGAGAGACTAGGATTGTGGAGAAGCTCCCCCTAACCCCAAACAAAGGCTTGTAGAAATCTGGAACCCCTCTCCCCAAAGAGGCTGTGGATGCTGGATCAATTAAACTTTAAGACTGAGATCGATAAACTTTTGTTAGGTAAAGGTATCAAAGGATCAGCCATGATCTGCTGGAACAGGCTCGATGTGCTGAATAGCCTACTTCTGTTCAACATAAGAACAGGAGTAGGCCATTCAGCCACTCGAGCCTGTTCCGCCATTCAATGAGATCATGGCTGATCTGCGATCTAACTCCATATACCCACCTTTGGTCCATATCCCTTAATACCTTTGGTTAACAAAAAGCTATCAATCCCCCGATTTAAAATGAACAATTGATCTTGCATCAATTGCCATTTGCAGAAGAGTTCCAAACTTCTACCACCCTTTGTGTGTAGAAGCGTTTCCCAATTTCACTCCTGAAAGGTCTGGCTCTAATTTTTAGACTATGCCCCCAAGTTATAGAATCCCCAACCAGCAGAAAAATTTTCTCTCTATCGGTTCCCCTTAATATCCTGAAAACTTCGATCAGATCACCCCTTCGCCTTCTAAATTCTAGGTAATACAACCCTAATTGGTGTAATCTCACCTCGTAACTTAATCCTTGAAGTCCAGCTATCATTCTGGTATGCCTACACTGCACTCCCTCCAAGGCCAATATATGCTTCCTAAGGTGTGGTGCCCAGAACTGCTCTCAGTACTCCAGGTGTGGTCTAACCAGGGCTTTGTATAGCTGCAGCATAACTTCTACCCCCTTGTACTCCAGATACATTCCATTAGCCTTTTTGATTATTTTATGTACCTGTTCATGACATTTTAATGATCTATGTACCTGAACCCCCAAGTCTCTTTGGATAGTCACTGTTTTTAGCTTTTCACCATTTAAAAAGGTACCCTGTTCTATCCTTTTAGGTCCAAAGTGGATGACCTCACATTTGCTTACATTGAAATCCATTTGCTTGTTTTGCCCATTCACTTAATCTACCAATATCCCTTTGTAATTTTATGCTTTAACCTACACTGCCGCCTATTTTTGTGTCATCGGCAAATGTGGATATATGACTTTCTCTGCCATCATCTAAGTCGTTAATAAATAGTGTGAATAGTTGAGGCCCCAACAGCTCCCTCCGGGACACCACTCGTCACATCCTGCCAATTTGAGTACCTACCCATAATCCCTACTCCGTCTCCTGCCGCTCAGCCAATTTCCTAACCAGGTCAATAATTTGCCCTCAATTCCATGGGCTTCTACCTTAGATAACAATCTCTTATTAAATGCCTTCTGGAAGTCCATATAAATAACATCCATAGACAATCCCCTGTCCACTACTTTAGACACCTCTTCAAAAAATTCAATCAGGTTTGTTAGGCATGACCTACCTTTCACAAATCCATGCTGGCTCTCCGATCAATTGAAAATTTGCGAAGTGTTCAGTCGCCCTATCCTTAACTATAGACTCTAGCAATTTCCCCAACACGACGTTAGGCTAACTGGTTTATAATTCCCTGGTTTCTCTCTTGCCATTCTTAAAAAGCAGAGTGACATATACAATTTTCCAATCTAACGGGACAACTCTTTTTTTTTTTAATTAGTTCATGGGATGTGGGCATCGCTGGCAAGTCCAGCATTTATTGCCCATCCCTAATTGCCCTCGAGAAGGTGGTGGTGAGCCGCCTTCTTGAACCACTGCAGTCCGTGTGGTGAAGGTACTCCCACAGTGCTGTTAGGGAGGGAGTTCCAGGATTTTGACCCAACGATGATGAAGGAATGGTGATATACTTCCAAGTCAGGATGGTGTGTAACTTGGAGGTGATGGTGTTCCCATGCGCCTGCTGCCCTTGTCCTTCTAGGTAGTAGAGGTCACGGATTTGGGAAGTGCTGCCAAAGAAGCCTTGGCAAGTTGCTGTAGTGCATCGTGTAGATGGTACACACTGCAGCCATGGTACGCCAGTGGTGGAGAGAGTGAATATTTAAGGTAATGGATGGGGTGCCAATCAAGCAAGCTGCTTTGTCCTGGATGGTGTCGAACTTCTTGAGTGTTGTTGGAGCAGCACTTATCCAGGCAAGTGGAGAGTATTCCATCACACTCCTTACTTGTGCCTTGTAGATGGTGGAAAAGCTTTGGGGAGTCAAGTGGTGAGACACCACAGAATATCTAGCCTCTGACCTGCTCTTGTTGCCACAGTATCGATGTGGCTGGTCCAGTTAAGTTTCTGGTCAATGGTGACCCCCAGGATGTTGATGGTGGGGGATTCAGTGATGGTAAGGCTGTTGAATCTCAAGGGGCAGTGGTTAGAGGCTCGCTTGTTGGAGATAGTCATTGCCTGGCACTTGTGTGGCACAAATGTTACCTGCCACTTATCAGCCCAAGCCTGAACATCATCCAGGTCTTGTTGCATGCGGACATGGACTGCTTCATTATCTGAGGAGTTGTGAATGGCACTGAACACTGTGCAGTCGTCAGCGAACATCCCCATTTCTGACCTTATGTTGGAGGGAAGGTCATTGATGAAGCAACTGAAGATGGTTGGGCCTAGGACACTGTCCTGAGGAACCCCTGAAGCAATGTCCTGGCGCTGTGATGATTGACCTTCAACCACCACAACCATCTTCCTTTGTGCTAGGTATGACTCCAGCCAGTGGAGTTTCCCCTCCCCGATTCCCATTGACTTCAGTTTTACTAGGGCTCCTTGATGCCACACTCGATCAAAAGCTGCCTATGGAATTCAGCTCCTTTGTCCATGTTTGTACATAAGCTCTAATGAGGTCGGAAGCCAAGTGGTCTTGGCGAAACCCAAACTGGGCAGCAGTGAGCAGGTTATTGGTGATTAAGTTCCACTTGATAGCACTATCGATGACACCTTCCATCACTTTGCTGATAATTGAGAGTAGACTGATGGGGCGGTAATTGGCCGGATTGGATTTGTCCTGCTTTTTGTGGACAGGACATACCCGGACAGTTTTCCACATTGTCGGATAGATGCCAGTATTTAACTACTGGAACAGCTTGACTAGAGGCGGCTAGTTCTGGAGCACAAGTCTTCAGCACGACAGCCAGGATGTTGTCGGGGCCCTACCCTTTGCTGTATCCAGTGCGCTCAGCCGTTTCTTGATATTATGTGGAGTGAATCGAATTGGCTGACGACTGGCTTCTGTGATGGTGGGGACCTCAGGAGGAGGCCAATATGGATCATCCACTCAGCACTTCCGGCTGAAGATGGTTGCAAACGCTTCAGCCTTGTCTTTTGCACTCATGTGCTGGGCTCCACCATTATTGAGGATGGGGATATTCATGGAGCTTCCTCCTCCCATTAGTTGTTTAATGGTCCACCACATAAGAACATAAGAAATAGGAGCAGGAGTAGGCCAATCGGCCCCTCGAGCCTGCTCCGCCATTTAATAAGATCATGGCTGATCTGATCCTAACCGCCAATCTACTATCACATCTACTACATCCACCATTCACAACTGGATGTGGCAGGACTGCAGAGCTTTGATCTGATCTGTTCATTGAGGGATCTCTTAGCCCTGTCTATAGCATGCTGCTTCTGCTTTTTAGCATGCATGTAGTCCTGTGTTGCAGCTTCCCCAGATTGGCACCTCATTTTTAGGTACATCTGGTGCTGCTCCTGGCATGCTCTTCTACACTCCTTATTGAACCAGGATTGGTCACCTATCTTGATGGTAATGGTAGAGAGGGATATGCCGGGCCATGAGGTTACAGATTGTGGTGAAATACAATTCTACTGCTGCTGATGGCCCACAGCGCCTTATGGATGCCCAGTTTTGAGCTTCTAGAGCTGTTCTGAATCTAACCCATTTAGCACAGTGCTAGTGCCACACAACACGATGGAGGGTGTCCTCAGTATGAAGATGGGACTTCATCTCCACAATGACTGTGCGGTGGTCACTGCTACCAATGCTGTCATGGACAGATGCATCTGCGACAGATAGATTGATGAGGATGAGGTCAAGTAGGTTTTTTCCCTCGCGTTGGTTCTCTCACTACCTGTCGCAGACCCAGACTGGCAGCTTTGCAGCTCCTTACTAGCAGGGAAGTGCGGGTGGCCCATGAGGGATGATGGCAAGGGGACATGGAAGTGGGGGCTCTTCTCAGAGCGCTCCCACTTCTCCCCCGTTGCCTCCCCCTCAGTCAGAGCCCCACATGATTCCTCGGATCCCGATGGCCAAGTCTGCCCCTGCACAATCGCAGGAGGAGCAGACTTTGGCGGGGCCATCACAGAGGACGTCTGCCAAAAGTGTCTGACGAGTTGCAGCAGGGAAGTGAGCAGCCTGCCTCTACCTCTGCTGAAGCCACAGGGGTTGCACCTTGTACATGCACACGGAAAAGAAAAATGACAAAAGTAGACGCACATAGGTCTATGAAAAAATGTGTGTTAAGTTTCAGTTATTGATGACACACAAATGTTTTTCTTTGCACCACTTTCGGGTCTTGTCCATTGTTGCCTCAAACCTTGGAAGTGGCTTTTTGTCACTTGGACCGAATGGTGAGTCATTATTTAACCTCGAACATTGGGGCTTTGAGTGAGAGGAATGCTTTATGGTGTTGTTGGGGGCAGGGGGAACTTAGCACAGCATGTGGCAGGCATGTGGCTGCATTGGAGTAAGTTAATTAAATCTGGCCATGATGAGGCCATCCGGAGCCTCCCGGGCAGCAATGTGCAACGCTGCTGGTGCCATCTCCACCTCAGGTTCTCCTCATCTTCCACCTGCTCCTCCTCGGAAGAGGTGTGCTGTCCGCCATGCACCTACTGCAGCTCCAATTCTCACTGCTGCGCTATATTGTGTAGCGAACAGCAGACAATGATTCTGGAGACCTTGACTGGTGCATACTAAAGGGCTCCTCCAGGTCTGTAAAGGCATCTGAAGCGCATCTTCAGCATGCCTATTGCTTGCTCTATGACATAGCTGGTGGACATGTGGCTACCAATATAACACTCCTCTGCCTCAGTACTTGGCCTCCTCAGGGATGTCATTAGCCATGTTTTCAGTGGATAGCCCTCATCTCCAAGCAGCCAGCCGGTAAGTCTGTTTGGAGATGCGAAGAGCTGAGGGAGGGCAGACTGGCGCAGCACAATGAGTCATGACAGCTGCCAGGGAATCTGGCACATTTTTTTTTATGGTTGCAGACGAGCTGCACATTGAGGAAGTGAAAGCCCTTGCGATTCACAAACACTCCTGGGTGATGGGGTGCCTTCATGGCCACATGTGTGCAGTCGATAACACCCTGCACCTGTGGGAAGTCAGCCAGAGCCGCAAAGCTGAGCGCCCGCTCAGTAACAGTGGCCTAATCAGTGGGAAAGTTGATATCATTGGCTGACTTGACTTGTGAAACATGGCATTGGTCACCTGGGTGATGCATCTGTGGGCAGCTGACTGCAAGATCCTGCAATTGTCTGCTGTTGATCCCTGGAAGGAACCAGAGGTGAAAAAGTTGAGGGTGGTGGGGACTTCGACAGCCACTGGTAAGGAGTGTCCACCAGGACCTGTGGGCAACAGGTCTCGTTCCAGCAAGCTACAAGTGTCTGCGACAACCTGGCACAATAGCCTGTGCCTCCCGAAGCACTGCTGCTCAGTTATTTTCCAAAAACTCATCCTCTGCCTGTATACCCTTTGTTGGGGGGTATCGCCTCCTGCACGCTGCAGTGCCCCCTCTCTCCTGTGGACACCAGGTCGTTGAGGAGAAGGTCGGTGGTGTTGTTGCTACTGCTGCTGGTGGGGCTCATCCTGGTCCTATTCTGAGGACCAAGGTAAGAAAGCATCAGCGGCACCCATGCTGATGTAGTAGATGGCAGGTAAAGTGGAGAGGAGATGGCCAATCCCTCAATGTTGTGATAGTGAGTAGCAATGTGGTGAGAATGGCTTCCCAGGTTTCAAAAATGACCTGCAAGCTGCTGACACCGAAATCTGTGGACAAAATGGAGTGAGCAAGAGCCTTTCCATGAGGCAAGTAATGAGGTGTAATGTTGCAGTATTTGTGCTTTTCCCAGCTGTCAATGAACTTGCCAATGGCCACTGAGCTTCCGCCTCCCCTTCACAGACCAGGTACCCGACCTGCCCCCAAACTCTCACACATGGCAACGGGAAAATTGCAGCCACCGCCTGAAAGGGTGGTAAAGGCAGAAACCCTCATCGCATTTAAAACGTACTTGGATATGCACTTGGAAGTGCCGTAAACTGTAAGGCTACAGACCAAGAGCTGGAAAGTGGGATGAGACTGAATACCTCTTTCAACCGGCGCAGACACGGTGGGCCAAATGGTCTCCTTCTGTGCTGTAAATTTCTATTATTCTATGATCAGGGCGGTTACGACAATAGGGCAATTGTTTAACAATATGAAGCCCGGTCATGCAGTGTCCGAGACTCTGAACTGATTCAGTTATTAGAACAAGATTTGAGGTGGGTGTGGAACAATTCAGAACTTAGTATTTCAGATAGAATCAGCTTTAGCTAAATTATACTCAAACCCAGTAATCAGCAGAGACAATAATTGGGTTAGTATTGCGATGGCAAATAAGCGCATGTGCGAAAACCCGGAATTTGCGATCAGTCAAGATTCTGCTCGACAGATCGTACGCATCCGCTGGAAATTGACATTCGCTGGCGCAGGGTTGGGCTATTTGCCCAACTACTGCCCAGCAAATGCCCATGAAACTCTTATGCTTGGTAAGAGCAGGCGTATGGCCTTCTTTTACCAGCGTAAGGGTTTAAATAAATATTAAAATAACATTTTTAAAACAATTTAAACATAACCTAAACTAATTTTAAAGGTTTTTGTATGTTTGGCCCCTTGAAAAATTTTTACATTTATTTTTCAAAAAATAAATTTTTTGTTTTAAATGTTTAATTAAATTGTATTTTAATTGATTTTGAACATATGATTATTTTTATTTCCGTGCTGTGAAATGCATTTTTTAGGCAATTCCTAATTATGCTTATGGGGATTCCGTACGTAAATGGAATCCCCATGAGCATAACAGGAATCCCCTTTGTCATTGGTTGGGCCAGCCCACATGATCCCAAGGTCACTTGTAACCACATGCGCCCCTGGGATACTTGGGCCTTTACGCAGGCGTACGCCTGCAGGCCCAGGAGTGTAATCTTCGAAGGTCCGGAGCAATCAGGTAGGTGCGTATTTTTCTTGCGGTTCGGAGGCGTTCGCCCACGGGAAACCTCCGACTACAATTTCTACCCCATTATCATTTACCGCAAATAAATTACATTTCTAATATTTACATTTTATCTTCCATTCTTCATTCAAATAATACTTCAGAATACAATATTTATATTAATCAAATCAACTTTTATTGTCATTGTTAGTGCACAAGTGCAGTACAACGAAATGTAGGCTTGCGGCTCCCGAGAGTGTACATTTAGATTAAGACATTTAAACATTCAACATACATTTGGCTTGTAATACATTAACATAAACATAACCATAATAAAGTGCATTGGCAGATGTGCAGACTTTAGAGTTTATTTGTGGAGTTCAGTAGGATGACAGCCCTGGGAAAGAAGCTGTTCCTAAATCTGGTCGTACGGGTGCGAATGCATCTGTAGCATCTCCCAGATGGCAGGAGGGCGAACAGACTGTGGCTGGGGTGGGTAGGGTCTTTGATGATGGACCGTGACCTCCGTAAACAGCGTTTCTGGTATATGTGTTCTATGGTCGGTAGCCGGGTGCCGGTAATGCGTTGGGCAGTTTTGACTACCCGCTGCAGGGCTTTCCGGTCATAGTAGCTACAGCTGCCATACCATACTGTGATGCAGTTCATCAGGATGCTCTCTATTGTGCAGCGGTAAAAGTTAGAGAAGATCAGGGGTGACAGGTTACATCCCTTCAGCCTCCTTAGGAAATATAGGCGCTGCTGGGCCTTCTTCACCAGAGAGGAGGTATTGAGGGACCAGGAGAGGTCTTCCGTGATGTGGACTCCGAGGGACTTAAAGCTGTCCACCCTTTCCACCACAGCCCCATTGATGTGGATGGGGGTGTGACTTCCGCCTTTAGACTTCCTGAAGTCCACAATGATTTCTTTGGTTTTCTTGATGTTAAGGGCCAGGTTGTTATCGGCGCACCACTTCACGATATTCTGGACCTCCTCCCTGTAGGCTGACTCATCGTTGTTGGTGATCTGGCCTACTACCGTGGTATCATCCGCAAACTTGATGATGGTGTTGGAACCATGAATAGGAGTAGAGGAGGGGGCTCAGCATACATCCTTGTGGGGCCCCCATGTTCAGGGTCGGGGGGGGGGGGAAAAGGTGTGGTTACCTAATTTGACAGACTGGTTCTGATATAGTGCCACTGGGAATAATTAAAGATATTGAAGATGGATTTTGGACTTCATTATAAAACCAAAATACCAGTTTTAAGGAAACTGAAAGGGTTGGTTAGAAACCTGGATTAATTACCTGAAACTCATGTTCAAGACGGCATGCTGGGAAGGTTGGCCACATTCAAAAAGTCTTATTCAGCAGACTGTCTAGGAGGTTAAATATAAGGCTGTTGCGAAGCCTTGAATGTCTGAGAGAAGTTATTGTAAACATCAGATACTGTACTATCAACTATTTTTAAAAGCATGGGAAAGTACTAGAAACTTGTTTTGCACTAGCAAAAAGGGTATAAAACCAGCCATTTCAGCAAATTCAGAACGACAGTCCATGAGAGCAAGAGACAGTCCAGAAGAACACCACACAGGATGTCGAAGGATTATTAACCACTTAGTCTCCTGAAGCAGAAGAATTGGCCATTTTGAGTTTTGTGTTGTACTGCTGACTTAAAAGGCTGTATAAAATCACTATCTGTAAAACTTGTATTTTAAAGCTAATAAAACCAAAAGTTAGAAAAGTAATACATCATGGTTGATTCTTACCTATTACAGTAGAGTTAGAGGCACAGGATGCGGCCATTCAGCCCATCGAGTCCGTGCCGGCTCTCTGTAGAGCAATCCAATCAGTCACATTCCCCAGCTCTATCCCCGTAGCCCTGCAAGTTTATTTCCCTCAAGTGCCTATGCAGTCTCCCCTTGAAAACATGGAGTGTCTCCGTTTCCATCAGCAGCGAATTCCAGGTCATCACCACTCGCTGTGTAAAAAGATTTTTCCTCACGTCCCCCCTGTATCTCTTGCCCAAAACCTTGAATCTGTGTCCCCTAGTCCTTGTACCATCAATTAGTGGGAACAGCCTTTCCCCATCTAGCCTATCCAAACCCATCATAATCTTGTACACCTCTATCAAATTACCCCTCAACCTCCTTTGCTCTAATGAAAACAAATCCAGCTTCTCCAACCTGTCCTTGTAGCTAGATCCCCCATCCCCAGAACCATTCTGGTAAATCTCCTCTGCACCATCTCAAAGGCCTTCACATCCTTCCTAAAGTGTGGTGACAAGGACTGGACGCAATACTCCAGTTGTGGCCTAACCAGCGCTTTATAAAGGTTCAGCGTAACTTCTCTACTTTTGTACTCAATACCTCTATTTATGAAGCCCAAGATCCCATATGCTTTGTTAACCACTCTCAATATGTCCTGCCACCTTCAGGGACCTATGCACATTAACTCCCAGGTCCCTCTGTCCCTGCACACTCTTTAAAACTGTGCCATTAAGTGTATATTGCCTCTCCCTGTTCCTTCTGCCAAAATGCATCACCTCACACTTCTCTATTAAATTCCATCTGCCACTTGTCTGCCCATTCTGCTAGCCTTTCTACATCCTGTTGCAGTCAATTGGTATCATCACTGTTTGCCACACCCCCAAGTTTGGTGTCATTGGCAAATTTAGAAATTCTACCTGTATTCCAATATCCAGGTCATTTATATATCAAAAAAAGCAGTGGCCCCAAGTGTTAAGAGAATATGAAAACAAACACCGTACACTAAATTAAAGAATGTCTTAATGTATACACCGACCTGAATAGCTTTTCTCCTTTATGAATCTGAAGGTGTCTTGCAAGGTGACCTTTTCTGGAGAAACCTTTTCCACAACCCTCATATTCACAAGCAAATAGTTTCTGAAAAAAACCAAATCAAGATTGTGATATACCTATCAATTCCTCCAATAAAAGGCGAAAAGTTACGAAGGTGACTAAAAGGTTTTTATTGACTAAATAACAGAGCCCACTCTCGTGGGTGATCCGATCCAAGCAGGAGGAATACCAGCCAGTCGCTCACCTTTATACCTGGCCTGGTGGGTGGAGCCAAGGCGGAGTCGGCAGTGGTCATCCCAGGTATAGCAGTGTGGCAAGAGGCGACCTCGTACCGTGATACAATAGTGGTCAGTGATACAGTTATAACGAACAGTGGTGAACAGTGCTAACTACTAACAGTGATACGATAGTGAACGTGGTTTACCACATTCACCCCTTGTTTAGAATTAAGTCCGGCGGGGTGAAGTGTACTACCAATTCTGGTAGGTCAGTCTGTCCGGAGGCTTCGTAAGCCTCTCCGATCGCCGCAGCGGTGGTGTTGCCTTATCCGGTGCTGGTGCCTTATCCAGTGTTGATGCTGGTGTTTGCGTGGTCGGCGAGGGCTCGTGGGGTTCCGGCATGCCGTCTACCTGGACTGAGGTTGGGGGGGGGGGGGTGGTGGCGGTGTTTCCGGATCGGCTGAGGGGGCGAGGTCTCGGAGGGAGACAGTGTCCTCCCGCCCGTCTGGGTACGCCACGTAGGCGTACTGGGGGTTGGCGTGCAGGAGGTTCACCCTCTCGACCAGGGGGTCCGTTTTATGGGTCCTCACGTGTTTCCGCAGCCAGACCGGCCCCGGGGCGGTCAGCCAGGTTGGTAGAGTGGTTCCCGTAGTCGACTTCCTGGGGAAAACGAACATTCGTTCATGGGGGGTGGTGTTAGTGGCCGTGCAAAGTAATGACCGGATGGAGTGCAGCGCTGTCGGGAGGACTTCTTGCCAGCGGGAGGTTGGGAGGCCCTTAGACTTTAAGGCTAAGAGGACGGCCTTCCATACCGTTGCGTTCTCTCTTTCCACCTGACCGTTACCTCTGGGGTTGTAGCTGGTGGTCCTGCTTGCTGCAATACCTCTCTCTAGGAGGAATTGCCGGAGTTCCTCGCTCATGAAGGAGGAGCCCCGGTCGCTGTGTATATAGTTCGGGAACCCGAACAAGGCGAAGAGGGCATTCAGGCACTTAATGACCGTGCTACTGGTCATGTCGGGGCAGGGGAAGGCAAAGGGGAAACGGGAGTACTCATCAACGATGTTGAGGAAGTACACATTACGGTCAGAGGACGGGAGGGGCCCCTTAAAGTCGATGCTCAGGCGCTCGAAGGGGCAGGTGGCCTTGATCAGGCTTGCTCGGTCCGGCCTATAGAAGTGCGGTTTGCACTCCGCACAGGTCTGGCAGTTCCTGGTCATGGTCCTGACCTCCTCGATGGAGTAGGTCAGGTTGCGGGCCTTAATGAAATGGTAGAGTCTGGTGACTCCGGGGTGGCAGAGCTGGTCGTGGAGGGTCTGAAGCCTATCGATATGCGCGCTGGCGCATGTCATTCGTGAAAGGGCATCAGGGGATTCGTTCAGCTTGCCTGGCCGGTACAAGATCTCATAATCGTAGGTGGAGAGCTCGATTCTCCATCTCAAAATCTTGTCATTCTTGATTTTGCCCTTCAGCTTGTTATTAAACATGAAAGCCACCGAACGCTGGTCGGTGAGGAGGGTAAATCGTTTGCCTGCCAGGTAGTGCCTCCAGCGCCGTACTGCCTCCACGATCGCCTGGGCCTCTTTCTCGACCGACGAATGTCGGATCTCGGGGCCCTGTAGGGTCCTTGAGAAGAAGGCCACTGGCCTCCCCTCCTGGTTTAGGGTGGCGGCTAAGGCGAAGTCGGATGCGTCGCTCTCCACCTGGAAGGGGATGGACTCGTCCACTGCGTGCATCGTGGCCTTGGCTATGTCTCCCTTAATGAGGGAGAAGGCCGCGCACGCCTCCTCCGTGAGGGGGAAGGAAGTGGCTTTCAGGAGGGGTCTGGCTTTGTCCGCGTAATTGGGTACCCATTGGGCATAGTAGGCGAAAAGCCCCAGGGTTCTCCTAAGTGCTTTAGGGCAGTGGGGGAGGGGTAGCTCCATGAGGGGGCGCATTCTTTCTGGGTCGGGGCCGATGATTCCGTTCTCCACTACGCAGCCGAGGATGGCAAGGCGCGTGGTGTTAAACACGCATTTCTCCTTATTGTAGGTGAGGTTCAGCCGTTGGGCCGTACGGAGGAATTTCTCCAGATTCGCGTCATGTTCCTGCCGGTCGCGGCCGCAGATAGTGACGTTATCTAGGTAGGGGAATGTAGCCTGCAGTTCGTTCTGGTCAACCATCTGGTCCATCTCCCTTTGGAAGACCGAGACCCCATTAGTGACACCGAAGGGGACCCTAAGGAAGTGGTATAGGCGCCCATTCGCCTCGAAGGCGGTATACTGGCGGTCCTCAGGGTGGATAGGGAGTTGGTGGTAGGCCGACTTCAGGTCGATGGTCGAGAATACTTTATACTGTGCAATCTGATTGACCATGTCAGATATGCGGGGGAGGGGGTATGCGTCCAGCTGGGTATATCTGTTTATGGTCTGGCTGTAGTCGATGACCAGGCGGTTTTTATCGCCGGTCTTTACGACTACGACCTGGGCACGCCAGGGGCTGCTGCTCCCCTCGATAATGCCCTCTTTCAGGAGGCGCCGCACCTCAGAGCTAATGAAGGCTCTGTCCCCGGCGCTATACCGCCTGCTCTTGGTAGCGACGGGTTTGCAGTCAGGGATAAGGTTAGCAAACAGAGAGGGTGGCGGGACCTTGAGGGTGGAGAGGCTGCAGGTGTTACGCGGTGGGCGGTTTAACGTTTGCTGGTTGTTGACTGTGAGTGGGGGGAGGGGTCCACCGTATGCTAGGGTTACGCTTTGGAGGTGGGATTGGAAGTCCAGCCCTAGTAGGACGGCAGCGCAGAGATGGGGGAGGACGAGGAGTTTAAAGTTTTTATACTCCGTGCCCTTAACCGACAGGGTCACGACACAGTAGCCGCTGATGTCCGTGGCGTGGGACCTCGATGCCATCGAGATTCGGCTGCGCGTTGGTAGGACAGAGAGGGAGTAGTGGCTCACCGTGTCTGGGTGGATGAAGCTCTCCGTGCTTCCGCTGTCGAACAGGCAGGTCGTGGCGTGGCCGTTCACTTTGATGTCCATCATTGACTTGAACAGATGGTGCGGGCGGGCTTGGTCCAGGGTGACGGAAGCTAGTGTGTAGCTGAGCGAGTCGTTGTCATCTGCGGGCGAGGCGGTCGGGCGTGGTGAGTAAAATGGCGTCTCCCACGAGGTAGGGCCCCATGAGGCACTATTGGGGTCGGTTGCCTTAATCAAAGATGGCCGCCCCCATGACTCATGTGTGGGGATGCTGGCCTCAGTTGCCCTAAACAAAGATGGCCGCCCCCATAGTTCGCATGCAGCACTGCTGGCCTCTGAGGATCCGCTCCTGCAGGCCTTGGAGAAGTGGCCTTTCTTCAGGCAGGTTTTGCATATGGAGTTCTTGGCTGGGCAGCGCGACCTCGGGTGCTTCTCCTGGCCACAAAAAAAAACAGCCGGCGGCCCGATCGCGGATGCCCGATGTCGGGGCCGGTCGGGTCCGGGACGCCGACGCAGAGGTAGGTCCCGGGGACGGCGCTGGGAAGGGTGCTGTGGTAGGGGTCGGGCCCGAGTCCCAGGGTCGCGAGCAGTACCTGGTGAATGCTTCCTGATCTTGGTGGGCCACTTCCAGGGAGATAGCGAGGGCTTCAGCTTTTTCCATGCGGAGGTCTTTAGCTTCCAGCAGTCTTTGCCGTGAGTACTCGGACCGTAGGCCTTTCAGGAATGCGTCGCGGATATTATCTTCAGTATTTTCGGCTGCCGACACCGATTTAAAGTCACAGTTCCTGGCGAGTGCATATAGCGCCTGTGAGAATTCGGCTACTGATTCTCCTGGCTGTTGCGGCCGTGATCTTAGGAGGTGCCTAGCGTACATGTAGTTTACCGGGGTCCGGTACTTCTGTTTCAGCAGGTTGATGGCGGTCTCGTAGGTAGTCATGTCCTCGATGAGAGTGTATACTCTCGGGCTCAGTTGTGCCTGCAGGACACTTAGTTTGGATGCCTGAGGGACGCTGGATTCTCTCAGGTATGATTCGAAGCAGACCAGCCAGTGTTTAAAGTCTGCAGCTGAGTTTGCTGCTCGTGGGTTCAGGTCCAGGTACGGCGGTCTGAGGGCTCGCAGCCAAGCTGGCTGGTGTGGCTGTGCTCCTGGGAGCTGCGCTGGTGGCTCCTCCGCCGGTTGTGACTCGTTGTCGGACATCATTAAATTTAGTCAATAAAATTGATATACCTATCAATTCCTCCAATAAAAGGCGAAGAGTTACGAAGGTGACTAAAGGTTTTTATTGACTAAATAACAGAGCCCACTCTCGTGGGTGATCCGATCCAAGCAGGAGGAATACCAGCCAGTCGCTCACCTTTATACCTGGCCTGGTGGGTGGAGCCAAGGCGGAGTCGGCAGTGGTCATCCCAGGTATAGCAGTGTGGCAAGAGGCGACCTCGTACCGTGATACAATAGTGGTCAGTGATACAGTTATAACGAACAGTGGTGAACAGTGCTAACTACTAACAGTGATACGATAGTGAACGTGGTTTACCACAGATTGTTTTTTCAAGCTTTTTCTAGAAGTTCTTTGCAAAAATCATTCAATACCAAAGACAAAAAGATTCACCTGCAGAACTCTTCTTCCCCCCCCCCCCAAGTCATGTACAGCAGCACTTTCAAATTCCCAACTGTCTAGCCTTTGGCCCTCCATTCACCGCATTACTTCTGCAGCTCAAATCACACCCTCGCCTCCGCCTTTGATGCCCTTGTCCCCAGCAAAATGCCTCTCCTCCATTGTCCAGCTGAGTGGGACTGCCCTTGCCTGGTTCTACTTTTGCCTATCCAGTCGTAACCAGAGAATCTCCTGCCATACCTTCTCTGTCCGCTCCCACACAGTTAACCCAAGGATCAATCTTTGGCACCCTCCTACTTCTCATCTATATGCTGCCCCTCAACAAAAACCAACCAAAAACATATCAGGTTCTCCATGTACACTGACGGCACCCAGCTCTACCTCACCACCACCCCCCCTCTCGACCCCTCCTATGCCGGTGTTGTCATGGTGTGGAGATGCCGGAGTTGGACTGGGGTGGACAAATGTAAGAAGTCACACAGCAGTGTTGTCAGACTGCTTATCCGTTATTCAGTTCTGGATCAGCCAAAATTTCTTCCAATTAAACAAACATCGGGAAGACCGGAGCTATTGTTTTCAGCCCAACACAAACTATATTCCCTAGCCACCGATATCATCCCTGGTCACTGTCCCAGGATGAATCAGACTGTTTGCAATCCCAGCGTCCTATTTGACCCTGAGCTTCCAACCCCATATCCTCTCCATCACAAAGACCGCCTACTTCCACCTCCGTAATATCACTACAGCTCATCTGATGGAAACCCCCCTCCATGCTATTGTTACCTCCAGACTCTACTATTCCAATATACTCTCCTGGTTTGTATCCCATCTTCCATCCTGCATAAACTTAAGCTCATCCAAAACGCTGCTGCCCATATCCTAACTTGCTGCAGGTCCCGTTCACCCATCACCCTGTGCTTGCATTGGCTCCTGATCCACCCATACCTTGATTTTAAAATTCGATCCTCGTGTTTAAATCCCTCCATGGTCTCTTTGCTCCCGATGTTATCTTCTCTAGCCCTACAACCCTCCGAGAACACTGTTTTTAATCTGAAGAGCCTTGGGAAGTTTGCTATCCTTAAATGCGCTTTGTATAAATACAATTGAGATTTTCAAGAGCTGGAAGAAGTGCCAATAGAAGAGCCACAACAAGGTTGATCCCTAATGTCTGAGCTGTGAGGCTTTTACTAGACTATTCAGCATGAGTAAGAGGTAGCTGAGTGATGACTATATAGAGGTATAGAAGATAAGAAATGTTATGTAAAAAGTTAATGCAGAATATTATCCCTAGGATATGTAGCGGCCTCCACCCTGTTGATCAGCTGCTCCTGCAGCGCACTTCTAACGTTGAATGAAGCAGCGCATCCTGACTGAGGCTTTGATTGGAGGTGTGACTCGGGCCCAGTGGAAAAGATACCCGGGCACCACTCCTGCCAGTATCAGTGGCCGGGCCGGGCCGGCGCTCTTACCTCCCCCGTGTGTCTGCAGAGGTGAGCTTGCAGCCGCCAGTTCTTCGAGAACGTAGCTCCGCAGCCGAAAGAGCAAATGAAGAGATTCCCCGAGAGTCTGGCCGCTGCCTTGCCCAGCTCCGGGGGCATCTGCCACTCTCCCAGCCCCTTCGCCAACAGCGCCTCTCCACCGCCAGCAGCCGCGCTCGGCTCCAGCTCCAGCTCCGCCTCCTCCTCACTCCCGGCTCCGCCGCCAGCAGCCGCGCTCGGCTCCTCCTCCTCACTCCCGGCTCCGCTCAGTGCCCGGGTCCCGCGATCCATGCCCGCGCTCACATGGAGCGCACAGCCTCAGCGACTCTGCTAAACTGGCCTGGAGAGGGAGGGGGCGCCTCTCCTGCTATACACATGACACCCCACGGTACAGCCGAAGATGTAACCACCTACTTCAGCTACTATATTTCAATAAAGTAGAGACCTGAAATCTGCCACAAACAGGTGTGATTATAGAGCTGCGGGTCTGTACAAACTCCTACCTTTACTAAATACTACCCCCTCCTCCTTGGACTGGTCTTGCTGCGTCAGTCGCTGCGCCCTCGCGCCCGCCAACGTTTCTCGCTTTTAAACCGAGTCACGTGGGCTGGAGCGGCTCGAGGAGATTTAACGCATGCGTGGTGTTCAGACCTGCTGTCCAGAGTCCCCGAATAAATAAACTCCATCCGAATCCTCCACATTCACCTCGCCCTGCCTTTGCAACCTCTCCAGTCCTGTGGTCCAGCATGTACCCCTTCACTGGGTGATCTCTCCTTAACCCTCCACCTTGCTACCTCCCTCTCTACCTTCAAAATCCTCAAAACCGACCACTGGGACTGTGAATTTTGTCCCCCCACCCATTCATTATTCTACAGCTTAACATTTGTTCCTTGCCTTCCACATTTCATAGCAGAGAGCGTTGATGAGGGTAATGCGGTTGACGTGGTGCACATGGATTTCCAAAAGGCATTTGACAAAGTGCGTTTGATAGGCTTGCCAGAAAAGTTGAAGCCCATGGAAAACTTCTTAGGCAGGAGAATAAAAGGGACAGTGGCAGCATGGATACGAAATTGGCTGTGACAGGAAACAGTGAGTAGTGGTGAACAGTTGTTTTTTTGGACTGGAGGAAGGTATACAGTGGTGTTGGTTCTAGGACCACTGCTCTAGGACCCTGTTCCTGGGACTAGGGACAGGGTCACCAGCAAGGCTTGGAAGCTAAGCTAGGGCCAGGCCTGGTTAGTACCCTGGAGGGGTGACCATCAGGGAAGACCAGGTGCAGAAGGTCACGGAAGGAGCCCCAGGAGGGGCGGCTGGTGAGCAGGCCCGGGCGTTGGGCTGAAGATTGTCAGACAGGAGGAATGGTGGAAATGGAATGGCGGCGCGCACAGACGCAGCGGCTTTGCTTCTCCCAGGACGGTGCTATTTACATTTAATGTTATTTGTACTGGACTCATGGGAGCTTGCAAGATCACATTTCGTTGTTCATGTACTTGTGCATTGTACAATGACAATAAAGTTGAATTATTATTTCTTGATATATATTAATGACTTGAATGTGGGTGTACAGGGCAGAATTTCAAAATTTGCAGATGACACAAAATTTGGAAGTATAGTGAACAGTGAGGAGGAGAGTGATAGACTTCAGGAAGACATAAGACAGGCTGGTGAAATAAGCGGACACGTGGCAGATGAAATTTAATGCAGAAAAGTGTGAAGTGATACATTTTGGTGGAAAGAATGAGGAGAGGATATATGAATTAAATGGTACTGTAGTGTATGTACCTTTAAGAGAGAACTACTTTTACAGCTCCTGTATACTGTAGTACCGGCAGTGACCACACCTGTATATAAGCCTTGAGCATGCCTCTGTACCCCCAGTCTGGAGACTACCCTACTCCAGTAAACACCTGTTGATTGTTAAGTTATAGCATCCGTGTAGTTATTGAAAAACATCATACTCTCAGAATCACGGATCTAACAGTGGCGACGAGTGTCGATTCGAATCTACCTACAACTCTGCATTTCCCTTCGAGGATTTGCTCCGGGAGGGCGGTGGAAGAAAGTCGAGGCCAGAAGCACGGGCGTCGACCACGAGCAACCGCCCAGTCGTCCGGCAGAGAGTGAACATCGCAGGGGAGGCTGTGGAGAGCCGGGCTTGGTTCCCCAGCCACGACGATCAGCAACAGACTGACAACAGGTACAGCGCAGACCCTTCCCGGACAGCGGCGGCTGGAGCCGACCGACAGCAGAGAAAAAGCCGAGCAGCGTCGACGGGGTAAGATAGAGGGTGAAGCACACAGGGCACAGCCGGGGGTTGAAAACCGAGCGGCGTCGAGGAAAAACAAAACAGAGAGAGAGAGGGTAAAGCAGCAGCCGGGTTCAGGACCGAGCGGCGGAAACGGGAAAGGCGCACAGAAAAAAAAACGCGCAGAGCACAGCCAGGGCTCAAGGGCTGAACAGTGTCCGCGGGGAGAAGAAGGGAGAGCGCGGGAGACGCCATTGAGCCGCGGAGAAGAAGGGAGAGCGCGGGAGACGCCATTTTTGACAGTTAAGTCACACCCAGGGATGCCGAAGAGTGGCAGTATCTCTACGTTCGACAATGAAGTCAAAGATTGGGCAACATATGTGGAACGTATTGAGGTGTACTGCAGGGCGAATGAAGTGCCAGATGCTAGGAAAGCACTGGTTTTGTTAAATTCCATGGGTGCAAAAACTTATGGGTTACTGCGAAGCCTAATAACCCCAGAGAAGCCCGTGAATAAGAATTTCGAAAGCATAGTAGACATCCTACAGGACCACTTAAACCCCACACCGCTGCAGATAGCAGAAAGATTTAAGTTCCATAAAAGGAACCAACATAAAGCCGAAAGCAATGCTGAGTACTTAACGGAACTGTGCAAGCTATCGAAACACTGCCAGTTTGGAGTGGGACTAGCAGATACGTTAAGGGACAAGTTTGTGTGTGGGCTTCAAAGTGAAGGAACCCAGAAACGGCTTCTATCAGAAAAGGATCTTACGCTGGACAAGGCTTTCAGTATGGCAGTATCACACGAAGCAGCCGCAAGGGGCGCTGCAGAGATACAACGGAGACCGCAAGAATATAGCACCAATGAAATGTCCTATGGAACAGGGAAGTGTTATCGCTGCGGCAGAACAACACACGACCAGAAGGATTGTTGGTTCAAGGACCAAGTGTGCAGACAGTGTGGGAAAGCAGGACACATAGCAAGAGTCTGCAGGTCTGGGAAGAAAACCAACAGCAAGAAATCTCCACAGGAGAAGTACAAAAAGGTACATAAGGTGACGGACAGTAGTTCAGACGAACAGAAAAGTGATACAGACTCCGGAAGCAAGGAGCTGGGTTGTCTGAAACTACATAAGGTAACCAAAATGGAAGATCACCAGACCATCTGGGTTACACTCAAGATAGACGGAGTCCAAGTGAAAATGGAATTGGACACAGGATCAGCCCTAACAGTCATAAACCAAAGGGACTACAAGCGGCTATTTTCACATATACCCTTGAAAGCTACAGAGATTGTCTTGAAGACGTACACGGGGCAAAAAGTCTACCCCAAAGGAAAAATAAGGGTGAAAGTGATATGCAAAGGCCAGGAAATACCTAAAATGGACTTATATGTATTGCCAGATGGAGGACCACCACTGCTAGGACGTGAATGGATCCGGAAGATACAATTAGATTGGCATTCCATACAGGCACTGAAGGTTGAGGCCAAAAAGGATGATGACGTCACACCTGGACGACTGTCAAAAATGCTAACTGATGCAAAAGAAGTGTTCCAGGAGGGACTCGGAACACTAAAAGGCATAACAGCAACGATTAAAATAGAGGAAAATGCAAGCCCAAAGTTTCTTAAGGCCAGACCAGTGCCTTATGCGATCAGACCAGCCGTCGAAGCAGACCTGGAAGGTTTGGAACGTTCAGAAGTACTGTCCAAAGTAGACTGGAGCGAGTGGGCTACACCCATCATTCCTGTAATGAAGAGATCGTTGAGTAATACGCCTGGGGAACCAAAGAAGGTCCGCATCTGTGGGGATTTTAAGATGACAGTGAACCCAGTCCTTCACACGGTACAATATCCGCATCCACGAATTGAGGATATTTTCGCCTCGCTATCTGGAGGTAAACGCTTCACCAAAATTGATCTGGCCCAGGCGTACTTGCAAATGGAGGTAGAAGAAGCCTCGAAACAATACCTCACGATCAACACTCATAAAGGTCTCTACCAATACAACCGGCTGGTGTTCGGGGTAGCATCGGCTCCGGCTATTTGGCAAAGGACGATGGATCAAGTCCTGCAAGGGATTCCAGGGACCCAGTGTTATTTGGATGACATCCTGGTCACGGGTGAAAATGACAGTGATCACCTCGCCAACCTGGAGAAGGTGCTCACCAGATTAAAGGAATATGGGCTACGAGCTAATCGCCACAAGTGCGAGTTTTTCCAGAAGCAGATCTCGTATTGTGGCCACGTTATCGATGAAGAGGGGTTACATAAGTCCCCTGAAAAGATTGAGGCAGTAGTCAAGGCTCCAGCACCGGAAAATGTGTCACAACTGAGGTCGTTCCTCGGGCTGGTAAACTACTACCATAAGTTCTTACCAAATTTGTCTACGGGATTACACCCACTGAACACCCTACTGCAAACAGGGGTACCATGGAAGTGGAATGACGAACGTAGATGAGCTTTCCAGAAGTGTAAAGAATTGATCACATCAAAAGAGGTGTTGGCCCATTTCAACCCAGCACTACCAATTCGTTTGGCATGTGATGCATCACCCTATGGTATTGGAGCGGTGCTGTCGCACAAATTCCCAGACGGGTTGGAGAGGCCAGTAGCCTTTGCGTCTCGGTCACAAACCTCAGCCAGGCGCAACTACACCCAGATTGACAGGGAGGCCCTCAGCCTAGTATGGGGAGTAAAAAAATTCAACCACTATCTGCATGGGCAGAAGTTCACCTTGCTGACTGACCACCAACCACTTGTCTCCATCTTTAATCCTAAGAAGGGCGTTCCAGTGATGACTGCACAACGGTTACAAAGATGGTCCCTGTTTCTAGGGGCGAATCAATATGAAATAGAATATAAAGGCACGAAACAGCATGGAAACGCTGATGGGCTATCACGCCTGCCACTGCCTACTGTGGAGGAAGCACCAGCAGTGGACCCTATCGAGATATTTTATTCGTCAATAATTGAACGATTGCCAGTAACGAACACGGATATAGAGAAGGAGACCCGCAATGATCCGACGCTGTCTCGGGTATATGATTTGACAGTGAGGGGATGGCCAACACATGGTGACTCACTGTTGCCAGCATTCTCAGCCAGAAGAGAACAGCTGTCAGTATGCCAGGGGACAGTGATGTGTGGATCCAGAGTGGTGATTCCACCCAAGTTAAGGGAGAGAGTGCTAAATGAGCTTCATGAAGGTCATCTGGGAGGAGTGAAAATGAAAAGCCTTGCTAGGGCCTATGTGTGGTGGCCAGGACTCGATCAAAAAATCGAGGACCTAACCAAGAGCTGCTCAGGATGCCAGAAGGTCCAAAATGCACCACCACATGCCCCTCTACACCCATGGGAGTGGCCCTCCTCTCCATGGCAACGGGTGCATATTGATTTTGCTGGTCCATTCATGGACTCAATGTTCTTAATAGCAGTGGATGCTCATTCGAAATGGCCTGAGGTGATAAAAATGTCCTCAATCACTACAGAGAAAACGATTGCAGTCCTACGGACCATATTTGCCAGGAACGGCTTGCCAGAGCTGTGGTGTATGTAACCTGTTCCACCTTAAGAGAACTACTTTAAGAGATGTACTACTTTCTCTTGGCTGCTGTATACTGTAATACCGGTGGTGACCACACCGGTATATAAGTGTTGTGTAAGGATTTGCTGGGCAGTTCAGCCCTGACCTCCGAATAGTAAAGACCTGTTAAAAGTTATTCTTGTTGTCTGTGTCAGTGATTGATCCTAAACATAACTGGGACACACAGACTCAACAGTGGCGACGAGTCCGATCTTACCCTGCGGCAGTTTTACATCCAAGGCAGCTTCATCCTCAGAACGGGCGTCGAGAAGAGGCATCCGCCCTCATCATCCTGCTGAGCACCATCGCACGGGAGGCATCGAGAACCCGGGTTAAAAAGAAAAAGAATTCTGACCACGAAGCCCTCCATCAGCGACAGGCAGTGATCATCCCTTCTACCATGGTGGTGGGTAAGCCGATCAGCGACACGAGCAAAAAGTCGGCCGCGTTGGCTGTGGAGTAGGGGAGGGAAAACGGAGGAATACGGGCGGAGAGCTCGACCACAGCCGGTAGAAAGGGCCGGGCTGCAATCGAGGCCGAGAGGCGCAGCGACTGGGGCAACTTAAGGCTCGAGAGCCGCGGAGAACTCAAACGCAGCCAGTGTACAGGACCGGGCTGCAAGCGGGGCTGTGAGGCAAAGCAGCGTCGGGGAGTGAGAACCGCTGGGGAGGTGAGAACGGCAGCAGCAAGGCAATCGCCATTGCAGCCAGCGGGGGAAGAAGGCAAACGCGGGAATCCGCCATTGTAGTCGGCGGGGGAAGAAGACGAGCGCGGGAAAGACCGCCAAGCACAGGAAGCCGCCATTTTAGTAGGCGGGGGAAGAAGACAAGCGCGGGAAGCCGCCATTTTGAAAAAAAAAAATTGCAAGGATGCCTAAACATGGGAGCATTAATACCTTTGATAGCAATATCGAAGATTGGACCACGTATGTAGAACGCATGGAAGTGTATTGTAAAGCAAATAAGGTACCAAATGATGAGAAAGCACTAACCTTATTAAGCTCAATGGGTGCGAAAACATACGGGCTATTGAAGCACCTTCTATCACCAAATAAACCGGCGGATCAGACTTTCACGAATATTGTTACTGTCCTGAAAGATCATTTAAACCCCACGCCGCTGATGATAGCAGAACGATTTAAATTTTACAGAAGAACGCAGCTGAAGGACGAAAGCAACGCTGAATTTTTAATTGAACTGCGTAAGCTAGCAAAGTACTGTCAGTTTGGAACAGGACTAGCAGATGCGCTGAGAGATAAATTTGTGTGTGGATTGTTAAAAGAAGGAACACAAAAGCGACTGCTTGAGGAGAATGAGCTTATGCTTGATAAAGCTGTCACTATTGCAGCATCGCACGAAGCCGCAGCGAGAGGCACTGCGGAAATGCAGCTACGGTCACCGGAACTCAGCACCAATCAAATGGTCTTGAGTACAGTAAAATGTTATCGTTGTGGAAAGACAACACACGATCAGAACCAGTGCTAGTTCAAAAATCACGAATGCAGAAAATGTGGCAGGCTTGGTCACATAGCTAAAGTATGCCGGTCAGGAAAGAAGACCAGCAACAAAAAGTCACCGCAGGAAAAGTACAGAAAGGTACACAAGGTGACAGAGAACAGTTCGAACGAACAGAAGTCAGATTCAGACTCCAGCAGTAATGAACTGGGTAGTCTAAGAGTACACAATGTTGGTAAGGAAGCAGACCTCCAAACAATTTGGGTCACACTTCAGATCGCAGGAGTCCAAGTGAAGATGGAATTGGACACTGGATCGGCATTGACGGTCATGAATAAGAAAGATTACAAAAGGTTATTCCCACATATTCCCCTACGGGATACGGAGATTGTATTGAAAACATACACGGGGCAAAGAGTATACCCCATCGGGAAGATAGAGGTAAAGGTGGTCCACAAGGGCAAAGAAAGCCGAGGAATGGATTTATATGTGCTACCTGAGGGAGGTCCACCACTACTGGGACGAGAGTGGATTAGGAAAATGAATATGGACTGGCATTCCTTAAAAGCACTAACGGTAGATTCCGGTGCAAAAGATGTCAAACCTAAACGATTGTCCAGAATATTGGACGATGCTAAAGAGGTGTTCCAACAGGGACTGGGAACACTGAGAGGAATTACGGCAAACATCAAGGTTGAAGAACATGCAAACCCGAAATTTTTCAAAGCCAGACCGGTACCTTATGCAATACGACCTGCTGTGGAAGCTGAGCTGGAAGGGCTAGAACGTTCAGGAGTACTGTCTAAGGTAGACTGGAGTGAGTGGGCCACGCCCATTGTCCCCGTCATGAAGCGTTCATCGAGCAACAAGCCGGGGGAACCGGGGAAGGTTCGCATCTGTGGAGATTTCAAGATCACTGTTAATCCGGTGCTTCACACGGTGCAGTATCCGCTTCCGCGGATTGAGGATATCTTCGCTTCGTTGTCTGGCGGGAAACACTTCACCAAGATAGACCTGGCGCAGGCGTACTTACAGATGGAAGTTGAGGAAGAGTCACGCCAGTATCTCACGATCAACACGCATAGAGGCTTGTACCGGTATAATAGACTGGTTTTTGGAGTGGCATCGGCTCCGGCAATTTGGCAGAGGGCCATGGAGCAGGTATTACAGGGAATTCCAGGTACACAATGTTACCTGGACGATATTCTGATTACAGGAGATGATGACGAGGAACACCTTGCAAACTTGGAACTGGTGCTCACCAGATTGAAAGAATATGGTCTTCGAGTTAATCGCCAGAAATGTGAATTCTTTCAGAAGCGGATCTCGTACTGTGGTCATGTCATTGACCAGGAGGGGCTTCATAAGTCTCCTGACAAGATCGAAGCTGTTGTGAAGGCTCCCGCTCCGGATAATGTATCCCAATTGAGGTCATTTCTAGGGTTGATTAACTATTAACATAAGTTTCTGCCAAATTTATCCACGGTGCTGCACCCGCTGAACGCTCTTTTGCAGAAGGGAGTACCATGGAAGTGGAGCAAGGACTGTAAGAGGGCCTTTCGCGAAAGCAAGGCATTGATCACCTCAGAGGAAGTGTTGGCTCACTTCAACCCAACGCTGCCTATTCGTTTGGCTTGTGATGCTTCTCCATATGGTATTGGGGCAGTACTCTCACACAAGTTGCCAAATGGCCAGGAGAGGCCAGTTGCGTTCGCATCCAGATCATTGACCTCCGCTGAGCGCAACTATGCTCAGATAGATAGGGAGGCTCTCAGCCTTGTGTGGGGAGTAAAGAAGTTTAATCATTACCTGCAGGGCCAAAAGTTTACGCTTCTGACAGACCACCAGCCGTTGGTATCCATTTTTAACCCTAAGAAGGGTGTTTCGGTGATGACAGCACAGAGACTCCAGAGATGGTCCCTTTTCCTAGGGGCACATCAATATCAGATAGAATTCAAAGGTACAAAGCAGCATGGTAATGCTGATGGGCTGTCGCGCCTGCCACTACCTACAGAGGAGGAGGCACCGACAGTTGACCCTGTTGAGTTATTTCACTCGACCATCATCGAATGTTTACCAGTCACCAATGCAAGTATTGAAAGAGAAACCAGGAACGACCCGACACTGTCCAGGGCCTACGAAGTGACAGTGAAGGGATGGCCAGCACATGGTGATCCACTGTTACCGGCATTCTCAGCAAGACGAGAACAGCTGTCCGTCTGTCAAGGAACATTGATGTATGGAACAAGGGTGATTATTCCTCCTAAGTTAAGAGAGAGAGTTCTAAAGGAACTGCATGAAGGTCATCTGGGGGGAGTCAAGATGAAAAGCCTTGCTAGGGCTTATGTGTGGTGGCCGGGTATCGACCAACAGATAGAGGAGCTGACGAAAAGCTGCTCAGGGTGCGAAAAAGTGCAAAATGCACCTCCGATTGCACCGCTGCATCCATGGGAATGGCCTTCAACCCCATGGCAACGTGTACATATTGACTTTGCTGGTCCTTTCATGGACTCCATGTTTTTAATTGCGGTGAACGCACATTCTAAATGGCCAGAAGTGATTAAGATGACTACCACTACCTCGGAAAAGACGATCACGGTGTTAAGAACGATATTTGCAAGAAATGGATTGCCAGAACAAATATGTTCAGACAACGGACCGCAGTTCGTGTCAGAGGAATTCCAGAGATTCATGAAGAAGAATGGGGTGAAACATTATACCTCTGCCCCATATCATCCGGCTACAAACGGGTTGGCCGAGAGATTTGTACAAACGTTCAAAAAAGCGATAAAGGCCATGAGCGAAGATCAGATTCCACTACAACACAAGGTGGACAAATTCCTACTAGCATATCGAAACGCCACCCATGCAGTGACAAACCAAAGTCCTGCCATGATGTTCTATAACAGGAGGTTGCGGTCCAGGTTGGACTTGTTAAAACCAAATGTGCGGAGGGAAGTTGAAAACAAACAGTTCCAGCATATAAATAACAAGACCACTCGGAGTTTCGAAATAGGACAACCAGTGTTAGCCCGGGATTATAAAAACGAGAAATGGCAATCTGGAACAATTCGGGCCAGACAAGGACCCCTGATGTACACGGTAGATGTTGGTGAAAATGTAATACGGCGTCATGCTGACCAACTGGTAGAATCGAGAACAAGGGTCGAACCCATGGTTACGGCAGAGACAACCGTGGAAGAAGTTAGTGAACCTGAAGCATCTACCTCAGAAGTGAATGTACCTGATGATGATGTCCAATCCATAAGAGACCAACTAGATGAGTCACCCCAACAACGAGAATCAGAGACCCCTGAAAGGCATTATCCAACTCGAATCAGGAGGCCTCCTCAGAGACTGAATCTTTGAACTGTTTTGCATGAAGTTGTATATATGTTATTATGTTATGTTAAATGGGGATATAACTGTTAAGCTAAAAAGGGAGGATTGTGGTGTATGTAACCTGTTCCACCTTAAGAGAACTACTTTAAGAGATGTACTACTTTCTCTTGGCTGCTGTATACTGTAATACCGGTGGTGACCACACCGGTATATAAGTGTTGTGTAAGGATTTGCTGGGCAGTTCAGCCCTGACCTCCGAATAGTAAAGACCTGTTAAAAGTTATTCTTGTTGTCTGTGTCAGTGATTGATCCTAAACATAACTGGGACACACAGACTCAACAGGAGCAGATTTGCTCTGATAATGGACCACAGTTTGTGTCCGAAGAGTTTTGGAAATTTATGAGAAGGAATGGGGTAAGGCATTACACATCCGCCCCGTATCATCCAGCCACAAATGGATTGGCTGAGAGGTTCGTACAAACCTTTAAAAAGGCGATAAAGGCCACGTGTGACGATGAAATTCCACTACAGCATAAAGTGGACAATTTCTTATTAGCCTACAGAAATGCGACACATGCAGTTACCAACCAGACCCCGGCCATGATGTTCTTTAACCGAAGGTTGAGATCTCGTCTGGATTTGCTCAGACCAAATGTGCGAAGAAATGTTGAGGATAAACAATTCCAGCACATCAATGAGAAGCCGACAAGGAGCTTCAACGTAGGACAACCAGTCTTGGCCCGTGACTACCGAACAGAGAAATGGCAACCCGGAACGATATGCACAAGGCAGGGGCCATTAATGTACACAGTGGATGTCGGGGAGAACATTGTGAGACGCCACATCGATCAGATCTTAGCGTCACAGGAATGAGTCAACCCCATGTCTCGCGTACCTGGGGATGAACCCGACATACCGGTAGCATCTACCTCAGAACCAGTAGCAGTGGAAACCGATGAATTAACCGACGAAAAGGGGTCAGAATCGCCTCCGCACCAAGAACAAGAACCTCAGGAAAGGCGCTATCCCGAAAGGATCAGGAAGCCGCCCCAAAGACTGAATCTATAAATGGACTATTGTTGTTTAATGTACATGTTAAAGTGTTAATTGTTATTTGAATATTATGGGTACTGCTAATCTAAAAGGGGAGGAATTGTAGTGTATGTACCTTTAAGAGAGAACTACTTTTACAGCTCCTGTATACTGTAGTACCGGCAGTGACCACACCTGTATATAAGCCTTGAGCATGCCTCTGTACCCCCAGTCTTGAGACTACCCTACTCCAGTAAACACCTGCTGATTGTTAAGTTATAGCATCCGTGTAGTTATTGAAAAACATCATACTCTCAGAATCACGGATCTAACAGGTACAATCCTAAAAGGGGTGCACGAACAGAGAGACCTGGGAGTATGTGTGCACAAAACATTGAAGGTGGCAGGGCAGGTTGAGAAAGCAGTTAAAAAGGCAAAAGTGTGGAAATTATGATGAACCTGTATAAAACACTGGTTCAGCCCCAACTGGAGTACTGTGTCCAATTCTGGGCACCACACTTTAGGAAGAATGTGAAGGCCTTAGAGAAGGTGCAGAAAAGATTTACGAGAATGATTCCAGGAATGAGGGACTTCAGTTACATTGATATTCTGGAGAAGCTGGGGTTGTTCTCCTTGGAGCAGAGAAGATTAAGAGGAGATTTGATAGAGGAGTTCAAAATCATGAGAGGTTTGGACAGAGTAGATAGAGAGAAAGTGTTCCCATTGGCAGAGGGGTCGAGAACCAGAGGACACAGATTTAAGGTGATTGGCAAAAGAACCAAAGGCGACGTAAGAAAAAACTTTTTTACGCAGCGAGTGGTTAAGATCTGGAATGCCCTGCCTGAAAGGGTGGTGGAGGCAGACTCTTTCAAAGGGGAGTTGGATAAGTACCTGAAGGAAAATAAATTGCAGGGCTACGGGGAAAGGGTGGGGAAGTGCGATTAGCTGAAATGCTGTTGCACAGAGCCGGCGCGGGCTCGATGGGCCGAATGGCCTTCCGTGCTGTAACCATTCTATGATTCTATGAATCGTACAGCACAGAAGGTAACCATTCAGTCCATCGTGCCCGTGCTGGCTCTTTGGTAGAGCTATCCAATTAGTCCTACCCCCCTGCTCTTCCTCATAGCTCTGCAAATTCTGCTTCCACCACCCTTTCACGCAGTGCATTCCAGATCATAACAACTTGCTGAGTAAAAACATTTCTCCTCATCTCCCCTCTGGTTCTTTTGCCAATTATCTTAAATCTGTGTCCTCTGGTTACCGACCCACCTGCCAGTGGAAACTGTCTCTCCTTATACACTCTATCAAAACCCTCTTCAATCTTCCCATAACTTTCTCAGAAAGGTCAGAAAGCAGAGGTGTGAGTGGAACTTGGGGTACTCTTTTGAGTACGATCAATAAGCAAATAAACTGTAACTTAAAAATACATTAAATGAAACTTAACAAATTAAATTAAAATTTGGTTGGCCGGGGTGATGATGCACTCCAGTCCCTGTGGTGCCCATCGGTCACGGAAGGCCTCGAGCGTGCCAGTGAACACCGTATGCTCCATCTCCAGGGCCACCCGTGCGCGAAAGTGGCCGCGGAAGAGAGGCAGGCAGTCGGGCCAAACAACCCCCTCGACCACCCGTTGCCTGGGCCAGTTGATGGCCACTTTGGCCAGGCCCAGGAGCAGCCCCATGAGGAGGTTCCCCCGATCTGCCTGCTTCCCCACCCCCACCCGCCGCACCAGGTGACCAAAGATCAGGAGCATGGGACTGAAGTGCAGCCAAAAATCGAGGAGCAGCCCCTTCAAATAATGGAAGAGGGGCTGCAACCTCTCACACTCCATATAAATGTGGATCACGGACTCCTCCAGGCCGCAGAAAAGGCAGGCTGCCTGGGAGTGCATGAACCTACTTAAAACCTTATTGCACAGGACTGTTCCATGCAACACTTGGAACTTGGTGTAAGATAGAATAAGGGCAACAGAGTATTAGCTGAGCTGAAGCTTATGGAGGATGAGAGGCTGGCCATGAAAGCATTGGAATAGTCGAGTCTGAAGGTGACAAAGACATGAATGAGGGTTTCAGGAGCAGGTTGGTTGAGGCAGGGACAGAGCATACTTAGTAAATGGGCATCTCAGAACTGCCTTTCCAGTTCAATAGAAGCAGTTTATAGAACATATCCCAGAAAACTCATAAAATGCAACTTTACTTTTCCAGTTACATAGTCACCACCCTTATTCCAATTCTGTCCCATGAAATGGGAGAGTCTGGGACATGGCATCATGTATGGATTAAAACAGAGCCATAAGTATTATTGGTGCAGCTTAGTGAAGCGTAGTATGTTTCAAGTGGGATATTGATGGTTCTACTGATTTTCTATGTTCAACACAGACTTAGCTGACAGTCTTTGTAAAACATAGGCATTTGGTATGTATGAGCTGAGCTTCTGACCCCATATCATCTCCATCACCAAGACTGCCTACTTCCACCTCTGTAATATCATCCCTCTCCGCCGCTGCCTCAGCCCATCTGTTGCTGAAACCCTCATCTGTGCCTTTGTTACCTCTAGACTTGACTATTCCAACGCATTCCTGGCCGGCCTCCCACATGGCACCCTCCGTATAGTTGAGCTCATACAAAACTATTCTGCCTGTACCCTAACTCGCACCAAGTCCCGTTCACCCATCACCCTGTGCTCACTAACCTACATTGGATCCCAGTCTGGCAACACCTTGATTTTAAACTTTTCATCCTTTTATTCAAATCCTCGCCCCCTCCCTAGCTCTGTAACCACCTCCAGAACTACAACCCTCCGGGATATCTGCGCTCCTCCAATTCTGGCCTCTTTTGCATCCCCGATTTTAATTGCGCAACCATTGGCAGCCATGCCTTCAGCTGCATAGGCCCTCAGCTCTGGAATTCCCTCCCTAAACCTCTCCGCCTCCCTCTCTCTCCTCCTTTAAGACACTCCTTAAAACCTACCTCTTTGAACAAGCATTTAGTCCTAATATCTCCTTATGTGTCTTGATGTCAAATTTTGTTTGATAACGCGCCTGTGAAGCGCCTTGGGAAGTTTTACTACGGTAAAGGTGCTATATAAATGTACGTTGTTGTTGTAAGGCTTTATAATGCTTTGATCAGACCACACTTAGCGTACTGTGTTCAATTTTGGTCACCAGGTCACAAAACCATACACGTGCATTGGTAAGGGTACAGAGAAGAGCAACAAAACTGATCTCTAATGTAAAGAGGATGAGCTTTGAGAATAGATTCAAGAAGTTCAAACACTACAGTCTTGAAAGAAGGTGGTTAAGGGGGAGGGGATTCGCAATGAAATATATAAAATATTACGTTATGGTAAGCTCAGAATATTATTTCAAAACAAGCACGGAAAGTAGCATCTGTCTCAACTGTTTTCCCTATTTTATTGTCAATAGCAAATTTCATAAGCTTGCACTTGATTTCTGTGTCCAGGTCATTAACTTACATTAGAAACGGCAGGTGCTGCTCTTGCAGCAGTATGGTCCACTGATGCCAGTGGTCCTCTGCTACTGTACCCAAGTGCCATTCCTCATGTATGAGCCAAGAAAGAGATTGTTGGCAGGCTATTTCTCAACTTAACGTACTAGCTCTGACTGATAGGATGGGTAGACAATTCTTTCCTCAGCCTCTCATAAAACACTTTCAACAAGCTGCTAGAAAGTAAATCAGTGAAACAGAGGTGACTAACCCTGTGATAGGGCTAAGTCATTTGCTACGAGCCTTTGCCAGTGCTGCTTTCTAACAAGCTGACAGAAATTGTGCAAGTAAAAGTTGGTCTTGTTCACTCTTCAGCGTTTCCTTCTTGCCTCTCCCAGCTCAGATTAAGACGTGGTGTTTAAACATTACAAATAAGGTTATTGACAATATTATGATGGACTCAGACATGGAACAAATTTTTGTTAAAAAAATGAAGCAGAATTTTGATATGTCCAATGAGTACAGAGGAAATAAAAGAAATCTAACAATTCTGGCTGTATCACTGCTAAGTCAGGAACAAACTGGAAGTTGGTTAGCATTTTTTCACTGGGCCTTTTTTGATGGCCAATAAGGGTGACAATGAGTTGCCCCAGGGTCACCAAACAAAATAATGACAACAGGTGCCCCTTTTAGGGCATCACTAATATGGGATGGGCCAATCAAAATAAAAGAATGCCAAAATAAGCATCAACTGCCACCAAAGCAAAAGGATACCTTCCCAACTAAATCAGGATTTTATTATTGACACTCTATACCCTGCGATGCCCACAGGTCACGGAAGACTTCAAGTGTACCAATGGACACTGCATGCTCCCTTTCCAGGGGCACCCAGGCATGGACAAGACCGCGGAAGAGAGGCAGGCAGCCCAAGCAACCCGCCAGTCCTGCACCTACAAATTGCTGATTTAGCCAGCCCCAGGAAGAGGCCCACAAGAAGATCCTCTGACTTACCCACACTTCTCCGCATCGGGCGGCCAAAGATTAGTAGAGTGGTGCTAAAATGTAGCCAAAAGTTGAGGAGCAGCCCCTTCAGGTAATTATACAGGAGCTGCAACCTCTCACACTCCATGTAGACATGGGCCGCGGACTCCTCTAGGGTACAAAAATCACATGTGGCCTGGGAGTTCGTGAAGGTGCTTAAAAACCTGTTGCACACAACTCCTCCATGGAGTACTCTCCACCCCAACCCCAATGGTACAGGGAAGTACTCCCGTGTAGAGAGCCTTCCACTGTAGCCTCTCCGCTTCCGCCGGGTGGCAAGATGTTATCTTCACTGGGGGAAAACAGGTTTTAACCAAATTGGAAATCGCACTTTCAGGCCATTGGGATGGCTGATTTGGGAAATGGAAAATGTCACATTGGCATCATAGGGTGTGCTCCTCTGTGATTGGGACTAATATAGATTGTTGGGCAAAGTATTACATAGTATTTACAGCACAGAAACAGGCCATTTGGCCCAACAGGTCTCTGCCGGTGTTTATGCTCCACATGAGCCTCCTCCCATCCTTCTTCATCTAACCCTCATGTATTTATCTAGCTTCCCTTTAAATGCATCTGTGCTAGTCGCCTCAACTACTCCTTGTGGTAGCAAATTCTACATTCTAACCACTCTGGGTAAAGAAGTTTCTCCTGAATTCCCTATTGGATTTATTAGTGACTATCTTATATTTATGGCCCCAAGTTCTGGTCTCACCTGCAACTGGAAACATCTTGTCTACGTCTACCCTATCAAACCCTTTCATAATCTTAAAGCTCTCTATCAGGTCACCCCTCGTCTTCTCTTTTTGAGAGGAAAGAGCCCTGGGGTAGAAATTAGTCTCGGGCAAAAAACGGACAATATTAGATTGGCCGCCCGTTATACGCAGTGCCTGATATTCAGTTCCATTGCCAATTGCACACCCCTTCTGCAAGTTTATTAATGTCCTCCTCCCCCCAATTTTGTGTCGTTGGCAAATTTTGAAATTGCTTTTCCGATTCCCAAGTCTGAAATCGTTTATGTAAATGGTAAACAAAAGTGGTTCATTCCAGCACCAATCCTTGTGGAACACCACTTCCGACCTTTTGCCAGTTTGAGTTTAACTCCTCCTATCTTTTGTAACCAGCTTGTTACTTGTCCTCTGACACTACGGCCTCGATTTTCCTGGAGCCGTCAGGCGGGCTTTCAGGCATGCGGGGGGTGGAAAATCGCAGAAATAGGGGGTTGCAACCCCCCCCCCGCCCGCCCGATTCCCCATCCTGTCCGACTTTCGCTACGGTGTTTCAAAGCGACCCGAATCAGTCCCGCCCGCAGCAGGCGGGACTGGTCGTCGGGAGCCTAATCAGCAATAATTGGCATCAATAATGCCATTTTAAGGGGCCCTTGCAATTTTCAGCCTTTCCCCACGTAAATCACGCCTGGTGAGAACACCGCTGATGAAACCTGGTGTGAACAATGTCGGCTTGCTTACTTTCAGCTGCAGGTCAATCAGGAAAGAAGAGATTTAATCAGACAGCATTTGTAGGTTGCAGGACCTTGTTGTTTCAGGCTTAGGGCAACTTGTTCAAGGCTTTGGCACAGCTGTGGAAGGTTGGAGCCTCACACACTTCTCCAGTGTGAGCTCCTGGGAAGCCCCTCTCACCACCCTGACTCAGCGCTTCCTCAACGGAGGCATCTGCCAGAAGCATGGGAGGCCTTTTGTTCCTTCCCTTCTTGGCATTAGAGGACCTCCAACAGCAGAGGAGGCTGCAGCAGATCCAGCAACAACAGCAGCACCAGCAACAGCAGCAGGAGCGACAGGCTGCGACTCACCCACCTGAGGCAGCACAGGCCAGAAGGGGCCAGCGCATGGAAGGCCGTCGGCGCAGGAGATACCCCCCGAACAGGGTCTACAGACACAGGGTGAGCTACCTCAACATGACTGAGCAGCAGTGCCAAAGGCGGCTCCGACTTTTGCGAGAGGTAGTGACTGACATCTGCGCAATGCTCCAGCAAGACCTGGAGCCCAGAGCACCAGGTCGACACTCCTTACCAGTGGCCATCAAAGTCACCACCGCACTCAACTTTTTTGCCTCAGGTTCCTTCCAGGGATCAGCAGCAGACATCAGCGGCATCTCCCAGGTGGCCGCACACACTTGCATCACTCAGGTAACCGATGCCCTCTTTGTCCTCACGCACAATCACATCCATTTCACCAGGGATCGCGCAAGTGTGAGGGCGCGAGCGCTTGGATTAGCTCATCTGGCAGACTTTCCAAGGGTGCAGGGCGTCATTGACTGCACACATGTGGCCCTTAGGGCACCCCATCGCAATCCAGGAGTTTTTGTCAACCGCAAGGGCTTCCACTCCCTTAACGTTCAGCTGGTGTGTGACCACAAGAAGGAGAGTTTGCATGTTTGTGCCAAGTACCCTGGCAGCTGCCATGACTCCTTCATACTGCGCCAGTCTACTGTGCCTCCGCTATTCAGTCCGCCAAACAAACTTCAGGGATGGCTACTTGGAGACAAGGGATATCCCCTGCGCTCTTGGCTAATGACGCCGTTGAGGAGACCAGCCAACGAAGCTGAGGAGCGCTACAACTCCAGCCATATTTCCACCAGATGCATTATCGAGCAAACCATCGGATTGCTAAAGATGCGCTTCAGATGCCTCGATAGATCAGGTGGAGCCCTACAGTACTCAGCAGCCAGGGTCTCCAAAATCGTCGTGGTTTGCTGTGTGCTTCACAACATGGCACAGCGCCGTGGCTTGCCAATTCCGCAGGACCAAGAGGCTCCTCACAGAGCCGCCTCGGATGAGGATGATGCTGAGGATGATGCTGAGGAGGAGGAGGAGGAGGCCGGAAACGAGCATCCTGCAGCGGCCCATCAACCAGCGGCACCAGTACGCGAGAACATTGCTGGCCGGAATACAAGGAACGCACTCATCCTGGCCAGATTTGCTTAGCCTGGTACATCAAACACTGTAGCCTCGCTGCTTCTTAACTCACCATGGACAGTGGCCCATCCCTGCGCATTTCTACCTATTTGACCAGCTTGCTGACATCTGCAAGTAATCCTAAGGCCTCAATGTGAAATCCCCATTCGCAAAATGACAGACGCCACAACTGCAGCAGTTGCCAGCAGATTTTTTATGTACAAGAAACTGATGGCATTAAAACTATATACAGAACTTTTCACCCAAGTGTCTACCCTTGTGATTAGTGGTGCTTTATTTTTCTCTTACGCATGCTCCTATGTAGTGGTACCCCTGTGGCTTCAGCAGATGTGAAGGCCCCTTGCTCACTTTCCTGCTGCTCCTGTCTCGACACCTTTGGCGGGCGTCCTCTGGGGTGGCGAGCCTGTGAGGGCTCGCCAGCAGTCTGCTGCTCCTGCGGCTGTGCAGGGGTTGAGACACCTATCTCACTTGGGTGTGGACTCTGGCGGGGCTCTGACCGAGGGCTCTGAAGTGGCATGGAAGTGTGAGCGCGTGGAGAGGAGCCCCCACTTCCTTGAGGTGTGCCAACAACCTCCCTCTCATGGGTCAGCTCCCCCTCAGCGCCTGCAAGTAGCTGGAGAGCACCTTGCTGCACATCAGGGGGGCCATGGGGACCCGTATCTGCACTGGAAGTCCTGCTCAGAAGGACTTCCATGAAGGTCTGGTTTCGGTGCTCAATAGATGCCCATCGCTCCTCAAGAGATGTCACTCTATTCTGAGTACTCACCATGTTTTCCATACCCTGGCAACTAAGCTCCTCCATGGCCGTAGCCCTCCTCTCCTCGGCCGTAGCCCTCCTCTCCTCGGCCGCAGCCTTCCTCTCCTCAGCCGCAGCCCTCCTCTCCTCGGCGGTAGCCAGCCTTACCACGGAGGTAGCCATCCTTTCCGTGGTGATGCTTTCATGCGCCAATGACTCCAATAAGGCTCTGCTCATGTTCGCCATGGACTCCTCCATTCGCTCCACATACGCAGCGACCCTGGAGACAAAACCTGCCAGAGACTCCTGCACCTGTGCATGGAGATCCATCACCTCCTCTCTTGCGGATGGACCCAGAGGCATAGGGTCGACATGCAGCTGAGCTGAGCTGGCAGAGGCCTGCGCCCTCCGACGAGGACTCTCCACTGCTGTCCCTGTCTCCACAATCTGCTGATGCTCACTTGTGAGCTGTGAAACACCAGGTGACAACACTACTCTATGTCCCGAAGGCCCCCCCGAGGTGTGAGTGTCTGCGCTGGTGCTGGGTGCGCTTATTTCTGCTGATGCTGCGCCCTCAGAGGTTGGAGCTTCCTCTGAGGAGTCTGGCTGCAGAGCCTCTTCGTCCTCGACAGTGGGGACGGGGGCTCTGGATGGTCCTGTGGGGGAGTAAAGGAAAGAGTTAGAGATGTGCTGCCAAGGCTACTTGCACATTGGATTTTGCAGATGCTCATAAGTCCAAATGATGTAGCTTCAGAATCATAACAGCGACTCATGCTATGTCAATGAGAGAGATGGAAAACTATTCTGTCACCAGCTTGCAGGCTTGCTCCTGTCTCTCCTTCCCCAGCTTCCGCAGCCACGTCAGCCCCGACAATCTCCATCACTCCTTCCTCCCGGGGGTGAGCTGGGCTAATGAGGGTGGCCCTCCTCCTGTCCTGGCTCGCTCTCTCCTGTTGTGAGCTCTCTTTTCCTGCAATGAGGGAGACAAGTGGAGTTTGAGTGAGAGTGCAGGAGTGAGTGTAGAGATTGCATAGCATAGATACTTAGAAGGAGACAAAGATGGTGTGAGGCTGCAAGACCAAGGGCCCTCCCTATGTGTTGTCAGTTGTGTTCCAAGCATCAGAGTGAGAGGCAGTGTGAGGGCTGCATGGTGGAATAGTTATGTGAATGTAAGCATAGAGAGAGAGGGAATGGGTAAGGGTGCATGGATGTGACTGTGAAGTGGGATGTGGAGGAAGAGTGTGCTGAAGCTGAGTACTGTTGGGGAAAGGCAATGGGGATCAGGTTGAGGGTGATGGAAACTTCATACTTACATTTCCTGTACGGTGAATGTCATGGAATCGCTTCCTGCACTGCATCCAGGTCCTTCTGGTGACTCCCTGAGAGTTCACCTCTGCTGCCACCTCCATCCAAGCAGCCCTGGTCTCATTGGGAGGTCTCTTCCTCCTTGAGCTAGGGAAGAGGACCTCCCTGTGGGCCCTAACCCCATCCACTAATGTCTGCAGTGAGGTTTCATCAAATTTGGCAGCAGCTCGGGGTCTGCCACTGGCAACAGCTGCTGCAGGCTCCTCTGCCATACTGGACGGCTAGCTGGGAAGCCTGCAGAGGTTGAAAAGCTTGCTGTAGACTTTAAAAGCACCACGAATGATGACTGGAAATAGTCAATTAGCAAAGGTGCCCACACGCTGGAAATTAATTGGCCAATTGTGCGAAAATTGCATCCAGCTGGCAGACCCATTTAGATTCCTGTCGAAACCCGCCATTCGGGTAACCTGACAATTCCCCGCACCTGCGGGAAAATCGGCCCCCACATGTTCTGAATCATAAGTCCTAATATATTATGTTTCTCTTTTATTCATTCACAGGATGTGGGGGTCGCTGCAGTCTGCATGGTGAAGGTACTCCCACAGTGCTGTTAGGGAGGGAGTTACTTTGTCATAGCAGTTTGGTACAACTGAGTGACTTGCTAGGCCATGTCAGGGGGCAGTTAAGAGTCAACCACATTGCCATCACACATAGGCCAGATTAGGAAAGGACAGCATTAGTGAACCAGATGGGTTTTTACGACAATCCAGTAGTTATATGGTCACCTTTACTGATACTAGCTTTGTATTCCAGATTTATTTAGGTAACTGAATTTAAACTCCCCAGCTGTCGTCGTGGATTTGAACTCATGTCTCCGGGTCATTAATCCGGGCCTCTGGATTACTAGTCCAGTGACATAACCACTGTGCTACTGTTCCCAGCACACCTTCCCTTTTGAAATCCACGCTGAATACTCTTTATTCAATTTTCAGTTTCTAGATGTTTTTCCATTACATTTTTGACTAAGGATAGCATTATCTTTCCTACCACCGACATTAAGCTAATTGGTCTATATTTCTATGGACTTGTTCTATCTCCCTTTTTAAATATGTTAGTTGTCTGCCAGTCCTCTGACATTGTTTCCTTTTCTAATGAATTTTTATATATCTATGTAATGTAATAGTGCCTCTGTTATCTCTTCCCTAACTTCTTTGAATATGTGCAGATGAAATTCATCCGGATCAGGGATCTTATCCTCTCTAAGTTTGATCAGCTTAGAGTTATCTCCCCACTTTCTATCTTACATGTCTTTATATCTTTTTTGATCTCTTCTTCTAATGTCATGTCCACCCTGTTAGTCTCCCTGATAAATAATGAGGCAAAGTAACTTTTCAATATTTCTGCCATTTAGAGAGAGAACTTTACTCTGCATCTAACCTGAACTAAACCTGATCTAGCAGTGCGAGGTACTAACAACGTGTGGTAAACCACTTTTATCGTTCACTATCGTTACACTATAGTTATCACTGTTATATTGTTCTCACTGTTCTCACTGTTGTATCACTATACGAGGTCGCCTCTTGTCACACTGTTATACCTGGGCTGACCATCACTGACTCCGCCCATGGCTCCACCTACCTGCCCAGGTATAAAGGTAGTCGACTGGCTGGTATTCCTCCTTGCTGGATCCGATCACCCTTGAGGGTGGGCTCTGTTATTTAGTCAATAAAAACCTATAGTTACTTTCCTAACTCGTCGCTTTTCATTGGATGAATTGATAGGTATATCAATTTTATTGACTAAATTTTAAGATGTCTCATCCAGACGCCCCGCCACAACAGCCACAGCAGCCTTCAGACGCCGAGCTGCAACAATCACAACAGCCGGCTTGGCTGCGAGCCCTCAGACCACCGTACCTGGATCTAAATCCACGGGCAGCGAACGCAGCCCTCGACTTCAATCACTGGCTGGGCTGCTTTGAAGCCTACCTGGAAGAGTCCAACGTGCCTCAGAGATCCAAGCTAAGAGTTCTGAACGCCCAACTGAGCCCTAAAGTATTTGCGCTCATCCGGGACCTTAAAACATACGAGGACGCCATCAACCGGCTGAAAAGACAGTACCAAACCCCGGTAAACCCCATGTATACCAGGCACCTCCTAAGGTCCCGCCCGCAACTGCCAGGGGAGCCGGTGGAGGAATTTTTACGGGTGCTACAAGCACTCGGCAGAGACTGTGGCCTAGAAATTGAGTTTGCGCTGCGCCGGGGCTTAACGCCGGAAATTTAGCGCCGGTGCTAAGTCGCGCTGTGCGCGCCAAAAATTCAGTAGCGCCGCGCCCAAACGGCTGCCGGCGCTACTGAAGGCTGTTTGCGCCTGAAAACTGGCGCTACGCGCCGCATTGCGGCGCTATTCCGGCGCTGCGGCGCCCGATGCGGTGCGGCAGGCTCGGGAAGTGCAGGCCTCCTCCTTCAGTTAAGGAGGAGCTGCCTGCACCCGCCCGCTGGCCGGTTAAATCGCCACAAAAATGAGCCCGGCACCTCGGGGAAGTGCCGGGCTCGCAGCCGAGAAGCATCTGTTCCGCGGGGGGGGGGGTGGGGGAGTCCGGGGAGGGAGGTGCGGGCAGGCGGCCGGCGGGAAAGCGGCCGGCCGCCGCTCCACCTTTATGCGCCGGCGCAAAGTCGTGCAAGACTCTGTTGCCAGAGTCTTAGTTGCGGCTGCCACGGGCGAGGCGGCCGCAACTGAATTTCGGCGCTGGGGCCCGTCACCACGGCAACCGGGACGCTGCGCACACCGATGACGTCATCGGTGCCGGCGCAGCGCTACCGGTGTAACGCCGATGTTGGGCCCTAGTCAATTTCAAAACCGGCTGTAAGTCCAGCGCAATGCCCCCTAGCGCCGCAAAATGGGCGCTAAGCCCACTCAATTTCTAGGCCTGTAACTTTAAAGCAGTAACGGCGGCAGAAAATACGGAAGACAACGTCCGCGATGCCTTCGTGAAAGGCCTACGGTCCGACTACTCACGGCAGCGATTACTGGAAGCAAAGGACCTCGACCTGGACAAAGCTGCAGCCCTCGCTCTCTCCCTGGAGGTGGCCCATCGGGACCAGGAGGCGTTCTCCAGGTACTGTTCGCGACCCTGGGACTCGGGCCCGACCCCTACCGCAATACCCTTCACCGCGCCGCCCCCGGGACCTACCTCAGCGTCGGCGTCCCGGACCCGATCGGGACCGCCACCCCCGGTACCGGCTCCGACATCGGACCCCCGCGGCTGCTTTTTCTGCGGCCAGGAGAAACACCCGAGGTCGCGCTGCCCAGCTAGGAACTCCACCTGCTCAACCTGCAGGAAGAAAGGCCACCTTGCTAAGGCCTGCAGAAGTGGATCTTCAGAGACCAGCAGTGCCTCATGCGAACTGTGGGGGCGGCCATCTTCCTTCAAGGCAACAGAGGCCAGCATCCCCACACGTGAGTCATGGGGGCGGCCATCTTTGATCAAGGCAACCGACCCCAATAGTGCCTCATGTGAGTTATGGGGGCAGCCATTTTGTCCAACCTCGTGGGAGACGCCATTTTACCCACCACGCTCGACTGCCACCGTGCCTCCAGACCCGACGACCGCCTCACCCGCAGACGACAACGACTCGCTCAGCTACACACTAGCCTCTGTCACTCTGGATCAAGCCCGCCCGCATCACCTGTCCAAGTCGATGATGGACATCAAAGTAAACGGCCACGCCACGACCTGCCTGTTCGACAGCGGAAGCACGGAGAGCTTCATCCACCCAGACACAGTGAGCCACTACTCCCTCCCCGTCCTGCCAACGCGCAACCGAATCTCGATGGCATCAAGGTCCCACGCCACGGACATCAGCGGCTACTGTGTTGTGACCCTGTCGGTTAAGGATACGGAGTATAAAAACTTTAAACTCCTCGTCCTCCCCCAGCTCTGCGCTGCCGTCCTACTAGGGCTGGACTTCCAATCCCACCTCCAAAGTGTCACCCTAGCATACGGTGGACCCCTCCCCCCACTCACAGTCGACAACCAGCGGATGTTAAACCGCCCACCGCGTAACACCTGCAGCCTATCCACCCTCAAGGTCCCGCCACCTTCCCTGTTCGCTAACCTAACCCCCGACTGCAAACCCGTCGCTACCAAGAGCAGGCGGTACAGCGCCGGGGACAGGGCCTTCATTAGCTATGAGGTGCGGCGCCTCCTGAAAGAGGGCATCATCGAGGGGAGCAGCAGCCCCTGGCGTGCCCAGGTCGTGGTCGTTAAGACCGGCGATAAAAATCGCTTGGTCATCGACTACAGCCAGACCATAAACAGGTACACCCAGCTGGACGCATACCCCCTTCCCCGCATATCTGACATGGTCAATCAGATTGCACAATACCGAATATTCTCGACCATCGACCTTAAGTCGGCCTACCACCAACTCCCTATCAGCCCAGAGGACCGCCAGTATACCGCCTTCGAGGCGAACGGGCGCCTCTACCACTTCCTTAGGGTCCCCTTCGGTGTCACCAACGGGGTGTCGGTCTTCCAAAGGGAGATGGACCGGATGGTCGACCAGAACGGACTGCAGGCCACGTTCCCTTATCTAGATAACGTCACCATCTGCGGCCGCGACCGGCAGGACCATGATGTGAATCTGGAGAAATTCCTCCGTACGGCCCAACGGCTGAACCTCACCTACAATAAGGAGAAATGTGTGTTTAACACCTCACGCCTTGCTATCCTCGGCTGTGTAGTAGAGAACGGAGTCATCGGCCCCGACCCCGAAAGAATGCGCCCCCTCATGGAGCTACCCCTCCCCCACTGTCCTAAGGCACTTAAGAGAACCCTGGGACTCTTCGCCTACTATGCCCAATGGGTGCCCAATTATGCGGACAAAGCCAGACCCCTCATGAAGTCCACACCCTTCCCCCTCATGGAGGAGGCGTGTGCGGCCTTCTCCCTCATTAAAGGAGACATAGCCAAGGCCACAATGCACGCAGTGGATGAGTCCATCCCCTTCCAAGTGGAGAGCGATGCATCCGACTTCGCCCTAGCCGCTACCCTTAACCAGGAGGGGAGGCCGGTGGCCTTCTTCTCAAGGACCCTACAGGGCCCTGAGATCCGACACTCGTCGGTCGAGAAGGAAGCCCAGGCGATCGTGGAGGCGGTACGACGCTGGAGGCATTACCTGGCAGGCAAACGATTTACCCTCCTCACCGACCAGCGTTCGGTCGCTTTCATGTTTAATAACAAGCTGAGGGGCAAAATCAAGAATGACAAGATCTTGAGGTGGAGAATCGAGCTATCCACCTACGATTATGAGATCTTGTACCGGCCAGGTAAGCTGAACGAACCCCCCGATGCTCTTTCACGAATTACATGCACCAGCGCGCATATTGATAGACTTCAGACCCTCCACAACGACCTCTGCCACCCCGGGGTCACCAGACTTTACCATTTCATTAAGGCCCGCAACCTGACCTACTCCATCGAGAAGGTCAGGACCATGACCAGGAACTGCCAGACCTGTGCCGAGTGCAAACCGCACTTCTATAGGCCGGACAAAGCAAGCCTGATCAAGGCCACCCGCCCCTTCGAGCGCCTGAGCATCGACTTTAAGGGGCCCCTACCGTCATCCGACCGTAATGTGTACTTCCTCAACATCGTTGATGAGTACTCCCGTTTCCCCTTTGCCTTCCCCTGCCCAGACATGACCAGTACCACGGTCATTAAATGCCTGAACGAACTCTTCGCCTTGTTCGGGTTCCCGAACTATATACATAGTGACCGGGGCTCCTCCTTCATGAGCGAGGAACTCCGCCAGTTCCTACTAGCGAGAGGTATTGCAGCAAGCAGGACCACCAGCTACAACCCCCGAGGGAACGGCCAGGTGGAAAGAGAGAACGCGACTGTCTGGAAGGCCGTCATCTTAGCCTTAAAGTCTAAGGGCCTCCCAACCTCCCGCTGGCAGGAAGTCCTCCCGACAGCGCTGCATTCCATCCGGTCACTACTTTGCACTGCCGTTAACGCCACCCCCCATGAACGAATGTTTGTTTTCCCCAGGAAGTCGACTACGGGAACCACTCTACCAACCTGGCTGACCTCTCTGGGGCCCGTCCTGCTGCGAAAGCACGTGAGGGCCCATAAAATGGACCCCCTGGTCGAGATGGTGAACCTCCTGCACGCCAACCCCCAGTACGCCTACGTGGCTTACCCAGACGGGCGGGAGGATACTGTCTCCTTACGAGACCTCGCACCCTCGGGCACTCCGGAGACACCACCTTTACCCCCCCCCACCAGCCCCCCAATTCCAGCCCAGGTAGACGGCATGCCGGAACCCCACGAGCCTTCGCCGACCACGCAGACACCAGCATTAACACCGGATAATGCAACACCGCCGCTGCGACGATCGGAGAGGCTTACGAGGCCTCCGGACAGACTGACATACCAGAACTGGTAGTACACTTCACCCCGCCGGACTCAAATCTAAAGAAGGGGTGAATGTGGTAAACCACTTTTATCGTTCACTATCGTTACACTATAGTTATCACTGTTATATTGTTCTCACTGTTCTCACTGTTGTATCACTATACGAGGTCGCCTCTTGTCACACTGTTATACCTGGGCTGACCATCACTGACTCCGCCCATGGCTCCACCTACCTGCCCAGGTATAAAGGTAGTCGACTGGCTGGTATTCCTCCTTGCTGGATCCGATCACCCTTGAGGGTGGGCTCTGTTATTTAGTCAATAAAAACCTATAGTTACTTTCCTAACTCGTCGCTTTTCATTGGACGAATTGATAGGTATATCACAACGGATGTCTAAAAATGGAAAGTGTTTCATTTTCCAGTCTCGGCATATCTCAACTTGATGAATACAAAAAGTTCTGTGCTTTTATATGGTCTCAGGATTCCATATTCGGTTATAATACTTTGTTTTTAACAAATTTAGCAAATAGATTTAGTGCAGTACTTTTAGTTAAGATGATAGCTTTGCAGTTCTTAATATTACCTTTATCTAGCTGAATAAACAAGAACAATGTACAGTTAGCCTAACAAATGCAGTAATGGGTTATTTTAAGAGACTGCAAGCTAATGCAAATAGTTTCCCTTACACAGTGTAATGCTATTTATTATCCTCGAGTTATTACATTTCAGTGACCAAGTTGGCTTAGACGTGGACATGACTCACATGACTCACGCATTCAAATAATAAGTGGACTGTTTCCTGATTCAGTAAAAAACTATACACTGGGTGCAACCACAGGTTCTGTACATGGCCTCAAATATTAGGGCAGACTCGATGAGCTAAATGGACTAACTTCATATGTTTTTGTTATTTTTTCTCTTAGCAGTTATTTATCCAATTTACAACTTCCTCCTTTATCCCACAAGCTCTGACTTTAGCCGTAAGTATTCCTTGAAGGGTCTTAATTTTTTTTCTCAAAGTCAATGTCCATGACATTATAATCACCAAATATAGATGTCAATTCAATAGATTTATTATTCCCAATATCATACTTATAACACATTTGGTAATGTAGCATGTTTGTGCCAGTGCTTCTGGGGATGGGGGGGTGGGGGGGGAGGGAGCAGGTTGGTGCTTTTTAAAAAATTTGTTCCAGGAATGTGGGCATCGCTCGCAAGACCAGCATTTATTGCCCATCCCTAATTGCCCTCATGAACGTGGTGGTGAGCCACAACTGAGTGGCTCGCTAGACCATCTCAGAGGGCAGTTAAGAGTCAACCACATTGCTGTGGGTCTGGAGTCACAGATTTCTTGAACCGCTGCAGTCCTTGTGGTGAAGGTATTCCCACTGTGCTGTTAGGGAGGGAGTTCACTAAGTCCCCAGATGTTAGTGAGGAGGACTTTGCAGGGTCAACTGGGCTGGGTGTGCCATTGTCATGTCTGAAGCCAGTGCCTTGGTTGACGCCAGGTGGCTGTTTTTTTTATTCTTATTTTTTATAGCAGTTTGTTACAACTGAATGGCCATTAAGAGTCAACCACATTGCTGTGGGTCTGGTAAGGATGGCAGATTTCCTAAATCAGATGGGTTTTTAACAACAATCCGATGGTTTCATAGTCACCATTACTGATGCTAGCTTTTTATTCCAGATTGATTTAATTAACTGAATTTAAATTCCCCAGCTGCTGTGGTGGGATTTGAACTCACATCTACTGGATCATTAACCCAGGTTTCCTGGATTACTAGTCCAGTAACATAAACACTATGCTACTGTTCCCTTGGGATGGGGATCCCCCATTGGTGCACTACACCCCTGGTTTCAGCCTGCCTCTTTCTTTCACCAGACTTCTGGGCCACTGGAGTTTGCTCTGCTTCGCCAGTTTTTCATGCTTCCCTCTCCATTTAGCTATCTTGCTTTAACTATTCACACATTCTCAGGGTCTTGTATATGTCTTTCTGTACAGATGCTGCTTGACCTGTTCAGTGTTTCCAAAATGTTCTGTTTTTGTATTATACTTTTAATTTTTTTTAAGTTCCAGGTAACGTCAGTTAATTTTTAATCCATTTATACTATCACTGTGAGAATAAAGTGCAATAATGTTTGTGGTGTATGTGCCTTTAAGAGCAATTATGGTGTATGTGCCTTTAAGAGCCCCAGGTGTGCGTAATGCCGCTAATTGCCACTTGGGCTATATAAGCCTGTGTATTGTGTATATCCTTTAGAAACCCCCCCCCCAGACTTGCTTAGTAAATACCTATGAACCAACTCCTGTCTTCAGTGTCTTTATCTACACACGGACACTACAGTGGCGATGAAGTGGAAACGGACTTACCTGCAATTCGGCAGCACCTCAAGGACATCGATTCCTCCAGCGTCCAGAAGACTCAAGGAAGTAAGAGAAACTGTGGTTTCACCAGCTGGCCAAGCTGGTGACAGGTACTGCGCTAATCCTTCCTGGGCGTCAGGCTGGAGCTCCAGCGGCGGGCTCTACAGCTGAGACAGGCAGCGAAATCAGAGGCAAGCAATAACGGACTGGGAGGGTGCACTCGAGAGACGGCCGGCGCGGCAAGCAGGTCAGCGTTTAGACCTCCGTCGGGAACGAGTCTCCAACAGTGAATAAACGGAAACCACAGTAAAACAGCATTGTTATCGGTAGCAGCGGCGGGAAAGCGCGGGAAGCGCCATATCGTTGCTACAGAGAGAAAAAAAAAGCGCGGGAAGCACCATATCTTTTCTGAAATGCCTAAATCTGGTAATATTGAGGCTTTTGATGGCGAAATAGAAGATTGGACCACATACGTGGAAAGAGTAGAGGTTTATTGCACTGCAAATGGAATAACAGATGAAAAAAAAGCTTCAGTACTTCTGAACTTAATGGGCGCGAAGACATACGGGCTGTTACGAAATTTAATCACTCCAGCCAAACCAAAGGACAAGACTTTTAAAGAAATTGTTGATACCCTGCAGGAGCATTTAAACCCAACACCGCTGCTGATAGCGGAACGATTCAAGTGTTTCAAGAGAAACTAGGAACCTTGAAAGGCATCACTGCCTCAATAAAAGTGGAAGATACAGCAATTCCAAAATTTTTTAAGGCAAGACCGGTGCCATACGCAATACGTCCGGCAGTCGAGGCAGAGCTGAAGAATTTGGAAAAGGCAGGCGTATTATCCAAAATAGATTGGAGCGAATGGGCAACACCCATCATTCCAGTCATGAAAAAAACATTGAAAAATAACTGAGGAACAGAAAAAAATTCGCATCTGTGGGGACTTTAAGGTGACTGTAAACCCAATCCTTCACACGGTACAGTATCCTCTTCCGAGGATAGAAGATATTTTCGCCTCACTATCCGGAGGGAAACGTTTCACAAAAATTGACTTGGCACAGGCATATCTACAGATGGAGGTTGAGGAGACCTCTAAAAAGTATCTCACAATAAACACACACAAAGGCCTGTACCAGTACAATCGACTGGTTTTTGGAATAGCATCAGCTCCAGCTATCTGGCAAAGAGCTATGGAGCAAGTCCTGCAAGGGATTCCGGGGACTCAATGCTACCTAGACGACATCCTTATAACAGGAGAAAACGACAACGAGCACCTTGCCAATTTGGAGCAGGTGCTCACTAGGCTGAAAGAACGGGGCCTACGAGCAAATCACCCCAAGTGCGAATTTTTCCAAAATCAGATATCATATTGTGGCCACATAATTAATAAGGAAGGGTTGCATAAGTCACCTGAAAAAATTGAAGCAGTTATAAAAGCCCCAGCACCTGAAAATGTTTCACAATTAAGGTCATTCCTGGGATTAATAAATTACTATCATAAATTTTAACCGAACTTATCAACTACTCTACACCCTCTTAATGATCTTCTACAGACAGGAGTGATTTGGAAATGGAACGAAGACTGTAAACGTGCCTTCCATAAATGTAAAGACTTAATCACATCCGAGAAAATTTTGGCTCATTACAACCCATCACTACCAATCAGACTGGCGTGCGATGCATCCCCTTACGGCATAGGAGCGGTATTGTCCCATAGATTCCCTGATGGCTCGGAACGGCCGATAGCTTTTGCGTCACGCTCATTGAACTCAGCTGAGCGTAACTATGCCCAGATAGACAGGGAAGCACTCAGCCTGGTATGGGGAGTGAAGAAATTCAACCATTACCTACATGGACAAAAATTTACCTTGCTGACTGACCATCAACCCCTCATCTCCATATTCAACCCTAAAAAAGGTGTCCCCATTATGACGGCACAAAGACTACAGAGGTGGTCCCTTTTTCTAGGGGCACACCAATACAACATTGAATACAAAGGGTCAAAACAGCATGGGAATGCTGACGGTTTATCACGCCTACCATTGCCAACGATAGAAGAGGCACCTACAGTAGACCCAGTAGAGATATTCCACTCTACCATAGTGGAATGTCTACCGGTGACAAATTCTGCCATTGAAAGGGAGACAAGAAATGACCCTACTCTCTCACGGGTCTACGATTTAACAGTGAAGGGATGGCCAGCACATGGCGAACCACTGTTGCCAGCATTCTCGCAAAGAAGAGAACAGCTGTCAGTGTGCCGAGGAACCTTGATGTGTGGATCCAGAGTGGTGATTCCACCCAAACTCCAGGATAAAGTGCTAAAGGAGCTTCACGAGGGGCATCTGGGTGGAGTGAAAATGAAGAACCTAGCTAGGGCGTTTGTATGGTGGCCAGGTATTGATGGAGACATCGAAGACATGACCAAGAGCTGCCTAGGATGCCAGAAGGTCCAAAATGCTCCGCCACAGGCCCCTCTACATCCATGGGAGTGGCCCTCATCTCCCTGGCAAAGGGTGCACATCGACTTTGCTGGTCCATTTATGGACTCAATGTTCTTAATCGCAGTTGATGCACACTCCAAGTGGCCGGAGGTAATAAAGATGTCCTCCACCACCACGGAAAAAACCATCACAGTATTAAGGACCATATTTGCCAGGAATGGGCTGCCGGAGCAGATATGTTCTGATAATGGACCGCAATTTGTGTCCGAAGAATTCAGAAAGTTCTTAAAGAACAATGGGGTAAAGCACTACACATCCGCCCCATACCATCCCGCCACCAATGGATTGGCTGAAAGGTTTGTCCAGACCTTCAAGAAGGCCATCAAGGCCATGGGTAATGAAGACAAAGAACTTCAGCACAAGGTGGATAACTTCTTATTTGCATATAGGAATGCAACGCATATGGTTACTAACCAAACTCCCGCCATGATGTTCTACAATAGAAACCTAAGATGCCGGCTGGATTTGGTCAAGCCCAACATCCGAAGGGACGTGGAGAACCGGCAGTTTCAGGGCATGAATGAAAGGCCAACTAGGGCCTTCCAGATAGGCCAACCGGTTTTGGCCCGGGACTACCGTACCGAGAAATGGCAGCCTGGAACTATCTGCACACGATTAGGACCACTGATGTATACCGTGGACATCGGAGACAGCATAATAAGGCGCCATGCTGACCAAATCATCAAGTCATCCGAAAAGGGACAACCTACACCACCACTCTATACATCTAACGATGAAGTAGAGATACCCATATCTACCTCCGATCCGGTGATACTGGAGCCCGATGAACCCAACACTGGCCTTCAAGCCGAATCAGCCTTGCCAGAAGAACCTACTACACCACCAGAAACTACTACACCCCCGAGGCGTTATCCGGACCGAGTCAGGAAGCCTCCTGAGACTAACTTATAATTAATTAATACAGCAATGTATATTATTTTGCATATAACATGTAATTAATAATTACTTAAAATATGATGTACTAGTTAGCTAGAAGGGGAGGAATTGTGGTGTATGTGCCTTTAAGAGCCCCAGGTGTGCGTAATGCCGGTAATTGCCACTTGGGCTATATAAGCCTGTGTATTGTGTATATCCTTTAGTAACCCCCCCCCACCCCCCCACCCCCACCCCCACCCCCACCCCCACCCCCCACCCCCCACCCCCCACCCCCCACCCCCCACCCCCACCCCCACCCCCACCCCCACCCCCCAGACTTGCTTAGTAAATACCTATGAACCAACTCCTGTCTTCAGTGTCTTTATCTACACACGGACACTACAATGTTTCTATCACTGGGCTCCCTACTTAGACCCAATAGATCCTGAACCAATTTTTAACTCCTATTTAAATGTAGTTCTGTCCATTAAACAGATTAAAATCAGTTATCACATTTCATTTTATTACATGTCAGGCCTGGAAATAGCCTCATTTCACACTTTTATCTTGCAGCCTCTAAATCATTTCCTTTTTAGGAATTCAGACTGTCTCTTGTTTATGTCAAGATGGACAACTACCTCAGATGTCCTTCCATCTCCCTTCACCATATCATCTATCTCTCTCTCAATCTAACTTCAAACAAACACACCAGAGAGGTCTGGGGACATGGCCCCAATTTCTTTTGACACTTTATTTGGTGCATTTTCCAGTGCTTTTAAATACGATGTGATATACAGTTAATATATAAAACAAACTTGTCTCAACCCTTTCATCCTCTCTAACTTCTCTTTCCTTTCCAAGGTTCGCAAATGCAGTGTTGCCTCCCAATTCCATGCCCATCTCTCTCAATACTCCCTATTCATATCTCTCCAAACTGGCTTCCGCCCATCTCACAGCACCGAGAGGACTCTAACCAAAGTCATCAACTACATCCTCGTGACTGTGGTGAAATATCTCTCCTTCTTCTCCTTGATCTACCCACAGCATTTGATCTAACAGAGAATGCCATCCTCCTTCATCACCTCTCCTCCATTGTTCAGCTCTGTAGGACCACCTTTGAGTGTTTCACTGTCACCTATGGAGTTCCTCAAGGAGCTACAGCCTCCACCCCCAGCTATAAGTTGCTCCTCAATGTTATCATCGACAGGCTTGAGGTCACTTTCCATATGTACGCTGATGATGCCCAGCTCTATCTCTGCACTACCTAAGTGTCAGTGTTGCCTCAGTAGTATCAACTCTTACCTCTGAGTCAGAAGGTCATGGGTTCAAGTTCCCCTCCAAAGAAGTTGTCGCTGTTGAAGATTTCCAGTGCTTGTACACAACTCACCACCACCTTCTCAAGGGCAATTAGGGATGGGCAATAAATGCTGACTTTGCCAGCAATGTCCATATCCCAGAACGAATACAAAAAAACTTATATTTATATTCAAGATTTATTGCAATAGGTGAAAAGAAATGATCATCACACTATGAGAACACTGACAGGCAGGTATTTGCATTTCCAGTTACAGTCAGGAGAGTAAAACTACAAAAAACTGGCATGGAGCACACAGGCTGTAAACAGTTTCTTCACACTGACAGGAAAATCTGAACCAGTATCCGTTTAACATGGGAATATTTTTTATTTGTCTGCAACGGTTGTGATACTCCAGTTTGTGTTTCAATAGTGCCATCTAGTGTCGGACTGCTGCATTTTGTTTAAGTTGGTAATTGCAATAGGGAAATAACAACAGAAAATGCTGGAAATACTCAGCAGGCCAGGCAGCATCCGTGGAGAGAGAAACAGAGTTAACGTTTCAGGTCTGGGAGGGTTGTGCTTGCCACAAGAGGCAGGGTTACTAGGACCACTTAGCCTGGGAAGTAATTACAATAGATTTTGAAAAGTAGTTGATCATGTTTTTCACACAACTGTGGAGCCAGCCTAGCTTCCACTTCGAGACATGATGCTATTCATTACAATAAAGCACACAACAACCTCCAGGTGTCTTTTGAACAAGGCCTCCCTCTAGTATTGTAGATGCCAAATTGTGTTCTTTATAATCTCATTTATGATTTCATTACAAATAACAAAGAGAGAAAAACTTTTCCCAATATGCAGAAATAACATTTATTATTTTTGCTTGATTGTGAGATTAAAATATACAAAAGTCTGAAAGCATATAATCCCCCACAGTGTGTAATATATAAATCCATTCCCAACCATCTTGTTATATCAGATACAGTTGTTGATCTCCTTGAGTTTTTCTGTTTGAGTTTATCCATTGGAATTCATATGTTTTATTACCACCACCTACTTTCTCCATTATCACGGGGTTTGAGTAGGCAGCTTCACAGCACATGACAGAAAGGAAGAGTTACAGGATTATGATGCTACTTCAGATAGTAAAATTGTCTGCTGATAGGAAGAGAATATTACACTAAAAATAGTATGGTTTATTTTACTGCACTAAAATATATACCAATATATATGGAGCAACCATTACACATACTAATATGGACCAATCATTATGCATATCCATTTCGGCAAAGGGGGTGATCCTTTAACACATCAATTTAATGTCAGCCTATGTTTTAGAGGATTTGGTGTGATAAGATGCAGTTTCTACTTACCAGCATAATTTTCATGTTTTAACATTTTTAAAATTAGAGATGTAATTCTATAATCTATATAGAATCAAATTTAGAAATGTCCTGTAACATATGTCAAGCCCACCGTTATTTTCAAATTCCATTTTATAACCTGAAGTAGGCATGATTCTTTATATTAATAATAATGGTTGGTGGCAAAAGTGTAATTTTCCAAAAAGGTTATGATACTTGCTCTTTAAATATTATCAATCGGTAACATACACAAATTCTACCAGACTTAGATTAATATTTCTCTGCTCCACAGAGTTTGTGCTCAGTTAAGGCCCCTACCTTTGTACTCGCAAGAAAACGAACAGAGCCATCTGCTGGCCAGATCACTAATGTTTTGTTGTGGGTTTCGTGGATTCGGGTGATTTATAGCATTATTAACAAGCTATTTATAATTGTGAGTTGATAATATAATTAACCTAACAGCAGGAATCATGCATTGTTTTTTCCAGTCCGAGAGGTGTCATTTAAACTACATGAAAGCGGCCATCAAGTGTTTACAGGGATTAACAACACTTGTTTTATTAGCAGATTTACTAGACGTAATTAACTTAATTACCTGACAAAACACAGACTTTGATTGAAGCAGTGGTTGATTCACATACTGATCTGTGTGGCGGATTTCACTTTTTTATGTTAAAATAATGTAAAGTACAGTTCAGCTAATAATAGAGCTACGACCTTACAATAAACCAGCTTTGTGTTTAATAGCAGTGCACTTGCTACCTGTAGGCAAACAGAATAAGCAGAAGGTAACAGGTGTCCTGCTGGGTGTGGGTGTGCATTTTTGGTACTGACATCAGCCAGTGGCTACAACACATGGACACTTGTGGTACCAGTAAATTATTAAGCTACTCAGGAACCGTGGAAATTTTCATAATCTCTAGTAACGTTTTGGGAGCCTGCGGGGTAGTGTAACTTTTTCAGCCTAATGGCAATCTGGTATGGTGAGTCCACAGTGTCTCACCTGCTAAAATGTTCAATGAATCAACTCATTAACTTTTTCACTCAAAGGGTAGTGGAAATCTAGAACTCTCTCTCCCTAAAGGTTGTTGATGCTGGGTCAATTGAAATTTTCAAGACTGAGATCAATAGATTTTCATTAGGTAAGGGTATGAAGAGTTAAGAAACCAAGGCGGGTAAATGGAGCTGAGGTCACAGATCAGCCATGATCTAAAGGAATGGGTGACCAGGCTCGAGGTGCTGAATGGCCGACTCCTGTTCCTGTGTTCCTAATTCTCCTGAGAGCTGGGCCAAGTTTAACAAGTAAAGTAAGATCCCAATGATTTACATTTAGATCAAAACAATATACTGTAAATGCTTGAAATCTGAAATAAAAACAGAAAAAAACACAAGTCATTCAGTGTAATAGCAAAATACCGTGGATGCTGGAAATCCGAAATAACAACAGAAAACACTGGAAAAACCCAGCAGGCCAGGCAACATCCATGGAGAGAGAAACAGAGTCAATGTTTCAGGTCGAAGACCTTCTTCAGAAGGGTTCTGAAGAAGGGTTTCAACCTGAAACGTTAACTCTGTTTCTCTCTCCACGGATGTTGCCTGGCCTGCTGAGTTTTTCCAGCAATTTCTGTTGTTATTACAAGTCATTCAGTGTCTGAAAGAGAAACGTTAACGCTTTGGATGAGACGCTTCATCAAGATTTTATTCAGGGAATACTGTCCCTAATAAGCAGTTCAGGGTTCCATGTGTTCTCTGATTCTAATGTTTCATACATTTTGTTAGAATTTGGAGTGGCTCACTCCTCACATGGTGTCCTTAGGGACAGTAAGTAAGCAGGCGCAAAGCTCTTTCACAGGGAGGGAAGGAAAGTCATGGGGAAGTCGTATATTACCTCTCTGGTACACCCCTAGCAGCAGGTTAAAGGTGTGGAAATAAGTTACATGCAATCCCTCACAATGATGTAAAGTCCAAGAAAGGAAAAGATTAGATAAGGCGTGAGGGTCAAATAAATCTAAAGAAACTTTTTTTGCAGCTATTACATGACAGGAAGCCCCACTCCCCCTCTCACCCCATATGGCACAATGCAACAGTACCTTGAGACACCAAAGAAAAACAATGCTTTGCTAAGTATATATTAAAAACACAAAAACAACTATGTTTTATTTGAGATAATGATGAACTCATGATCCATTCATAAGAGCATAAGAACATAAGAAATAGGAGCAGGAGTAGGCCATTCGGCCCCTCGAGCCTGCTCCGCCATTCAATAAGATCATGGCTGATCTCCTACCTCATCTTCACTTTCCTGCACTATCCCCATATCCCTTGATTTCCTTAATATCTAAAAATCTATCGCTCTTTGTCCTGAATATACTCAACAACTGAGCCTCCACAGCCCTCTGGGGTAGAGAATTCCAAAGATTCACCACCCTCTGAGTGAAGAAATTTCTCCTCATCTCAGTCCTAAATGGCCGACCCCTTATTCTGAGACTGACCCCTGGTTCTAGACTCCCCAGCCAGGGGAACATCCTCCCTGCATCTACCCTGTTAAGCCCTGTAAGAATTTTGTATGTTTCAATGAGATCACCTCTCATTCTTCTAAACTCTAGAGAATATAGGCCTAGTCTACTCAATCTGTCCTCAAAGGACAATCCCCTCATTCCAGGAATCAATCTGGTGAACCTTTGTTGCACTCCCTCAATGGCAAGTATATCCTTCCTTAGGTAAGGAGACCAAAACTGTACACAGTACTCCAGGTGTGGTCTCACCAAGGCCCTATATAATTGCAGTAAGAGTCTTTACTCTTATATTCAAATCCTCTTGTAATAAAGGCCAACATACCATTTGCTTTCCTAATTGCTTGCTGTACCTGCATGTTAACTTTCAGTGATTGGTGTACAAGGGCACCCAGGTTCCTCTGAACACCAACATTTCCCAATCTATCACCATTTAAAAAATACTCTGCTTTTCTATTTTTCCTACCTAAGTGGATAACTTCACATTTCTCCACATTATATTCCATTTGCCATGTTCTTGCCCACTCACTTAGTTTGTCTATATCCCCTTGAAGCCTCTTTGCATCTCCTCACAACTTACATTCCCACCTAGCTTTGTATCATCAGCAAACTTGGATATATTACATTTGGTCCCCTCATCCAAATCATTGATATAGATTGTGAATAACTGATACCCAAGCACTGATCCTTGCGGTACTCCACTAGTTACAGCCTGCCAACCTGAAAATGTCCCGCTTATTCCTACTCACTGTTTTCTGTCCATTAATCAACCCTCAATCCATGCTAGTACATTACCCCCAATCCCATGAGCCCTAATTTTGTTTAATAACCTCTTGTGTGGCATCTTATCGAATGCCTTCTAAAAATCCAAATACACCACATCCACTGGTTCCCCCTTACCTATTCTGCTAGTTACAACCTCAAAAAACTCTAACAGCTTTGTCAAACATGATTCCCCTTTCATAAATCCGTGTTGACTCTGCCCAATCCTATTATTATTTCTAAGTGCGCTGTTACCACGTCCTTAATAATAGATTCTAGCATTTTCCCTACTACTGATGTCAGGCTAACTGGTTTGTAGTTCCCCATTTTCTTGCTCCCTCCTTTCTTAAATAGTGGGGTTACATTTGCTACCTTCCAATCCGCGGGAACTGTTATAGAATCTATGGAATTTTGGAAGATGACAACCAATGCATCCACCATCTCTATAGCCACCTCTTTTAAAACCCTAGGATGTAGGCCATTATGTCCAGGGGATTTATCGGCTTTCAGTCCTATTAATTTCTCCAGTTCTATTTTTTTACTAATACTAATTTCTTTCAGTTCCTCATTCTCGCTAGACCCTTGGTTCTCCACTATTTCTGGGAGGTTTTTTGCGTCTTCTTCCGTGAAGACAGACACAAAGTATTTGTTTAATTTCTCTGCCATTTCCTTATCCCCGTTATAATTTCTCCTGTCTCAGCCTGTAAGGGTTTACTTATGCTAATCTTTTTGTTTTTACATACCTGTAGAAGCTTTTACAGACTGTTTTATGTCTCTCGCTAGTTTACTCGCATATTCTATTTATAGAGTCATAGGCCTAGAAATTCGGTTGGTAGCGCTGGCGTTGAGCGCCTAAAGAGACCTAGAATTGGGGCGATACCCTATGTTGGGGCGGTCGCTATGAAGATAGCGACAACTCGCATATTGACTATACATTTAACGCCTGCGCTAAGTGTTTGCGCGCGCCCGCGAGCGCAAGCAGATCATGACGTCATTTCAGTGTGCAACGCCTTTTAGGAGCGCCTGAGCGCATATTGGGTGGTGCCCGGAGCCTTAACGCCTAGCGCTATTAGTGACAGTTCGAGGGAGCGCTAGCGGGCCCTTCTCGGAGTAGGGGGGCGCTATTTAAAGGGGACAGCTCTAGTGCAGAAGCTTCAGCCACTTGGCCTGCTCATTGCGATCGTTGCTGGAGAGAGTTGGCGAGCTACTGTGGAGCAGAGTTTTGGGAATTTAGCTTTAGAGTACTTGGGACCTTCAAACCTGTCCGGAGCAGTTGCAGCACTACACCTAACAGCCTTTTGACCAACTGGCATCGGAATGGGAGCTGCTTTGGAGGGCGACGGCCTCATGGCCCAACACTGTGAAGGGGCAGAGAGATGGCGGGAGAGAGGGCCGGGATTGGCCAGAAGGAGGAGGGGCAATGGAGGTCGGCCAATCCGACGGTATGCTGCGAGGGTCTTTAGGCAGCAGGTGTCAAGCCTTGACATGTCGGAGGAGCAGTGTTTGCGAAGGCTCCAATTCTGGAGGGACATTGTTACTGATCTGTGCCACCTGCTTGCTGAGGACCTGCAGCCGCGTGAACGGTGCAGGACCTCTCTGTCCGTGTTCGCTAAACTGACTGATGGCCTCAATTTTTATGCCAACGGATCCTTTCAGTCAGCCATTGGGGACATTGCGACTATCGCTCAGGTTGCAGTCCACTGTTGCATCTGGCAAGTTACAGATGCCCTTTATAGGCGAAGGCGTCAATTCATGACCTTCCCTCTGACCCTGCACAAGCAGGCGGAGCGCGCGCAGGGTATCGCTTCTATTGCGGACTTCCCCATGGTGCAGGGGGCGACTGACAGCACACACGTGGCTTTGAGGGCGCCATGCCAGCATCCTTAGGACTTCTGCAACCGCAAGGGGTTCCACTCCCTCAACGTGCAGCTGGTCTGTGACCACCGCCAAATCATCATGGCAGTCAACGCGCATTTCCCAGGGTGCAGCCACGATGCCTTTATCCTGCGGTTGACCTCAGTTTGTTACCTTTTTGAGGGGCTGGCTCAAACATGAGGCTGGCTTACTGGGGACAAGGGCTATCCTCTCTGCCCATGGCTGATGACAACACTCCGTGTGGCCGACACCCCAGCAGAAGAGCTGATCAACAGCGGCCATCAGGCAACCAGGCACAGTGAACAGCACACTATTGGTGTTCTCAAAAAGCGTTTCCGATGTCTGGAACATTCGGGGGGATCCCTGCAGTACTCGCCGGAGCAAGTGGGACACATCGTCGTCGTCTGCTGCATGCTCCACAACTTGGCAAATCGACGCACCCAGCCAATTCCACCTGTCCCTCAACGACCAGCAGAGCAGGCGGAGGAGGAGGAGGAGGAGAAAGAGCAGGCGGAGGAGGAGGAGGAAGAGCAGGCGGAGGAGGAGGAGGAGGAGGAGGAAGATGGAAGGGCTCCTGAAAGTGGAAGGGCCATACGTCAGAGGCTCATCAGGACTCGTTTCGAGACCCCTCTGGCGGAATGATGAGAGTCTTAACTCCTGCGCACTTTGGATGTTTGATGGCCTCTGAATGCCAGCATCACTGAAAGTAGTCACGTGCACCATGCCACATTGAAACTTCTGTTTATTGTCACAAAAGTCTTTCATTACAGCAAAACAACGTCATGTCAACAGAAACCATAAGTAACAAAATAACTGTGAACTCTTCGGCAAAGCCGCAAAACTCAACAAACCTTCTGCAAATATAACAACAGGTGAGGGTGTCCTTGAATTTGGACAAAGAAATGTCTCAGCACCTCCCTCTACAACTGGCCCCTTGAGGGAGAACGACTTCTCTTTCGCGGCCGACCCCTTCCCTCCCTGCTGCTCCTACGTAATTGGACCCCAGTGGCGGGCTCAAGGCTGGGGGATGCCTGCTGACTGTGTGGAAGCGCAGAAGCCCCTGAGGGACGGCCTGGCTGACCTCTGGGCTTGGAGGGTGCGGACGCAGGATGCTTGATGTGACCATGGCTGGAAGCAGTGTGCCCTGCAGGTGGTGGCAGCTGCACTGCAGACGTACCAGCGCTGGCATGTGCAATGGTCTCCTACCGAGAGAGGACACCTGCACCATGGTCGGACGACACACTGGCTATCTGAGGGGACTGGCTTGGCTCATCCGCCACAATCACATGCTCCACTGATTCCTGGCCTTGTATGGGACTGGAAGGGCCCGGGGTGATCCTAACTGATGCAGAGAGGGTGGCTGCAGTGAGAGATCGCGTTGCCTCAATCTGGGTGTGGACGAGCCCAGCAAGTGACTGCGTGGCAACAGTGAGGACCTGTGTGCCAGGTGCCAGTGCTTCGGAGAAGCCCTGGACAGTTCTTTCCATTGCTTCGGACAAGGCAGGTGCCGACCGCTCCACTGCCTCGGACAAGCCCTGGACAGACCTTTCCAGGGATTGTCCGAAGCCCTGAACAGTCCTTTCCATAGCGGCCTCAAAGCCCTGGACAGTCCTCTCCATTGTTGGGCCGAAGCCCTGGATAGTCCTCTCCATTGTTGCCCTGAAGCCCTGGATAGACCTGTCCATTGTTGCCCCGAAGCCCTGGAGAGTCCTCTCCATTGTTGCCCCAAAGCCCTGGAGAGTCCTCTCCATTGTTGCCCCGAAGTCCAACATACTCTTAGCCAATTAATCTATTGACTGAGGCATCTTCTCCACTGCAGCCATCAGCTCCGTATGTCTGAGCCAGGCCTGTTTGCTCATTTCACCCAGGCGACGCACCTCCTCTGCACTCTGAGCAGCAGTCATAACTACCTGCCTTGCCCTCCGGGGAGACGGTGGCCAAACTTGCCTATCCCCCTTGCGTTGCTGCATGCTGCTTGTTCCGGCAACTGGTTCATCCTCAGAGCCTCCCCTCCAGGGGACTACTATCCCCAGTCTGTAGATGTGTCCGCTCCCCGGATTCTGCAACGGCTGGTCCGGATTCCTCCTGCTCCTCGCCTCCGGTGGCACTAGCACTGGCAGCTTCAGTGCGTTGAGCCCGAGTTGGTGCTGATTCATCTGAAAGCAGGGAGGTGGAAGAGTGGCTTTAGCAAAAGGACAGGTTTGCGGAAAGGCATGCCAGATTGCGGCAAGGCTCTGACATGGCTGCACACTGAGGATGCATGCTGGCGGGGGGACCAAGTGGAAGGCAACAGGTGAAAAAGGTGAGAGTCTTACCCTCACTGTCGGAAATGGGGTCGGCAGATGCAGTGGTCACAGGACCAGACAGACGTCCTCCAAGAATCTGGTGCACTCTCTCCTCCAGATCCGTGAGAGGGACCACTTGTGGAGGCCCGCCACCGGTTTGAAAGTGGTCCCTTCGCCTGGTCGCCAGCTTGGCCTGGAGAGGAAAGAAGGGGAAGTTGTGTTACATGAGGCCTTGAGACATCATCGCATGCCCCCCATGGTGAAAGAGCCCTTACATGAGGCCTTGAGACATCTGTCCATGTGTGTGCCCAGAAAGGGCCATGGGTGCTTGCTGACAGATGGTCATTGGGGCATCATGGCAACAGGGTGCCTGAAGTCAGCTGCAGATGGAGGGAATCAGAAGTTTGCTAAACCATCACTCACCCTAACGATCCGTGTGAGGTCGTTGAATTTCTTCCTGCACTGAACAGGGGTCCTGGTCGCCATGCTGCTGGAGTTGATCCTCACAGCAACCTCCCTCCAAGATCGTCGGTAAGCCTTCTGATTCGGCCTCTTGCCATTGTCCGGATACAGGACATCTCGACGGCGCTCAACTGCAGCCACCAACTGGTCCAGAGCCTCAGTGCTGAAGCGCTCTGCTCTCTGTCTAACCTTCTCCATGCTCAACAAGTTTCTAATGCCAGAGAAGGGCGAGCGCCGATTCTGAGGCCTACAGGGCGTTGGGTGTGGCAGCTCAGGCTGACTGACCCACCCCTTTAAGAGCCGGCCAGCGCCTGGAAGTCTCGTGGTTTCCCGTAATTGAGATCACCTGCGCTGCGCCCGTCCGCGTCGATATTGAGTAGCGCCTGAACTTTTGCGTCTTAGGAGCACCATTCAACGGCTGAATTAGCGCCTCAATCCCCTTTGGGGGCGATGCAACCCAATATCTCGCCAGGCAGCGATAAGTTTCGTCTGGCTATAAACTTTGCGCACCGCCAGTTCTAGCGCCTCAAGCGGGGCTATACCCAATTTCTAGGCCATAGAGTCATAGAGTTATACAGCACAGAAAGAGGCCCTTCGGTCCATCGCGTCCGCGCCGGCCATCAAGCCCTGTCTAATCTAATCCCATTTTCCAGCATTTGGTCCGTAGCCTTGTATGTTATGGCATTTCAAGTGCTCATCCAAATGCTTCTTGAATGTTGTGAGGGTTCCTGCCTCTACCACCCTTTCAGGCAGTGAGTTCCAGATTCCAACCACCCTCTGGGTGAAAAAGTTTTTCCTCAAATCCCCTCTAAACCTCCTGCCCCTTACCTTGAATCTATGCCCCCTTGTTATTGATCCCTCTACTAAGGGGAAAAGTTCCTTTCTATCCACCCTATCTATGCCCCTCATAATTTTGTATACCTCAATCAGGTCCCCCCTCAGCCTTCTCTGCTCCAAGGAAAACTACCCCAGCCTGTCCAGTCTTTCTTCATAGCTGAAGCGCTCCAGCCCAGGTAACATCCTGGTAAATCTCCTCTGCACCCTCTCCAAAGCAATCACATCCTTCCTATAGTGTGGCGACCAGAACTGCACACAGTACTCCAGCTGTGGCCTTACCAGCGTTTTGTACAGCTCCATCATAACCTCCTTGCTCTTATATTCTATGCCGCGTCTAATGAAGGCAAGTATCCCATATGCCCTTTTAACCACCTTATCCACCTGTTCTGCTGCCTTCAGGGATCTATGTACATGCACACCAAGGTCCCTCTGATCCTCCATCTTTCCTAGGGTCTTACCATTCATTGTGTATTCCCTTGCCTTGTTAGTCCGTCCAAAATGCATCACCTCACACTTTTCAGGGTTAAATTCCATTTGCCACTGTTCCGCCTCTTTCTTTATCAATTTCTTGGTCCTCCTTTGCTGAATTCTAAAATCCTCCCAATCCTCAGGCTTACTACTCTTTTTGGCAACATTATAAGCCTCTTCCTTTAATCTAATGCTATCGTTAGTTTCTCTTGTTAGCCACGGTTGGACCATTTTCCCTGTGGTGTTTTTATTCCTTAAGGGAATGTATATTCGTTGTGAATTATGAATTATTTCTTTAAATGTTTGTCATTGCTTTTCTACTGTCATATCTTTTAATCTAGTTTCCCAACCTACCGTAGCCAACTCGCCTCTCACACCTACGTAGTTGCTTTGTTCAGGTTTAGGACCCTAGTTTCGGATTTAACTAAATTACTCTCAAACTCAACATAAAATTCTATCATATTATGATTACTGCTCCACAGAGGCTCCTTTACTACAAAGTTATTAATTAACCCTGCCTCATTGCACAGTGCTAGATATAAAATAGCCAATTCCCTCGTAGGTTCCTTGACATACTGATCTAGAAAACTATCTTGAATGCATTCCATGAACTCTTCCTTTGCACTATTTCTGCAAATTTGGTTTGCTCAGTCTATATAAAAGTTAAAGTCCCCCATGATTACTGTATTACCCTTGTTACATGCATCTCTGATTTCCTGATTTATACTCTTTCACCAGTAGAGTGCTGAAAGTTTATGCTTGGTTATCCCATGTTTGCTTTATCTAGAGCCCTGCTATGGCATTGAGAAGCAGCCAGCAAGTGAAACAATTACAGTAACTCAGGACCCCATAGGGTGAATGCGAGCTTCCTGTGTTGGCTCTAAGATTCTATCAGAATGGGGTTTTCTGGTCAAGATGCTTTATTGGGAAAATAAGCATACGATAAAAGTGACCGGTCCCTATTTCTCACAGAGGCTTAAAAAGAAACAGGCATGGGAAAGGTGGAAAACCTGAAAAATTTATCAAAGTCAGTTATTAATTACTGTTCCTGATTAATAATCAGGTCTTTACATTCCTCTAAAGCGCACGCAACAAAAACTTAGATAGGTTTACCATCTCCTGATGTAATTTGTATTCTTATCTGCAACATAAAAGTGAAAGCCTGGGACATTGAACTCTTAAAAAATAATTACGTGGAGCTTGACTCAGCATAGCGAGGTATCAGAATCAGCAGATAGAGGAATTTTTTTTGTGTTACAGGTGCGGTCTGTGTTTGTTGCAGGAGGTAGCTTGCCAGCTGCAGTCGCTAATCCGCAGCACTGATAGGTACCCACGCAGGGCACATGGTTGTTTGCATCATTCTGTTGTTGAATCAACAAGAACTAAAAGTAGGTAAGTGAAACTCGGTAAAAGGTCAAAGTTGCCTGCCAGTAAATTGCTCCTTGTAAACTTCTCTCCAAAGTGGCTGTGTATCAATTTCAATACTCCTTTAAGGATTGTGCGACTTTTATTTAATATCAAATCTATGACAAACTTCGTTTTTTCTGACCATTCAAGGTTAGAGTCACAGTGACCCACCCCTCGCTAGACTAGAAATGACAGTTGATAATATAATGGATGAATTCTTTAACTTAAATGTTTGATATTTCTCTCTCCGCTATTTTCACATGTAAAATAAATAGGTTAATACCCCTGTTAAAAGTGCAGAGAAATACCAAGGTATTCAATGTCTATCTGCTCTTACCAGTACATTAATTTTTTACCGTACTAGAACACTTGGTTGCACAGTGGTCTCTAATATTAATATTCTTTTGTCCCATGCTCATTAATATCTATATTCTGTTGTATTGTGCTGTTTAATATTAATACTTTGTTGTAGTTTGTTCTATATTAATACTCTGTCATACTATGCTCTTTAATATTATCAGCAAAGTGATGAAAGGTGTCACCGACAATGCTATCAAGCGGCACCTAATCACCAATAACCTGCTCACTGATGCCCAGTTTGAGTTCCGCCAAGAACACTCGGCTCCTGACCTCTATAAAGCCTTGGTCCAAACATGGAGAAAGGAGCTGAATTCCAGAGGTGAGGTGAGAGTGACTGCCCTTGACATCAAGGCAGCATTTGACCGAGTGTGGCATCAAGGAGCCCTAGTAAAACTGAAGTCAATGGGGATCATGGGGAAAACTCTCCACTGGCTGGAGTCATGCCTAGCACAAAGGAAGTTGGCTGTGGTGGTTGGAGGCCAATCATCACAGCCCCAGGACATCACTAGGAGTTCCTTGGCCCAACCATCTTCAGCTGCTTCATCAATGACCTTCCCTTCAACATAAGGTCAGAAATGGGGATGTTTGTTGATGACTGCACAGCGTTCAGTGATATTCACAACTCCTCAGATAATGAAGCAGTCCATGCCCACATGCAACAAGACCTGGACGACATTCAGGCTTGGGCTGATAATTGGCAGGTAACATTCGCACCGCACAAGTGCCAGGCAATGACTATCTCCAACAAGCGAGAGTCTAACCACTGCCCCTTGACATTCAATGGCATTACCATCGCCGAATCCCCCACCATCAACATCCTGGGGGTCACCATTGACCAGAAACTTAACTGGACCTGCCACGTAAATACTGTGGCAACAAGAGCAGGTCAGAGGCTAGGTATTCTGCGGCGAGTGTCTCACCTCCTGACTCCCCAATGCCTTTCCACCATCTACAAGGCACAAGTAAGGAATGTGATGGCATACTCTCCACTTGCTTGGATGAGTGCAGCTCCAACAACACTCAAAAAACTTGACACCATCTAGGACAAAGCAGCCCGCTTGATTGGCATCCCATCCACCACCTTAAACATTCACTCCCTCCACCACCGGCGTACAGTGGCTGCAGTGTGTACCATCTACAAGATGCACTGCAGCAACTCGCTAAGGCTTCTTCAGCAGCACCTCCCAAACCCGCGACCTCGTCCACCTAGAAGGACAAGGGCAGCAGGCGCATGGGAACACCACCACCTCCAAGTTCCCCTCCAAGTCACACACCATCCTGACTTGGAAGTATATTGCCGTTCCTTCATCGTTGCTGGGTCAAAATCCTAAAACTCCCTCCCTAACAGCACTGTGGGAGTATCTTCACCACACGGACTGCAGCGGTTCAAGAAGGTGGCTCACCACCACCTTCTCAAGGGCAATTAGGGATGGGCAATAAATGCTGGCCTTGACAGCAATGCCCACATCCCATGACCGAATAAAATAAAATTGATATTCTATTATCACATGTTTTATGTTATTAATACGCATTTGTACCATGTTCTGCAGTATCAATACTATGTACCCTACTCTTTTTGTGTTTCATGTGGGAAGGGCCCTGAGTTTGTTCAATAAAGCTTTTTATTTATTCAGCTTGTCCATGTGTGATGTTTCAAGTGGTTGTTGCGTTAACCGGCTGAGGGCTTGCGGAGCGGCTGCATTCATGTGCCTTCATTGCCACAAGCCATTCCCTGACAGGGGGCCTAGAAGTGTCGTTCAATAAGCCGCCGACGGACAGCCCTTGGACCTTGTGGCTCCCTCCTGGGCTGGTACTCCTCCTCCTCCTCCTCCTCCTCATGGTCCTCCTGCTCGTCCTCCTGAGGTGGTGGTCCAACGTGAGGTGGCAGTGCCTGAGTCCTGCGGATAGCCAGGTTGTGCAGCATGCAGCAAACGACGACGAACTGGGAGACTCTATCCGGCGAATACTGGAGAGATCCCCCGGAGCGATCCAGGCAGCGGAACCGTTGCTTGAGGACGCCAATCGTTTGCTCTATGATGTTCCTTGTGGCTTGATGGCTTTCGTTGTATGCCTCCTCAGCAGGGGTCCTGGGCGTGCGGAGCGGGGTCATGAGCCATGTACACAAAGGATAGCCTTTGTCCCCGATAAGCCATCCTCTTGGGGGAGGCTGTGCCTGGAACATGTCAGCCACAGTAGTCTGGCGCAGGATAAATGCATCGTGGCTGCTGCCTGGAAAGCAGGCATTGACAGCTAGGATGCGCTGCCTGTGGTCACACACCAGCTGTACATTGGGGGAATGGTAGCCCTTCCGGTTGCGGTAATCCTCGGCATTGTCGATAAGTGCCCGCATAGCCACATGCGTGCAGTCAATGGTGCCCTGCACCATGGGGAAGTCGGCGATCCTCGCAAATCCGACTGCACGCTGCTCCTGCCTCTCTAGGGTCATGGGGAAGGAGATGAATTGGTGTCTCCTTCTGAAAGGGGCATTGGTGACCTGCCGGATGCAGCGATGCACGGCGAACTGGGAGATGTTCGCTATGTCCCCAGCAGCGGCTTGGAAGGAGCCGCTTGCATAAAAGTTCAGAGCCACCGTGACCTTCACTTCCACCGACAGAGACGTCCTGCACATCAGCTGTGGACGCAGATCTCTGTGAAGCAGCTGGCAGATCTCTGCAACCACCTCCCTTCTGAAGCGCAGCCTCTTAACACAATGCGCGGCAGTCATGGTGAGATAGGACACCTGCTGGCGGTATTCCCTGAGTGGGTAAGGCCTACGTTGCCGACGCCTGATGGCCCCTCTGCGTCTAGGCATGGCTGCCCCTCTCACACAGTGTCTGCGAGCCCTTCGCACATAATGCTGGAACTGAGGGTTGGAACCCCATGCAGCCCCCATAATATACTTGCAAACAGTGAAATCACAATGAGTCAAATTTCCAAGCTCTGGCCAGGAGCCAAAAATACCTCTCCTATGTTGGCCCAAATCGGTAAGGTCTCTTCCTTGGTCTCTGTCCAGAAATCCGTAGCACTAAAGTCATTGCAGCAAAATGGCTGGCCTTTATTGTTCAGTCTAAGTGCCCTTTAATTAGTGCTCCCCGAGGCCCGCAGGGCCTCTGCTGCGTTCCACTTCACAGTTCTTAACAGTGCCATGCCCACATTGGGCGGGCCCCACTGAAGTTCCGGTTTGGGGCGCACAAACGGCGTTGCACGACGAAATGATGTCATAAGTTGCGCGCGCAGCTGAGCGCGCGCAAACACTTTGCGCCGGCGCTAAATGTCAACTGAAGTTGGGCGTAGGCGCAGATCGTTCTGCGCCCGGCTGCTAAGTGCCTAGCGCTCGAGATCTACTCCTCTTATGGCGCTAACGGCTGGCGAACGCAACTGAATTTCTAGGCCATTATAATTCCCACCCGTTCAATATTCTATTCCTGTTTTCTTTTATATATAAAAGGTGACATAACAGCAGGGAGCAGCAGGAGACAATGTTAATGGTGTTGTGGTGTCAGCTGTGCCTCACTCTCGCATCTGAGTCAGAAGGTTGTGGGTTCAATTCCCACTCCAGAGACTTGAGCACAAAATCTAGGCTGACATCCCAGTCTTCTTCTTCTTAGGCAGTCCCTCAGAACCAAGGATGACTTGCTTCCACATTAAAAATGAGTTCTCAGGTGACTGATGAGTCCAATGCGGAACCTACAGTCTCTGTCACAGGTGGGGCAGACGGTGGTTGAAGGGGCGGGTGGGTGGGGTGTTTGAGTTGATGTGTGCTCCTTGCGCTGCCTGCGCTTGGCTTCCGCTTGCTCCCGGCGAAGAGACTCGAGGTGTTCGGCGCCTTCCCGGATGCTTCTCCTCCACTTTGTGCAATCTTGGGCCAGAGATTCCCAGGTGTCGGTGGGGATGTTACACTTTTTCAAGGCGGCTTTGAGGGTATTCTTAAAGCGTTTCCTCTGCCCACCTGGGGCTCTCTTGCCTTGCCGGAGCTCCGAGCAGGGCGCATGTTTTGGGAGTCTCTTATCAGGCATGCGGACAATGTGACCCGTCCATCGGAGCTGATCAAGCGTGGGCAAAGTTTCGATGCTGGGGATGTTGGCCTGAGCAAGAACATTGACGTTGGTGCGCCTGTCCTGCGAATGGATTTGCAGGATCTTGCGGAGGCAGCGTTGGTGGTACCTCTCCAGTGCTTTGAGGTGCCTGCTGTATATGGTCCATGTCTCTGAGGCATACAGCAGGGCGGGTATCACTGCTGCTCTGTAGACCATACACCCCAGTACTGTACTAAGGCAGCACTGCACTGTCGGAGATACCATGGCCGGAATTTTCTGGGGTCTGTGCGGGCGCGTTTGAAGGCAGGTTGGTTGGGAAATTTGAAATATATTGCAGCGGGTCGGGAACCTGCTGTCACCCGCCCCCAAGCGCCTTTCCCTCGGGCGCATTTGCCGACGCTGCAGTGCCCTGAACGGCAGTGGCGGGCGAGCTAATTTAAATCATTATGAGGTACTAGTAAGACCCTTAAGCACCTTTTTAACCCTACCTTTCATATTTCCCTGGATGAGCAAGGAATCACGCAGCTCGGGAACCACATCTGTGAACCTGAGGCGGAAGTTGAGTGGGCGTTGATCCAGTTCAGTAGTACACAGCATGAAAAGTACAATAAAAACTCTCACTTCACAGCTGATCTCTTTCATAAGGCAGATGCTGTTGCTGACTGCATTGTCAGCACAGATTTAACTTTCTAGAGGTTGCAAGTGTTTCCAGCAATGTCGGCATCCTGCGTCACCTCATTGGTAGAACCTATCACACCATTGACAGATTACTACTGTCATCTCTACTTGACCTGTCATCTCGTCCATTGGCATGGGTGCCGTTTATACTATCTCACCTTGACCCACAGAATTGGACCATGATGAGGCCCAACACCAACAGCACCAGGCACACCAGCAGCACCAACAACAACACCGCCAACCTTCTCCTCAACCACCTGATGCTGCACAGGACAGAAGGCATCAGCGCAGGGCTGCATCGTGCAGGAGGCGATACCACCAACACAGGGTATACAGGCAGAGGATGAGCTTCCTCAACATGACTGAGCAGCAGTACTAAAGGAGACTCAGGCTATCATGCCAGGTCATCGCAGACATTTGCACATTGCAGGAGCAAGAACTGCAGCCCAGAGGAGCGGGTGGACACGCCTTATCAGTGGCTGTCCAAGTCACCAGCACCCTCAACCTCTTCACCTCAGGCTCCTTCCAGGGATCTACAGCAGACATTTGCGGCATCTCACAGTTGGCCGCCCACAGATGAATCACACAGGTCGCCAATGCCCTGTTTGACAAGTCAGCCAAATATATCAACTTTGCCACTGATGAAGCCAGTGTTAGTGAGCGGGCACTCGGCTTTGCCACTCTGGCTGGCTTCCCACGAGTGAAGGGCGTCATCAACTGTACATATGTGGCCATCATGTGCAGCTTGTCTGCAACCATAGGAAGATCATCATGCATGTGTGCACAAAACTCCCTAGCAGCTGTCATGACTCTTTCGTCCTGCGCCAGTCCACCCTCCCTCAGCTCTTCACTCCTCCAAACACACTTACTGGCTGGCTGCTTGGAGACAAGGGCTATCCACTGAAGACATGGCTCATTACACCCTTGAGGAGGCCAAGTACTGAGGCCCAGGAGAGATATAATGAAAGCCACATTTCCACTAGATGTGTTATAGAGCAGACAATAGGCATGCTGAAAATGCACTTCAGATGCCTTGACAGATCTGGAGGAGCCTTTCAGTATGCACCAGCCAGGGTCTTCAGAATCATTGTGGTCTGCAGCGCCCTGCACAACATAACGCAGCAGCAAGGATTAGCGCTGCATGAGGAGCGCACAGCCTCTTCAGAGGAGGAGGAGGAGGAGAAGCATCAGCTGGAAGATGAGGAGGAGGAGGAACAGGAGGAACCTGCGGTCCAGATCCCACCAGCACCCAAGCACATTACTGCCCAGGAGGCCAGGGATGGGCTCATCGTGGCCAGATTTACTTAACTTTGCGCATTACACCCATATGGTTGCCACATGATGCACCAGGTTGGCACCACCCCAAAGCAACACCATAAAGCATCCCCACAATGACCAAGCCATTCCTTTCACACTGACCAACATTGCTGGAGGTAACATCATGTCTCACCATTCACTCCAACTCACTAAGCCACTTCCAAAGGTGCACACAAATTTGTCCATGACTGCAAAGTGGCAAAATTAAAGATTTTTATCTGTGACATCACAGTAATGTAAACTTTACAGAAACATTTAATAAAACACCCAAATGGCTACCCTTGTGAATCTACTTGTGTTTCATCTTTCTCTTATGCGTGCTTCTATGAGGTGTTACCCCTGTGGCTTCAGCAGAGGTAGAGGCAGTCTGCTCACTTCCCTGCTGCGACTGCACAGACATTCTTGGTGGACGTCCACTGGGTTTTGGAGCCGCTGATGGCCCTGCCAAAGTCTGCTTCTCCTGTGACTGTGCAGGAGCAGATTCGGCCATCACTGTCCGAGGAGGCATCTGAGGCTCTGACTGAGGGTGGGCGGGGGCAACGGGAGAGAAGTGTGAGCACTTTGAGCAGAGCCCCCACTTCCATGTCCCCTCTCACCATCATCCTTCTCATGGGCCACCCACACTTCCCTGCTAGCAAGGAGCTAGAGAGCACCTTGCTGCACAGCACTGGGGCCATGAGGGCCCACTTCTAGGTTGACATCCCTCCTAGAGAGGAGGTCTACGAGCCTCTGCCATGTATTCTCCATAGAGAACATGTGCTCCTGTGAGTGGCGCATTAGTTGCTCCATGCAGGTGGCCATCCTAGCCATGGAAGAGCCTACAGTCGCCATTGCCTGCGACACGGTGGTGTTCATGTTGGAGATGGACTCCTCCATTCTCTGCACATTTGCAGACATTGTGATCGCAAAACCTGTCACAGCTTCCTGCACTTCTTGCTGCACCTTCAGGAACGCCCTCTTTCTGGATGGCCCCCGAGGCTTAGCGTCTGCATGCAGCTGAGCGGAGCTGGGAGCATCCTGCGCCCTCCGGCAAGGAGTCCCCACTGCTGTTCCTGTCTCCACCATCTGCTCTTGCTCACTTGTGAGCTGTGAGACACCAGGTGACAACACTACTCTATCTCACGTGGGACCCACTGAGGTGTGCGTATCTGCACTTGTGCTGGCTGCGCTTGGATCTGCTGACGGTGCACCCTTAGAGGCTGGGACTCCTCTGAGGAGTTGTCTTCCTCTTCTGCCTGGACAGTAGGGGGGATGGGGGGCTCTTGATAGACCTATGGGAGAGTAAAGAGATAAGTTAGATATGTCATATGAAGAATGGGTACAGGTACCATTATGCACATGATGAACATTCACTAGCTGCTGACATCAGTCCCCATATGAGTGACTGCTGTATGCCATGTAGCTGTATGATATGTAATTCTGTCACCAGGTTACTGAGATGTCCCCCTCTCTCCGTCTCCCACCTCCAGCTGCTCGGTGACTCCAGAGACTTCCAAGGCAGCCTTCTTTGCTGATGTTAGGGTGGCCAATGATGGAGGCCACCTTTGGTTCTCCCTCTCTCCTTCTTATTGTGGGCTCTATTTTCCTGCAAGGAGGGAAAGAAGAGAAGGTTGAGTGAGATTGATGGAATGAGTGTAAGGAACGAATGGGTTACATCTGTAGAGGGTGACTATGATGGAGTGGGGTGGCAATGCCAAGTGGCTTCATTTTGTGTTATTAGTTGGTATGATTACATTAGGATGAGAGTGAGTGTGAGGGGTGGCTAGTCAGGTGGGGATGTGATAATGTAGATAGAGAGGGATGGGTGGGCATGCAAGGTATATTGGTGTGAGTAAGGATGTGCAGGAGCAGAGTTGGGAAGGTAGAGTGATGGGAATGTGATGAGAGGCACAACATGATAAAGTTGAGTGTGGCTTTGCACTCACTTTCCTGATCTAATGAGATCATTGAAATGTTTGTGGCACTGCACCCAGGTCCTCCCGACCACATCCCTGCTGTTGCTATTTGGAGCCAGGCTCCTTTTATCTCCTGGGGAGGTCTCTTCCGCCCATTAGAAGGGAAGAGGACCTCCCTGCGTGCTCTCACTCCCTCCACAAGCATATGGAGGGAGTCATCGGAAAACCTGGGTGCAGCCCTCTGTCTCAGTGCAGTCATGTTTGGCACTCTTTGTAGCAGTGCAGTTGCTGCCTGCACTCTCCTTGATGAACCTTCAAATGCAATGTGACCGTGGCTCCTTTAAATATCCAAAATTCGATAGACTCTGGAACAGTACCCATGGATTGGCGGGTAGCTAATGTTACCCCACTGTTCAAAAAGGGTGGTAGAGAGAAAACGGGGAATTACAGACCGGTAAGCCTGACATCGGTAGTGGGGAAAATGCTAGAGTCCATTATAAAGGATGTCATAGCAGAGCACTTGGAAAAAAGTGACCGGATCGGACAAAGTCAACATGGATTTACAAAAGGTAAATCGTGCTTGACTAATCGACTGGAATTTTTTGAGGATGTAACTGGTAAAATAGATAGGGGAGAACCAGTGGATGTGGTGTATTTGGATTTTCAAAAGGCTTTCGATAAGGTCCCGCATAAGAGATTAGCATGTAAAACTAAGGCACATGGGATTGGGGGCAAGGTATTGACTTGGATAGAGAACTGGTTGGCAGACAGAAAGCAAAGAGTTGGAATAAACGGCTCTTTTTCCGAGTGGCAGGCAGTGACTAGTGGGGTACCGCAGGAATGGGTCCTTGGACCCCAGCTATTCACAATATATATTAATGATCTGGATGAGGGAAGTAGATGTAATATCTCCAAGTTTGCAGATGACACAAAGCTGGGTGGGCGTGTGTGCTGTGAGGAGGATGCTGAGAAACTCCAGTATGATTTGGACAGGTTGGGTGATTGGGCAGAAGCATGGCAGATGCAATATAACGTGGATAAATGTGAGGTTATCCACTTTGTTGTCAAAAACAGGAAGGCAGAGTATTATCTGAATGGCAATCGATTGGGAGAAGGGGAAGTGCAACGAGACCTGGGCGTCCTTGTGCACCAGTCGCTGAAAGTAAGCATGCAGGTGTAGCAGGCGGTTAAGAAGGCAAATGGTATGTTGGCCTTCGTAGCGAGAGGGTTTGAGTACAGGAACAAGGATGTCTTGCTGCAGTTGTACAGGGCCTTGGTGAGACCACATCTTGAGTATTGTGTGCAGTTTTGGTCGCCTTATCTGAGGAAAGATGTTCTTGCCATGGAAGGAGTGCAGCGAAGATTCACCAGGCTGATACCTGGGATGGCAGGAATGACGTACGAGGAGAGATTGGGACGATTGGGCTTGTACTCACTGGAGTTTAGAAGAATGAGAGGGGAGCTCATCGAAACTCATAAAATTCTAACAGGACTAGACAGACTAGATGCTGGAAGGATGTTCCCGATGGTCGGGGAGTCCAGAACCAGGGGTCACAGTCTAAGGATAAGGGGTAAGCCATTTAGGACAGAGATGAGGAGGAATTTCTTCACCCAGAGAGTGGTGAACCTGTGGAATTCTCTACCAAAGAAGGCAGTAAAGGCCAATTCATTAAATATATTCAAGAAGGAGTTGGATATATTTCTTAAGGCTAAAGGGATCAAGCGATATGGAGAGAAGGCAGGAACAGGGTACTGAATTTGGATGATCGGCCATGATCTCATTGAATGGCGGAGCAGGCCTGAGGGGCCGAATGGCCTACTCCTGCTCCTATCTTCTATGTTTCTATCCCAGCTGAAAACGCGTCATCACTGACATCATCAGACCCGCACTATTTAATTGGGCCAGGTAACGCGTAGGGCGGCCTTAATAGGCCCCATTAACAGAAAGTCGATCTCAGGAGTGGCATGGTATGAAGAACGGGGTCGCGAACGGCCACGGTGACTGCCCGCACCCAACCCGCCCAGGTACAGAAAATTCCGACCCATCTTTCAGAGGAGATGTTAAACCGAGATTCCTTCTGCCCTCTCAGGTGGATGTAAAAGATCCCATGGCACTATTTTGAAGAATAGCAAGGGAGTTCTCCCTGGTGTCCTGGCCAATATTTATCCCTCAACTAACGTCACTAAAACATATTATCTGGTTATTAACACATTGCTGTTTGTGGAATCTTGCTGTGCATGAACTGGCTGCAATATTTCTTACATTACAGCACTACACTTCAAAAGTACTACATTGGCTGTAAAGCACTTTGGGATGGCCTGGGGTTGTGAAAGGCGCTATATAAATGCAAGCTTTTCTTTCTTTTTTTTCTACTGAATCCTGTTTGCATGTAGATTCCCCTTTCACTATTAGGTCAGACTTTTTTACCATTTACCTTCTTTCCTACCTCCTCTTATTCTTAAATTGCTTTAGTTCTCCTTTAGACTCTCCCCCAAGCTACACATCATTCCTTGGCTGTGTTTGGACAGGTGACTTGCTGCCCACCCTGAGTTCATGGAGTTGTGTGGGTCAGATTTGGGTGACTCCTCCTCCGATATTGTTTCTCCCTCCATCCTTCACTTATGTTCAATGATTGAGTCAAGACTGGTAGTAACTCACTGTGTAGGGAACTCTGGGCACGATCTTAGCACTCAATGGTGCAATGCTGACCCACCAAGGTGTATACCCTTTCAAAATTATAGTCAGTTTCAAACTAATTTAATTTTTATTCACTTTAAATAAAGCTTTATGACTTAATTATTTGCATTCTTCTTCATGATGTTCAATGTTTAAAATTATTAAATCGACAGGCCCCGAAAATCCTAGGCTGTTCCAGCATAATCCCGCCACGACTTCAGCAGTAATCTGCCGGAACAGCTGGAAACTAGGTTACATTAGGTTCTGATGTAGCAACAAACTTTCCAGGTTGTCTTTGAGGGGTGGAGCCTCTGCCCATCCCTTTCAAGTCCAATGTGGTAAGGAGGGACAGGGCCAGGGGGTGGGGACTCCCTAGGTCAGGTGTTGTCATACCTCAAGCCTTCAGAGGAACATGGTTGATGCAGGTGTGCCTGTGAACCTTGGCAGGGTCAGTAACAGAGGCCTGGGACAGACGCGTTTTGGCACTTGAGAAGATGCCCTGCCTGGAATTTTTATGGCCGTAATCCTTGGAGATTCCAGAAGATGTTTGTATTTTGTTTAATGGTGGGGAAATGCAATAGCAAGAATATTATTTCAGTAGCAAGAAGTTATTTACGTGGCAACCTAGGCCACCTCCCTGAATACACAGGAAACCTTTCAGGATAGTCAGAGCAGTGGAAGAGAGCAATATGCTACTCTTAAACCCCATAATGGGAGTGTGACCTCACTCATTGAGCCCAACTGCCTGCCATCTATCCCACCATCAAAACTTTTTTTTAATTTGCCCGTCATTATAACTAACCGTTTCCTTCCTTCCCATTCCAGTCTTCAAAGTGCTCAAGCTTTTGTAAGCTGAACCTCGGTAAGAAGGAATTTACCAGTACCCAGAAGTTTAAGGTAGTGAGGCTTGATGGTGTTTTATAAAACAGAAGCCTGTAATTTTCAGTCAGCGACGAAGCAAAGGTTGTTGGCACTGGCCCCGAAGTAAGCTTCCCACAAAGATCTTGCGATCTCTGTGGCAAGTAGTTCCGCTTTTCCGACATTCAGTTGAGATCAGTGTAAGTTAATGGGGAATCCCTAGTGCGATGCTGCTGTGACGTCAACAGGCTGTCTAAGCAGCCAATCACAATGCAGAATTTTCACAGACCAGGAACCAGGAAGTGAATAAGCCCCTTTTATTCTAACTTTTTAAAAATATTATAGAGAACAAAACAAAGATTGAGGGCAGGATTTTCATTGGGCCTTGGAGGTGGGATTGGAGGTGTGTGGGGGGTTAAAATCCTGAAATCGGGGGACACAAACCCATCCCGCCCCCAACCCGCCTCCATGCCAGTTTCAAAGGAGGCGGGTACCCAACCCGCACTGGGACCCGCTGCCCCGAGGCGGGAAGGGGATTAGTGCCAATTAACTGCCTGTTAACAGGCAGTTTTTAGCCTAATCCCTATTTTCATTCTTGAAGTGTGGGATTCCCGACGGCTCCAAACCATGCCAAGTTAGCGAGTCGGGCTGAAGGGCTTGGAGGGGCCGAGATGTCCGGTGTTCAGGTGAGTGATGGGTGCATGAGTGCAGAGGTAGGTGTGTTTAAAGTGTTTAAAGAAGTTTTACTTACCTTTACAGCCTTCCTTCCTTCAGGTCTCGGCAATCCCTCATCTCACCGGCACAGAAAGCAGAATGGCCATGATCTGTCAAAAATTGCAGCATTCAGCTTTCTGTTCCAGAAAGATCTCTAAATTATCCTGAGAGGAAGGAATTAACTTGGAGTACAGATTGCCAGTGTTTGACAGCTTCAAACAGCTGTGAAACGTTGATATTTCATCTGTCAAAAGGTCTTGACAGATAAAATATCAATCTGTGACATCACCTGTTGCCGGGTGGCCCTTAATTGGCCTGCTGAATCCGCTGGACGGGCTCAACAAGGTCAATCAAGTCAAAATCGCATGGGTTGGCCACAACTCGATGGAGGCGGGACTACAACCCCGAAAGTTGTAGTCCCGCCTCCTCAATGAAAATCCAGCCCTGAATCTCTCACATGGGGAAAAGGTAAACCTGAAATAAAGACAAACAACATTTTTTTTAAAATAAAGGAAAGGTTTTAAAGTTTCTTAAAAATTTTATTTTTTATTAAAATGGATAAATTTGACACTCCACAAAATTAATATTAGTTTTTCAGGGCCATAACGTTTGTTTAGCAGTCAACATAAGAACATAAGAACTAGGAACAGGAGAAGGCCATATGGCCCTTCGAGCCTGCTCTGCCATTCAATAAGATCATGGCTGATTTTTGACCTCAACTCCATTTTCCCATCCGATCTCCATATCCCTTGATTCCCTTAGAGTCCAAAAATCTATCTATCTCAGCCTTGAATATGCTCAACAACTCAGCATCCACAGCCCTTTGGTGTAGAGAATTCCAAAGATTCATAACGCTCTGAGTGAAGAAATTCCTCCTCATCTCAGTCTTAAATGGCTGACCCCTTATCCTGAGACTATGCCCCCTAGTTCTAGACTCTCCAGCCAGGGGAAACAACCTCTCAGCATCTACCCTGTCAATCCCCCTCAGAATCTTATATGTTTCAATGAGATCACCTCTCATTCTCAGGTGATTAAGAAAGGGAAGATAGATTATGAAAGTAAATTAGCAAAAAATATAAAAACAGATAGCAAACGTTTCTATAGTTATATAAAAAGAAAAAGGGTGGCTAAAGTAAATGTTGGCCCCTTAGAGGATGAGACCGGGAAATTAATGGTGGGAAACATGGAGATGGCAAAAACGCTGAACAATTATTTTGTATCAGTCTTTACGGTAGAGGACACTAAGAATATCCCAACACTGGACAAACAGGGGGCTCTAGGGGGGGAGGAGCTAAATACGATTAAAATCACTAAGGAAGTGGTACTTGGTAAAATAATGGGACTCAAGGCGGATAAATCCCCTGGACCTGATGGCTTACATCCTAGGGTCTTGAGGGAAGTGACGGTAGGGATTGTGGATGCATTGGTAATAATTTTGAAAACTCCCTGGACTCAGCAAAGGTCCCGGCAGATTGGAAAACTGCTAATGTAACACCCTTATTTAAAAAGGGTAGTAGGCAGAAGGCTGGAAACTATAGACCTGTTAGCCTAACATCTGTGGTTGGTAAAATTTTAGAGTCAATTATTAAGGAGACAGTAATGGGACATTTGGATAAACATAATTTAATAGAACAAAGTCAGCATGGTTTTATGAAGGGGAAGTCATGTTTGACAAATTTGCTTGAGTTCTTTGAGGAAGTAACATACAGGGTGGATAAAGGGGAACCAGTGGACGTAGTATATTTAGACTTCCAAAAGGCATTTGACAAGGTGCCACACAAAAGATTATTGCTCAAGATAAAAAATCATGGAATTGGGGGTAATATTCTGGCATGGGTGGAGGATTGGCTATCTAACAGAAAGCAGAGAGTTGGGATAAATGGTTCGTTCTCAGACTGGCAATCAGTAACTAGTGGTGTTCCGCAGGGGTCAGTGCTGGGACCCCAATTCTTTACAATCTATATTAATGATTTGGAGGAGGGGACCGAGTGTAACATATCAAAGTTTGCAGATGATACAAAGATGGGAAGGAAAGTAGTGAGTGAGGAGGACATAAAATACCTGCAAAGGGACATAGACAGGCTAAGTAAGTGGGCAGAGATTTGGCAAATGGAACACAATACAGGAAAGTGTGAGGTTATGCACTTTGGCAGGAAAAATCATAGAGCAAGTTATTATCTTAATGGCAAGAAACTGGAAAGTACTGTAGTACAAAGGGATCTGGGGGTCCTGGTGCACGAAACTCAAAAAGTTAGTATGCAGGTGCAGCAAGTGATCAAGAAGGCCAATGGAATGTTGGCTTTTATTGCTAGGGGGATAGAATATAAAAACAGGGAGGTATTGTTGCAGTTGTACAAGGTATTGGTGAGACCGCACCTGTAATACTGCATACATTTTTGGTGTCCATACTTAAGAAAAGACATACTTGCTCTCGAGTCAGTACAAAGAAGGTTCACTCGGTTAATCCCGGGGATGAGGGGGTGGACATATGAGGAGAGGTTGAGTAGATTGGGACTCTACTCATTGGAGTTCAGAAGAATGAGAGGCGACCTTATTGAAACATATAAGATTGTGAAGGGGCTTGATCAGGTGGATGTGGTGAGGATGTTCCCAATGATGGGTGAAACTAGAGCTTGGGGGCATAATCTTAGAATAAGGGGCTGCACTTTCAAAACTGAGATGAGGAGAAACTCCTTCACTCAGAGGGTAGTAGGTCTGTGGAATTTGCTGCCCCAGAAAGTGTGGAAGCTACATCATTAAATAAATTTAAAACAGAAATAGATAGTTTCTTAGAAGTAAAGGGAATTAGGGGTTACGGGGAGCGGGCAGGAAATTGGACATGAGTCTATGTTCGGAACGGTCATGGCCCTGTGGGTAACGGAGCGGGCCCAGGGGCCGTGTAGCCTGGTTCTGCTCCTACTTCTTGTGTTCTAATTATGTGTTAGATTTCAGGAGATGGTTCTATTCCTGTTCCTGGCTGGGGTGGAGATCACCTTTTACAAAAGGTAAGTACTGTAGAAAATATAGGGACAGTGATCTCCTGGACGAGTTTCGATCGCCTAGATGGGTCGGAGAGGAATTTCCCAGATTTTTTTTCTCCCAAATTGGCCATTGGGTTTTTTATCTGGTTTTTCGCCTCTCCCAGGAGATCACATGGGTTCGGGTGGGATGGAGAGTGATAGTAGATTTGAGGTTATGATCAGATCAGCCATGATCTTATTGAATGGTGGAGCAGGCTCGAGGGGCCAATTGGCCTACTCCTGCTCCTAGTTCTTATGTTCTTATGTTCTAAACTCCTGAGTGTATAGGCCCAATCTACTCAATTTCTCCTCATAGGACAACCATCTCATCCCAGGAATCAATCTAGTGAACCTTCATTGCACCGCCTCTCAGGCAAGTACGTCCTTCTTCAGATAAGGAGACCAAAACTGTGCCCAGTACTCCAGGTGTGGTCTCACCAAAGCCCTGTACAATTGCAGCAAGACTTCCTTACTCTTGTACTCCAACCCCCTTGCAATAAAGGCCAACATACCATTTGCCTTCCTAATTGCTTGCTGTACCTGCATGCTAACTCTCTGTGTTTCCTGTATGAGGACACCTAAATCTCTCTGAACACCAACATGTAATAGTTTCTCACCATTTAAAAGATATTATGGCCTAGAAATTCGGTGGGCTGCGCCACCAGTTAGCACCTAAAGAGGGCACTCAGTGGCTTTAGCGCCACTGGCTGCGCCTCCCACGATATTTAGCTGGGGCGCTAATGGCAGCGTTAGCCTGTTGCGCTGCGCCGCCACCGATGACGTCATCGGTGTGCGCAGCGCCCCGCTACCGCCCTGATCACGATATTTGGTAGCGCCCGCCTCTGTAGTGCCGTTCGCAAATCGCGCCCGGTTCACGGGGCCTACCTGTGGCGGCAGTGGCGCAAATTAAGGTGGAGGTGCGGGGCGGCCATTTTTTCCAGTGGCCACCTGCCAGCACTTTCGTCCCCGGCTTCCTGATCCCCTCCCCGGGCAGTGCCGGCTGTGTCCCGAGTACCTGGCACTTCTCCTCGGTGCCGGGCTCTTTTGCCGGCACTCGCGATCGCTCATCGCGCTGGTGCAGGCCCCTCCCCCTTAAGAAGCGAAGGAAGGCCTGCAGTACCGCAGCGCGCCGTGCCGCAGCGTGTGGCGCTGCGGCACTTTGCGCTGCAATATTCAGTTTCAGCGCCCTAAGAGGGACGCGGGGTGCCTCGAGCAGCGCCCCGAGTCCCTCTTGGGGCGTTCAAGATGAATTTCCGGCGGTCGCAACTGCTCCGATCGCAGCGGTAATTCCGGCGCCCAGGCGAGCTTGGCGCCCCGTTTGGGCCTCCACCGAATTTCTAGGCCATTCTGTTTTTCTATTCTTCCTACCAAAGTGAACAACCTCACATTTCCCCACATTATACTCAATACGCTGTTAAAACCCCAGTTACACCTAATCCAAAAGGGTCTAACTTTTAATGGGGTATTTAACAGCGATATTACTGCACAAAAGCCTGAATTTTCATAAGTTTCACTGATTTGCCTGCTTACACTGATTGCCAGCTATTGTTGGGTGGGGGGGGGGGGAGGTGGGGGGCTCAGCGCAGCCAGTGTCGGAACAGTGAATGGCTGATCGCAACTTCAGGATTTCTGCGTTAGGATGCGCATGCGCTATATCCTGAAGTTGCGGTCAGTTTCAAAGGGGTAATAACAGTGAACACTGTTCGTTCGCTGTTATTACCCACCGCAAATTGCGGGCCAGAGCTTTTTGATCAGTTGTGCAGTGCACCCTCGGTTCCATCAAATTTGCGCTTTGTGCTCTTTCTTTTTACATCCCATGAACTCATACAGTAACTAATGTCACAGTGCAGGTGCACTGTCTTTATTAACCAGCAGACACTGGTAAGAAACTATGAAATATTATCATGTGCACACGACACGCTGTGTCCACTGAGCGATGGATACATTTGTCTTCTGTCCAATTCTGACGAAGGCTGCAAGCCTGAATTGTTAACTTGTTTGTTCTCTCCACAGCTGTTGCCTGAACTGCTGAGTGTTTCCAGCATTTTCTGTTTTTTGCTTCAGATTTCTAGCATCTGCAGTATGCTGCTTAATGTCTTCTGTCTAGGATTTCCTGAATGTCTGTCTGTAGCTACTTTTATAGAGGATTGTAAACATCCTTTTTCTATTTGAGTCCTTAGCTAACAATACCCTCTCCAGCCATAAACACACTGTTCAATTCAGGAAAGACCACTTTAATGCTCAGGGATCTTAAGGACAAATGATAAATCACAACAGGCAAAGTAATCTCATCAGGATGGGGAGAGAGCAGTAAGAAAAAGAAAGCAGTGATGCAAAGGACAAAACATTGGTGTTCCTACATGCTGTGCTACAGATGGCTAGGATGCAGGTTAGTGCCTATGATCCCATACAGAACAAGGTTCTGATCTCTTTTGCATGGCAAGCTGAAAGCAGGTGGTCCTGGTTTAAGCAGGGGGAAATTCAGTCAGGATTACTGATCCTGATAGTTTTCCAGTGAACAGCTGCAAAGTGCATGTGTGTAGACTATTGGCTGGGGACTGGATTGGGCTTGACTGCTCTCGTCCACAGCATTGTCCCCAAAAATCAATTGCCACCTTCAGGAGAAGCAGGGAAAATTGAGAAAGAGAATTAGAAAACAATAAGAGGAGACAGAGCATATAAATCCATATATGGGATGAGACATTAAACTGAAGTCCCGTCTGCCCTCTCAGGTAGACATAAAAGATCCCACAGCACTATTTCGAAGTAGAGTATCGAGTTCTTCCCTGTGTACTGGCCAATATTTGTTCCAATTTAATTGGCAGCTGCATTTCCTACATTACAAGCGACGACAATTCAAAAGTACTTCATTGGCTGTAAAGTGCTTTGAGACGTCCTAAGGTCGTGGAAGGTGTTATATAAATGGATGTTTTTTCTTTAATAACAACAGAAAATGCTGGAAAAACTCAGCAGGTCAGGCAACATCCGTGGAGAGAAATTTGAGTTGACGTTTCGGGTCGAACAACACGGATGTTGCCTGACCTGCTGAATTTTTCCAGCATTTTCTGTTGTTATTTCGGATTTCCAACATCTGCAGTATTTTGCTATCGTACCGATGTTTTTTCTTTCTTTCTTAAGGCAAAATCCTATTTTAAAATTTACAGAGGTCATCCTGGAAAAAAATACATGCTTAAACATTATTCATGGTAATAAGCGCAATTTGAAGATGTTAAGAAGCAATATTATGGCTATTACTTAACTTTCCTCGTGGCTCCTTACCTCAGACCTAGTCCATATGTGCCCTATAGCCTTCTCGAGCTGGGAGGGAGGACAGCCTTGATTACCACATAGCTCCATGGCCATTGGCAGCACTGTGTTCAGCTGATAGCAACGGTGTATACAGTGAAGCGATGAACTGATTCTAAATATTTCTACTAATCTCAAGAGCATCTTATTATGCCCTGAGGAAGAACCGATGAGAACCACTTCAAACAGACATGGGCAGGCATGAGGTCTCCCTGTTTCTGTTTGGTATTTTAGGAAAATTTTCCTATGTAGCTTTAAGCATCTTCCTGTATATCGTTAAAAACTAAACAGCCTAAAAAAATAAGGAAACAATGCAATTATGGTGCAATTTTGCTAAATAATAAGAATAGATTCATAGCTAGTTATTCACAGTTAATTCATACTGGAAACAGCCTCCTTGCAGACCATAGTCCCCTAGTTGGGGTGCTCACATCTGTTGAGAGAAGTCACATCTGTGCTGCAGTTGTACCTGGAGAGAGCACATTTCAACCAAAGTTTTCCTGTGGTACCTGGAAACCCTGGCCTCAGACTCTAACCTTTGACCATCTGGTGAGGAGGCAGCCACGTTGCTACCTTTGCCATTGGCTGCTAACTATTGGTATTGCAGTATTCTACCCACTCCCTTCCATTTACCTATGGAGAAGGCTTTTTAAGGCAATTCATACTCAATGAAACTCTGAGTTACCCAGGGTGGAAATCAATTCTCACTGATTTGTTTTAATTGCCATCCTAAAACAATTCTTTCTTCGTGGAGAGATAAGAATTATCTAACAAATAGCGCCAACATTTGTGGAGCCTTGTGATAGATTCTCTTAAAACCTGAAAAGTGCATCATCTCCTTTAAGAACTGCCAGAGAAATATGTGGATAGATTCAGTGACTGCGCTCAAAGGGAGCAGATCTAGATAGGGCTATAACTGTAGTCCAGCAGTTCCCCACTGGGAGCATGGAGTTGCTGAGTTTACCCTTTGATTTAAAGCCCACCCATAGAGAAAGACCACCTGTACAGAAAATGCCTGTCTGAAGTAATCATTTACTGACAATGTCAATGACATATTAATCATTGAGACTCTAACCAGCATTAACACAACACCTGTGCATAAGATTACCTGGTCAATCTCAAAGTGCTTATTATACATACCACACTATAATGATCACCCTTTGATCATTTTTCAGTACAAAACCTAAAATATACTAAGCTCTTTATGAATTTGCTGTTAAAAGGGAAAACAAGCATTAACAGTAAAAAGGAAAACTATAGATTCTGGAAATTGAAATCAAAATTGAAAATAATGGTAATGGTCAGCAGATCAATCTGTATCTGACAGAGAAACATTTTGGTGTAACTTCATCAGAGCATCGAGATTTACTGTTTACTTAAACCTGAATTCATGAATTGAGTACAAACCCATGTATTAAAATTTATACTGTTTTATTACTATATTTGTATTCAAGAAATAAAATGTTTCAAATACCACTTCGATCATTAATCACATGGAAAAATATTAGTATTTAGGCAGGTCTCAATTAACAGGACAAAGGTTTGGGTGAACCCAGGTCCATTTGGGCATCTGTTGTATAATACATATATATATATTACCTAAAATCCTAACATTTTGGAGAAGATATGTTATTTTAAACTCTCTCTCATTTTCTGCCTTTACATTCTGAATCCATGCCATTCTCTTGTATGCTCTACACACTAGTCTACACCCTTACCTGTATTAAATCCAAGATCTGAAAATGCCACATAAAAGAATTGGGGCTAAAAATTGAGTAGCACCCCGAAAAAATTAGCGCCCCCGTGCCGGAAATTGAGAGGTTCCGCCCTAAGAGGGAAGCGGGGCACTACTGGAAGCGCCCCGCATCCCTCTTGGGGCGCTGCGAGTCAATATTGCGGTGCTACCGATGCGACACGTTGCGCCGTGGTATTACAGGCCTTCTTCCCCTTCTTAAAGGGGAGGGGCCTTGCGCAGCGCGACTCAGGGCCCAGCTGGGCCCCCGGGGATCGGGAGTGCCGGCAAGAGAACCCAGCACTCAAGTGAAGTGCCGGGCTCTTGGTACGCAGCCGGCAGTCCGCGGGGGTGGGGGGAGGCGGCCGTTCAGGAAGCCGGGGACGGGAGTGCAGGCAGGTGCTGGCAGGCGGCCAGCAACAAAAATGGCCGCCCCGCACCTCGCCTTTAAATAGCACCTCCCCAGCCGCAGGCAGGCCCCACTGACCCCGTCAGACATAGCGTCCGGCGGTAAGTCAGGGGGCACGCCCGAAGATCGTGGCTGGGCCGCGAGTGGGGAGCTGCGCACGGTGATGACGTCATTGCCGGCGGCACAACGCTGCAGGGCGCTACCGGTTAGCACCGCCGCTAACCTCCCGCTGAATTTCGCAGGAGGTGTGGCCGGCGCCGTGTCCAGGCGCTAGTTGCTTTGCGCCCCGTTAGTGCCCTCTTAGGGCGCTAATGGGAGGCGCAAAGCAACCCAATTTTTCCCCCTTGCATCCTTTAGAAAAAACAATCTTTTTTTTAAAATTTGATTGTTTAGCTTATACTTGCAACTCCTCCTCCATCCCCTCTCTTGTAGGTATCTCTGTTTGTCACACCATACAAAAGCCCAAGGGTGAACAGCCAGCTTCCTCCCATCCCTTTGCCACTCCTGCTCTGCAACCAGCTGCTAGTAAGGGCTTAAGAATGGTCCTCGGTGACATTCAGGATTTTTCTTCTCTGCTGAGCTAGAGGTGTCTGACGTTTGCTCATTGCCTCCACCTGGCAACATAACTGAGATTGGGAACTCGTGGATAGTGGGGAGGGGTGGCTGTCGCTGGTCCTGTGGGGGAGTAAAGGAAAGAGTTAGACATGTGAGATAAACATTGCATGCACATTGAATTGTGCAGATGATCATAAGTCAATCTGTTAGAGCATCAGAATGAATATCAGCCACTCATGCAATGTCAATGAGAGAGATGAAAAACTATTCTGTCACCAGCTTGCTCTGATGCGCCCATCTGTCCGTTCCCCACTTGCACATCCTCCTCCACTCCCACGATCTCCAGGGCCGCCTCCTCCACAGTGGTGAGCTGGGCTATTGAGGGTGGCCCTCCTCCTGTCCTCGTCCTCTCCCTCTTATTGTGGGCTCTCTTTTCCTGCAATGAGGGACACAAGTGGAGTTTGAGTGAGAATGAAGGAGTGAGTGTAGAGAATCCATAGCATAGATGCTTAGAAGGACACAAAGATGGAGTGAGGTGCCAAGACCAAGGGCGATCCCTGTGTGTTGTAAGTTGTTTTCATAGCAACACAGTGATAGGGAGTGTGAGGGCTGCATAGTCGAATAGTTAAGTGAATGTGAAGGTTAGGGTCAGATCAGCCATGATCTTATTGAATGGTGGAGCAGGCTCGAGGGGCCGATTGGCCTACTCCTGCTCCTATTTCTTATGTTCTTATACAGAGAGAGGGAATGGGTAAGGGTGCAGGGATGTAAGGGTGAAGTGGGATGTGGAGGAGGAGGTTGACAAAGCAGAGTGCTGGTGATGAGAGGCGATGGGGATCAGATTGAGGGTCATGGGGATGGAATACTCACTTTTCCTGTGCGGAGAAGGTCATGAAACTTCTTTCGGCACTACAGCCAGGTTCTACTGCACATTGAAATCGCATTCACCTCCTGTGCCACTTGCAACCACACAGCTTTGGCTTGTTATGGAGGCTTTTTCCTCCCTGAGGAAGGAAAGAGCACTTCCTTGTTTGCTCTTGCACCCTCCACCAGAGCTTGGAGGGAGGCCTCATCGAATCTGGGTGCACACTTTGGTCTGGTGCTGGAAATAGTAGCAGTAGGAATCCCTCAGAAGTATGTTGATAAAGTTGTAAGGCTGAAAAAGAACCAAGGCTGCTTGCAGGCCTTAAATCCAGCTGCATAGATGACATCATTGGAGGTGAGTTTCAGTATCAAAAGACTCATTGGGCCAGGGGTTCCCACACGCTGGAAATCAAGTGCCCAATTAGGGCAAAATCGTACTTTTGTCCCACCTCACATCGGAGGCGGGTTCCTGACACACCGACCACCTGAAACGCCCCCAGCCCGCCCCCAATGACAAAATCCAGCCCACAGCCTCTGTCACAGGTGGACCAGATGGTGGTTGAAGAGGTGGGTGGGTGGGGTGCTTGGGTTGACGTGTGCTTCTTCCGTTGTTTGCGCTTGGCTTCCGCTTGCTCCTGGCGAAGAGACTCGAGGTGTTCGGCACCTTCCCGGATGCTTCTCCTCCACTTTGTGCGGTCTTGGGCCAGGGATTCCCAGGTGTCGGTGGGGATGTTGCACCTTTTCAAGGAGACTTTGAGGGTATCTTTGAAGCATTTCCTCTGCCCACCTGGGGCTCTCTTGCAGTGTCGGAGCTCCAAGTAAAGCGCTTGCTTTGGGAGTCTCATATTGGGCATGCGGACAATGTGGCCCATCCATCGGAGCTGGTCAAGCGTGCTCAAAGCTTCGATGCTGGGGATGTTGGCCTGAGCGAGGACACTGACGTTGGTGCGCCTATCCTGCCAATGGATTTGCAGGATCTTGCGGAGGCAGTGTTGGTGATACCTCTCCAGTGCTTTGAGGTGCCTGCTGTACATGGTCCATGTCTCTGAAGCTCATTCTACTCTACCCTAACCATGTACCTGAACTTGAGCTTCAGGAATACAGCCCCTACAGCACCAATGTTACAGCAACATTTCCTCACATTTCAAGTGAAACTCTCAATTTAATTCCGAACATCGCTGGGTTATGGTTAATTGTTCCTTTGGATCACATTCCTTGGGTTACAGTTGTTACTGTTAAAACCCATTTCATGTAACATCCTTAAAGACTGTAACAAAAGCATCCTGTTCAAATCTTACATTCAAAAGTAGGGTCTCATAGCAGAAAGACAATATTATAACCCAGTGCCACTCAGTCCCTCAGTTGATTTATATCCTTCTGTTGCTCAAAAAATGTTTGACGGCAAACATGGCTTGGCTAAATGAAAAGGTTAAGGCAAATATCAAACTGCTCACTCATAAGAACATAATATAAACTACTATGCCTGATTTATCTCTTTCAAATTTATGGCTCAATCTCTTTTGTACTCTGAAAGCTGGAACAATAGAGATTACAATCCAAAGGATGTAATTTGATTATGTTTTATTTACATGTTTTGATATTTAACAGTTATGTCAAATGAACTGTTAATTTTATCAAGAGCAGAACAACACCCCTTTGAATGTTGATAATGATAATAAAGAAACTGTATTATTACTAAGTATTTTCACAGCTAAAGTACTGTATGTGGACATCCAAGCGAATGGGAATTTGATTTATTTTTAAATTGTTTGCCTTTTTTTCCCACTCCCCTTACCCATCCCATCGTAAAGCTATGACTAATATTGAAGTATGGTTTCACAGGAGCCAACAGTCCTCCAGTGCCTCACTCAAGTAAGACATTTTTCAGATGTGAGCCTAGATAGTATAGACAGGCTATTCAACTGTGGAAGCATCATAGCCAAACCTGATATTGTCTTCACCCGACATCCACAGATTAAAATTTCCCAGCAGGGGATCCCTGGATGGTGACCAGGAGCAGGAACCTAGACTGATTTTCCCCCTCTCTCATCCAGGGACACTGATGTCAACCATAGTGTGCCTACTACCACTCTAACTGAGATCAGCTTACTCAGTGCAGACTGGGGATTGAAGCTAGTGCTTTCCTGATGTGTATGACCCATTACCAACTGTCTGGTACTTTACCCACTGAACTATTAGGGGAGCCAGTTTGCTCTCTTTAATTTGGTTCATGTTTTGTAGAATTCAGAAACTGTCAAACCCAATGTAAAGAAAGAACATGCATTTATATAGCAAGTAATAATAATAATAGTATTATTAGTAATAATAGTAATAACCTGAGGATATCCCAAATCATTTCACAGCTAATGAACTACAAAACTGCACTATTAATCAGTGCATTTCAAAAAGGGTAAATGATCAGAATGCTCCAATTGTTCTGTTTCCCTATAAGGAAGGTAATAATACAGCAGGATCGCGCTCTACCAAATCCCCACATAGTGAAACTTGGGCTTTACTGACAGGCCTCAAACTGTAAAGTTCATAGAAAAATGAACAAAAGTCCAACACTGCAGAATTTCTGGTTTACCAAACAGAACCCACTCCACTTTACTTTGGTAGGACTACCAATCACAGTACCTCCCAGTGGTCAACTGCATGGGATTTTTTGGTAAACACACAGTTGTGATTCTTCAGTACATAAAAGCATGGAATGCATTGGCCACTTCTGCTGAAGCCACAAACAGTCCAAATCTGAATAAAACAATCCCATAATATCCCATAATATCACATACTGTATTATAAAAAGAATCAATAAACTAGAGAGATTTCAAGGCAGTAATCTAATTTTGAAGTTCAGTTGATGGCTATAAACTGCTTGAGCTTCACTATCACATTTCATGGCATCAGCACAACTACTCAATGACATTATTACTTTGCAATCACTCAGATACCAATTATTCTATACAGCACATATAAATTAGCCAACCATCCAGTTCAATTACTATCTGATAAGAACCTCGAGGTAACTATTATTATATGTGTATAGCATCTGAATCCCTTGAATAGATTACTTAATTGCAAGCATTCCCAGATTTCCACTATTGCTTATGTTCTTGGGTATTCTCCATTTTACTATTTTTAAATAATGCCTTAAATTGCATGAGAATACTAGAACGCGTATGTGGCATGACCAATTCATTTGGTTCCATGGCGAGCTTAGTGTGGCAAAGTCTCTATGAACTGTAAAAGTCTGTGTCCATCATCTTATATAGCCTGAATGGCATTGATAAGGTGGATGAGGACAGTTTCTCAGGCTGAGATGTGAAGTGTAGGAAATGGCAACCTCTGCAGTAGGTCCTGTAGCAGTCTCAGTAGTGCAACTCACATGGATGTTCATACTGCAGCGATGGAAGTTTTCCAGGACAAACACAGGCAGTTATGAAGGTTGGATCCAACTCTTTCAGAGGAAGTCGGCCAACCACACTGCAGGAGAGATTACAGCAGAATATGTAGGTGATCGTTCTGTGCTCCACCTGTGTGTCTTATGAGGCAAGGCTGTCCTGCAATGTGAGGTGTAAGATTTGTCAATTGGCTCTCAGGTTGATGGCAGTCCAGTGTGAACACCAAGGGGGGAATTTTGCCGGCGTTCAGGGGGCGGGTTTGGAGGCGGGACTGCTGGCAAAATTGCAAAGATTGACAACCGTTCCCAAACCGGCTGTCAATCCGCCTCCATACAATCGTCCCAAGTGTCGGGTCCCCAATTTGCACAGCGACCCGACACCTAGCAGCGGGAAGAGGATTATAGGCACTTAACTGCCTGTTAACAGGTAGTTAACAGGCAGTTAAGAGGCTTTTTTCAATTTTGACAGGTCGACTGTGGGCTTCCCGACATCCGGACACCATGCCAGGGTAAGTGTGGCGTGCTGTAAGGTTTGTGCATTGATGACAGCTGCAGAAGTGGTGTGAAGAATCCAATGGTACACTGGTGAGTTTCAGAGGTAAGAAAATGTTGGGAAAATCATTTTTAATGTATTTAGACTTTTCTGTAGGTAACAAGGTTTGACGTGTTTGTGTAGTCCCACCTCATTTGGAGAACCTCTCTCACCAGTGACAGATCGTTTCTGTAACCTCACCTGCAGCTGCCATCTGTTTTATCCTAAGGAGAGAGTCACTGGAGAGCCTGGGTGCAAGCGTTCACCTTTGTATAGTGATTGGCAGTGTTTGCAGCACCTCAATGCTGTCAAACACTGAAAAATCATCTGTCAAAAAAAATGTGTGCGTCTCCTTTAAGAAAAACAGCAGATGACGTATCATCAATTGACATCATCTGACACCGGCTTCCTCTTAATTGGCCGGCAAGCCCGCAAGACGGGCTTAACAAGGCCAATTGATGTAAAATTACGTCTGTGCGTCGGGCATCATTGGGGGTGGGATAGGAACCCGCAAGTCAGCTGACCCGCTCCCAACTTGCACCGAAAGGTAAGATCGCGCCCCAAGTGTCAGTGGAACACTTCTAGCCCCTTGAATTTAGGGGTGAGAAACTCCTGCGTTGATCCTGCCAGATCAGCATAGCTCATGATACAGCTCTAGGAACCACAGTGCTATGAACTCCACATTGAAACAAATGGAAGGCAGTAAGAATTGGCATTAATAGACTCTTAGCTAACTGGCACTTAATTTGTATTATTAAGCATTGGATGTTAAAGTAATGACAGAACCCTAATGCTAAGAAATTCTTTTTACACAGGACAAAAGAAAATCAGAAGCCACTTCAGTTGCTGTTTTCCTCCCAGTTTTCTACACCTTTTAACATTAATATCCATTGGTGTTAGCAACAGAAGACACACCTGTACGAGTACAGAGAGTAAAACCTGGGTACCAGTTGTTACTGTGGTTTGACCATGATCTAGGTATTTTGGAAAGAGTCCAAATTACGTTATTAACAACAACAACTTGCATTTATGTATTTTTTTTATTCATTCAGGGGATGGTGGTGAGGTGGTGAGCCACTGCAGTCTTTGTAGTGACTTGTTACAACTGAGTGGCTTGCATGGCCATTTCAGAGGGCAGTTAAGAGTCAACCACATTGCAGTGGGTCTGGAGTCACGTCAGGTAAAGACAGCAGATTTCCTTCCCTAAAGGATATTAGTGAACCAGATGGGTTTTTACAACAATCCGGTAGTTACCTGGTCACCATTACTGATACTAGCTTTTTATTCCAGGTTTATTTAATTAATTGAATTTAAATTCCCCAGTTGCTGTGGTGGGATTTGAACTCATGTATCTGGATCATTAGTCCAGGCCTCTGGATTACTAGTCCAGTAACATAACAACCCGTATGCTACCATACCCCCATGTAATGCCTTTAATGTAGAAGAATGTTCCAAGGCACTTCACAGAGGGTTAATCATCAAAAATTACATTCCTGAAACACAACCCAATGCAACCCCACAACGAAAATACTGTTTTCTTAATTTTCTCTCCCAAAGGCAGTGATTCATGTTGAGTATGGTTCCATAGGTTCAGCCTCCCTCTGGTACCTCACTTAAGATGTCCACATGTATACTTTCCAGCAGGGATCACTGGATAGTGATCAAGAATGGGAATCCTGGATGACTTCTCCCCTCCTGTATTCAGGGATGCTGGGGTCAATTGCCCTCAGCTGGAAAATATGGACTAGAAATTGGAATGCGTCTGAATGGGGTCTCGATCCCAATGCAGCCAACGTTGTACATGCCTAATGAGGCAAGACTATGGCAAAATGGTCCGCGGCCTCGTTAGGACAGTCCCATTGAGCTGACAGCGCCAGCCACGGCCCCAGAGGCGGTTTGCCAGTTTGGAGGGGGAGCAAATTTGGCCGATGTACCTCAGGAGTGTCCCAGAGGGTGAGGCAATTGGGGGGAGCAGTAGTGACCGCCAGCGACCCGCGATTTTAATTTGGAGTCAGGAGGAGCGCTCCTGCTCCTCCTGGCTCCACAATAAGGTAAGTAAATAAGTTGTAACTTACTTTTTGAGTGACAGCCTCCAGCAGGAGTGCTGGTTTGGCTGTTGTGCACCTGAAAAAACTGACCGTAGTATGCACAGCGCACAGGTTTTTGTTTATATATTAGGTGGCACAACAACAGAAGGCTGTAGTAAGATTTGAAAAAAAGTACATTTAACATTATTAGTCATTTGAATTACAACCTAAACTTTGCCATTTCTTCACCCCTCTCTCCTCCTTTAAGACCCTCCTTAAAACCTACCTCTTTGATCAAGCTTTTTAGTCGCCAGCCCTGATGTCTCTTTCTTTGACTGGATGTCGATTTTTATTTTATTGCACTTCTGTGAAGCACCTTGGGACGTTTTCCTATGTTAAAGGTGCTATATAAATGCAAGTTGTTGTTGAAGTACAGGAAACGTGTATATTATGCACATGATGAGCAAAAGAAAGAATGATTTCAACTGTGGAACTGATCTATGAGACTATCCGTTCTAACTGGGGCAGGTCCATTGATCTGCTTATACACATATTGAATAAACTGAATCCAGATTACAGTTCTAGGACTTCCCCACCTAACACTATCAGCGTAAAGACTAGTGGTTCAAGAAGAAGGCTCACCACAACCTTCTTAGGGCAATTAGGGATGGGCAATAATGCAGCTGAGCCAGTGTTGCCACATCCTGAGCACAAATACGATAAAGCTCCAGGTCTCAGTATAACCAGAGTATAGTAATTCATATTACAGGCGATTCCCACTGTTTTTCGTATGTGGGTTGGTACGACCTAACTGGTGAGTCATGCTAATCTGTAGAACCTGGATGAAGTGTAAACTCTACCAGGATACAGTTATCAGTTTGAAAACTGACCAGCTGGTTCCTGGATGGTGCGTGCTCGCCTGTGTATTTAAAGTAAGGATTGTCCATTTAATACTACGATGTCTTCTGAAAAAAATAGCTGCGCGTCTTTATCTTCAGATTTAGTGACCCCTCAGTGACCCTTGTCACCCTTGCTGTGTCTGTAATTTTTAAGTGTTTGTTTGGTGACCTCTGTCTCTTTCTCAGGCAGTTTCTTCCTAATACTGTTGTTTTCGCCTCATTGTATTCCTACCACTGTGACATTCTACATCCAAATGCAAGGCATCCCTGCTTTTGTTTTTAACACTGATTAGCCCAGCTCCTCACTTTGTTCACGGAGATGCTACCTTGAGTCTGTAACCAACGTGACAAAAAAGCACCTTGAGTTTATTCTGAATGGGTGCTTGGAAGAGCGCTGATTAATAGCACAAGGGCCTCTCACCTGCTCCAAACAATGGAACAAATGATTCTATGCTTTCCCCATATCTAACAGCGGTAACAAAGGTGGTCTGAGCACTGAAAGAAACCTAAAGTCAGCTCAATTACATAAAACTGCTGAGCCACCTTGATGTCTTCCTATTCCCCTCAGGTCTCTTTAAATTAGCCTGCCCATTCCTTGTAGCCTTTTCTTATTCTTTAGTGGTCTAAACAAGCAAGCAGATCAAAGTGAATCGCATCAGATAAGGGACTCACCAAAGAGGCAATAACATGGTAATCAGGGTGTATGCCTCTTTAGTAGTGTTTGTATTAATCGATCTGTCTATATAGCTCTTTGTACAGGCTCTTCGCCATTTGCAGGTTAATTTGGATATCAAACAGAACTCATGCTTTCTATTCAGACACTAATAGCAAACATTGTAGGTTGTCATCATTAAAGGCTTCAGAGTAACGCAACATGAAAAACCAAACCAGCCAGACTTTCTGATCTGTTTGCAGAGCCACCAGTCCAAGGACTAGAGCTCTGTTTACACTGCATGTTGGAATTCAGTTTCACACGCACTGAAGGTGCATCCACAGACTTTATACTGCTCTCTGTCCATCCATGCATTGCAAATTACAACATTTTTTGGTGTTAACCTCAGCACCCCTGGCTTAGCAAGGGAAAACTGGTAAAGGTTACTGCTCCTGATGACTATCCATCAACCCTCCTGAAAGTGCATCTGTGTGAACATTGGCTGAGGACTGGAATGTAATGTCTCTCACCTCCCTCCTCTACAGTCGAATAGCCTGCCAACACACCTTGTCTAGGTTCACCCATGGAGAAAGGTCTGTTGGGCAAGGTACCAAAGGGTGACTGCACCCGTCTCCCCCACCCTGCCCCTCGAGGAACATAGGAACAGGAGTAGGCCATTCAGCCCCTTGAGCCTGTTCTGCCATTCAATTAGATTATTGCTTGTCTGTCAACTCCATTTACCCACTTTTGATCACTTGATACCCTTACCCAGCAAAAATCTATCAATCTCAGCCTCAGCCTTTTGGAGAGAGTTCTAGATTTCTACTACCCTTTGTGTGAAAAAGTGCTTCCTGGGGATTGATTATCCCCATAAGCGGACTTCGGGTAGCTGGCTTCCGGTCGGAGGACCGGGCTACGGCTAGAGATTGAGTGTCCCAGGGCAGCCAGCCGGCTCCTGGCTGGAAGAAGGTAGGTCCATGGAGGCGGGGGTGGGATCCAGAGTGGATGCTGGCCAGGCTAGTTTTGTGGCACCTAGAGGAGCACCTCTGCTCTTCCCAACCCCACAAAAATAAAAAGGAACTTACCTTTGGGATCCTCTTTAGCTGGACCACTGTCTGGCTGAATATTACTGATGTGTCCTGCTCAAGTTGCACAATCCAAATTCAACTTATAGAGTCATAGCTCTCAGCAAAAATATCATGGCCAAGTGAATTCATTAAAAGACACAAATGACAATTCAATGGATAAATGTCATAACGTTATTGTGAAATATATAAATTTTGATTTTTTTTGTTATTTTGTTTAAGCCCTTATTTTGGACACAGAAATTTCAGTTAACGTAAAGGTGGGAAAAATTTCAGAAAGCATTTTGAGGAATTTATGGGAACCAGTGACCAGTTTACACAATCACAGGGTAATATACTCACTATAAAATAGCAGCTATTGTGTATCATATAGTGTGATGCCTTCAACATTGAAAAGGCTTACCAGAACACCACCTACAGGAGTAACAGTACCTATAATTAGTTTACAATGAAACATGAGTCCCACATACCAAATGTAACATAATAAGTAGATGTGATTCTGCTGGGCCAGAAATACTTACCATTGGCATTATGATAACTAACTTTTGTTCCTGAGGTTGTGAGAGGCACTATATAAATGCAAGTCTTTCTTTTCTTTCACATGATCTCTTTGCAGTCTTTGACACAGTTGACCATGCCATCAGCAACAACAACAACTTGTATTTATATATAGTGGCCTAGAAATTCGCTATCGCCGCGCCAGGTCTTTAGCGCCCGAAAGTTAGCGCACGCCCGGATTCCCGTAGCGCCCGCCTGAAATTCAGTTGCAGCGCCCCAAGACGGAGGCGGGCGCTATTGCAGGGTTTGGCCGCCTCCGGTTGGGGCGCTGAAAGTCAATTTCAGGCGTCCAGCTGCTGCAGCGCCACCCGATGCGGTGCGGCAGGCTGGGGTACTGCAGGCCTCCTCCTTCTCTTAAGGAGGAGCTGCCTGCAGCCGTGAGATCGCCGCTGGATTCCCCCAGCAAATGAGCCCGGCACCACGGAGAAGTGCCGGGCTCGCGGGGGTCAGAGACCAATGCCGCGGGGGGGGGGGGGGTGTGGGAGTCCGGGGAGGAAGGTGCGGCCAAGCGGCCGCTGGGAAAGCGGCCGGCCGCACCTCCACCTTTACGCCCTGGCCTCTCGGAGCTGCAAGGCCCCGTTTTACAAACGCTCTTTGCGCCCGCTACGGGAGAGGCGGCGGAAACTGAATTTGGGCGTCGGGCCGGCATCGCGTTGGAACCGGGGCGCTGCGCACACCGATGACGTCATCGGTGCCGGCGCAGCGCTACCGGCTAATGCCACCATTTGCGCTACACTGAATTCCAGGCTACCAACAGCACCGGCGCAAAAGACCTCTTTAGGCGCTAAGTGGGCGCTAACACCACTGAATTTCTAGGCCAGTGTCTTTAACGTAGTAAAACGCCCCAAGGAGCTTCACAGTATTATAAGACAAAAAATTTGACATCCTCCTCCAACGCCTCTCCGTTGTTTCGCACATATACCGCCACACCCAACAGAAAAGGAAATCTGTTTTATCCATGAACTAGAGGCAGTGTATGATAAAATGATTTATATTATTGAAATACTATCCAGGACATGCTGAGCACAGATAAAGCAAATCCTGAAAAGACACACTTTTAAATTTGGTACTAAAATATATATCTATGTCCAATTCCAAGGTCATTATTTGGAGCACAGAGTTTAGCATTATATTTTGTCTATCAATGCAGTAACATGACAACTACTGAAAAGTCAGTATTAAATGATTTGTTTCCATATTAGTTCATCTGCTCAATTCTATGGGCCAGAAATTGATGTCGGAGGCGTACCTCCAGAGTACGCCTCTGAGCCGCCAAAGGAATACGTACCTACCTGATGGCGGCGAGGCTGCGAAAACTTGCGGTCTGACACTGCACGAATCCCAGGGCCGCAGGCGGTGCGGAAGCGAACCTGGGATCACGTGGGCCTGGTCCTCCAATTAGAAAACAATACTCATTACCACAACCTTTAAAATACTATCAGATTAGTTTTTATCATGGGAATCCAATTTATTACTTATAATTCCCACTTGTAAACAAATACTGTGCACTGCAGAAAGTTATGAATTTTCTTTTTAAACCTGCAGCTTTAACATACACTAGGATTGCTTCTCATTAAAGCTGTTAAGTCATTTAATTTTTAAAAAAGCATTTTTTTCATCTCAGATATCCCCTAATGCTGTGGGAACAGGCCCTGTGCCTGTTCCACCAGCTGTAAAATTTCCATATGCAATTGCTGGCCAGTCAGTGGACAAATAGCCCAACTCTCGCTAGCAATTGCTTTCTCGTGGGCCGTGCGGATGGCCTGTCAACATGTAAATTGACAGACTGCAAGTTCCGGATTTTGCAAGCGCATGTGGAAATCCCGAACTTCCGGTGGATTTCAAAGGAGGTACGGCGGCGTACTCTGAGATGTCCATTTTATTTCATGTGTCATTCCACTCCTTTAACGCAATTCCAAGAGTTTGCATAAAAAGGCACTTTGAAAGCCAGAGTTTGCTCTCGTTAAATCTTCTTCTTAGGCAGTCCCTCAGAACTGAGGATGAATTGCTTCCACACTAAGAATGAGTTCTGTGGTGACTGATGAGTCCAATGCGGGACCTACAGTCTCTGTCACAGGTGGGGCAGACGGTGGTTGAAGGGACGGGTGGGTGGGGTGCTTGGGTTGACGTGCGCTCCTTGCGCTGTTTGCGTTTGGCTTCCACTTGCTCCCAGCAAAGAGACTTGAGGTGTTCAGCACCTTCCCGGATGCTTCTCCTCCAATTTGTGCGGTCTTGGGCCAGGTGTCGTTGGGGATGTTGCACTTTTTCAAGGAGGCTTTGAGGGTGTCCTTGAAGCATTTCCTCTGCCCACCTGGGGCTCTCTTGCCATGTTGGAGCTCCGAGTAGAGCGCTTGTTTTGGGAGTCTCGTATCGGGCATGCGGATAATGTGGCCCGTCCATCGGAGCTGATCGAGCGTGGTCAAAGCTTCGATGCTGGGGATGTTGGCCTGAACGAGAACACTGACATTGGTGGATTTGCAGGATCTTGCGGATGCAGCGTTGGTGGTGCTTTGAGGTGCCTGCTGTACATGGTCCATGTCTCTGAGGCATGCAGGAGGGCGGGTATCACTACTGCTCTGTAGACCATGAGCTTGGTGCTGGGTTTGAGGTCCTGGTCTTCAGACACTCTCTTCCTCAGGCGGCCAAAGGCTGCACTGGCACACTGAAGGTGGTGTTGGACTTCATCATCGATGTCTGCCCTTGTTGACAGTAGGCTCCCGAGGTATGGAAAGTGGTCAACGTTGTCCAAAGCCTCGTCATGTATTTTTGATAATCCGGGAGCAGTATTGTGTGGCGGGGGCAGGTTGGTAGAGGACCTTTGTCTTACGGATGTTTAGTGTAAGGCCCATACTCTCGTACACTTCGGTGAAGGTGTTGGCGATGGTCTGGAGTTCGATCTCTGAGTGCGCAGATGCAAGCGTTGTCTGCATACTGTAATTCGACGACAAGAGGATGGGACGACCTTGGAACTGGACTGGAGGTGACGGAGGTTGAACAGTTTCCCCTTTGTTCTGTAGATTAGCTCCACTCCAGCGGGGAGCTTACTGAGGGTGAGAATAGTCTGAATAGAATGGCTGGTACATGCTAGTGAATACTATGTAGAGTTTGTATTCTGACCCTCTCTATATTGATTGCTGTAAGTGCAATATTATACACTGATACAAATGGCATTCTATTTATTTGGGAAAACAATAATTATGTGAAAATCAACTGCAGAAAATCGTGATTCCAGCAGGGTCAGAGATTCACTGCTGCCGCTTTCATCTAGTGTGAGGCAGAAGTAAGCAACACTAATAGGATGTTGGGTTATATTGGCAAACCAGTTGAGTTCAAATCCCTGGAGATCATGCTGATTTTGGACACTATGTTGGTCACTACATATAGTTGCTAACCATTCTCGTTTTGTGCGAGCATCAATATTTATGCCTCTAATGCTTGCCGATTTTCAGGACTTGACAAATCACCCCAGAAATCTTTACAATGTTTGTCTCTCCTGTGCATACATTGAAATCATTGGAAAGGAAAACCTGGCGGGATGTATAACAGAATGTATACCGTCCATTTTGCGCAGCCCCAGAAATTGAATTTCACCCCAATGCTATACAATTTAGATCATAAAGGATTTCTATTGTTACACCTCTGGGTTCTGCTATTGTATGATTAGATATTAGGCAGTATGGACAAACATCTAAACATAAAACGTGGAGACCGCTTATGGGAGTGACGTGCACTGCTGAACCCATGAGAGTATCTAAGGCAGACCCCAAATTTGTAATAATGCTTCAAATCAATATTTGAGCATTACTTTCTGATGGTGCAAAAATCAATTGTGACTCATAACAACTACTTTTAACATTTAAAATATACTAGTCAATCTCCTGTAGAGGTGCATACGGGGAGACATGATCAAGTATTGTCTTCAGGTGAAGCGGGGTTACAGCGCTGGGGATAATTGGACCAGGGCATGCTCACATAATTCTACCATGTTTAGAACTTCTCCAATAATGAATCATTCCATACCAGCCTACAGCAAGATTGGAACAATATCCAGTCCAGGGCTAACAAGTGGCATGTAACATTTGCATCACATAAGTGCCAGGTAATGGCCATCTCCAGCAAGAAAACACCCAATTACCACCTCCTGAAAGAGTGCACAGGCTGCTGGCATTTACTATGACAATCCGTTTGCCAGCAACAAAAGTAAAAAAGGACCTGAAATAAATAAAACTAATTCCAAGGCCTCCTGAAAAACAAGAAATAAGTCATTTCAAGGCTTTTATTTCCTTGCAGGGTTCAGATAGTGACTGTGTATCAACACAAATGTGGCAGCATAATTCTGGAGTTGGATTGTGATCTCACTTCTGAATGTACTAAGTGGTGCGAGATTGCCTCAAGGAGCTCATTTTACATTATTTGGATTTGATACCATGCCAACTCCGGCTTTAATTTGGTTTAAAGTTGGGTTTAAAAAGTGCTCAGGTGAACCTCCCAGGTACTTTGTAAATTTACTGCAGTTTCCTTTAATGTTCTGAGATAACAGATGGTTCCCATCTGCACTTACAAAACAAAACACTTAATGGCCTGGAAGTGGAATTCTGAATATGCGTGTAAGCGCGACACACAGAGATGTGCAATTTGCAGTCCGCGATGTTACTTGGGTGTTGCCAGCTGTGATCTATACCCTGTATCTACCAGTCTCAGAGCAGAAATATAAAATTAAGCAGGATTAATAGCATCCTACTATAATGTTCTGTTTAAAATATGCCATAACTACACCAAGAGATTTGAAAATTATTTGTCAGAGATTCTAATCCCTTTTGACTGATTGCAAATTAGACAAAGATGCAAATAATCCTGATTTTAATGGTAGGTACCTAACCTTTCCTTGACCTTTCACAGGAAATGACAGGTGTTTGAAATGCAAAGGTCTGACTAGCAGCAGCCACATTTAAGTGCCAGGGAGGGGAAGAGTGCTCATTTGTTACAATCGTATCCTTTCAGTCACCAGAAGTCAACTGATAAGAGGAAGCACTATTTCACAATCTGACATTACAATGGTTTTTTCACATATCTTTGCCCCTCAGCATTAATGACTAAGCCAGCGGCTGAAATGAAGGGTCTCCTCTTCCCTGTTTGAATATCACTGAAGTGGCTTGGTTGTAGGAATCCTGTTAATGCAGTTATTAGCAAGTGCAATAAAGCACTAAAGTATGATCAGAAAAAGATTTTGTGCTCCAATGGCTAGAGTGATATTAAAACCATACAGAGCAGGAAGGTCCCAGGTTCAATCTCCCGTCTATACTGATTTAGCTCGTCTCAGCCCAGGTGACTTGTAGAGGCGCTACAGTTGACCTCAGCTTCCCTGGTTTTAGGGAAGGAGGAAAATCCATCAGGATTCTTGCTTCCAATTGCAGCTGGAAAGTGCTTGCTTGTAAAATGTTGGATGAGTGAGGGCAGCATTGTGCTCATCTCTGATGCCTCACATAGTCAAATAGCCTTTTGATATTTATTATCTAAGCTTACGCTTGACAAATGGCCACTTGGGGATGGTACCAGTTGGTGCCTGGCACCCTTGGAAGAGCCAGTACCTTCAGAAGTGGGGGGGGGAGGAAATTGGAGGGAAAAAAGAGATCTAGATAATGAATGAAACTGTTTGAAAGATCCACTAACTGAGTTGACAATAGTCACTGTCTAGGCTCGTACATAAAGAATAGTCTCTTAGGTGAGTTATGGGCAGGCAGGGGCAAACTGGCCATTTGGGAAACCAGGTGATTTCCCGAGTGCCCCTCATGAATGGCTCCATGATGTTGTATTATCAGCACACCTTTTTTTTCTGTGAGAATCCCGAAGAGTTCCATTCCCTTCCGGGGTAACCAATCTGCCTATGTTGAGAGGCGACGGTCAACTGTGGAACCATAATGAAGCATAGTCTTCAGGAGAGCTCTGGCAAGGGGGAAAAAATTAGAGGGGGAACATTAGAGTAGAAAAGATCCAATTAAAAGAGGATTAGAGTAGAAAAGAAAGTGAATAAAGGAGCAAAGTCAGCTTTTAAAACCAGATATGGTAGACATAATCCTATTGCTTGCACAGATGCCAGAACTAATCATATTTATTTATTACTAGAAAAAATCATTTTCTGTAGCATGATTAATGGATGTGACTATAACGTAGACTGGCGCCATTTTGGGTAGTGGCTTGTTGTAATGAGAAAATGATGAGTTGTTTGACAGGGATCTAGCAGTCCTGTAAAGTAGCAGTGAGTGGATTGGGCGTGATATTTACTGACAAAGGACTGTGCAAACACACGGCTTTCCAGAATATAACAGGAACAGCTGCCCTATCCTCAGCCCACCTTAACAACACAAAACTAGTTTACACAGTGCACTAAACTTAATTTGGATAAATATTATTCAAAGTACCTAGAACTGATAAAAAATATTCTCCCACATTTTATTTGACAGCTACTTAAGCTGGGAAACCAAAGCACTTTGTACAACATATTATCAGAGATACAGTTGAATCCTGATAACATGACTTTGCTAAGTTACTTGTGCCTGGACTTTAAGACACAATTGAGCCAAAATTGCCTCCAGCTTAATGTTGGCAAAACCTAAATCACCTTCTTCAGCTCTTGCTAGCATCTATGTGCCTCTAGTCCCTGTATTCCCATCACCCCTGTCTTTGCCAAATTCCACCAGCTCCCTGTGCCTAGCAAATTGAGTTTGTGTCAGCTTGGCACACTCTCTGAGTCAAAAGGTTGTAGGTTTGAACCCCACTCCAGAATGTGAGTACATAATCAAGGCTGGTATTGACAAAGTGCCACAGTAAACCAAGGCCCTTCCTGCCTGTTTGGGTGGGTGTAAAAAATCCCATTGCACTGTTTCAAAAAAGAGCAAGGAGTTTTCCCAATGTCCTAAGCTAGTATTCATCCCTCAACCAACATCACCAAAAGAGGTTTTAATTGGTCACTCATCTCATCAATGTTTGTTGGAAGTTGGCTGCTGCGTTTGCCTACAAAACAATACTGACTGCACTTCAAAAGGAATTGATTGACATTCTGAGGCGCTACATAAGTGCATATTCTTTATTTCTTAAGATCTCATCCTTGCCTTAAATCCTTTTATGCTTTGTAGCATCCTACCTCAGCAATGTCCGCCAGCTGGACTTCTCTGCACACACCCTCCACTCCTCCGACACTGGTCTCCTCATCCTCCACTGCACTATCAGCTACTGTTCAATATGCTCACGGCTCCGCAACTCACTCCCTAAATTCTAAATGCTTTGCCATCTCATTCTCTGTTTTCAAAAGCCTCCTAAGAATGCCGTTCTTCTTCTTCTGATTTTCCCTCTCACTCAGCGCCCAGTTTTCCTCCACTCTGTTTCGTGCTTGCTGTATGTAAGCAGCACTATAGAAATGTAAGTTGAGTCAGGATGGGTGCAGTCCTGCAGGAACTAGCAGCTGTCTGTTACCTCAGAATGGCCATTTTTATATCTTTAGCCTATAAAATGATTGTAAGTGGACTATTCAACTGTGAAAATCATCACAGCCAAGTCCAATCCTGTCCTCATGCAATGTACACATAAATGGGGGTAGATTTTCCAATCAATTACAACCAATAAATGGATGTAAAGTGAATATGTGTGGAGATTGGAGAGGCTGAAGTTCTGTCCATTTAAAGCCCCACTTCATTTTCCAGTCAGGTTTTCGAGTGGCACTGACAGCACCTATCAGTTTCTCAAGTGCAATATGTAGATGAAACCATGAGGACATATTTTAGCCATCCGCACAATCCCCCAAAGTTTGCACGGGATAGTGCTGAGGCATAAACCTGTCCATTTAAAATGGGCACCATGGTTACTGGGGACTGTGCTGAATGTGGATCTACATTTCAAGTGGCCCATTGGAATAATTACTGCTGTATTTTGAAGCTGGGGTTTTTTCAGCACCTATTTGCTTGGAAGACTTTGTGCCAAGTGTTTTGGCACTCCCATTATTACATAATCTCCATGATTTTGGCACAATGGGATCCCCCACGGGAATCATCCCTTATCTATGTTTTTGGGATCAACTGAGGGATGTGAGCCAAGTTAGACTGCACATCAGGCAGGTTGTACCCACCGTGCAGTATCCTCATACCTGCATTTTCAAGAGAGAAACACGTGAATTGGTGAGAGCAGCTCTGCCTCCAGATGCTCCAAATCACCAGGAAGGCATTGACAGAGTTGTGCCATCTGCTGCAAGGACACCTGCAGCTGCCACACACCTGGGGCTGCTGGCACTGCCACTGGCAGTAACAGGCAACAGTGCCCTCAAGTTCTGTACCTTCACCTCCTTCCAGATATGTTGCAATGCTGCCCTATGGGGAGGGTGCCCTAGAGTGGCATACAGTGCCATTGTCCCTTCTATCAGCTTACACAGCACCACCTCCAACACTTTGCCAGCTAGCAAGCAGGTAGTCCAAGTGTTGCACTGCTCTATCCCTTGGTTTTCCTCCTCTGCATTTTGGGGATTTTTATTACCCAAGCAAAGCTGAAATTTGTAAAAGCTACAAACATTTTTGTACTCATTAGAGGCTATTTAACTTTAAGTGACTGCATCGCTTTAATTTTACTCATCTTGTAAGTAGCCCTTTGCAACTTACACATAATTTCCGTCTCTCCATCTCCTCCCAGCACCCCACCACCACCACCCCCCACCCCCACCAGCCCCCCTCCCCCACCCCACGCCCTCCATTCTGGCAAACAGCAGACCCAATGGAGTTTGCGCATGTTATATAAATCAAGTTAACAACGCAAAATCAGAGTGGGTCAATGCTGAGGATCAATGCTGGTACTCATGTACTGCCCATCTAACACATCGATCAGAAAGCTTACCGTACGCGCTTTCCAGCAGGCCACACTGGATTGTAATTAAAGGTTGGGATTCTAGCTAATTTTTCTATCTCTAGTTTGGGGAAACTGATGAAACTGTCACAGCTAATATCAGTTAACTCAGCATAGGGTTAGAGATTGAACATGGGACCTGCTGAATCTGTATGGTTCACTATCATCCCACACAAGTAACTTGGGGGAACTACATAAAATATTTTTTGTTCATATTTTTATTCCCAAAGACAAATATACATAGTTATAGTGAAATGTCTGAATAATTGCAGTTCGACTCAGTAAATCAAAACAACAAAGTTTAATAACAACGAGGTTAACTAGTAAACTACAGGAGAAGATGTATACAGGTCTGTTCAGGCTGCAAGGCACTCGAAGACTACTAGAAGGTTCTGGAAACTGACGTCATGACGTCATCGCGTTCTTCGCGCCACTGGCGGTCACGTGATCGGCGTCATGACGTCATCACGCTGAGTATAGGAAGGCACATACAGTATAGTTAACAAACAGTTTAAAGGTGCAGTACGTGGCTGCACTACAATGCAGTTAAAGAGATTATTCTCAAATGTTCTGAGTCTCTTAGTGGCTCCGCCACAGGCGCCCCCCCAGAATGCTCTTTAACAGACAGTGTCAAACGAACAGGAGGCTTGATAAGCCTGGTCGAGCGACGGCGGAACTCAGGCAGCGGGAATGGAGCGTGGAAGGACGAGTCGGTTCTTGGTTGCGTCTGGAGCGGCACGACAGGCGTGGAGGAAACAATAGGTGCTAGTGTAGGCGACGTGGAAACCGATGCAGGCGGTTCACTGGTGGGCTGGTGCCGAGCTGGTCCGGCGGTCAACAGAGGTCGACCACGGCGAGGTAGTTGAGCAGCAACGACTGGTTCACTCCGATCGAGATGGGCCGGTTTAAGTCGGTCGATAGAGATGGTATCTGGTTTGCCACCGACGTCAACCGTGAAAAAATTTTCACCCGATGAGATGACACGAAACGGTCCAGCATAAGGTGGTTTTAACAGGCCTCTGTGAGCGTCCTGCCGAATAAAAACATACTCAGAGCTCATGAGCTCTGCCGGGACGTGAGGCCTCTGTAGGTTGTGATTCGAGGTTGGAATAGGCAGGAAATTCTTGGCCACCTCCTGATGCTCGAGGAGCTGCTGAGCCGCAGACCACGATTCCGTGTGTGAAGGGATAAAGTCACCTGGTACCCGAAGTGGCTGGCCGTAGACTAACTCGGCCGATGAAGACTGGAGATCATCCTTGGGGGCTGTTCGAAGGCCTAGTAACACCCAGGGGAGCCTGTCCACCCAGTTGGAACCACGCAAGCTGGCCCGGAGTGACGCCTTGAGCGACCGATGGAACCGCTCGCACAGGCCATTCGCTTGCGGATGGTATGCGGTGGTGCGGTGCAGCTTGGCACCCAAACCTTGCGCGACTGCTGTCCACAACTCTGACGTAAATTGTGGGCCTCTGTCAGAGGAGATGTCGGATGGTACCCCAAACCGAGCTACCCACGATGAAACGAACGCCCTGGAGACGTCTGATGCAGTAGTAGCACTCAATGGGATCGCCTCTGGCCACCTGGTGGTACGGTCCACTACCGTCAGGAGATGTATGAAACCTCGCGAAACGGGAAGAGGACCGACTAAGTCCACGTGTACGTGGTCGAAACGACGTTCTGGCACCGGAAATTCGGCCAGTGGAGCTTTGACATGGCGATTAACTTTTGCTTTTTGACAATCCACGCAATGGTTTGTCCAGTCCCGGACGTCCAAATGCATTCCTTTCCAGACAAATTTACGGGACATTAGCCATTGTGAAGCACGCATCCCTGGGTGCGATAAACCATGTATGGCCTGGAAAATTCTCTTACGCCATTCCAACGGCACGATGGGCCTGGGCACTCCCATGCATGTGTCACACAAAAGCGTGGTTCCCGCCGCCTGGAACTTAACATCGGCCACCTGCCAACTGGAAGGCGTGGTCCGGTATGCCTGTACTTCGGGATCTGCCAGTTGCTCTTTTGCCAACCCAACGAAATCGATACCCAGGTGGACTGCCTGGACTGGAGAATCGGCCACGAAATTATCTTTGCCGGACACGTGCCTTAGATCCGTCGTAAACTCGGATATAAAGGTGAGGTGGCACTGCTGGCGGGCTGACCAAGGCTCTGTCGTTTTTGCCATTGCGAACGTAAGTGGCTTGTGGTCCATGAATGCAGTAAACGGACACCCTTCTAGGAGAAAACGGAAGTGTCGGACGGCTAAAAACAGGGCCAACAACTCCCTGTCGAAAGTGCTATATTTTTGCTCGTTCTTGCGAAGCTGGCGGCTGAAGAATGCTAACAGCTGCCACGCACCATCGACCCATTGCTCTTGAACCGCCCCGATAGCTTAATCAGAGGCATCTGTAGTGAGGGCGATGGTCGCGCCCGGTAACGGGTGAGCAAGCATGGTTGCGTCTGCCAACGCCGCCTTGGTGTTAAGGAATGCCTGGTCCATCGGCGGCGTCCAAGTGATAGCGTCCTTTCCCGACTTCCCTTTGAGCGCTTCGTACAGCGGCTGCATCAACTGGGCTGCCTTGGGGACGAACCGGTGATAGAAATTCACCATCCCCAGAAACTCTTGCAGGGATTTGACTGTGTGAGGCGGTGGGAATGCTGTAACTGCCTCTACCTTGGTAGCTAGTGGGACGGCGCCGTCCGAAGTGATCTTGTGTCCCAGGAAATCGATGCTGGATAATCCAAACTGGCATTTGGCGGGGTTGATGATGAGGCCGTGCTGGCTGAGACAGGCAAAAAGTGTGCGCAAATGCTGTAGGTGTTCCTGCGAATCTCTACTGGCGATGAGAATGTCATCCAAGTAAACAAAAAGAAAGGGCAAATCTCGTTACACAGAGTCCATGAGCCGTTGGAAGGCCTGCACTGCGTTTTTCAACCCGAAAGGCATTCGGAGGAATTCGAAAAGTCCGAACGGTGTGATGACCGCCGTTTTGGGGACATCTTGCGGGTGTACAGGGACTTGGTGGTAACCGCGGACAAGATCCACCTTGGAGAAAACAGAGTTGCCAGCCAGATGGGCTGAAAAGTCCTGAATATGAGGTATTGGATACCTGTCCGGTGTAGTGGCTTCATTTAGACGTCGGTAATCCCCGCAAGGTCACCAGCCACCGCCTGGTTTGGGGACGATATGCAGTGGGGAGGACCAAGGGCTATTGGAGCGTTGGATGATCCCGAGGCATTCCATGGTGTGAAACTCGGCTTTTGCCGCTGCAAGCTTGCCTGGTTCCAACCGACGTGCCCGGGCATAAACCGACGGTCCCTTCGTCGTGATGTGATGCACCACTCCGTGCCTCGTGACTGCTGCCGAAAAAGTAGGCCTGGTGAGCTCTGGAAACTCCCCGAGCAGGCGCGTAAACCCGTCCTGTGCTGCAAGCGTACAGGCAATTGACTAGGATATGGTGGTGCTGTGATGGCACGGCAGTGCGTGGAAGGTGGACGCATTTATGAGTCGGCAGTGTTGGACATCGACCAGAAAGCCGTTGGAGCAGAAAAAATCGGCCCCCAGGATAGCCTGCGAAACTTTAGCAACAATAAAGTCCCAAACAAATCTCTGACCGCTGAAGGTTAAATTGACTGTCCGTTTTCCAAACGAGCGGATATCCGCGCCATTAGCTGCCTCGAGGGGTGGACCACGCCCGCCGGATTGCAGATCTAGCCTTGAAGCTGGCAGAATACTGCACTGGGATCCAGTGTCGCACAAAAATCGTCGCCCTGTCATGGAATCCGTGATGTACAGCAGCTTTCCCGCCGAACCAACCGCCATGGTGAAGTGGACGTTTTTTTTTTTTTGACCCAGTCAGTTTTGCCGAAGGGCGCAGGCTTGGTGAAGTTTTTTTTTTTGGCGAGAAACTGCAGGTCGGGCGGCAGCATCGAGCTTTGGCGCCAAAACGGGCGTGGTATGCACACCAGCCTGCGGGAGGTGGGCTGGGCTGCACCCGCGTGGGGGAAGGGCGCCTCATGGCTGCACAATACTGCTGCGCAACAGTAAAAAACTTGTCTGCCTCAGCCGCAAGTTCTACACAGTCCGTGATCGGAGAATTGGCCAGGGCCGTCTGAACCGGTTCTGGTAGCTGGTTAAGGAAAAGTTCACGGAACAAAAAACATTGGGGCTCCGAACCCAAAAGAGTGAGCATCTGGCTCATCAGTCCAGAACATAAGAACATAAGAACATAAGAAATAGGAGCAGGAGTAGGCCAATTGGCCCCTCGAGCCTGCTCCGCCATTCAATAAGATCATGGCTGATCTGATCCTAACCGCCAATCCACTATGACAGGACTATCTCCTGAATCTAACAGCATTAGACACACGAAAACAGGAGCAGGATCAGGCTACACGGCCCCTGGGCCCGCTCTGCTACCCACAGGGCCATGACCTATCCGAACCTAGACTCATGTCCAAATTCCTGCCCGCTCCCCGTAACCCTTAATTCCCTTTTCTACTAGGAAACTGTCTATTTCTGGTTTTGAGTCCCCGAGGCCGGGCATAGCAATAAGCCTGCATGCGCGCTCCGACTTATTGAGACCAAACACCTGTAGCAAACGAGTTTTAAGAGCCTCATACTTGCCCTCTTCTGGTGGATTGCCCAGGAGGCTGACGACCCGCGAGGCCGTGGTGCTGTCGAGAGCGGAGACCACGTGAAAATAACGGGTCGAATCTACTGTAATCTCTCGGAGTGAGAACTGGGTTTCTGCCTGGAAGAACCATGCTGATGGCTGTTGTTCCCAGAACTGTGGAAGTTTGAGGGCGACGGCGTTCGTGTTCATTCTTGAATCTCAACGAAAGTTGTTCGAGGAGATCGGGGTCACCAATGTAGGAACGATAGTTCCTATCTGAATAATTGCAGTTTGACTCAGTAAATCAAAACAACAAAGTTTAATAACAACGAGGTTAACTAGTAAACTACAGGAGAAGATGTATACAGGTCTGTTCAGGCTGCAAGGCACTCGAAGACTACTGGAAGGTTCTGGAAACTGACGTCATGACGTCTTCGCGCCACTGGCGGTCACGTGATCGGCATCATGACGTCATCACGCAGAGTATAGGAAGGTACATACAGTATAGTTAACAAACAGTTTAAAGGTGCAGTACGTGGCTGCACTACAATGCAGTTAAAGAGATTATTCTCAAATGTTCTGAGTCTCTTAGTGGCTCCGCCACAGTATTTAATTAATTACAGCACCCTGATTCTACATGACTTAAAAGGACAATGCCACTAATAATTTCTGGTTTGTGTACTTGAAGTTTCTATGTGTAAATTTAGGGCCATTTCTTAGACCTCTAAAATGGTACTAAATACACAAATGAACCTTACACCTGACAAAGATTATTCTTGAACAATTTCAAAGATGTGATTTCTACATCGCCTTTAAGATTAGATTTTTTGAATTGTTAGGGAATTCTTATAGAAGAAATAGTGACTACTCCTCTCCTATACATTATACTGGGTCACGTGAGGTTAAGTAGTGTCCTAGGGGACAAGTGTAAATCCTGTCAAATTCCTAGAAAGGTTACAATAGGATTTATCGGATCTAACCTCTAATTACAGAGCAGATTGTTTCCCAGCAGCTTAATAGTTACAACAGCGGCTTCCTAACCAGATGATTGTAGGTTTGCCCTGTTGTGGGTGGAGGAAGGGAGGTTATTCTGGAATCTGCCCACCACTGCACAGTTTCATCACAATCTTTTATTTTTATAATGTAAATTCTATTTTAACGTATTGGTGTCAATTGTTATTTAAGTCTGTTGCTATAGGAGGTATTCGCACGGGTCATTCCTGAAAGATTGCAAGTTCTTGCTGAACGTGTTTATCCAGAGAGTCAGTACGGCTGCTGTGCCGATAGATCAACTATTGACATAGGCCTAGAAATTCAGTTGGGCGCGCCAGCCGTTAGCGCCTTAGGAGGAGTAGATCTCGAGCGCTAGGCGCTTAGCGCCCGGGCGCAGTGCGATCTGCGCCTTGCCCCAACTTCAGTACACATTCAGCGCCGGCGCAAAGTCTTAGCGCGCGCCCTGCTGCGCGCGCAGATCATGACGTCATTTCGTCGTGCAACGCCCTTTGTGCGCCCCGAACCGTAACTTCACTCGCGCCGGCCCATTGTGCGCCGGGCGGCCCTAACGACTGTGAAGTGGAACGGTACACAGCCGAGGCAGGCCGCGGGGAGCGCTAATTAAAGGGCACTTACCCTGCACTATAAAGGCCAGCCATTTTGCAGCATTCACTCTTGTGCAACGGTTTTTTGGAGAGAGACCAAGGAGGAGAGCTTACTGGTTTGGACCAACACTAGGACAGGTATTTTTGGCTCAGGCCAGAGCTTAGCAATTATCTTTGCCTTCATTGAGAGCTCAGTGTTTGCCAGCATATAATGGGGGCTGCATTGGGTGCCAACGCTGACTTTCAGCCTTAAGCCAGAAGGGCTTACAGACGCCGTGAGAGAGTGGCAGCCCTGGCTAGACGCAGAGGGGGCAACAGGCGTCGCCAACTGAGGCCTTACCCACCCATGGTATACCGTCAGCAGTCCTCCTATCTGACCATGTCTGCCGCGATGTGTGTTAGGAGGCTGCGATTCAGAAGGGAGGTGGTTGCAGACATCTGCCAGCTGCTTCACAGAGATCTGCAGCCACAGTTGATGCGCAGGACGTCTCTGTCGGTGGCAGTGAAGGTGACGGTGGCTCTCAACTTCTATGCCACCGGCTCCTTCCAATCCGCTGCTGGGGACATCGCTAACATCTCCCAGTTCGCCGTGCATTGCTGCATCCGCCAGGTGACCGATGCCCTTTTCAGAAGGAGACATCAATTCATCTCCTTCCCCATGACCCTGGACAAGCAGCAGCAGCGTGCAGTGGGATTTGCAAGAATAGCGGGCTTCCCCATGGTGCAGGGCGCCATTGACTGCACACATGTGGCTTTGCGGGCACCTCTGGAGCATGCCGAGGATTACCGCAACCAGAAGGGCTACCATTCCCTCAACGTACAGCTGGTGTGTGACCACAGGCAGCGCATCCTAGCTGTCAATGCCCACTTTCCAGGCAGCAGCCATGATGCCTTTATCCTGCGACAGACAACTGTGGCTGACATGTTCCAGGCACAGCCTCACCCAAGAGGATGGCTTATCGGAGACAAAGGCTATCCTTTGTGTACCTGGCTCATGACCCCGCTCCGCGCGCCCACGACCCCTGCTGAAGAGGCATACAACGAGAGCCATCAAGCGACTAGGAACATCATAGAACAAACAATCGGCGTCCTCAAGCAACGGTTCCGCTGTCTCGATCGCTCCGGGGGAGCCCTCCAGTATTCGCAGGAGCGAGTCTCCCAATTCGTCGTCGTTTGCTGCATGCTGCACAACCTGGCTATCCGCAGGACTCAGGCACTGCCACCTCACGTTGGACCACCACCTCAGGAGGAGGAGCAGGAGGAGCATGAGGAGGAGGAGGACGAGGAGTACCAGCCCAGGAGGGAGGCAGAAGGTCCAAGGGCCGCCCGTCGGCGGCTTATTGAACGTCACTTCTAGGCCCCCTGTCAGGGAATGGCTTGTGCCAATGAAAGAACATGATTGCAGCCGCTCCGCAAGCCCTCAGCCGGTTAAGGCAACAAACACTTCAAAGATCAAACATGGACAATGTGAATAAATAAAATGCTTTATTGTACAAACTCAGGGCCCTTCCCACATGAAAACCAAAAACAGACGAAACCCCCAAAAAACACTCAAACACATTACTCGCTCCCACAACCTGGAGAGGATTAACAAAACAGTGCAACTAAAATGGCCGTCATCCTCGGCCTTCGTAAAAAACAAACATCACATCCTCGGCCTTCAAAAAACAAACATCCAATTCTCGGCCTTCAAAAAACAAACATCCAATTCTCGGCCTCAAAAAACAAACATCCAATTCTCGGCCTCAAAAAACAAACACAACTGGCCACACATTCGACTTTTTGGCCCGCTAGGGCGATGCCTTGGCCATCTTTGTGTGGCCCCTGCCCGCCCTGCTGCTCCTCCTCAAAGTAAGGCCATTGGCTGCTGCAAGGCTGGGGGCAGGCTCCAGAGGGGCACATGTCGTGACGGCAGATGCCCTTGGGGGTCGGCCTAGTCGAGGTCTGGCCGTCGAGCGGGCGGCTGTTGAATGCTGCAGCTGTGGCTGGCCAGCATCAGTCGCTGTAGCAGCTCCTGGCAGCTCCACTGGGGGAGTGGCAGTGGCGGCTGGAGGAATGGGGGCAAGCTGGCGGATGGCAGGCGCTCGCTGGTCGCCTGAGACACTGGCACTCGCCCGGGCCAGCACTGCAGCATGCGCACCAATCTGCCGAGGGACAGACCGCTGTGCTGCTGCAGCGCGCCGGGTGCCCTGGCGATGCCTGGCTGACACAGCGAGTGTGGCAGCAGTGAGTGCCCGTGTTGACCTGTTCAGTGACCTCATCAGAGCACCCAGTGACTGCACGGCACCACTGATCAACTGCCCACTCACTGCCTGAGCTGCCCCGAATGCCGCCCGACTCGCTGCCTGATCTGCCCCGAATGCCGCCCGACTCGCTGCCTGCTCTGCCCCGAATTCCGCCAAACTGATGGTCTGTGAGGCCCCGACGTCGGTCACACTCCGAGAGAGGGACTCGATGGCCTCAGGCAACCGTGCCACTACCCCCATGAGCTCCGTGTGCCGGCGCTCCGAGTCCACGGACAAGCCCTCGAGGCGTTCCATCTCCTCGGCGAAGACCATCTCCGGACTGGAGGCCGGACTCTCCCTCTGGGGAGAAGGCCGCCGAGCTGGCCGACCCTTCCTGCGTTGCTGGACGCCGCTGGGCCCAGCAATTGGACTCCCCTCCGACCCTTCCCCCCTCTGGGGAGAAGGCCGCCGAGCTGGCCGACCCTTCCTACGTTGCTGGACGCCGCTGGGCCCAGCAATTGGACTCCCCTCCGACCCTTCCCCCCTCTGGGGAGAAGGCCGCCGAGCTGGCCGACCCTTCCTACGTTGCTGGACGCCGCTGGGCCCAGCAATTGGACTCCCCTCCGACCCTTCCCCCCTCTGGGGAGAAGGCCGCTGAGCTTCCACCCCCCTCCCGCGTTTCTGCAGGCCGCAGGTCCCATGAGCTCCCCTCCCCTCCGACACTTCCGCCACGCTCCCCTCCAGGGAAGACGTGTCCCCTACATTCGCATGGGTTGCCGTGGCTGAGGGTTCCCCTGATGGGCCGCCTTCCTCTTGCTCCTCCTCCTCCTCCTCTTCTGAGGGGCTGTCACTGGCAAGTTCAGGGACCTCCTCCTCACCATCTGAAAGCAGGAAGGCACAAGAGTAGCTTTAGAGTGAGGAGAGGGCGTCAGTGAGGGATGCATGAGTGGTGGCATTCAGCGCATTGGTCGGACAGTGGCAAAGGATGTAGATCTGATGCGCAAGTGGGACGAGAGAGGTCCAAAAGGTGATGTCCTTACCATTGGTGCCCAGAACAGGGTCGGCATCTCCACATGCAACGGGGCCAATCACCTGGCCACCCATGATGCGCTCCACGCGATGTTGCAGCTCAGTGAGCGGCTGGATCTGGGGTCGGCCTCCCCTGGTCGCAGTCCGGCTCTTCTTATTATTGGCCAGCTTGGCCTGCAAGAGAAAGGACGGCCTCTAAGTACAGTGTGTAGCCCTGATCTTGTGTGCACTGCCTCCCATGGTGGAATAGCCTGGCCAGTGTGTCGCCCTGATCTTGTGTGCACTGCCTCCCATGGTGGAATAGCCTGGCCAGTGTGTCGCCCTGATCTTGTGTGCACTGCCTCCCATGGTGGAATAGCCTGGCCAGTGTGTAGCCCTGATCTTGTGTGCACTGCCTCCCATGGTGGAATAGCCTGGCCAGTGTGTCGCCCTGATCTTGTGTGCACTGCCTCCCATGGTGGAATAGCTTGGCCAGTGTGTTAAGTGCAGAATGTGCAATTGATGTTCATGCCTGTCCCATAGCTGCTGGATGAGGGCTGGCCATTAGGGCTTTCAGGTCCCTTTGCCCATAATGTGAGGTGCACATGCAAGGATGAGGAGGACACTGGAAAGGGTACTCACCCTGACAATCCGAGTGAGGTCATTAAACTTTTTGCGGCATTGGACACTGCTCCTGGGGACCTCGCTGTTGGCTGACACCTTGCTGGCGACATGCCTCCAGGCTCTCCGGTAGACGCGGACCGGCGCCTTCCTGCCATTGTCCGGGTACAAAATATGGCGCCTCTTCTCCACACCACCAACCAGCACACTCAGATCAAGCTCTGAGAAGCGCTGCGCTCGTTCACGGGCCTTCTGCATGGCTTCAGGCGCTATTTGGGTCCAGCAGCAGTATTCAGGCCTAGCTGGAGGGCTCTACTATCCAGGGCGTGGCAGCAGACCAAGTCGACCCTTCCCCCTTAAGAGCTGGCCGGCGCCAGGGTGTCTGCTGTCAATCACGAGATGGCAGCACCTGCGCTGCGCCCGGCCTCGGCGCTCTCGCTCAGCACCTCCGGCTTAGCGCCTAAAGAGAGGCATGCAGCGCCAGTTTTAGCGCTCGAGCAAACTCTTAGGGCGAAGCTAATGAATATCGGAGAAGTGGCCTTGATTTTGCGCTGGGCGCAAACTTTAGCGGCCGCCCGACTTTACCGCCCCAAAAGTGGCTACAATGAATTTCTAGGCCATAGTCTTTGCACTAAGGCAACTGCAAGAATAGTGTCAGGTGAGGAAAAGCCTTTTACATGGCCTTTATAGGTGTTACAGTGTGTCAGCTGTGGCTCAGTTGGTAGCACCCTTGCCTCTGAGTTAGAAGGTTGTGGGCTCAAGTCCCACTCCAGAGACTTGAGCACAAAAATCTAGGCCGATACTCCAGTACTGAGGGAGTGCTGCACTGTCGGAGGTGCCGTCTTTCGGAGGAGACGTTAAGCCGAGGCCCTGTCTGCTCTCTCAGGTGGGCGTAAAGGATCCCATGGCACTATTTCGAAGAAGAGCAGGGGAGTTAAGCCTGGTGTCTTGGCCAATATTTATCCCTCAATCAACATCACCAAAACAGATTATTTGGTCATTATCACATTGCGTTTGTGGGACCTTGCTGTGTGCAATTTGGCTGCCACATTTCCTACATTACAAGTGTCTACACTTCAAAAGTACTTAATTGGCTGTAAAGCGCTTTGAGGTGTCCAGTTGTCATGAAAGGCGTTATATAAATACAAGTCTTTCTTTTTTTTTGACCTGGTCAACAGGAAAGGTCTTTTCCAATTGCTGGAGAGAGTTGGTTGATCCCCAGTTCTCCTCAGTCTAAAGAGGCAAGCATATCCCAGCATCCCTACGACTCCTATAGGTTTAATAGAACTACCCGTCCTATAGTTTTTGTCCCCCTCCCTGTGGCTCAGGCCCGCACCGTTTAGCACTCTGGGATGTGCAGTTTCACTTTCAGGAAACTTCCTTGGGAAAGACAGGAATAAATTTTCAACTTGCTGCCGGGGCATAAAACTGGTTTTGATTTCAATGGAAATGAACATCAGACGGTTTCTATAATGGGCGGCTGATCATCCATTCCAGTTTTACACCTGTTTGGCAAATTGAAAATCTACCCCATAGGGTGCGAAATTCAACTTCGGCAAGGGCATAAAACAGACGGCAGTGGATCGGTCGCCCGTTATCCACCATGCCCGATTTTCCTTTCCCATTGAAGTCACAGATACATTTTATCCTCTCCTGGTGCACATAAATTGGATGTCAAGCTATAAGTACAAGGGTTTGCTCTCTCTCACGTCGCAATTCAGATGTTTGGGAAGTGTGATGACCGTCTTAATACAGGTTGTTTTTGTTCATTCTCAGGATGTGGGTGCCGCTGACAAAGCTGGCATTTATTGGCCATCACCTTGAGAAGGTGGTGGTGGGCCTTCTTCCACTCCCAGCAGCGTTTATTACTGTCGCCTCTCTGATGATTTTTTCTAGTTCTGTTTCAACACCCTATTCTAGAGTTCAAATGAAGCAGGGCTTCTAAAGCCCATAAGAAGAAAGTGTATGTAAATGATTTCATAATCTGAACAGTTTTCTCATGTCAGAGTTCCACTCAAGGTCAGCCTACCATCAAGTGTATGAGGCCAGGACTCTGTTTTGCTGTTTAGTTGCGTTTTGCCATGCATTTAGCCAATGCTTGTATGTGGGGGAAGGTCATTTGATGACAGAATCTGGACCTCAGCACTGGGTACTATGTTGTATTGTATGTGTTACCATAGCAACTACTGAAAAATATTGTGTAAGCACATTGCTACGGATTTAATAATTCACAGTTTACAGCTCTGAATTCAAGGTGAAACCAGAACTGAGGTCATACCATTGTGCAAACAGCCATCTTACCTTATCGTGGCAGAATACTTTCCCAAACTTTGATAACGGCTGACGTTGCTACACAACAACAACAACAACAGTTTGTATTTATATAGCGCATTTAACATAATAAAACGTCCCAAGGCACTGCACAGGAGTATTATAAGACAAAAAATTTGGCACTGAGCCACATAAGGAGAAATTAAGGCAGGTGACCAAAAGCTTGGGGGGCGATTTTGTTAATGGGGGCGCATTAGAGACGGGACTGCTGCTTGGCAAGCCGATGTCCTGCCTCCATGGATTTGTGGCCAACCCACGCTATTTTCCCTTGATTGGCCTTGTTAGCAGGCCAGTTAAGGGAAAGCCGGTTGCAGAGAACGTCAACGTATGACGTTTCATCTGTCAAAAATATTTGACAGATGAATTGTTATCGTTTGACAGCTCTGTGAAGCTGTCAAACAGTGACATTCTCTGTAGTTTGATGAGATCCTGCATTCAAGACCTCATCAAACTTCTTTCTTTTGCAGAAATGAGATGGTTGTTGCATCTGAGAATGCAATGGCCATCTCTCATCTGCAACACGGAGGTCCGAGACTCTCCGCATACAAGCCGACTGAAGCCTGCAGGAAGAAACAAAGGTAAGTACACTTTTAAAAACACTTTGCACTTACCTCAGATACTCACCTCTACACTCTTGCACCCATCACTTACCTTCACAGCACACTTTTGTACCCCCCGACCCCCGCAGACACAGTACCCACTGAGACCCCCGCTGAGCTGGCATGTTTTGGAGCCTTCGGGAAGCCTGCACTTGTGAGGGCAAAAAGGGGATAATCCTATTTTCTGCCTGTTAACTACCTGTTAACAGGCAGTTAATAGACTTTAATCCCGTCTCGCCTCCAAGGAGACGGGACCCGGCATGGGACGGCTACCCGCCTCCTAGGAAGATGGCATGGAGACGGGTTGGGGCAGGTTGGGCACCCCCCACCAAATTGCCATTTTCCCGGCAGTTCCACCTCCATACCCGCCTCCCCAGGGCTGGCAAAATTGTCCCCTAGGTCAAAGAGGTAGATTTTAAGGAGTGTCTTAAAGGAGGAAAGAGAGGTAGCGAGGTGGAGAGATTTGGGCAGGGAATTCCAGAGCTTAGGGCCTAGGCAACAGAAGGCATGGCCACCAATGGTTGAGCGATTATAATCAGGGATGCTCAAGAGGGAAGAATTAGAGGAGCGCAGATATCTCAGGGGGTTGTGGGGCTGAAGGAGATTACAGAGATAGGGAGGGGCGAAGCCATGGAGGGATTTGAAAACAAGGATGAGAATTTTGAAATCGAGGCACTGCTTAACCGGGACCCAATGTAGGTCAGCGAGCACAGGGGTGATGGTTGAACGGGACTTGGTGCGAGTTAGGACACAGGCATGGGGGAGAAAACAACATGGGGGAGAAATTCGGTATCGCCCCATTTGGGGCACCATTACTGGCGGTGCGCAAAGTTTAGCGCCTGGCGCAAATGATCACCTCCGACAGCAAACTTGGCTTTTATCGCCCCTGGAGGTGATTGGAGCGCTAAATCAGGTGCTACACACCTCTCTTAAGGCGCTAAGGCCGAGGAGCGAGGCGCTACTTCACAGCATTGGCGAAGCTCATGTGATGTCAGTCAGCAATGGAACACAGACACACTGGCACCATCCAAATCTTAAAGGGGAGGGTTGACCTTGCTCTCCATCCACATCCTGCTCATTGCATCCTTGAATCTCGGCCTGAATCTCAGCCTGGAGAGACCTGTACATCAAATCTGCTGGAAACAACAATGGAGAGAACCAGGGGAACAGCTCAGAGTGCAGACCCCATAGTCTCTTCTAAATCGATACAAGGAAGGGCAAATCAAAATCAACCTGCAAAGTGCTGCTCAGTACCCAAAACTCCTTCACACAGCGTTGAATCTCTCCAGAAGTCTCTCTCTCTCTCTCAGAATGCGTGGTGCAAAAATGTCACCGACAAAAAAAGGCAGGAGGTGGTCACCTTTAAATAGCGCTCCCCTAGTCCCTTTCTGACAGCATAACGCTCCCCTCAACCTGTCATTGCTAGCGGCAGGTGGTAAGGCAGGGGCGCCACTCAATATCCAGTCAGGGGCGCTAACGGGGCGTTGCGCACTCGACTGACGTCATGATCTGCCGGCGCAGGAGATCGTGGCGGTAGTGTTTAGCACTGCCGCAAAATGTCTAGTTAATTCCACGAGTGGCGCAAACATCGCTGCGCCCGGGCGCTAGTTACTTTGCGCCCCGCTTGGCACCCTCTTAAGGCGCTAACGGAAAGTGCAAACAACTGAATTTTCCCCCCATATGTTTACACTGAAAAACATTAAACATACGACAGATTTATATCAATATAAATTTAAAAATTGTGTCCATCACTGTATATCTGTTTCCAGATGCTGATTCGTTTTGCCAATCAAATGACCGTTAACGCAGATACCAATCAAATGGCAGTGTTTAAACATAGGGATGAATCAAGTCTTGATGGGAATTCACTGATGTATCTGACGCCATTTTACCTAAGTGAGTGATTGCCCACCCCCCAGCCTCAGGCCATGTCTGCCTCGTAACCTCAGCCTCTTATCCACTTCCATGCCTGTCTCTCTGCTCAACCCTGGTTTACCTCATGGCCTCAGCCCCTGCCAATCTACTGGCCTGGGCTGTTCTTGATTCCCAGTCTCAGCCCATGCCCATCTCCCTGCCCGCGTCCTGGTCTTGGGTCCGCTCATCTCCTGGCCTCGTTGTCCTCCACCAGGCCCTAGCCTCCAATCCCAGGTGCTAGGGTCCTCTTGACCTCCAGCTTCAGACCTTCTCCCAGGCTCCAGCCTCCCAACCCCCTCCTTGCTCCAGACTCCAGGCTTGAGCTATCTCCAAAGCCCAGATCCCTTCCCTCCCATGACCCAGTCTGTGCCTCTCATTGCTCACTCCACCCCAGCCCTGGCTTACAGCACCCTCTCAGGCTCTGTCCCTCATGTTCTGGCTTTCTCCTAGAAGAGCAAGGGCATTCTCCCGGTGTCCTGTTCAACATTTATCCCTCAACCAAATCACTTAACAAAACAGATTTACTGTTTATTTATCTCATTGCTGTTTATGGGACCTTGCTGTGTGCAGATTGGATGCTTTGTTTCCCTACATTACAAGAGTGACTACACTTCAAAAGTAATTAATTAGCTGTAAAGTGCTTTGGAACATCTTAATGTCGTGAAAGGTGTTATAAAAGTTCAAGTTATTTCTTACTTTCATGCATGGATAATTACCATAATTCAGCAGTGTAAATGTTAGGAGCTGATTCAAAGGTGGCAGTATCTTAGAATATGAATTTAAACAGTAACAGTATAAAAATGGCTTCTAATTAATTCATTAAATATTTTTGAGACACTTCCAACACATACCACATGACATGCTGAGAGCGTCATGTGGAGCAGGGGCCATTGTATTGGGCACCAGTAGCCAGTGAAAGGTTCTTATAGTGCCACTTTGTTTTTCCCAGTCACGGGCCACAAATTCTCCATTGAGGAACTGTCCATTCGAGGCCTTGTTGGCAACAAAGTAAGGATGGCATTGCTCAGAAAAAGGGCCAACCAGGAGTGAGACTTGAAATGTTTAAGCATGCCTCCCCAATCAGAAACTGGCACTCAGTGGCTGGCGAGTTGCTCAGGCACTTTCAGATCCATATTAAAAGGTGTACGAAGCAAACAGGAAAGTGCGATTGAATAGGTGGCCAAAATGGAGAAAAACATTGGCACAGGCCGAGCATTCTATGATTTTATGATTTAGAACATAAAAACATAACTAGGACCAGGAATAGGCCATATGGCCCCTCGAGTCCAAAAATCTATCGATCTCAGTCTTAAATATACTCAACTGACTGAGCATCCACAGCTCTCTGGGGTAGAGAATTCCAAGGATTCACAATCCTCTGAGTGAAGAAATGTTTCCTTATCTCAGTGCTAAATTGGAAGCAGCAGCAGCGGGACATAAAGGAGAAAGCGAAGGAACAGCGCGGACCTAATCGGAGGCAGCGGCGACAGAACCTTCCCCAATTTCCAAAAAAAACAAGGTGTGGTGTCACAGGACAGCAGGTAGGTGATTGGTTGGTGAGTATTAAGGGTTTTTTTTCTCTCTAAACTAAGACAGTGGTTTAAGCTAGGAGCGGGAAACTATAACATACTATATTAAATTTATTGCTTAACTAGTTAAACTAATTAATATAACTATATAAGAATCATTGAATAAAGACTTTAACTAATTAAAATAAATAAAATAAGGCTAGACTAAGATATGGCAGGGCATGTTGTGTGTCTGGACTGCAGTATGTGGGGGTTTGTGGACATAAGAACATAAGAACATAAGAAATAGGAGCAGGAGTAGGCCAATCGGCCCCTCGAGCCTGCTCCGCCATTCAATAAGATCATGGCTGATCTGATCCTAACCGCCAATCCACTATCACAGAACCATCTCCTGAATCTAACAGAATTAGACACACGAAATAGGAGCAGGATCAGGCTACACGGCCCCTGGGCCCGCTCTGCTACCCACAGGGCCATGACCGATCCGAACCTAGACTCATGTCCAAATTCCTGCCCGCTCCCCGTAACCTTTAATTCCCTTTACTTCTAGGAAACTGTCTATTTCTGTTTTAAATTTATGTAATGATGTAGCTTCTACAGCTTTTTGGGGCAGCATATTCCATGGACCTACCACCCTCTGAGTGAAGTAGTTCCTCCTCATCTCAGTTTTGAAAGAGCAGCCCCTTATTCTAAGACTATGCCCCCTAGTTCTAGTTTCACCCATCATCGGGAACATCTTCCCCGCTTCCACCCGATCCAACCCCTTCACAATCTTATATGTTTCAATAAGATCGCCTCTCATTCTTCTGAACTCCAATGAGTAGAGTCCCAATCTACTCAACCTCTCCTCATATGTCCATCCCCTCATCCCCGGAATTAACCGAGTGAACCTTCTTTGTACTGACTCGAGAGCAAGTATGTCCTTTCTTAAGTATGGACACCAAAACTGTACGCAGTATTCCAGGTGCGGTCTCACCAATACCTTGTACAACTGAAGCAATACCTCCCTATTTTTATATTCTATCCCCCTAGCAATGAAAGCCAACATTCCATTGGCCTTCTTAATCACTTGCTGCACCTGCATACTAACCTTTTGAGTTTCGTGCACCAGGACCCCCAGATCCCTTTGTACTTCAGTACTTTCCAGTTTCTTGCCATTAAGATAATAACTTGCTCTACGATTTTTCCTGCCAAAGTGCATAACCTCACACTTTCCAGTATTGTATTCCATCTGCCAAATCTCTGCCCACTTACTTAGCCTGTCTATGTCCCCTTGCAGGTTTTTTATGTCCTCCTCACTCGCGAGACTGTTCCGAGCAAACAAGTCCGCAGGAGATGTCTCCATCTCGAATCTCTCCGGCTCAGAGTCATTGAGCTGGAGTGCGACTTGGAGACACTCCGACACATAAGGGAGGAGGAGGAATTTCTGGACAGTTTTATCCACAATACAGTCACACCCCAGAGGAAAGCACAGGTTCACGAAAGGGAGGGAGTGACTGATAGGGAGACGGGTAGTAGGGATTTAGGAGAGGTTGAGAAGGAGGTCCTGCAGACACTGGTCCTGTCCAACAGGTACGATGTACTCGCTACCTGTGAGGACAAGGAGAAAGACTGCGGGGAGATCAGCCACAATGCAAACCAAGGCACCATGGCTCAGAAGGCCAATGGGGGGAAGAGCAGAATAGAATTGTGGTAGTAATAGGGGACTCTATAATTAGGGGGATAGATAGCGTCCTCTGCAGCCATGAATGAGAATCTCGAAGGGTGTATTGCCTACGGGATATCTCACGGCAGCTGCAGAGGAACTTGGAAAGGAAGGGGGTAAATCCAGTTGTCGTGGTCCATGTTGGAACAAACAACATAGGTAGGAATAGGGAGGAAATCCTGCTGAAAAAGTATCAGAAGTTAGGATCTAAAGTAAAAAGCAGGACCTCAAGGGTAATAATCTCTGGATTATTGCCCGAGCAACATGCAAATTGGCATAGAAGCAGACAGATCAGGAGAATTATCACGTGGCTAAAGAGCTGGTGTGGGAAAGAGGGGTTCCTTTTCATGGGACACTGGCACCAGTTCTGGGACAGGAAGGAACAGTACCGATGGGACGGGCTCCACTTGAACTGGGTTGGGACACGTGTCCTAGCGGAAAGGGTAAATAGGGAGGTGGCAAAGGCTTTAAACTAGTAAGATGGGGGGAGGGATCTACAAGAAATGTAACCAGCCTAAATATAAATAATCAGGAAAAAAAGCATAGGAAAGAATAAAGTAAGGGAGGACACTGATGGCAAGGGAATAAATAGAGTTATAGAACAGGAGTCTAAAAAGATGGTTAAACATAAAGTGAGAGGAAATCCTATTAAAAATTAGTTAAACTGTCTGTACAGCAATGCACACAGTGTCTGTAATAAAACAGGGGAGCTGGAGGCAATCATGCATTGCGAGGAACCAGACATAGTAGGGATTACTGAGACATGGCTACAGAAAAAATGAGGACTAGGAATTAAACATTGCAGGGTATAACATATTTAGAAAAGATATAGAGGGAAAAAAAGGAGGTGGAATAGCTGTACTTATTAGGGATAACATAATGGCAGTAGAAAAAAGTGACGCAGATATCAGCAAGACAAAAATAGAATCCATATGGATAGAGATAAAAGATAATAAGGATCAATCACACTAATAGGTGTAGTCTACAGACCACCTAATAGTGGAAGGGAGGAGGAGGAAGAAATATGCAGACAAATTAGGGAAATGAGTAAAAAAACATAGAATAATAATCATGGGGGATTTCAACTACCCCGATATTAATTGGACAGAAGAGGTAGGTAAAGTGGATAAGGGAATGGAGTTCCTACAATGTGTACAGGACTCCGTTCTAACCCAATATGTAAAAAGCCCAACAAGGGAGGATTTGCTGTTGGATCTAGTAATGGGGAATGAACCAGTGTAGATAAGAGAAGTAAAAGTAGGGGAACATATAGTGACCATAATATAATACTTTCAGAAAATAATTCAGAAGGGCATAAATATGACAAAAACCAGGTTAATAGATTGGAGAAAAGCTGATTTTGAAAGGCTGAGAATAGAACTTGGGGGAAAAAATGGGCAACAATATTGGCAAACAAAGATGTAGAACAGCAATAGGAAACATTTAAAATGGCGTTCAACAGAGTGCAGGAAAAATATATTCCGCTAAAAGGAAAGAACAAACTAAACAATAATGAGACTCCATGGATGAATGAAGCCATAAGGGAACAATTAAGTGTAAGGAAAGAGGCATACATTAAGTACATAGACAGCAGTGGAGTGCATGATAAGGGAGAATATGAAAAGATTAGGGGAGAAGTCAAAAAAAATTAGGGAGGCAAAGAGGAACTATGAAATTAAATTATCAAGGAACATAAAAGAAAATAGTAAAATATTTTATAGGCACATCAATAAAAAAAGGAAGGTTGGGATGGAAATAGGGCCATTAAGGGATAGACAGGATAATACCGCAGGTAACGATAGAGAGATGGCAGAAATATTAAATCATTATTTCACTTTGGCATTTACCAAGGAGATAGAACAGGTGGACATGACATTGGATGATGAGATTAGTAATGAAATAAGTGCATTTAAAATAAAAAAAGGGGATGTATTAAATAAACTAATCAAACTCAAAGAGGATAAAACCCCAGGTCTGGATGAATTGCATCCACGCATTTTAAAAGAATCTAGGGAAGAGATAGCAGAGGCATTACTATGTATATTTAATAATTCATTAGAAAAAAGTGTAGTGCCAGAGGACTGGCGGCTAGCTAACATAATACTGATATTTAAGAAGGGAGATAGAACATGTCCAGGGAATTATAGACCAGTCAGCCTAACATCGGTGGTAGGAAAAATAATGGAATCCCTACTAAAAGAGAAAATAGAAGAACATCTAGAAACCAAAAACATAGTAATGAATAGTCAGCATGGATTTCAAAAGGGAAAGTCTTGCTTGACCAACCTTATTGAATTTTTTGAAGAGGTAACAGAGAGAGTAGACAATGGTAATGCAGTAGATGTAATTTATCTGAATTTTCAAAAGGCCTTCGATAAGGTAGCCCATAATAGACTGATGAACAAGGTCAGAGTCTGTGGAGTCAGGGGACAATTAGCAGAATGGATAGCTGGCTGGCTTCAGGACAGAGAGCAGAGAGTGGGAGTAAAGGATAGTTATTCACAGTGGCAGAAGGTGGGTAGTGGTGTTCCACAAGGATCAGTGCTGGGACCACTGCTGTTCACAATTTATATTAACGATTTAGACTTTGGAATCAAAAACACAATTTCAAAATTTGTGGATGACACCAAATTGGGGGGATAGTCAATACTGAGGAGGACTGCAACAAATTACAGGAGGACATTAATAAACTTGCAGAATGAATAATTGGCAAATGAAGTTCAACACAGATAAACGTGAGGTATTACATTTTGGTAGGAAGAATAGGGAGGTCACTTATCACTTGGAGGGTGCGAATCTAGGTGGGGCAGAGGAACAAAGGGATCTCGGAGTACAAATACACAAATCACTAAAAGTTACAACACAGGTTAGCAAGGCCATAAAAAAAGCAAACCAAGCACTAGGGTTTATTTCTAGAAGTATAGAATTGAAAAGCAGGGAAGTTATACTAAACCTGTATCGATCAAACCTTGGTTAGACCACACTTAGAGTATTGTGTACAGTTCTGGTCGCCATATTATAAAAAGGATATCGAGGCACTGGAGAGGGTGCAGAGAAAATTTACAAGGATGATACCAGAAATGCAAGGGTATACATATCAGGAAAGGATGAAGTTCAATGAAGGGATGAAGGGTCTCTTTGCTCTTGAAAAAAGAAGGCTGAGGGGTGACCTAATAGAGGTCTTTAAGATTCTGAAAAATGTTGATAGAGTGGATACAGAGAGAATGTTTCCACTTGTGGGGAAGAGCATAACTAGAGGTCATCAATATAAGATAGTCACCAAGAAATCCAATAAGGAATTCAGAAGAAACTTCTTTACCCAAAGAGTGGTGAGAATGTGGAACTCGCTACTACAGGGAGTGATTGAAGTGAATAGTGTGGATGCATTTAAGGGGAGGCTAGACAAGCATATGAGGGAAAAGGGAATAGAGGGTTATGGTGATAAACTTAGATGAGGAAAGACAGTAGGAGGCTCATGTGGAGCATAAACGCCGGCATGGACTGGTTGGGCCAAATGGTCTGTTTCTGTGCCGTATATCCTATGTAATCCTATATAAATGGCTGACCCCTTATCCTGAGACTATGATCCTTAGTTCTAGACCCTCCAGCCAGGAGAAACAGCCTCTCAGCATCTACCTTGTCAATTCCCCCTCAGAATTTTATACGTTTCAATGAGATCACCTCTCATTCTTCTAAAGTCCATTATAAAGGATGTAATAGCAGAGCACTTGGAAAAAAGTGATTGGATCGGACAAAGTCAACATGGATTTACAAAAGGTAAATCGTGCTTGACTAATCTACTGGAATTTTTTGAGGATGTAACTGGTAAAATAGATAAGGGAGAACCAGTGGATGTGGTGTATTTGGATTTTCAAAAGGCTTTTGATAAGGTCCCGCATAAGAGATTAGCGTGTAAAATTAAGGCACATGGGATTGGGGGCAAGGTATTGACTTGGATAGAGAACTGGTTGGCAGACAGAAAGCAAAGAGTTGGAATAAACGGCTCTTTTTCCGAGTGGCAGGCAGTGACTAGTGGGGTACCGCAGGGATTGGTCCTTGGACCACAGCTATTCACAATATATATTAATGATCTGGACGAGGGAACTAGATGTAATATCTCCACGTATGCAGACGACACAAAGCTGGGTGGGCGTGTGTGCTGTGAGAAGGATACCGAGAAACTCCAGTATGATTTGGACAGGTTGGGTGATTGGGCAGAAGCATGGCAGATGCAATATAACGTGGATAAATGCGAGGTTATCTACTTTGGTGTCAAAAACAGAAAGGCAGATTATTATCTGAATGGCAATAGATTGGGAGAAGGGGAAGTGCAACGAGACCTGGGCGTCCTTGTGCACCAGTCGCTGAAAGTAAGCATGCAGGTGCAGCAGGCGGTTAAGAAGGCAAATGGTATGTTGGCCTTCGTAGCGAGAGGGTTTGAGTACAGGAACAAGGATGTCTTGCTGCAGTTGTACAGGGCCTTGGTGGGACCACATCTTGAGTATTGTGTGCAGTTTTGGTCGCCTTATCTGAGGAAGGATGTTCTTGCCATGGAAGGAGTGCAGCGAAGATTCACCAGGCTGCTACCTGGGATGGCAGGAATGACTTATGAGGAGAGAGTGAGTCGATTGGGCTTGTACTCGCTGGAGTTTAGAAGAATGAGAGGGGAATCTCATCGAAACTTATAAAATTCTAACAGGACTAGACAGACTAGATGCTGGAAGGATGTTCCCGATGGTCAGGGAGTCCAGAACCAGGGGTCACAGTCTAAAGATAAGGGGTAAGCCATTTAGGACAGAGATGAGGAGGAATTTCTTCACCCAGAGAGTGGTGACCCTGTGGAATTCGCTACCAAAGAAGGCAGTAGAGGCCAATTAATTAAATATATTCAAGAAGGAGTTGGATATATTTCTTAAGGCTAAAGGGATCAAGGGATATGGAGAGAAGGCAGGAACAGGGTACTGAATTTGGATGATCGGCCATGATCTCATTGAATGGCGGAGCAGGCTCGAGGGGCCGAATGGCCTACTCCTGCTCCTATCTTCTGTTTCTATGTTCCAGACCTGCCTGGCAATGGTACAAAGAAGAGTATTGTGCTCCCACTATCAAGTTGCTCATCAATGTTCACTAACCAAGCATTGACATAAAGGATAGTTAGTTAAGTGGAGTGGTGGAAGGCTGCTGGTGCTGTAGAATTGTACCCTTAAGGATTGGGGATTTCAGAAGAAGACAAAGGGGGAAAAAATCAGAAGGAAAACTGGAGGAGGAGAAAAAAAAGTTCAATAAAGCAATAAAATGGCACCATCTTGAAAAATTGCTAGGTAAACTTTATTCCTTTGTTTACAAACCCAAGGTGTGCTGATATCATAAATTGTGTTAAAATGCTTTGTATCATGCTGCTAGTTCAGACGGCTATATGAGACATACTCATATAGCTGCTCCCCATCCCAAACAAGAAGTTAGCCAAGCACTTTTTTTATCTACAGTACTTTGAGCACTCTTTTGGGATTTATTAGAAGCTAGATACTTAGGATTTTGAACTATAAATAGAAAATGATAGAGATACGTGACTTGGGTTACACAAATCGCTAGGTACTCAGAATTTTATCCTGGTTTTATCCAGATGTTCCAGAAAATCTCAGTGCTGACTCACCAGATACATTACCCTCATCTCCCTCCTAGTGAAGTCCCTCTGGAATGTTCTTAGTTATCAAAAAAAATGTTTGATTAGCAGAAATATAAAATATCACAGAAAATTCAGTTTTGAGGAAATCATCTGCGTAGAGAGATTGTTCAAAAAAAATCAAAAAATCAAAATCAACTTTTATTGTCATTGTTAGTGCACAAGTGCAGTACAACGAAATGTAGGCTTGCGGCTCCCGAGAGTGTACATTTGGATTAAGACATTTAAACATTCAACATACATTTGGCTTGTAGTATATTAACATAAACATAACCATAATAAAGTGCATTGGCAGATGTGCAAGCTTTAGAGTTTATTTGTGGAGTTCAGTAGGATGACAGCCCTGGGAAAGAAGCTGTTCCTAAATCTGGTCGTACGGGTGCGAATGCACCTGTAGCATCTCCCAGGTGGCAGGAGGGCGAACAGACTGTGGCTGGGGTGGGTAGGGTCTTTGATGATGGACCGTGACCTCCGTAGACAGCGTTTCTGGTATATGTGCTCTATGGTCGGTAGCCGGGTGCCGGTAATGCGTTGGGCAGTTTTGACTACACGCTGCAGGGCTTTCCGGTCATAGTAGCTACAGCTGCCATACCATACTGTGATACAGTTTGTCAGGATGCTCTCTATAGTGCAGCGGTAAAAGTTGGAGAGGATCAGGGGTGACAGGTTACATCCCTTCAGCCTCCTTAGGAAATATAGGCGCTGCTGGGCCTTCTTCACCAGAGAGGAGGTGTTGAGGGACCAGGAGAGGTCTTCCGTGATGTGGACTCTGAGGAACTTAAAGCTGTCCACCCTTTCCACCACAGCCCCATTGATGTGGATGGGGGTGTGACTTCCGCCTTTGGACTTCCTGAAGTCCACAATGATTTCTTTGGTTTTCTTGATGTTAAGGGCCAGGTTGTTATCGGCGCACCACTTCACGAGATGCTGGACCTCCTCCCTGTAGGCTGACTCATCATTGTTGGTGATCTGGCCTACTACCATGGTGTCATCCGCAAACTTGATGATGGTGTTGGAACCATTAACAGCCACACAGTCGTGGGTGAAGAGGGAGTAGAGGAGGGGGCTCAGCACACATCCTTGTGGGGCCCCCGTGTTCAGGGTCAGGGGGGGGGAGGTGTGGTTACCTAATTTGACAGACTGGGGTCTGTTTGTTAGGGAGTCCAGGGTCCAGTTGCAGAGGGAAGTATTCAGGCCAAGAGTTTGGAGTTTGGTGGCCAGCTTGTTGGGGACAATAGTGTTGAATGCTGAGCTGTAGTCTATGAACAGCATTCTGATGTAGGTCTCCTTACCATCTAGGTGATTCAGTGCCGAGTGTAGAGCAGTTGTGATTGCATCCTCCGTTGATCTGTTTGCACGATAGGCAAACTGGTGTTGGTCAAGAGAGGCAGGAACACTGGCTTTGATGTGGGCTAAGACCAGTCTCTCGAAACACTTCATTATGATGGGTGTGAGTGCGACAGGTCGATAGTCGTTCAGGCACGTCACAGCCGTTTGTTTTGGCACAGGAATAATGGTAGCGGTCTTGAAGCACGTAGGGACTACTGCCTGGGCCAATGACAGATTGAAGATGGCGGTGAAGACATCAGCCAGCTGATCAGCACATTCCTTGAGTACCCGTCCAGGGATGCTATCCGGTCCAGCAGCCTTTCGTGTGTTCACTCCGCGTAGAACACCCCTTACGTCGGAGGTCGACAGAGTGAGCACCTGGTCTTCCGGGGGTGGCAAGGCTTTGGTAGCCGGCTCCCTGTTGTCCCTGTCGAAGCGAGCGTAGAAGTTGTTAAGCTCCTCCAGAAGGGAGGCATCGCTAACTGGGGGGCTGGTGTTTTTGCCCTTGTAGTCAGTGATGGACTGGATGCCTTGCCACATGCGCCGGGGGTCCGAGTTGTTGCGGAAGTGATCCTCTATCCGCAGTGTCTGTTTCCTTTTGGCAGTCCTGATCCCCTTTTTTAGGGTTCATTTGAGGGTTAGTCTTTGGCCAGTAGTTGGGGGTAAGTCCGTTTTTTTCCCCCCACAGAGAGCTCCGTCTGCATTAGACTGCCTATCAGTATGTACTTTGCAGGTCTGGGTCCTATATTACATCCAGTGTTTATTTTATTTGCTATTTCAGTGTAACAACAAGGAGTCATTACACCACTCAGGTCTGGGTGGAATATATGAATAGAATGGGATGTTCCTTTATTCTGAAAATTAAGCATAATCACAGATAACTTCCTCTAATCTTTGTTTGAAGGGGTGAAGTGGTCCAATGATGAAAAAGTTAATTATCTCCTAGTATGATTCCTAGGGTTTGAAATTATTTCCTTATATTCATAACCATGTAGTAACTTTTTTGCACTGATTCTTCACCATACCATTGGGAGTGTGAGATTTTTAGCACTTTAACAAGATGAGATGCAGTACATTGTATGCACAACAATGAGCCAATCAAGATGCGCTGGGCTACTTGCTAACAAGGCTCTGAACAGCTTTAAGTCATATGGGAGGAGATAGCTGAGAGGGTCAACGTAATGTCACAAACCAAGTGCACTTGGGATGAAAGGAGGTGTCTGACCTGAGCAGAACTGCAAAGGGTCAACAAGCAATCATACTGTGAATTGTTCTACTACAAGATCAGAAGATAAATATGGATGAGGAAGGCCTAATCCATCCAGAAAGACATCATCAAGATATCCAATTGTTACATAAATTCTTCCAGGGGGGTTTTGCCTCCACTGCTCTACCCAGAAGTCCATTCCATGTGTTGATCACTCTTTGCATGAAGAAGGATTTACGGACATCAGGCCTAAATTTATACGAAAGCAAAATACTGTGGATGCTGGAAATCTGAAATAAAAACAGAAAATGCTGGAAATATTCAGCAGGTTAGGCAGCATCTGTGGAGAGAGAAACAGAGCTAACGTTTCAGGTCTGTGACCTTTCATCTCGAGGTCAAATATGACACCAAGGTTGCGAACAGTCTGGTTCAGCCTCAGACAATTGCCAGGGAGAAGAATGGAGTCAATGGCTAAGGAATGGAGTTTGTGGCGGGGACCAAAGACAATGGCCCCGATTTTCGGGCAGCCGTCGGGCGGCTTTTCATGCGGCCGTGGTCCGAAAATCGCAGAAAAGGCGGGTCGGGACCCCCCCCCCCGCCTGATTCCCCGCCCCGTCCGACTTTCGGACTGCCGTTTTCACGCGCCCCGCTTCAGTCCCGCCCGCCGCTGGCGGGAATGGTCATCGGAGCACTAACAAGCAATTATCTGCTTGTTGAAGTGGATTTTCCCGCGCCGTTGCGACTTTGGGGCTTTCCCCACCTGAAACCCGCCTGCAGAGAACCCCGCCGATGAGAGCTGGCGTGAAAACAGCTGGCTTGCTTGCTTGCAGCAGCAGGTCGCTGAGGGCTGAAGATATTTAAAGAGGCAGCATTTGCAGGCTGCAGGACCTTGTTGATCAAGGCTTGGGGGAACTTTTTGAAGCCTTAGGAGCAGCTGCAGAAAGTTGGAGCCTCTCACACTTCTTCAGTGTGAGCTCCTGGGAAGCCCCTCTCACCACCCTAACTCAGGACCACCTCAACCGAGGCATCTGCTAGAAGCATGGGAGGCCTTTGGCACCTTCCCTTCCTGGCATTAGAGGATCTCCAACAGCAGAGGTGGCAGCAGCAGAACCAGGAACAGCAGGATGATTACCAGGAGCACCAGGCTGCTGCTCACTCACCTGAAGCTGCACAAGCCAGAAGGGGCCAGCGCTTGGAAGTGGCTTGAGAGCACCTTGCTGCGCTTTAGGGGGCCAGTGGAACCCGTTTCTGCACTGGCAGTCCTACTCAGAAGGACTTCCATGAAGATCTGGTTTCTCTGTTCAACAGATGGCCAACGCTCCTCAAGAGATGTCATTCTCTTATGAACACTCACCATGTTTTCCGTATGCTGGCGAGTTATCTCCTCCATGGAGGTTGCCAACCTTTCCATGGTGCTGTGTTCATGCACCAATGACTCCACAAAGGCTCTGCTCATGGTCGCTCTGGACTCCTCCATTCGCTCCACACTCGCAGCGACCCTGGAGACAAAACCTGCCAGAGACTCCTGCATCTGTGCATGGAGATCCATCACCTCTTCTCTTGCGGATGGACCCAGAGGCAGAGGGTTGAGGTGCAGCGCAGCTGAGCTGAGCTGGCAGAGCCCTGCGCCCTCCGACGAGGACTCTCCACTGCTGTCCCTGTCTCCAAAATCTGCTGAGGCTCACTTGTGAGCTGTGAAACACCAGGTGACAACACTACTCTATGTCCCAAAGGTCCCCCCGAGGTGTGAGTGTCTGCGCTGGTGCTGTGCCCTCAGAGGTTGGAGCTTCCTCTGAGGAGTCTGGCTGCACAGCCTCTTCCTCCTCCACAGTGAGGACAGGGCTCTGGATGGTACTGTGGGGGAGTAAAGGAAGGAGATAGAGATGTAATGCCAAGGTTCTTCTGGTGACTCCCAGCGAGTTGGCATCTGCTGACAGCTGCATCCATGCAGCCTTGGTCTCAGTGGGAGGCCTCTTCCTGCCTGACCTAGGGAAGAGGACCTCCCTGTGGGCCCTAACCCCATCCAATAATGCCTGCAGTGAGGCTTCGTCAAATTTGAAGGCAGCTCGGGGTCTGGCACTGGCCACAGCTGCTGCAGGCTCCTCTGCCATCCTGTATGGTTCGTTTGGAAGCCTTCAGAGGATGCAGTGCTTGCTATGGACCTTGAAAGCACCACGAATGATGACATCATACTGTGGGGATTTCTGACTCGATTTAGACAATTAGCAAGGCTTCCCACATGCTGGGAATTAATTGGCCAATTGAGGGAAAATTGCGTGGGGCTGGCTGACACTTTTTTATGTGTGTCAGAAACCCCACATTCGGGGAAATCCGACCATTTCCCACACAAGCCGAAAATCTGGACCAATGACTTCGGTCTTCCCAATATTTAATTGGAGAAAATTTCTGCTCACCCAGTACTGGATGTCGGACAAATAGTCTGACAATTTCGAAACAGTGGAGGGGTCGAAAGAGGTGGTGGTGAGATAGAGCTGGGTGTCAGCAGCGTACATGTGGAAACTGATGTGTTTTTGGAGAATGTTGCTGAAGGGCAGCATGTAGATGAGAAATAGGAGGGGGGCCAATAATAGATCCTTGGGGGATACCAGAAGTAATGGGGCAACAACAACTTGCATTTGTATAGCACCTCTAATGTAGCAAAACATCCCAAGGTGCTTCACAGGAGTGTTATCAAACAAAATTTGACACCAAGCCACATAAGGAGATATTAGGGCAGGTGACCAAAAGCTTAGTCAGAGAGGTAGGTTCTAAGGAGCGTCTTAAAGGAGGAAAGAGAGGTAGCGAGGTTTAGGAAGGGAAATCTTGAGCTTAGGTCCCAGGTATCTGAATGTTGATAGAACTGAGGCCTTTGTCTTTAGCTACTGGCAGCATTTCTGTATCTGTGTCCTCAATTCCATCAACCTCCTCACAACACTATCATCATCACCCCTTTCCTCTCCATCTTTGACTAGCTCTCCATGTCCCAGCATGTCAATTTCAAAATTCTCATCCTTGTTTTCAGAATCAAGCAATGGCCTAGCCCCACCCTACCTTAGTGATGTCTTCCTATCTTACGTCCCGTGCACATCCTCTACGCTCCTAAACCTTATTCCCTCCGTTCTACCACTATTGTTGCTGTTGCTGCAAGATAGTGTGACTACCCGAGGGGAGTCCATTTCTGCAAACATCAGCAATGTGGTCAGTGTTATGAGAGAGCAGTTCTCCACCCAGGACATTGTCTTTGACTGCTTCAACAACTGTTGTGGAGATTTGAGTATGAGAGAAAGAAGGACTTGCATTTATATGGGAAGACCGAAGCCATTGTTTACGGTCCCCGTCACAAACTTTGTTTCCTAGCCACTGATTCCATCCCTCTCCCTAACATCTGTCTGAGGCTGAACCACACTGTTCGCAACCTTGGTGTCATATTTGACCCTGAAATGAGCTTCCGACCACATATCCGTGGCATAACTAAGACCGCCTATTTTCACCACCGTAACATCGCCCGTGTCCACCCTTGCCTCAGCTCATCCGGTGCTGAAACCCTCATCCATGCCTTTGTTACCTCTAGACTTGACTATTCCAACGCACTCCTGGCTGGCCTCCCACATTCTACCCTACGTAAACTTGAGGTCATCCAAAACTTGGCTGGCCGTGTCCTAACTCGCACCAAGTCCCGTTCACCCATCACCCCTATGCTCACTGACCTCCATTGGCTCCCGGTTAAGCAGCGCCTCCATTTCAAAATTCTCGTCCTTGTTTTCAAACCCCTCCATGGCTTCGCCCCTCCCTATCTCTGTAATCTCCTTCAGCCCCACAACCACCCCCCCCCCAAGATATATGCGCTCCTCTAATTCTGCCCTCTTGAACATCCCTGATTATAATCGTACAACCATTGGTGGCCGTGCCTTCTGTTGCCTAGGCCCTAAGCTCTGGAATTCCCTGCCTAAACCTCTCCACCTCGCTACCTCTCTTTCCTCCTTTAAAACACTCCTTAAAACCTACCTCTTTGACCAAGCTTTTGGTCACCTGCCCTAATTTATCCTTATGTGGCTCGGTGTCAAATTTTTTGTCGTATAATACTCCTGTGAAGCGCCTTGGGATGTTTTACTGCATTAAAGGTGCTATTTAAATACAATTTGTTGTTGTTGTCATTGTTGTTGTTGTCTTTCATGACCAAAGCTCTTTACAGCCAATGAAGTACATTTGAAGTGTAATCACTATTGTTGTGTCAGAAATGTGTCAGTCAATTTGTGCACAGCAAGGTCCATAAACAGCAATGAGATAATGACCAGTTAATCTGTTTTAACGATGTTGATTGAGGGGAAAATATTGGCCAGGAAACCGAGAAGAACTCCCCTGCTCTTCTTCAAAATAGTGCCATGGGATCTTTTGCATCCATCTGGGAAGCCAGATGGGGCCTCGGTTAAACGCCTCATCTGAAAGACAGCACCTCCAACAGTGCAGTGCTCCCTCAATACTGCACTGGAGTGTCAGCTTAGATTTTATGATCAAGTCTCTGCAGTTGGACTCGAATCCACAACCTTCTGACTCAGAGGTGAGAGTGCTAACACTGACACAGCTTAGAATATGCATGGAGGAGGCGCAACATCTGATGCTCCCACTGATGCTGTTGAGATGTTTGGATTAAATTCAAAGACATTTGTAGACAGAATCTAGATAATTATAATGGAGGGGTTCATAGCCCTTGTAACAGTGTGCCTATGTGAGGAGTGAAACTCTGTCCAGGGCATGCATGGAGTAGTGCAGGAACAGGGACTGGCTGTTGTGTCAATGCCAGTTTTGTGCCATGCAGCAGTGACAGGAAGTGCCCTTGAATGTATGCACGTGCCCACAGCAAGCACGTGCCAGGACAGTCCTGGTGCAGATGAGGGACTCTTTGGATCATTAACATAGGGAGGTAGACAGCTATCACATTCCGAAGAAGCGCCAAGGTCACCGCAAGGCAATTCGCCTCATTCCACTCCTTCAGTTCACTTCAGTGACTTACAAGTCATTGAATGTCCTACTAGTTCACAAGAAAAAGGGACTGCACCTCACTACATCTTGTTCAACATATTTATATCACATAGGTTATTGCACTAAAAAAAGAAACAGTATCTGTTCACATTTTGACAACAGTTTTATTTTCATTAGCTTTAAGATAACAGTAAATAGATAATGGACCGAAACAAACAGGTCACTGAATTTTTCCAGGAACATGAATGGGATTTGGCATGAACAGAAATCTTCACTGAGCACCTGACATGCCAATCTCCCAACCTGCACTAGCACCTCTCCTGGAGTTTGTTCCTGCATCTCCTCATCTTCCCAGATTTATGGCTGCTCCTCACCTTTTCCTTTGGAAATCTCTGTCCATGGAAATGTCTTGGAGCATGCAGCACAACATCATAATTTTACCAACCCTATTGAGACATGCTGGATTGTCCAAATGTCAGAAGCTTTGGTTGAACAGGTTAATGTCTGTTTGATGATTGGTCTGACACACCCATGTGTCTCATTGTAGCTGTGCTTGGCTGATGTATGGGGTTGTTGAAAAGATGTGAAAAGCCACAGTTCCAGCACATAGCCATAATCTCTAAGCAGCCAACCTTACAACATTCCTTTCCCTTAGAAGGGTTGAAACATTAATGCTGTTCACTGATGGAGCTACAGCCGTTCCTGTTAATAGAATCATAAAGTCATAGGGGGAAAATTTGGGTTGCTTTGCGCCTCTCGTTAGTGTTGTGTATGTACCTTTAAGAGAGAACTGCTTTTATACTGTAGTACCGGTAGTGACCACACCTGTATATAAAGCCGTAGCAGGCTTCTGTACTTTCAGTTTCCAGCATACCCTCTGTTCAGTAAACACCTGTTATTACCGTTTGATATACCTATCAATTCAGTCCATGAAAAGCGACGAGTTAAGGTAGTAACTATAGGTTTTTATTGGCTAAATAACAGAGCCCACCCTCGTGGGTGATCGGTTCCAACAAGGAAGAATACTAGCCAAGCGGTCACCTTTATACCTGGGCAAGCAGGCGGAGCCATGGGCGGAGTCAGCTGAGGTATGCCTAGGTATAACAGCGTGCGTGGCAAGAGGTAACCTTGTGTAGTGATAACAACAGTGTAAACAGTGATAACAACAGTGTAACAATAGTGAACGGTTGTGAACGGTAACAGTGGTTTACCACATTCACCCCTTGTTTAAAATTGAGTCCGGCGGGGTGAAGTGTACTACCAGTTCGTGTATGTCAGTCTCTCAGGAGGCCTCGTAAGCCTTTCTGATCGGCGCAGCAGCGGCGGCGGTGGTGCAGTATCCGATGTTAATGCTGGTGTCTGCGTGGTCGACGAAGGCTCCTGGGGTTCCGGCATGCCATCTACAGGAGCTGGATTTGGGGGAGTGGTGGGGGGTAACAGTGGTATCTCAGGGGTGCCCGAGGGTGCGAGGTCTCGCAAGGAGACAGTGTCCTCCCGCCCGTCTGGGTATGCCACATAGGTGTACTGGGGGTTGGCATGCAGGATGTCCACCCTCTCGACCAGGGGGTCCATTTTATGGGTCCTCACGTGCTTCCGCAGCAGGACGGGCCCCGGAGAGGTCAGCCATGTTGGTAGCGAGGTTCCCGTAGTCGACTTCCTGGGGAAAACAAACATTCGTTCATGGGGGGTGGCGTTAATGGCAGTGCAAAGCAGTGACCGGATGGAGTGGAGCGCTGCCGGGAGGACTTCCTGCCAGCGAGAGGTTGGGAGGCCCTTAGACTTTAGGGCTAAGAGGACGGCCTTCCAAACTGTCGCGTTTTCTCTTTCCACCTGGCCGTTCCCCCGGGGGTTGTAGCTGGTGGTCCTGCTCGCAGCAATACCTCTCGCGAGCAGGAACTGGTGAAGTTCCTCGCTCATGAAGGATGCGCCCCGGTCGCTATGTATATAGTTCGGGAACCCGAACAAGGCGAAGAGGTCGTTCAGGCATTTGATGACCGTGGTACTGGTCATGTCTGGGCAGGGGATGGCAAAGGGGAAACGGGAGTACTCGTCAATAATGTTGAGGAAGTACACATTACGGTCAGAGGACGGGAGGGGCCCCTTAAAATCAATGCTCAAGCGCTCGAAGGGGCGGGTGGCCTTGATCAGACTTGCTCTGTCCGGCCTATAGAAATGCGGTTTGCATTCGGCACAGGTTTGGCAGTTCCTGGTCATGGTCCTGACCTCCTCGATGGAGTAGGGCAGGTTGCGGGCCTTAATGAAGTGGTAAAGTCTGGTGACCCCGGGGTGGCAGAGGTCGTTGTGGAGGGTCCGCAGTCTATCAACTTGCGCGTTGGCGCATGTACTTCGTGATAGAGCATCTGGGGGGTTGTTGAGTTTACCAGGCCGGTACAAGATATCGTAATCGTAGGTGGAGAGCTCAATTCTCCACCTCAAGATCTTGTCGTTCTTGATTTTGCCCTTCAGCTTGTTATTAAACATAAAAGCAACCGAACGCTGGTCGGTGAGGAGGGTAAATCGTTTGCCTGCCAGGTAATGCCTCCAGCGTCGTACCGCCTCCACAATCGCCTGGGCCTCCTTCTCGACAGAAGAGTGTCGGATCTCAGGGCCCTGGAGGGTCCTTGAGAAGAAGGCCACAGGTCTCCCCGCCTGGTTAAGGGTTGCAGCTAGGGCGAAGTCGGATGCATCGCTTTCCACTTGGAAAGGGATGGACTCATCCACTGCGTGCATTGTGGCCTTCGCAATGTCTCCTTTTATGAGGGAGAAGGCTGCGCCTGCTTCTGCTGTCAGGGGGAAGGAGGTGGACTTCATGAGGGGTCTGGCTTTGTCCGCATAATTCGGCACCCATTGGGCATAGTAAACGAAGAGCCCCAGGGTTCTCTTCAGCGCCTTTGGACAGTGGGGAAGGGGAAGCTCCATGAGGGGGCGCATTCTTTCGGGGTCGGGGCCGATGACTCCATTCTCTACTACGCAGCCGAGGATGGCAAGGCGCGAGGTGTTAAACACACATTTCTCCTTATTGTAAGTGAGGTTCAGCCGTTGGGCCGTACGGAGGAATTTCTCCAGATTAACATCATGGTCCTGCTGGTCGTGGCCGCAGATGGTGACGTTATCTAGATAAGGGAACGTGGCCTGCAGCGCGTTCTGGTCGACCATCCGGTCCATCTCCCTTTGGAAGACCGAAACCCCGTTGGTGACGCCGAAGGGAACCCTAAGGAAGTGGTAGAGGCAGCCATTCGCCTCGAAGGTGGTATACTGGCAGTCCTCAGGGCGGATAGGGAGTTGGTGATAGGCCGACTTGAGGTCGATGGTGGAGAATACCCGGTACTGTGCAATCTGGTTGACCATATCAGATATGCGGGGAAGGGGGTATGCGTCCAGCTGGGTGTACCGGTTTATGGTTTGGCTGTAGTCGATGACCAGGCGGTGTTTATCGCCGGTCTTAACGACTACGACCTGGGCACGCCAGGGGCTGGTGCTCCCCTCGATGATGCCCTCCTTCAGGAGTCGCTGCACCTCAGAGCTAATAAAAGCTCTGTCCCCGGCGCTGTACCGCCTGCTCTTGGTAGCGATGGGTTTACAGTCACGGGTGAGGTTAGCGAACAAGGAGGGGGGCGGGACTTTGAGGGTGGAGAGGCCGCAGGTGGTACGCGGCGGGCGGTTTAAATTTTGCTGGTTGCAGACTGTGAGTGGGGGGAGGGATCCACCGTAAGCCAAAGTGACACTTTGAAGGTGGCATTGGAAATCCAGCCCTAGTAGGACGGCAGCGCAGAGCTGGGGCAGGACGAGAAGTTTAAAGTTTTTATATTCCGTGCCCCTAACCGACAGGGTCACCACACAGTAGCCGCTGATGTCTGTTGAATGGGACTTCGCCGCCATCGAGATCCGATGGCGCGTTGGCCGGACAGTGAGGGAGTAGCAGCTCACCGTGTCTGGGTGAATAAAACTCTCCGTGCTTCCGCTGTCGAACAGGCAGGTCGTGGCGTGGCCGTTTACTTCGATGTCCATCATGGACTTGGACAGATGATGCGGGAGAGCTTGGTCAAGCGTGACGGAGGCCAGTGTATGGCTGAGTGAGCTGCTGTAGTCTGTAGGTGAGGCGGTGGTCGGGTCTGGAGACAAAACGGCGGCCGAGTGCGGCGAACAAAATGGCGGCGCCCATGACGCGGATCCCCACGAAGTTGGACAAAATGACGGAGAAGATGGCCGCCCCCACAACTCACATGAGGCACTGCTGGCGTCTGTGGCCTTGATCAAAGATGGCCGCCCCCACGACTCACATGAGGCAATGCTGGCATCTGTGGCCTTGATCAAAGATGGCTGCCCCCACAACTCACATGAGGCACTGCTGGCGTCTGTGGCTTTCCCCCTGCAGGCGTTTACGAAGTGGCCTTTCTTTTTGCAGCCGGAGCAGGTCGCGTTCCTTGCAGGGCAGCGCGCCCTTTGATGTCTCGCCTGGCCACAGAAGAAGCAGCTGGCGGCCCAATCGTGGAGGTCCGCTGCCACAACAGGTCCCGGGGGTGGCGGGCCCGATCGATTCCAGGACACCGACGCCATAGTAGGTCCCAGGGGCGGCGGTGCGAGGGGTATTGCGGTCGGAGTCGGGCCCGAGTCCCAGGGTCGCGCAGCACTGTACCTGGAGTACGCCTCGAGGTCCCGATGGGCCACTTCCAGGGAGCGAGCGAGGGCTGCAGCTGTTTTTAATTCGAGGTCCTTTGATTCGAGCAGTCTTTGCCGTGAATAGTCGGACCGAAGGCCTTTCACGAAGGCATCGTGGATATTTCCTTCAGTATGTTCTGCAGCCGTTACAGCTTTAAAGTCACAGTCCCTGCCGAGTGTTTGTAGCGCCCGTAAAAATTCATCTACAGACTCTCCTGGCTGTTGTGAGCGGGATCTTAGGAGATGTCTGGCATACATTGAATTTACTGGGCTCCGGTACTGCTCTTTTAGCAGGTTGAGGGCGTCCTCGTATGTAGCAAGGTCCCGGATGAGTGCAAATACTTTAGGGCTCACCTGGGCGGTCAGAACTCTTAGTTTGGATTACGGAGGCACGCCGGAGGCTCCCAGGTAGGATTCGAAACAGCTCAGCCAGTGTTCGAAGTCGAGGGCTGAATTCGCTGCCTGTGGGTTTAGATCCAGGTACGGCGGTCGGAGGGCTCGCAGCCAGGTCGGCTGCTGGGGCTGTTGTAGCTGGCCGTTTGGCTGGGGCTGTTGTAGCTGACCGTTTGGCTGGTCGTTTGGCTGCTCCGGTCCATACATTTCAAAATTTAGCCAATAAAATTGATATACCTATCAATTCAGTCCATGAAAAGCGACGAGTTAAGGTAGTAACTATAGGTTTTTATTGGCTAAATAACAGAGCCCGCCCTCGTGGGTGATCGGTTCCAACAAGGAAGAATACTAGCCAAGCGGTCACCTTTATACCTGGGCAAGCAGGCGGAGCCATGGGCGGAGTCAGCTGAGGTATGCCTAGGTATAACAGCGTGCGTGGCAAGAGGTAACCTTGTGTAGTGATAACAACAGTGTAAACAGTGATAACAACAGTGTAACAATAGTGAACGGTTGTGAACGGTAACAGTGGTTTACCACACCGTTCTCCTGTAGTCCGTGTGTTATTGATACGCGGACACTACAGTGGCGACGAGCAGGTTCGAACTCACCTGCAGTACTGCATCACCTCACGGGGATCCATCCCTGAAAGGAAGCTTCTTGGAGGTCGAAGCCAGAGCAACGGACGTCGACCGTGGGCAACCGCCCAGTGATCCATCGGAGTTCAGTGAATCGCAGGGGAAGCTGTGGAGAGCTGGGCTTGGCTCCCCAGTCAAGGTGTTCCAGCAAATCGTGCTGGTAGCAGGTAGTGCGCTGACCCTTCCGGATTGCGGCGGGCTTGAGCTCGATCGAGCGGCTCTGCAAGGGGGCCGTGCAGCGTTGTCGGGAAGGAAAAGCAAGAGAGAGGGTGGAGCGCACAGGGCGCGGTCGGTGCTCAAGAGCCGGGCAGCGTTAAAGAAAATAAAAAGAGGGGAAGGAAAAGAGATGTGCAGTGGACAGCGTCGAAGAAGAATAAAACTAAGGAAATTAATTAACAAAAGAGAGACGCGCCGAAGCCGCGGGGCGCCGCCATTACTATTTAGAACGCTAGGAGCAGCATTGGCAGCAGGGGGAAGAAGGAAAGCGTGGGAGGCACCATTTTAATCCATTGGGGAAGAAGGAAAAGCGCAGGAGGCGCCATTTTAAACCACCCAAGATGCCGAAGAGTGGCAGTATCACTGCTTTCGACAACGAAATAGAAGACTGGACCACGTATGTGGAAAGAATTGAAGTGTACTGCAAGGCAAATGAGGTGGCTGATGAAAAGAAGGCGTCGGTATTATTAAATTTGATGGGCGCGAGAACGTACGGCCTATTGCGGAATTTAATTACCCCAGCTAAGCCAATGGAGAAAAGCTTGGAAGAGATTGTCAATATCTTACAGGAACATCTAAACCCTACACTGCTGCTGATAGCAGAAAGATTCAAGTTCCATAAAAGAAACCAGCACAAAGATGAGAGTAATGCTGACTATCTTACGGAACTACGCAAGTTATCGAAGCACTGCCAGTTCAGAGCAGGACTGGCAGATACCTTAAGGGATAAGTTTGTCTGCGGGCTCCAGAGTGAAGGAACCCAGAAACGACAACTTTCGGAAAAGGACCTTACGCTAGAAAAGGCTTTCAGCGTGGCAGTATCCTACAAAGCAGCAGCACGGGGAGCTGCGGAAATACAACAGAAACCGCAAGAATATAGCACCAACGAAATGGCATATGGAGCAGAAAAGTGCTTTCGCTGCGGCAGAACAACCCATGACCAGAAGGATTGCTGGTTTAAGGACAAAGTATGCAGGCAATGTGGAAAAGTGGGACACATAGCACGAGTCTGCAGGTCGGGAAAGAAAACCAACACTAAAAGAACTACTAAGGAGAAGTACAAGAAAGTAAAAAAAATGACAGACAGTAGTTCAGAAGATCAGGAGAGTGATAATGACTCCGGGAGCAGGAGACTAAGTTGTCTAAAGTTACACAATGTGATCGCAAAGGAGGATCACCGAACCATTTGGGTCACCCTCATGATAGCAGGGTCCCAAGTAAAGATGGAATTGGACACAGGATCAGCCCTAACAGTCATGAATCGATGAGACTACGAGCGGCTATTCTCACACATACCCTTGAAGGACACGTCCATTGTATTGAAGACATATACGGGGCAAAAAGTCTACCCCAGAGGAAAAATAAGGGTGCCCGTTAAATACAACGGCAAGGAAACGCAGAAACTGTATCTATATATACTACAAGATGGAGGACCACCATTATTGGGACGTGAATGGATCCGAAAAATACAATTGGATTGGCATTCCATTCAGGCGCTAACTGTGGCTGACAAAAAGGATGACGACGTCACACCTGGACGACTGTCAAAAATTCTAACTGATGTGAAAGAGGTGTCCCAGCAAGGACTTGGGACTCTAAAAGGTGTAACGGCAATGATAAAAATTGAAGATAACGCAAACCCAAAATGTTTTAAGGCCAGACCAGTACCGTATGCGATCCGCCCAGCCGTTGAAGCAGAGCTGGAGAGTCTGGAGCGTTCGGGTGTGCTGTCCAAGGTGGACTGGAGCGAGTGGGCCACACCCATCGTTCCTGTAATGAAGAAATCATTGAGCAGCACGCCTGGGGAGCCGAAGAAGGTTCGCATCTGTGGGGACTTTAAGGTAACTGTGAACCCAGTCCTGCACACAGTACAATATTCACTTCCGCGGATAGAAGATATTTTTGCCTCACTATCTGGAGGGAAACGCTTTACGAAGATTGATCTGGCCCAAGCGTATCTACAAATGGAGGTAGAAGAAGCAGCTAGGAAATACCTCACGATAAACACTCACAAAGGTCTTTACCAGTACAACCGACTGGTATTCGGGGTAGCATCAGCTCCGGCTATTTGGCAGAGGGCGATGGAACAAGTCCTGCAAGGGATCCCGGGGACCCAGTGTTATTTGGACGACATCCTGGTTACGGGCGAAAATGACAGTGAACACCTTGCCAACCTGGAGCAGGTGCTCACTAGATTACAAGAATATGGGCTACGAGCCAACCGCCCCAAATGCGAGTTTTTCAGGAAACAAATCTCGTATTGTGGCCACGTGATTGATGCAGAGGGGTTACATAAGTCCCCAGACAAGATTGAGGCAGTAGTCAAGGCTCCAGCACCGGAAAATGTGTCGCAACTGAGGTCGTTCCTCGGGTTGGTGAACTACTACCATAAGTTCTTGCCAAATTTATCTACAATTCTGCACCCACTGAATGCCCTGCTGCAAACTGGAGTAGCATGGAAATGGAGTGATGAGTGTAAGCATGCCTTTCAGAAATGTAAATGCCTAATCACTTCAAAAGAAGTATTGGCCCACTACAATCCAACACTACCGATTCGGTTGGCATGTGATGCGTCTCCCTACGGCATTGGAGCGGTGCTGTCACACAAATTCCTTGACGGTTCAGAGAGGCCAATAGCCTTTGCGTCGCGCTCGTTAACCTCAGTCGAGCGTAACTACGCCCAGATTGACAGGGAGGCCCTCAGCCTGGTGTGGGGGGTGAAGAAGTTCAATCACTATCTGCACGGGCAGAAATTCACCCTACTGACTGATCACCAGCCTCTTGTCTCCATTTTTAACCCAAAGAAGGGCGTTCTGGTGATGACGGCGCAACGGCTGCAAAGATGGTCCCTTTTTCTAGGGGCACATCAATACGACAGAGTACAAGGGTATGAAACAGCATGGAAACGCTGATGGGCTGTCGCACCTGCCGTTGCCTACGGTGGAGGAAGCACCTGCAGTGGACCCTGTTGAGATATTCCATTCGACCATAGTCGAATGTCTACCTGTTACAAACTCAAGTATAGAGAAGGAAACCCGAAATGACCCAACACTCTCTCGGGTCTATGATTTGACGGTGAAGGGATGGCCAGCACATGGCGACTCACTGTTGCCAGCATTCTCGCCAAGGAGAGAACAGCTGTCAGTGTGCTGGGGGACCTTGATGTGTGGATCCCGAGTGGTAATTCCACCCAAGTTGAGAGATAGAGTGCTCAATGAGCTTCATGAGGGTCATCTGGGAGGGGTAAAAATGAAGAGCCAAGCCAGGGCGTTTGTGTGGTGGCCGGGAATCGATAAAGAAATCGAGGAAATGACCAAGAGATGCACAGGATGCCAGAATGTCCAAAACGCTCCACCAGAGGCCCCGCTACACCCATGGGAGTGGCCCTCATCTCCATGGCAACGGGTACACATTGATTTTGCTGGTCCATTTATGGACTCAATGTTTTTAATCGCCGTGGATGCACATTCGAAATGGCCAGAGGTCATCAAAATGTCCTCCACCACCACGGAGAAAACTATTGCAGTCCTATGGACCATCTTCGCCAGGAATGGCTTGCCAGAACAGATTTGCTCCAACAATGGACCACAGTTTGTGTCCGAGGATTTCCGGAGGTTTTTGAGGAATAATGGGGTAAAGCATTACACATCTGCCCCATATCATCCAGCCACAAATGGATTGGCTGAGAGGTTTGTTCAGACCTTTAAAAAAGCAATAAAGGCGATGTATAATGACAACATACCACTACAACACAAGGTGGATAATTTCTTGTTTGCTTACCGGAATGCGACACATGCAGTCACCAACCAAACTCCAGCCATAATGTTCTTTAACCGAAGGTTAAGATGTCGCCTGGATTTGCTCAAACCAAACATAAGACGAGATGTTGAGGATAAGCAATTCCAGCACATCAATGAGAAGCCAACCAGGAGCTTCAAGATAGGGCAACCAGTCTTGGCCCGCGACTACCGAACAGAAAAATGGCAGCCAGGAACGATATGCACACAGCAGGGACCACTAATGTACACAGTGGACGTTGGAGAGAGCATCGTGAGACGCCATGCTGACCAGATTCTAGAGTCACAGGAACAAGTCAAACCCATACCACGAGCATGCGCACCTGGTGATGAACCCGAAGTACAGATTGCGTCTACCTCAGAATCAGTGGTATTGGAAGCTGACGAACCAACCAATGACAATGAGCCAGAATCGACTCCGCCGCAAGAACAGGATACTCGAGAAAGGCGCTATCCAGACAGGATCAGGAAGCCTCCTCAAAGACTGAATTTATAAATGATTACTTCAGCTGATGTATATAGTGCAGCGAAAATTGTAATTGTAATTAGTTATTATTTAATTGTTAAATGAATGTTATGTACTGTTTATCTAAAAGGGGAGGAATTGTTGTGTATGTACCTTTAAGAGAGAACTGCTTTTATACTGTAGTACCGGCAGTGACCACACCTGTATATAAAGCTGTAGCAGGCTTCTGTACTTTCAGTTTCCAGCATACCCTCTGTTCAGTAAACACCTGTTATTACCGTTCTCCTGCAGTCCGTGTGTTATTGATACGCGGACACTACAGTTAGCACCCGGGGGGGGGCGCTAACCGGACGCAAAGCACCTAGCGCCCGGGCGTGGTGCCGTTAACACCTCCCACGAAATTCAACAGGAGGTTAGTGGCAGCGGTAGCCGGTAGCACCCTGCGGCACTGCGCCTCTGCCGATGATGTCATCAACGTGCACAGCGCCCCGCTTGCACCCCAGCCGCAAACTTCAGTTGCGCCCCCTGACCTACCGCCGGACGATATGTCCGACAGAGTTAGGGTGGTGTTTTTGCGGCCGCGGCGGCGGTAATTATAAAGGCAGGTGCCGGGTGGCCATTTTTTTTGGGCTGCTTGCCAGCACCTGCCCCCTCTCGCCTCCTCCTGCGGGGTGTAGGCCGCGATTGCTCAGCCCGGCACTCCTCTTGAGTGCCGGGCTCCTTTCCCGGCACCCCGCTCCCCGGTGGTCCAGCAGGGCCCCAGTGCGCGCTTTGCTAGGCTCCTCCCCTTTAACCAGTGGAGGAAGGCCTGTAGTACCGCGGCGCTACGTGCCGACGCGCGTGGCGCTGTTGCACGTAGCGCCGTAATATTGAACGGTAGCGCCCCAAGAGGGAGGGGGAGCGCTTCCAGTAGCACCCCGCCTCCTGCCTGGGGTGCTACCACTCAATTTACCGTGCGGGGGCACTAACTTTTTCGGGCTAAAAGTAGCGCCCCAGATAAGTTAACTCCCCAAAGGGGGCGCAACCCAATTTCCCCCCCTAAAATCTTGGAATAATAGAGCACAGAAGGAGGCCTTTCAGCCCATCATGCCTGTGCTGGCTCTTTGAAATCCAATGAGTCCCACTCCCCTGTTCATCCCCCATAGCTCTGAAAATTTCCACCCTTTAAGTATTTATCAATTCCCTTTTGAAAGTTATTATTGAACCTGCTTCCACTACCCTTTCAGACAGTGCATTCCCGATCACAACATTTCACTGCATAAACATTTTGTTTCCTCATGTCGCCTCTGGTTCGTTTGCCAATTGTCTTAAATCTGTGTACTCTGGTTACCGACCCTTCTGCCAGTGGAAACAGTTTCTCATTTACTCTATCAAAAACCCTTCATGATTTTGAACACCTCTATCAAATCTCCCCTTAACCTTCTCTGCTCTAAGGAGAACAACCCCGAATGTAGGGCAGTGCATGATGTGCAGGTGATCAAGTTGCAACATGGGTGCAGTTAATGCAGTCCTGTACCTCAGGGAGTCTGTAATTTTAGAAGAAATGTGCCTGCTGCTCCATCTGCTGTTGTTGTTCCACATTGAAATGAATATGGGTCTCAGTGTCCTGAAACATAGCATCTGTCACCTGTTTGATGGAGCAGTTCACAGCAAACTGGCTGAACCTGAACAGATCTCCTGCACATGGCTGAAAATGACCACGTGGTGAAAAACTTCAAGGCTGTGGAGCCTTTCAGTGCCACTAGTAGTGCCCTGCTAATGCAGGACTGCAACTCTAGGTCCGAGACAAAGAGCTCATATATTTCAGTAATAGCCTCTCTGCTATCCTGGGTGGTGCTCCAGCTGCAGAGGGTATGGACAAGTCCTGTGGGTGTGCCTCCAATTTCTCCTCACTTCCCTTTCCTTACCCCTGTTGCTTCTTGTCCCAACCTTCTTTCACTGTGGCACCGTATGCGGTACCCATGCTGCTAAATAGAGAGAACAAAGTCTCTTTGTACAGTTTAATTCCCCCTGAGGTAGCTTTCTATATCATCGTGTGGCTCCAACACTTTGGTTTCGTTTGACATCATAACTGCCCCATTGGGGTGAAATACATAAAGTTATAGGAGGTAGCTTTAGTTAGTTATAACACCTGACTTTAGCAAAGTATTTACTGTAATGTACAAATAGAGTGGTAATGCCAAGGAGTAATTTTCTGTGATGCATAAAGTGCTGCATTAACTCAAATATGAAAAATGACAAAAGTTTAGGACTCACTCTGTGCGTGTGGTAACTAGTAATTTTGACCACTTATTTTCTATTGTTGTCATCTACAAGTCAACAATTCCATGCAATGCAGCCCCTTTTAATCTCCAACAGTCACTATGCTAAATGACTGTATTGGGGTGATCAGTCAGCACTTTTTTCAGTCAAGTTTCATTTTAAGCCTTGTTAAGACTCAAGACAGCAATATATGCTAAGTGTTCAATTATATGGAGGTATTATTATTAAACTGAAGGGTGATAGACAGTGACAAGGCACTGTTCTTCGCTTTTCACATGCTGATAACATCAAACATTCCCAGCTCAAGTATGTTACAGGTCAAAAGCAATGAATCACGTCATTGGCATTACTGCTGAGTAGGTGCACCAATGGGAAATAGCGCCACTTAGTGGTCTCAATGCAGGCCTTCCATTGTGGTCCCCATGAGGTACATTGCTGAATGATTGTTATTTATTGCTGAATGTTGAAGACTGTTTGGAACTGTGGGCTCACATCTACTGGAAGCTGAGTTGAGGCTATATAGTATAATTTATTTTATTACCCACAAACATTCTGGCAATTGTGGAAATCAAAATCATCCATCTGCCGGTGTTTTAAGCAATTGTAAATGTGCGACCCCCATCTCAGTTGTGTAAGGAAATAGAACTGCCCACATTTTATTGAGTTATACAGTATTTCATTTTTGTGATCTAAGCCTGGGACTTTCTGTGGGCATGTTATAAATGCAGTGATAATGAGTAAGGCTGGGTGTGTGAAGCAATACACCGTTCATCACATGACAGGAGATTGCTGTGGAGGGGAAACAACTTCAGTGCTGAAGATATGAGGTAAGCTTGTTATTGCCAGAGTTATAGATAATAAAGGATAAAGTGCACCACTGTGAAAGAATCATAGAAATTTACGGCACAGAAGGAGGCCATTCAGCCCATCGTGTCTGTGGCGGCCGAAAAAGAGCTACCCAGCCTAATCCCACTTTCCAGCTCTTGGTCTATAGCCTTGTAGGTTACAGCACTTCAAGTGCATATCCAAGTACATTTTAAATGTGATGAGGGTTTCTGCCTCTACCACCCTTTCAGTCAGTGAGTTCCAGACCCCCACCACCTTCTGGGTGAAACAAGTTCTTCTCAACTCCCCTCTAATCCTTCTACCGATTACTTTAAATCTATGCCCCCTGGTTATTGGCCTCTCTGCTGGGGAAATAGGTCCTTCCTATCCCCTCAATCTAGGCCCCTCATAATTTTATACACCTCAATCAAGTCCCCCCTCAGCCTCCTCTGTTCCAAAGAAAACAATCCCAGCCTGTCCAATCTTTCCTCATAGCTAAAATTCTCCAGTCCTAGCAACATCCTTGTAAATCTCCACTGTACCCTCTCCAGTGCAATCATATCTTTCCTGTAATGTGGTGATAATAATAGAGAAAGTACACCGTACTGAAAGGCTCTGGCATTGACGATATCACGTGATCCTGACGTCCATATACATCGGATGTTGCAGCAGAAGCAGATAATACCACTTGCCTGTAATGACAGGCTGTATAGTAGAGCTTTGCAATAGGAAAACATGTGTAAAATAGGCTTTTAGCAGAGGCAGAGGCAGGAATGATGAAGTTGTACTTCTGTGGCTGCGTTACAGTCTCTGAGTGGTACATTACATGACATGAACTTCATGGGACTATCCATTAGCTGAAGGATGCCTATGATTTCCAGAGTTGCTTCCTTAAAAGGGGCATGAGGCTTGAAATATTTTGGAATTGGAAACCCACGGATTATACAGACTCCTACACTGTAAGCAGAAGAATAGCACTGAGATATTGAAAGCAGTAAGAGTAGTGACAGTGTCACACAGCTGCACAGTTTCAGGAACATACTGCATACCAGAACTTTAAGATGCATATTTTTGTGTCAAGGGCTGCTGCTGATCTTAAAGGGGAGCCTAAATGTGTGGTGACCAAGATAATCCTTTACTGATGGAAAGAAAGTGGCTGCAGGGAGAAACATGGGCAAAACTCCTCCCTTCACTGACAATGTCTTGGAGGTTTTACTGCAGGAAAAGGTGCAGCAAAGGAAGACAGTTCTTGACGTAAGAAAACTACTAGGCACTTGGTCTAAGCGTTTTACAACATGGAGATCTAGTTGTGTCCTTCACTAGTTCCTGTTAAGAATGTCCTGCACAAGCTGGGCCCATGCCCAAGTATTTATACTCTCCCTGGACAGTGCCACCTGCAGGCCACTCAGTATTATTCCATAAGTCTTTCTTTCATGAATGACTGATTCATGTCAGTTCTATTTAAGGCTGCAGCTCACCGCTCTGTGAAAGCTGAAGTGTTAACACCACAAAGGTTCAGCAATTAAATGCAATCCTCTGGATTAATCTGGGGTGCTAAATTTCCATGTGGGGCCTGGCGGAGCACTCCTGCTCCTCCTGGCCCACAAGGAAACAATGAAAAATTAAATTTAACTTACCTTTTCGGCCTTCTTCTGGGCGTGCTGCTCCTTCACACCCGGTGTTCCTGGCTAGGCTGGCACTGGGTGCCAAACGCAGCTGTCAGCAGTTAAAATGTAGTCAGGGTCTCAATGACATCATCAAACCCAACTAATGAATTTCAATGAGGCCCAGACCTGCCCGGTTTTTAATGAGGGTCTCGCTGGCTGGCCAGAGCACGCCTGTTAAAATGGCGCTCCTTACAAAAATCAGGTGAGGAGGTCACAGTAAGTTTTTTAACCCTCGCATGCCCCTTTCTCATCAGGTACCGGGTGAGGGGGAGGCGGTTAAAATTGGGGATTAAGTGCTCCCATTCATTCAAAATATTCCTGACTTGCTTCTATTATAGTAGGACTGAATCAGACTAATCTCCTGTTACAGTTTAGTACGATACAGCAGGGTTTTAGTAAAGCTTTTGATAAAGTGTCTCGTGGAAAACTGATGGAGATATTTAGCAGGCTCAGTATTGCCGGAAGCATGCTGAGATAAATCAAATTGTGAGTGGATAATAGGAAAGAGAGGATCTACGTAAATAGTAAGGATTCTGGGTGGAGGGGTGTTATGGGTGGGGTCCAACAAGGCTCGGCGTTGGGACTGGTGCTGAAATGATCTAACAGAGGGTGTCAGTAGCTTCATTTCAAAGAATTCCTGTCAGTGAGCCTGCCTTGGGGGAGGCAGGCAAATCGCTGCTGTAGGCTTCAGACGCCTGCAGCTGTGTAGCATGGCTGGCAGCCTCTAGGGCAGCTGAAATTTTTTTAAATAATTAAAATTGATGTATAGGGAATGTAATCAATTGCCAGTGATCAACCACACTCACTTGGGGCTTTCAAATTGAAATCTTCCTTTCCTATGCCACAGCAGAGCAGTGCACCAGGATCGCATGGGCTTAGTTTGACATTTTTGCCCAGAAATGTGACTCTGTTAAGCTGAATGCAAATTATGCAGTCTGAGTATGTGCAGTGCACCCGATTTCCCAGGTTCTTTCCGCTATCATATAACATATTAAAAAGATGTTACAATGGGACTACAGTGGATCATGAACTGGTCATAATGTAAGCTGCAGCTAAGTCTGTAATATATTAAATTTGCAGTGTATGCCAAGCACTCATAATTCAGGCAGCACCATTCTATGGTGCAGTCATTCCTGCATGTACACACTTCCACCACTAGATGGAGCTTTATATGCTCTGGAAGCTCCAGGTCACCATCACTGTCGACACCCACAGCATCACCTGATCACTCTGAAGGCGTGGCAAAGCCATGGGAGAGCTGCTGGTAAGGGAAACAAAACTAGATTTCAGTGGTGAATTCAGCACCACTCCTGACTATGCTCACTGCAGCGTATTCTAATTGCTTTTCCAGAAAATTGCGCCGTGAATTTGCCACTGGAGGATCAGGAACTACAACGGTCTAACTTATGGCGTGTGTCGTCAATATCGCCATTGCAGCGAATTTCGGACCAATAGATTTTGGAATCATCTGACACATCAGATTGACTCTGAGCAATTTGTGTAACCTACCACATTGCTATTAGGACCCCTTCCACACTACCTCTCACTAAAAAGGTTTATCAGACCTCCCTCAAGTCTTTAGACAAATTCCAAATTTTGGAAGGAGAATCGTGGTTAGTGCTGTTGAACAGTTGCAATTTGTATGGCTGTGTCAACACAAATTTTTTTTAAATGCAACACCTGGTTCCTTAAATGTGCCTAAGCAACCAGATGTGGTCTGGTTTTTCAGCATAAAACTAGGAAGCAGTGCATGAGGACACAAAAGTTAAAGCATTCAGATATGTTGTGATGGGTTTGGTTTATGTTAGTTTGGCTTTGAACAGTTCACATGAGTTACATGACAAGTTACATTTTGCATAAAATTAAGTACTAAATAACGTCACTTCTATTGCAATCCATGTAAAATGAAGTGTGTAGAGTACACCCACATCTGCCTGCACAATGTGGTGAGATTTAACTGTAGAGGGAAATCACAGGCTAGATATTCAAGTATTTTGCCATAGTCATTTGTAAGCAGCATTCTCTATCCTAACCCAAACATGGGCATCCAAGGAATGTCTCCATTATAAAAAGAGTGGATCTGAGCTGCCAAAAATAACAGAAGCAGTTGAAGATTGAGATACTTCCCCTCTGGGGAATTGTAGACAACTGAGGATTATCTGAGGATGTTTGTCATTCCCAAGTAATTGAGTAATGAAGTGGTCCAAATTCTTAACTGGCAGCAATTAAAAAGACAGCAACTTCTCTACAATATTAATCTTTAAATTGTTGCTTGATTCATCAGGGAAAATTGGGAGGTTAGACTATCTGGCTAAATCTGCATGGATGGTCAAGAGGGTGACAACTATCGCCTCTTACTCCTGGATTCCAGGGAAGTCACTGCTAGCTCAGCTTCTAATGGCTAGAATCTTGATTGAAAGGGTAAATAATTCACTATAAAACATCAATACTATTGCCACCTAGAGTGGAACCAATTCTCCGCAATAAAGTGAGAGAAATTGTGAACTCAACATGTTTTCATTATGGATGTTAGTTTAAACTTCCAAAGGAGGTAGTTCGCAATTAAAAGAAACTTGATGTGAAAGTAAAGGACCTGTATAAATCTTTCTTTAGATGTGTGTTTATGAATTCACAGGATCAGTGTTATGGCGGTTGGCAGGCTGATGAATCATGGTGGGCTGTCTTATTATTAGTGATAGTTTAGATAACGATGCTTTGATTTTTTTCAGTTTAATATGGGAGAGGCTGGTTACCATGAACTTATCCAATGCAATAAATAATACAGCTGTGATCACAGCTTGTTTAGATGCATGCCTGCCATTCTCTGCCTGTGTGGTGTCTCCCTATAACTGCTTTTCTGGATCTGGCTATGTGTCGCCCCATGAAGCTTAGCAACGTGCCTTTTCTATGCAAGCACTGGAATTGCACAAATGTAGAAAAGATAACTCGCTAAATGCTGCAAGGCAGTTTTTAAAGTCACCAGAATAAGAAAACATGTGGAAGACTGTGCGAGTGATGTTAATGGAGAACCAAAAGCCTGATCGCTCACTCACAACATGAGTGGTTGGCAAGTATGTGAGCTTAAATTTCATACTATGTCAACAGGCAGCTGGGAGCTCTCTACTAAATTACAGTGAGTCTAATCAACTTCAAAATGATCAGTAAAAGGCAACTTAAAAATAACGGGATGTATTTTCAGCTTGGTGTCCCATTGTAAAACTGACATTGTGGATTATCCACCCGCTACAAAAACCGCCCGATTTCCATTTCAGGGGGAAACAAAGTATGGCTACAGGAGAAACACTTTATTCACAGTTAGCAATCGTGGATCTGGTTCTTCAACATCAAATTAGCCATAATATCAAGAACAAAATACAATTCTTCATTGGACCAGGAATAGGAATGTCCTCACTAAGTAACATATTCATAGCATAGGATGCCAAGCATTTAATTAATGTGATTAACTATAATTGGGAAGCAAATTAATATGAAACTTATTTCTCTAATATGCAGACACTGAAAGGTCTTAGATACTAGATGGCACTGTTACATTGTGCTGGCCAGTTAAAGAGCACTGCAAGATTTGTTAAAGCAGTATAGGCACAGATGTACAAGGGGAATCTGTCATCACAGACAATGCAGATTCCTCACACTATCTAAAAGGATACTTTGTGAGAAGTTGGATGCATTCTTTTCTGTGCCAATCAATACAGAACCTTGTTACTAGTCCAATGTGCCTCGTCGTCTTTGACAAAAGAATGTGTGTGGTGTGGTGTGGTGTGCTGTCTGATGAAACAGTGTGGACGTCGATGAAGTTTTCTGTCTGCGGATTTTAATGAACATGTGCTATCCATATCAGGGGTCAGTGACTTTCTTGACTCAGCATAGTGGAAAAATAACTGGCGAAACATGCCAGGGACCACTGGTATGCATTCTCCTTACAGCATTATCACTCTGTTCAACAGAATCACGACAAGGGGAGAGCTCTCAGATGATGAAAAGTTATCTTTTTACAGACTATAGGAGAAGCTGTGCAATTCTGCCCTTGAGCTGACAGCTTTTAAACACAAGTTTTCTCTCTGTAACAAGACACACGTTCACCTCCTTTAATGGAAAACCTTGGTGTCATATTTGACCAAGAGATGAGCTTCCGACCACATATCCGCGCCAACACTAAGACTGCCGACTTCCACCACCATAACATCGCCCGACTCCACTCCCTGCCTCACTCAGCTCATCAGCTGCTGAAACCCTCGTCTATGCCTTTGTTTCCTCTAGACTTGACTATTCCAACGCACTCCTGGTCAAACTCCCGCCTTCCACCCTCCATAAACTTAAGCTCATCCAAAATTCTGCTGCCCGTATCCTAACTGACACCAAGTCCCGTTCACCCACCACCCCTGTGCTCGCTGACCTACATTGGTTCCCGATTGAACAACGCCTCAATTTTAAAATTCTCATCCTTGTTTTCAAATCCCTCCATGGCCTCACTCCCCCCTATCTCTGTAACCTCCTTCAGCCCTACATCCCTCCGAGATACCTGCGCTCCTCCAATTCTGGCCTCTTGCACATCCCTGGTTTTAATCGCGCCACCATTGGCGGCCGTGTATCCAGCTGTCGAGGCCCGAAGCTCTGGAATTCCCTCCCGAAACCTCTCCGCCTCTCTACCTCTCTCTTCTCCTTTAAGACGCTCCTTAAAACCTACCTTAAGCATTTTCGGACGTCCTGAGGTCATGAAAGGCGCTATATAAATGCAAGTCTTTCCTTCTTTTTTCTTTACCACTTTGACCAAGCCCTGCTTTAATATCTCCTTATGAGGCTCGGTGTCAAATTTGGTTTGATAATGCTCCTGTGAAGCGCCTTGGGACATTTTACTACGTTAAAGGTGCTATATAAATGCAAGTTGTTGTTGTTGTAAACCTTGCCATTAAAATGCTACTTCCTTCTTATTTGGATGAAAGTTTATGTTTCTTTTATCATTACCAAATCACGTGTTATTAATACAAGATTTTCAGGTCCAGGATATCACAAACCTACTTTATTTAAAACAGAACCAGAATATGCTGGAAACACATAGCAGGTCAGTCAACATCTGTAGAGAGAACATATAAGTCAATGTTCCAGGTCAGGGCCTTCCTTACAAATGGAAAATGAAAGATGACCCAGCATTGTAACAGTAGCAGAGAAAAGGGAGAGGAGGAGGGGAGAGGGGAGAAAACAAACAGACTAATTGATATTCCAAGCACAGAGAGAAACTAGAAACTATCAGTTGAAGGGCCTGTAATTTGCTTAAAAGTAAAACAGGCAACTGTTAGATGCTGTAAAAGATTATCTCAGTCAGCCAACAGGGAGAATCATTAACAAAATAAAGACATTAAAGAAACAAACACAGTGTGAATGGCTAGGACAGTGAGAGGCAGACCTAAGGAAAAAATGAGAAAATGGAACAAACTGATAACACAGAAAGGCTGCAGCTTAGTGCTAGAGAGGTTGATTGGCAGTAATTAACACTTATCGCGTCATTAAAAGGGTACTTAGACTTTAAATAACAAGGCTTAACTTTCTGTGGTGAGTTTAGTTTGTATCTACTGCACAAATATAACAACATCACGTCCATTAATAATGGTGAGCGCCATTAGCCTTACCATTATTTTAACAGCAAAAGATGGCCCAATAACTGAAAGGAATTTCTCTCCCTTAAAGTCCAATGTGGGTAATTTTAACTTTAAGCTATAGTGTTAAACATTCTGTCTGATTTTTCCTTCCATTGATTTCAATAATTGCCTCAGACTGAATGTTGTCAAGCACTCTGACCACCATTAAATCGTACCACACTTGCCTTTCAGTACAATCTCTGTAGATTTTACCAGTTTGTGTGTCACATAACCTTTGAGAATATGAGAAGACATTGTGGTCGATTTTAACTCTCCCCGCCGTGCAGTTCAAAATGGAGCGGGAGACTTACCCACTCTGGTCCTGCCCACCGATCTGGCTGACTGCAATTTTAAATTGCCGTCGGCAAGGATACCTGCCCAAAGCCAGCTTCTTTAAATATGCAGATCGGGCTCTGATGACATCCCATCCCCCGACTGTGATTCTCCTCCCCAAGCCCTCCAATCTACTTACATTGTTTCTTCTTAGGCAGTCCCTCGGAACCGAGGATGACTTGCTTCCACATTAAAAATGAGTTTGCAGGTGACCGATGAGTCCAATGCGGGACCTACAGTCTCTGTCACAGGTGGGGCAGACGGTGGTTGAAGGGGCGGGTGGGTGGGGTGCTTGCGCTGCCTGTGCTTGGCTTCCGCTTGTTCCCGGCAAAGAGACTTGAGGTGTTCGACGCCTTCCCGGATGCTTCTCCTCCACTTTGTGCGGTCTTGGGCCAGGGATTCCCAGGTGTCGGTGGGGATGTTACACTTTTTCAAGGAGGTTTTGAGGGTGTTTCCTCTGCCCACCTGGGGCTCTCTTGCCGTGCCGGAGCTCCGAGCGCTTGTTTTGGGAGTCTCGTATCGGGCATGCGGACAATGTGACCCGTCCATCGGAGCTGATCGAGCATGGTCAAAGCTTCGATGTTGGGGATGTTGGTCTGAGCAAGAACACTGACGTTGGTGCACCTATCCTGCCAATGGATTTGCAGGATCTTGTGGAGGCAGCATTGGTGGTACCTCTCCAGTGCTTTGAGGTGCCTGCTGTACATGGTCCATGTCTCTGAGGCATACAGCAGGGCGGGTATCACTGCTGCTCTGTAGACCAGGAGCTTAGTGCCGGGTTTGAGGTCCTGGTCTTCAAACACTCTTCCTCAGGTGACCGAAGGCTGCACTGGCACACTGAAGGCGGTGTTGGACTTTGTCGTCGACGTCTGCCCTTGTTGACAGTAGGCTCCCGAGGTATGGAAAGTGGTTCACTTTGTGTAAGGCCTGGTCATGGATTTTGATCATCGGGGGGCAGTACTGTGTGGCGGGGGCAGGTTGGTAGAGGACCTTTTGTCTTACGAATGTTTAGTGTAAGGCCCATGCTCTTATTTACCTTGTTTACCTTGTGCCAGTGACCGTTTCCCCAGGTCTTCGGTGATGACTTCTGAGCCACCCGGTTTTAACTGCCAGGCTAACGCTTCCTGCCAATTTCCAGGCCGCTTTGGTCAGGAAGTTGGCAAGTAGCATGCTAATGAGGCCCGGTCATTAAAATTGGCCGCACCTCCCAGCTACCACTCCTGGTTGGGCCAGTCGCTTGCTAGGCAGCATTCCTGGCCGGGAGTAAAAATCAACCCCATTAACTCAACACAGAAAAAGGATCAGACTCAGAACTTTGCCTTCACTTAATAAAACTATAAGGAAACACTGGGCTGCTCCAGTGTCATCAAAATAAAAACTAATAAAAATGCCCCCATTTTAGAGGGGCACAACTAATAGAAAACTAAACCAAATCCAATCCGGCCAATTACCGCCCCATCAGTCTACTCTCAATCATCAGCAAAGTACTATCAAGCAGCACTTACTTAACAATAACCTGCTCACTGATGCCCAGTTTGGGTTCCGCCAAGACCACTCGGCTCCCAACCTCATTACAGCCTTGGTCCAAACATGGACAAAGAAGTTGAATTCCAGAAGTGAGGTGAGAGTGATTGACAATGACATCAAGGCAGCATTTGACCGAGTATGGCATCAAGGAGCCCTAGTAAAACTGAAGTCAATGGGAATCAGGGGGGAAACTCTCCACTGGCTGGAGTCATACCTAGCACAAAGGAAGATGGTTGTGGTGGTTGGAGGTCAATCATCACAGCCCCAGGACATCACTGTAGGAGTTCCTCAGGGCAGTGTCCTAGGCCCAACCATCTTCAGCTGTTTCATCAATGATCTTCCCTCCAAAATAAGGTCAGAAATGGGGATGTTTGCTGATGACTGCACTGTGTTCTCAGATAATGAAGCAGTCCATGCCCACATGCAACAAGATCTGGACGACGTTCAGGCTTGGGCTGATAAGTGGCAGGTAACATTTGCGCCACAGAAGTGCCAGGCATGACTATCTCCAACAAGCGAGAGTCTAACCACCTCCCCTTGTCATTCAACAGCATTACCATCGTCGAATCCCCCACCATCAACATAACGGGGGTTACCATTGACCAGAAACTTAACTGGACCAGCCACATAAATACTGTGGCAACAAGAGCTGGTCAGAGGCTAGGTATTCTGCAGCGAGTGTCTCACCTCCTGACTCCCCAATGCCTTTCCACCATCTACAAGGCACAAGTAAGGAGTGTGATGGAATACTCTCCACTTGGCTGGATGAGTGCAGCTCCAACAACACTCCAGAAGCTCAACACCATCCAGGACAAAGCAGCCCACTTGATTGGCACCCCATCCAGCACCTTAAACGTTCGCTCCCTCCATCACTGGCGTACCATGGCTGCAGTTTTTACCATCTACAAGATGCACTGCAGCAACTCGCCAAGGCTTCGTCGGTAGCACCTCCCAAACCCATGACCTCTTCCACCTAGAAGGACAAGGGCAGCAGGCGCATGGGAACACCACCACCTCCAAGTTACCCTCCAAGTCACACACCATCCTGACTTAGAGGTATATCGCCGATCCTTCATCGTCGCTGGGTCAAAATCCTGGAACTCCCTCCCTAACAGCACTGTGGGAGTACCTTCACCACACGGACTGCAGCGGTTCAAGAAGGCAGCTCACTACCACCTTCTATGGGGCAATTAGGGTTGGGCAATAAATGCTGGCCTTGCCAGCAATGCCCACATCCCACAAACAAAAAAAACCCACAAAAAAAATGTAAAATAAAGGAAGCTTATAAAATTAAATAATATTGTCACCCATGTCTACTATGGCCTCCAGTTCCTGCAGTTCCCATCAGCTGCAGAAGGCCTCAAGCGTGCTCCTTCTACAGGGCCATCCGGGCGTGAACAAAGCCACAGAAGGGAGGCAGGCAGCCAAAAGCAACCACCCCTATGGGCTGCATCCAATCTGGATCTGTGCATGGCCACCTTGGCCAGGCCCAGGAGCAGTTCCATGAGGAGGTTCTCCAACTTGATCGCATTCCTCCGGACCCGGTGGGCAAAGATCAGGAGCGTGGGACTTAAGTGCAGCCAGAAATTGAGGAGCACGCCTTCAAATAATGGAACGGGGCTGCAACTTCACACTCGGTAAAAATATGGTATATGGACTCATCCAGGCCGCAGCAGGTGGATTCCTTGAAGTGGCTTAAAAACATGTTTGATGGAACTGCTCCATGGAACACTCTCCACCCCAGATCCCCCATGGTGCAGGGGAGGAGTCCCGCCTGTAGAGCCCTCCACTGGGACCCCCGCCTCCGCCGAACGGGAAGATGCCTGTGCCTGGACAGAAGACGAGTGCGAGCAAGTGGAGAGTGTGCAGAAGCAGCCCATACAGGAAACCCCTCCCCGCAGAGTGGAATAGCACAAAGGGAATTTCCCAGAGTTGGCTCATGTTGTGAGGCATTGGCTCCCGAGGGAGATTTTGGGGCCTGGCGCTGATGAGAAATACCATCCAAACGGGGCCAGTTTGGACGGGATTGCTCCACATGTTTGAGCCTCCTCGACACACCTAGTGGAGTCAGGGCTGAGTGTTGCTTTTAGTGCCGCCAAGCTGGACGTAGCACCAGGACATTGTTCTGCCAACGTCTCCGAAGATATCTAGCCCGCTCCTCCGCTGACTCTGACTCTGGTTATCTTGGCAGCCAGGACCCTCCTCTCCACCGGTCACATGTCACTGAAGACGAGCACGCAGAGGTGCGGATTCCTAAGCAGCGGCTCCCGTAGGATGGCCAATGCCCCTGATGGGGGACAGCTCCAGCTGGAGACAACCATATTCCCAACCCTGATCAGATCCCAGTAAAAGACAGCCAGCTCCTGCAAGGACGCATGGATGCCGAGCAACTTAACAAACAGTAGCTGTGTTTCGTAATTCAGTCTGGCAACTGGTGGAGGAAATACATCACCAGCGCACACCATCTAGGAGGTTCCTCGATGTACAGGTATCATTGCAGGGTCAGAAGGTGGAAAGTCGTAACCTGGGTGTGAATACACACCAGCGCCTAAGCAGGAGACTCAGAGACCAATGCTTCGTTTTGTTCCAGAAGAAGTCGATGAGCTTCCTCTGAATCTTGGCGACAAACTCAGGAGGAGGAATCAAAGTAACCAACTGGGTCAACAACAACAACTTGTATTTATATAGCACCTTTAATGTAGTGAAACATCCCAAGGCACTTCACAGGAGCGACATCAAACAAAATTTGACACCGAGCCACATAAGGAGATATTAGGGCAGATGACAAAATGCTTTGTCAAAGAGGTAGGTTTTAAGGAGCGTCTTAAAGGAGGAAAGAGGTAGAGAGGCAGAGTGGTTTAGGGAGGGAATTCCAGAGGGTCTTGGTAGCTGAAAGCACGGTCGGCAATGGTGGAGTGATGAAAATCGGGGATGTGAAAGAGGCCAGAATTGGAGGAGCGCAAATATCTCAGAGGGATGTAGGGCTGGAGGAGGTTATAGAGATAGGGAGGGGGCGATGCCATGGAGGGATTTGAAAACAAGGCTGAGAATTTTAAAATTGAGGCTTGCTTCACTGGGAGCCAAGGTAGGTCAGTGTGACCATAACATAGCGACTATCAGTTGTTTTATGACAAGCACTCGACCCTTGTAGGACAGCGTCGGAGCAGACCTGTCCCGCACCCTAGCCCTAACTTGGAAATCCAGGCTTGGATCGTATCCTGGAGCCCAAAGATTTCTTTTAAAATACAGCTTGGCTGCTTTTCAAAGGAGGCTGAGTGGGTATGTTTGCTTTTTTCATGGGGACAGGCAGTGCCCTTAGCACCCTTCCTGGACTTGGTTTATTCTGCCTAGATTCCTGGCATCCATGGGTGGGCAGGTGCCTGTGATGTACCCTTAGTCATCTGGCAATCTGCTCGCATGAGTGAAATTTGGGAACTTTGGCAGGGTCAGTGCCAAAGGTTATGGGTGAGCGCGTCCTAGCATTTCTGCCTGGATATCAGCCCTGCAGGTTTTTGACACCTAACACATTTTCTCTATAAACGTAGTATTCAATTGGTTTCTATCTTTTCAACGATGAGATTCGATAGCCTTTCTCCTGAATATGTGATGGGGCTGATTTTCCACAAGGGTTGCCCCACTTGTACCTTTGGTGGGAGACTGGTGGAAACTCCGGGAAAACCGTACCGTTCATCCAAGACTCTTCCACCAAAGTTAACAACAACAACAACTTGTATTTATATAGCGCCTTTAACATAGTAAAACGTCCCAAGGCGCTGCACACGAGTATTTTAAGACAAAAAATTTGACACCGATCCACATAAGAATAAATTAGGGCAGGTGACCAAAAGCTTGGTCAAAGAGGTAGGTTTTAAGGAGCATCTTAAAGGAGGAAAGAGAGGTAGCGAGGCAGAGAGGTTTAGGCAGGGAATTCCAGAGCTTCGGGCCTAGGCAACAGAAGGCATGGCCACCAAAGGTTGAGCGATTATAATCAGGGATCCTCAGAGGGCAGAATTAGAGGAGCGCAAATATCTCGGGGGGTTGTAGGGCTGAAGGAGATTACAGAGATAGGAAGAGGCGAGGCCATGGAGTGGATGAGGGGGATAACCCGGTGGAAATTCATCTCCTGTATTTTCAGCACACACAAAACTGTTTTTCCTTCGTTCTGTGCTGAGTTAACTGAGCTCAGCCAGGATGGGGGTTGAAATGCTACAATTGACCTCAGAACCACTGAATTTGGGTGAGGAAAAATCACCCAGAGCTCCTGCTTCTGCTTTGTGTCAAATTCTCCTTGCTGTAAAGTGTGTGTGTGTGTGTGGACATCAGATGAGGACAGGATCAGGTTAGGTTGCTATCTCTGCTGTTAAATCACCTGCCTCAGTTCACACAAGAAGCAGGAGCATTTGCCCAACATATAGGAAGGCTGCCAGCCGGTGCCTTTGCATCGTACTTCAACCTTCAGGAGAGGAGGGTAGACTACAGGATGACTTCAACATGAGTCAACACCTTCTGGAGAGGAGGGAAGACTACAGGATGACTTCAACATGAGTCAACACCTTCAGGAGAGGAGGGAAGACTACAGGATGACTTCAACATGAGTCAACACCTTCAGGAGAGGAGGGAAGACTACAGGATGAATGCATTTGAGGAAGTCTATTTGGTCCATCTTCACTCATCCATCCAGAAAGAAAAACCTGAGGAGCACCTTGACAAGAAGCTAAATCCAAAGAAGAAAATATGGAAGGAAATTTACCCTGACCACAACAGAAATGTAGAGTATATTGTCACATTAAGTGCCATTTCAGATGAAAGGAAAGGGAATTTACAAGGTTCAGACAATGGCCAACAGTCAATTAAAAAATCTTTGTGATCTATTTGTTTTGATAATGAAAAGTAGTTATTTTATCTCTGCAAAAAGCCCAATAAGTATAAAGTGCTCATTGTGCTTTGTGCAGCCGGTAAGCAGGCAGGGTGCTGGGAGCCTGCACCTAAACTCAATGCTTATTATGGCCATCAAAAATATTTCAATGGGGGGCCCTCCCCATTATGCAACTGGAGCAGCCAAAACGCGCTCAACTTGCTGAACATCCCTGCTCCACCACCCTTATTTTTCTCCCCCTCTCCTGCCAGAAAAATACGCCAGTGCTCCAGGGGCAGTCAGCAGCCTTCACTGGCACCTACAATTACAGCCACCAATCTCCTAGCACCCCCAGTGTGTCATGGGCTAGGTGCTGAGTGTACTAGATAAATAATTAATTGAGCTGACCTTGTATTATGGGGCGAGGTTAGCTCATTTGTACACAGTGGGCTGGATTTTTCCAACCTCGGCTTGTCCGGGGCGGGCGACGTCGTTGGCATGTGGGGACCTCGCATCTGTCTCAATCTCAGCCTCCAACAAGATATTCCGAAGATGGGCCTTGTTAAGCCCGCCCTGCGGGTTTCCCGGCCAATTAATAGGAAGCGGGTCTGATGACATCATTTGATGACGCGTCATCAGCCTGTTTCCTTAAAGGGGCCATGTCCACATAGATTTTGACAGTTCAGCTGTCACTGTTCTGCAGCATTGTGGTGCTGCAAACACTGACAAGCACTACACAAAGGCTGCACCCAGGCTCTCCCATTACTCTCTCCATCTGCTTATGGAGGAAGTCACAGCACGCAGGGAGATTCTCTTCCCTTCCAAGGCAGAAGACACCTCCCCAGGACACCAATGCAGCCTGGTTGCACATTGCACAGGAGGACACAAGCAGGGATGTCATCAGGAGGTTCAGGCTGCAGTGGCGCAAACCTTTTAATGATCTCAGTAGATCATGAAACGTTACTGCAAAGCCAAACTCGACCTCATCCTGCTGTGCCACTCATCACATCCCCATCACTGTGCCTTCCCTACCCTACTCCTGCACATCTTTACTCACACCAACTTTCCTTGCACCTCCACCCATCCCTCTCTATCTACATTATCACATTCCCATCTCACTAGCCACCCCTCACACTCACCCTCATCCTACTGCAAGCATACCAACTAACAACATACAAGAGTAGGCACTTGGGTGGTTTAGCCAATGTTCATGTGAAGTTTCTTGTGATGTGCTGTCAAACATTGAAATCTTTATTTTCAACACTTTGCGTTCTTGGACAGACCTTTGAAAGTGTCTTAGTGAGTTCCAGTGAATGGTGAGATCCCGTCCCCCCACAATGGTGATGAGTGTGAAAGGAATGGCTTGGACATTGTAGGGATGCTTTATGGTGCTGGTGTGGGGTGGTGCCAACCTGGTGCATCAGGTGGCAGCCAGGGTGTACAGTGTTAAGTGAAGCTAATCTGGACATTCTGAGTCCATCGCTGGTGTCCTGGGCAGCAATGTGCACGGGTGATGATGCCTTGTGTCCTGTGCAGCATCAGCTGATTGCGGAGAAGTTTGGTGTGGATGTTGGTGCTGCTGGTGTGCCTGGTGAGGCTGGTGTTGGGGCTGATCGTTTTGGGAGAGTTTCAAGGGCACCAATGCTGATGGAATAGATGGCAGGTGAGGTTGAGATGACAGAAGTAATCTGTGAATGTTGAGATAGGTTGTTCCAAGGAGGTGACAGTGGATAGAGAGATTACTCCAAACACTTCAAAAGTGCATAAAGCTCAAAAGTGGATTCTAAGTACTGAAGGATGAAGCTTCTGAGATTGGAAACTGACCAGCTGTAGAATGGTAGGTTTTAAACCACTTTTGCAGCTGTCACCTATTGCAAGAAATGGAGAGTTGTCCAGAACCCAACATACTTACCTGGCATGATCACCGAGCGACGGGGACCTCGTGGAAAACTTGGCAAAATGCTTTGGAACTGGGAAAATGGGGATTTCTGCAAGGCGCAGGCAGAAACAGCACTTCGGAAACTGACAAGGAGGCGGAGTCAGAGTGGGATACCGGCCCGCTGTCAATCTTTTTGATTTTGACAGCGGACCCGCCTCCAAACCCGACCTCTGAGCACCAGCAAAATTCAGCCTAGTGTGTGGGAAGCCGTAACCTCGCCAGTCCCAGCGGCACTGCATGGGATTATATTATCTGTTAAGCCCAAATCCTTTCTGTGGAAACTGTCAAAAAAAACAAAATGTTACAAACAGCAAGCCTGGATATGCAGTTCACAAGATCACCATGAATAGCAAACAGCAGAAATTATACTATAGGTGTAAAATTTCTAGATCATTTTCATCTATTACCTTTCTATTTTCTAAATATTGGCGACAAAAAAACTAAATGCCTTCCAAACTCCCATCAACAGTGAATTGGAAGTATAGCAGAAGGCCTGCAAATTAGGCTGAAACCTGGATACGCTGAGTCCTGCCTTGTGGAACCTCTGGCAACTGAAAACAGAGTAACTTGCTGGAGGTAGGGAGGCTCTCAAGCTGGTGTCATAGTATCATAGCATAGTACAGCACAGAAAGAGGCCATTCAGCCTGTAGTGTATGTACTTTGAAGAAGGAACTATATTCTGCAGCCCCTGTATACTGCAGTACCAGTAGTGACCACCCCTGTATATAAGCCTGTGTAGTAACTTTGTATAGTAGTTCCAGTTTTGTCTCCGTAACTTTGTATAGTAGTTCCAGTTTTGTCTCCATTCAGTAAACACCTGTTATAACCAACTTCTGCAGTCCGTGTCTCAATTACACACGGACATTACATTGGCGACGAACAGATCCGAACTTACCTACAGTTCTGCACCACCTCACGGGGATCCATCCCTGAAGCGAAGTTATTAGAGGTCGAAGCCAGAAGGAAGAAATCCAAAAAGAAAAAAAAAACAGAAGAAACGGGCGTCAACCGTGGGCAACTGCCCTCTGATTCATCGAATTCGAAGATTTGCAGGAGAGGCTGTCGAGAGCTGGGCTTGGTCCTCCAGTCTATGGTGTTCCAGCTAATCGGGCTGGTGGCAGGTAGTACACTGATCCTTCCTGGGCTGCGGCGGGCTAGAGCTCGATCGGGTGGCTTTTCAACGGGGCCGAGCAGCGTTGTCGGGAAGAGGAGAGCGAGAGAGAGAGAGGGTGGAGCACACAGGGCGTGGCCGGTGCTACGAAGCCGGGCAGCGTACAGACCCGAGAAGAGGGAGGAGAGTGTCCCATAGGGTCTGCTCTGACGACAGGAACAGTAATTAAAATAAAAGAAAAAGAAATTAGAAGCGCAGAAAGCCGCGAGGAGCTGCAGTTTGCCACGGGGACCACGGAGAGCGGTGTTGGCAGCAGCACGGGGGGAAGCGCGCAAAGACCATAGGGCGTCACCATCAAGGCATAAAAACGCCAGCAACAGCGTTGGCAGCAGCGGAAAAGACAGAAAGCACGGGAGGCGCCATCTTAATCCAGCGGGGAAGAAGGCAAAGCGCGGGAGACGCCATTTTGTTCAATCGGGGAAGAAGGCAAAGCGCGGGAGGCGCCATCTTAGATCTCCAAGATGCCGAAGACTGGCAATATCACTGCCTTCGATAATGAAATAGAAGACTGGACCACGAATGTGGAAAGAGTCGAAGTATATTGCAAGGCAAATGAAGTAGCCGATGAGAAAAAGGCATCGGTACTACTAAACTTAATGGGCACAAGAACGTACGGCCTATTGCGGAACCTGATCACTCCAGTCAAACCGATGGAGAAGAGTTTTAACGAAATTGTTGATATCCTACAGGAACACCTAAATCCTACACCGCTGCTGATAGCAGAAAGATTTAAATTCCACAAGAGAAATCAGCATAAGGATGAGAGCAATGCTGATTACCTTACGGAACTACGCAAGCTATCAAAGCACTGCCAGTTCGGAGCAGGACTGGCAGATACCCTACGGGACAAATTTGTCTGTGGACTCCTGAGTGAAGGAACCCAGAAGAGGTTACTCTCAGAGAAAGAGCTGACGCTAGATAAGGCTTTCAGGGTGGCAGTATCATACGAAGCAGCAGCAAGGGGAGCTGCGGAAATACAGCAAAAGCCACAGGAATACGGCACCCATGAAATGACACGGGGATTTGAAAAATGTTATCGCTGCGGCAGAACAACCCATGACCAGAAAGACTGCTGGTTCAAGGACAAAACATGCAGGCAATGCGGAAAGATGGGACACATTGCACGAGTTTGCAGGTCCGGGAAGAAGACTAATGACAACAAAAAGACTACTAAGGAAAAGTACAGGAAAGTACAAGAGATGACGGACAGTAGTTCCAAAGACCAGAAGAGCGATAGTGAATCCGGGAACAAGAGACTAAGCTGTCTCAAACTACACAACGTAATCGCAAAAGAGGATCACCGAACCATTTGGGTCACCCTCACGATAGCAGGGTCCCAAGTCAAAATGGAATTGGATACAGGATCAGCCCTGACCGTCATGAATCGACGAGACTATGAGTGGCTATTCTCACACATACCCTTGAAAGACACATCCATTGTCTTGAAGACATATACGGGGCAGAAAGTATACCCCAGAGGGAAAATAAGGGTGCCTGTCGAATACAACGGCAAGGAAATACAGAAATTGTATCTGTACATACTGCAAGATGGTGGACCACCGTTATTGGGACGTGAATGGACCAGAAAGATAAGTTTAGACTGGCACTCCATTCAGGCACTGACTGTGGCTGGTAAAAAGGATGACGACGTCACATCTGGACGATTGTCAAAAATCTTAGCTAACGCTAAAGAGGTATTTCAACAAGGACTGGGAACACTTAAAGGCGTAACCGCCTCGATAAAAATAGAAGAGAATGCAATTCCCAAGTTTTTCAAAGCAAGACTGGTACCGTATGCAATTCGCCCAGCCGTCGAGGCAGAGCTGGAGAATCTGGAGAATGCAGGCGTGTTATCTAAGGTAGACTGGAGCGAGTGGGCGACACCCATCGTTCCTGTCATGAAGAAAACGTTAAACAATAAGTCTGAGGAGCCAAGGAAGGTTCGCATCTGTGGGGACTTCAAGGTGACTGTGAACCCAGTCCTTCACACAGTACAGTATCCTCTTCCGAGGATAGAATATATTTTCGCCTCACTATCTGGAGGGAAACGTTTTACAAAAATTGACCTAGCGTAAGCATATTTGCAGATGGAGGTTGAAGAATCCTCTAGGAAATATCTCACGATAAACACTCACAAAGGTCTTTACCAGTATAATCGACTGGTATTCGGAGTAGCATCAGCTCCGGCTATATGGCAAAGAGCGATGGAACAAGTCCTGCAAGGGATTCCGGGGACTCAGTGTTACTTGGACGACATCCTAGTGACAGGTGAAAATGACAGTGAACACCTTGCCAACCTAGAGCAGGTACTCACTAGACTAAGAGAACATGGGCTACGAGCCAATCGCTCCAAGTGCGAGTTTTTTAAGAAACAAATATCGTATTGTGGCCATGTGGTTGATGAAGAGGGGTTACATAAGTCCCCTGACAAAATTGAAGCGGTAGTTAAGGCTCCAGCGCCTGAAAATGTGTCGCAACTGAGGTCATTCCTCGGATTGGTGAATTACTACCATAAGTTTTTGCCGAATTTGTCCACAATTCTGCACCCACTGAACGCCCTGCTACAAACTGGAGTAGCATGGAAATGGAGCGATGAATGTAAGCGGGCCTTGCAGAAGTGTAAAGGCCTGATCACTTCAAGAGAAGTATTGGCTCACTACAACCCATCACTACCGATAAGACTGGCGTGTGATGCGTCTCCCTACGGCGTTGGAGCGGTACTGTCACATAAATTCCTTGATGGTTCAGAGAGGCCGATAGCTTTTGCGTCACGCTCGTTAACTTCAGCCGAGCATAACTACGCCCAGATTGACAGAGAGGCCCTCAGCCTGGTGTGGGGGGTGAAGAAGTTCAATCACTACCTGCACGGACAGAAATTTACTCTACTAACTGATCATCAACCTCTTGTCTCCATTTTCAACCCTAAGAAGGGCGTCCCGATAATGACAGCACAACGGCTACAGAGGTGGTCCCTTTTCCTAGGGGCACACCAATATGACATAGAGTACAAAGGAACTAAACAGCATGGGAATGCTGATGGATTGTCGCGCCTACCGTTGCCGACGGTGGAAGAAGCACCTGCAGTGGATCCTGTGGAGATATTCCACTCGACCATAGTCGAATGTCTACCTGTGACGAATGCAAACATAGAAAAGGAAACACGAAATGACCCGACACTCTCCAGGGTCTATGATTTAACGGTGAAGGGATGGCCAGCACATGGCGAACCACTGTTGCCAGCATTCTCACCGAGAAGAGAACAGCTGCCAGTGTGCCGAGGAACCTTGATGTGTGGATCCAGAGTAGTAATTCCACCCAAATTGAAGGATAGAGTGCTCAATGAGCTTCATGAGGGTCATCTGGGTGGGGTAAAAATGAAGAACTTAGCCAGAGCGTTTGTGTGGTGGCCGGGAATCGATAGAGAAATCGAAGAGATGACCAAGAGCTGTGCAGGATGCCAGAAGGTCCAAAACGCCCCACCACAAGCCCCTCTACAGCCATGGGAGTGGCCCTCATCTCCATGGCAAAGGGTACACATTGATTTTGCTGGTCCATTTATGGACTCGATGTTTTTAATTGCGGTGGATGCACATTCAAAGTGGCCAGAGGTAATAAAAATGTCCTCAACCGCCACAGAAAAAACTATCACAGTCTTACGAACCATATTCGCCAGAAATGGGCTGCCTGAACAGATTTGCTCCGACAATGGACCACAGTTTGTGTCTGAAGAGTTCCGGAGGTTCTTAAAGAACAATGGTGTTAAGCATTACACATCCACCCCATATCATCCAGCCACCAATGGATTGGCTGAGAGGTTCGTTCAAACAGTCAAGAAGGCTATCAAGGCAATGTGTAATGAAGACATACCCCTACAACACAAGGTGGATAACTTCTTGTTTGCCTACCGGAATGCGACACATGCGGTTACCAACCAAACTCCAGCCATGATGTTCTTCAATCGAAGACTAAGATGCCACTTGGATTTGGTTAAGCCAAACATCAGAAAAGATGTGGAGAACAGGCAGTTTCAGAATATGAATGAAAGGCCAACCAGGAATTTCAAGATAGGTCAACCAGTTTTGGCCCGGGACTACCGCACAGAGAAATGGCAGCCAGGAACGATCTGCACACGGCAAGGACCTCTAATGTATACCATGGACGTTGGAGAGAGCATTGTAAGACGCCATGCTGACCAGATTCTAGAGTCACTGGAAAACGTCAAATCTACATCACGATCCTATACACCTGGTGATGAAACCGAAGTACCAATTGCATCTACCTCAGAATCGGTGATATTGGAAGCAGACGAACCAAACAACGACATTGATCCCGAATCAACTTTGCCAGAAGAACCTGATACCCCAAAGAGGCGTTATCCGGACAGAATCAGGAAGCCTCCTCAAAGACTGAATTTATAATTGCTTAACTTCAGCTAATGTATATAGCAACTGTAATTGTAAATATGTTATTTAATTATTAATTGAATGTTATGTACTGTTTAGCTAAAAGGGGAGGAATTGTAGTGTATGTACTTTGAAGAAGGAACTATATTCTGCAGCCCCTGTATACTGCAGTACCAGTAGTGACCACCCCTGTATATAAGCCTGTGTAGTAGTTCCAGTTTTGTCTCCATTCAGTAAACACCTATTATAACCAACTTCTGCAGTCCGTGTCTCAATTACACACGGACATTACACAGCCCATCAAGTCTGCGTTGGAAATCTGCTGGGCAATGGATATCTGCTTTCTGGCCAGCGGAAGTGGAGACCCCGCCCCCGCCCCCTCCCCCCCCAGGGCTGCAGTCCTGAGCTTTGGCCTAGCTCACCAAAGGTAAAAGCAACATTTCAGGAATTGGACTCTTTTACCAGGGGGTCAGTGTGCCCTAACCAAGAGGCCTAGTGATACTAGGGCATTTTTGAGCAGCAGGCCTCTCTGCTGCAATACCTGAACCTCTGCTGTGGCAGGTGCCCAAGACGAGCTTGTAGTGGTGTGGGCCCCTCCAGGAATATTTTAAATAAGGAACCTCCCCCTGACCTCGCAAACTCTGGTTGGGGGTGGGATCAGTGATTGAGGTTCCTACTGGATGGATACCTGCCAGGATCGATGGCCTGCAGATGTTCTGGCCCACTTACTTTATCAAGTTATCATAATACTACATAAAGTATTTATTGTACATTTTTGTTTACTATGTTATAGTTTTTTTGTATAAAGTGATCACAGATGGTGAAATAAGTAGATCCCCTGCTTCTTTTTGACACAGATAATCAGTGGAATGTGAATGAGATTCAAAGAGGCTCATCTTTATGCAATAGTGCTTGGCAAATCTTTTTCTATTTGTTTAAAAAACAGACAGCTGATAAAATAAGTCGAGTTGAAATGTATAACTGCATCACTTGCATATAACGTCATCGTGATCGAAATAATATACTACTCTGCCTCTTCTCCCTTTCCATATGTACAAAAGAAATGTTTGACGAACACTTTGGGGGCGATTTTAACCGGACCTGACTAACTCACACTGCTACTCACTTGCCGAAAACGGGACTGTTTGTCTTGAAGACAATGGGGATCATTTTGACATTGTGCGATGGCGTAAAACGGTGATAGCGAGTCAACCACCCGTTTTACATCGCTCCCGATTGACCTCAATGGAAATAAAAGTCATCAGAGATGAAAAACGGGCTGGTGATTCGCTATCACCCAGTTTACACTATCGCACAGAATCAGAATTACCTCCAATGTGCCTTTTTAAAACAAGAATGAGAACTAAATATTCAGAAATTATACACTTGACTGGAAGAGTGAGGCGTAAGTTGTAACACTGGAGTTGTGATACATCTGAGTGTTAAAAGATGGAGATTAAGCATGTTCACTAGTATCCTGGAAACAGATTGACTCAATTAAAATGGAAATGGAAAGGATATAGTGATACCTCAGTCAGGCACAATAGGGCCCTCCAATGCATCTGATATTCCAGGCAACATATGGCTGGGAAATTCATGGGTCAAAAGCTGATCAAAAATGCAGGAATATGTAAAGTGTTACTTTCAGCAAGCCTCTTACACTTAGTGTTGGAAAATCTAAATTGGCCAACATGAAACATTTATGTCAATGAATGCATTACAACATTTGACATTAAACTGTCTCCTGTCACCATAATCATTGGCTAAGGTGGGGCAGTGCCCAGCAGCAAAGGCATTGATGGAATGGGCATAGATGATAGTGCTGTCTCCCGTGACAGCAGCACATCTGAATTCTTCCACCAGCCCCCCCTCTGATAGCTGCGCATATTAACAAAAAACATACAAGGTCAGAATACTTATACGGCTGCAGAAGTGGCGTTGCTTGCAGTTGAGTCACACACAGTAACCAGCCACCACATGTACTCCTGCCTTGAAGACAGCACCTAGACAAAGCACCAGACTAGATTTAAGAGCACATAGATTGCACACTGTTGTGCAGATGGTATTCTTGCAAAGGTTTGAAAGCATTGTTTGTGGAGGGTATAGGAAAATGGGGTCAAATATTGGAAAATGGAAGTGCAGTCTGAAGACTCAGGGTGGGTAGGAAGACTTTTTAGCTCTCGTCCTTCTGCCTTTTCTACCTCCGGCTGTAGCAGCAGCTCTGAGTGGCCCTTCATGCTGCTCGCTCTCCTCCTCCTCCAGGCACAGTGGTAACCCAACTACTCCCATTATGTCAATCTGAGTTCTGGTAGAAGCCCTTTCTTAGTGCACTTGACTGTAGAGGCAGTCTCAGTAGTAACAGGTGCAGAAATCTTAAGAAAAACACTGGGGGTGACATTCATCTTCAGTGGAGACGCAAAATAGCTGGTAGCGAATCAGCTAGCTATTATACAGCCCACCTGATTTTCCTTTACATTAATTTCAATGAAAAGGAAAATTGGGCGGAGTGCACCACAGATGCCCAATTCACTACTGTTCATTTAGCACCCCCGCCAAGGCCGAATTTCACCTCCACTACCTCCAACTAGGAAACAGCAAGCAAAAGGCTTTCCAATGAGTTACCTTGCATCAGGTGAGGATTTCTTTAAATAGCGCTCAGAATGGCGCCCTCCCAACTTGCAACACTCATGGATTGTGGGCGTGTTCTAGAAATGGCATCAGCAACACTCTTGCAGACGGAAATGGCCTGGGGGGTCCCTCAAGCTGTGCAGGACCCCTATTTGCATAGTGATATGAGGCTTCTGCCGCTTTCGGGGGGGAGCGCTGGAGGCCTATTTCGAGGCTCGCCTGAAGATTGCATCAGGCGTGCCTTTCGCAAGATCTTTGTGGGATGTGAGTCTTACCGATTTTTTTGTGCCACACCCATCCGGTTCTCACCAGGAAGTGGGGTGGACAGCGGATGGAAATCGGCGCCAACATGTTTACAACTTTGCTGTAAATACTGACCCTGGGGGAGATCTACATGAACACATTTAAGATGTTGTTAAACATGATGACAAGAGCAATCCTTCCTCTATTGTTTGTAACAGAGATAACATATAAATAGCTGGGCTAAAACGTGCTTGTTGTGAAAGATAATTTTATTTGCTACATTCCTTCCACTCTAGATGCTTTATCAATCCAATGGATCTGAAAAGAAGAAGAAACATTTAATGAAAGAATTTGTGACCAGCAAAGACTCTATTGGAGTCACCTACTGTATTGGTCCTCCACAGTATGAAGATTGCCAGAAACTGATAAAGTTTTAGCAGTTGAATGGATTATCTGTTTCCCTGATTAAGTTAACTAGATAAAATCTATTTGGCATGCACGCTGGTCAAAAGCATGAGTTGCCAAAGGTTAAATAGTAATTAGGCATTGTGCAGCCGCTATGCTGAAGGTCACAGTGCCACGCTTTGTACGGTTGGGTGATGAATAAATTCGCAGGCATCTTTTACTCCATAGGTGAAGAATCACTAAGCAGTGTTTAAGTTTGACATTTTAACTAACTATAGACAGATTTCATGCTCTTTATGATGTACAGTTGGGACCCCAGCAGCATTAGAATTATAGAATGATTACAGCACAGTAGGAGGACATTCAGACCGTCGAGCCCGTGCCGGCTCTCTGCAAAAGCACTTCAGCTAGTCTTTTCTCCATAGACGTGCAAATGTTTTGCCCTTCAGGTACTTACCCAATTCCCCTTTGAAAGCCATGATTGAATCTGCCTCCACCACCCTCTCAGGCAGTGCATTCCAGATTATAACCACTCGCTGCGTAAATTTTTTTTCCTCATGTTGCCTTTGGATCTTCTGCCAATCACCTTAAATCTGTGTCCTCTGGTTCGTGACCCTTCTGCCAATGGGAACAGTTTCTCTCTGTCTATTCTGTTTAGACCCCTCATGATTTTGAATACCTCTATCAAATCTCCTCTCAATCTTCTCTGCTCTAAGGCGAACAACCCCAACCTCTCCAGTCTATCCACGTAACTGTAGTCCCTCATCCCTGGGACCATTCTTGTAAATCTTTTCTGCACCCTCTCTAAGACATTCACATCCTTCCTAAAGTGCGGTGCCCAGAATTGGACACAATACTCCAGTTGTGGCTGAACCAGTGTTTTATAAAGGTTCATCATAACTTCCTTGCTTTTGTATTCTATGGGCTCGATTTTGCCAGTGTGGGCGGACTGGGGCGTGTCAGGTGGGATTCGTGTCAGGACCCCGACTCCGAAGTGAAGTGTTGAAAAATCGTGATTTTCCCCTAATTAGGCAATTGATTTCCAGCGTGTGGGAACCCCTGGCCCAATTAGTCTTTTTATGCGGACAGTCGCCTCCGATGACGTCATCAATGCTGCTGGATTTAAGACCTGCAAGCAGCCTTGCTTCTTCTGGAGACTGGAAATGCTTTGGAAATTGTATGAAGGTCTTCATTTACTGACCATGTCCACCAGCAAGCAAAAGTGTGCGCCTCGCTTTGATGAGCCCTCCCTCCAAGCACTGGTGCAGGGAGCAAGATCTAATAAAGAGGTGCTCTTCCCTTTCTCAGAGAGAAAAAAGCCAGCCCAACAGACTAAAGCTGTGTGGCTGCAAGTGGCTGAGGAGGTCAACTCCATTTCGCTGAGCCGCAGAACCTGGCTGCAATGTAGGAAGAGGCTTCATGATCTTCTCCGCACAGGAAACGTGAGTATGACTTTCCCATCACCCTCAATCCGATCCCCATCGCCTCTCCTCACCAGTACTCTGCTTTGCCAACCTCTTCCTCCACATCCCACTTGACACTTACATCCCTGTACCCTTACCCATTCCCTCTCTCTATGGTCACATTCACTTAACTATTCGACCATGTAGTCCTCACACTCCCTTTCACTGTGATGCAACAACAACTTACAATACACAGGGAGGGCTCTTTGTCTCCTTCTAAGCATCTATGCTATGCATTCTCTACACCCACTCCTTCATTCTCACTCAAACTCCACTTTTGTCCCTCATTGCAGGAAAAGAGAGCCCACAATAAGAGGGAAAGAGTGAGGACAGGAGGAGGGCCACACTCAGTAGCCCAGCTCATCACCTCGGAGGAGGCGGCCCTGGAAATTGCCGGGATCGAGGAGGATTCCCAAGTGGGGGACGGACAGGCGGGCGCATCATAGCAAGCTGGTGACAGAAATAGTTTGGCATCTCTCTCATTGACATTGCATGAGTCACTGATGCTCTAACAGATCGACTTATGATCACCTGCACTATTCAATGTGCATGTAACCTTGACCTCACATCTCTAACTCTTTCCTTTACTCCCCCACAGGACCATCGAGAGCCCCTGTCCCCACTGTCCAGGAGGAAGAGCCTGAGTTTCCAGACTCCTCAGAGGAAGCTGCAACCTCTGAGGATGCTGCATCAGCAGAATTAAGCGCACACATCACCAGCGCAGACACTCACACCTCGATGGGACCTTCGGGACATAGAGTAGAGTTGTCACCTGGTGTATCACAGCTCACAAGTGAGCATCAGCAGATGGTGGAGACAGGGACAGCAGTGGAGAGTCCTCGTCGGAGGGCGCAGGACGCTCCCAGCTCGGCTCCGCTGCATGTCGACCCTGTGCCTCCGGGTCCATCCAGAAGGAGAGCGGTGCTGGAACCCCAGGAACAGGTGCAGGAGTCTCTGGCAGGTTGGTGCTGCTGTTGTTCATGGTTCTGCTGCTGCCAAGGCTGGTCTTCATCCGAATCTGATGTTCAGGAGGGAAGGAAATAAATGGTTCCCATGCTTCTGGTATATGCCTCAGTTGAGGAAGTGCTCAGTCAAGGTGGCAAGAGGGGTTTCCCAGGAGGTCACACTGGAGATGGGTGTCAGGCTCCAAACTTCCACAACAATCGGTATGCCTGCTAAAAGTTCCCCCAGACCTGAGACAACAAAGTTCTGCCACCTACAAATGATGATTGCTGAAAACTCCTTTTTAATGGTGGAGCTATAGCTGTTAGTAAGCAGTCCACTTGTGAGGCCGCTAGGATTCACTGGCGTGTTCCAGAGGAGACATGCAGGACGTGGGAAAAGTGGTAAAATCAGAAAGGCCTCTCAAAATGGGATTATAGCGGCAATTAAGTGGTTGTTAAGGGCCTTAAGGGCCTATCCCGCCTCTTGGAGGCAGGATGGAAACGGGATCAGAAAACAAGCATGTGGGAAAATTGCTTGGAGGCGGGATCGGGCCCGCATGCCATTTTTTGCGATTTTAACACCTCACACGTCTCCAATCCTGCCTCCTCGGGCCTGGCAAAATCGGGCCCTATGCCCTAAGCCCAGGATCCCATATGCTTTTTTAACCACTTTCTTAACCAGTCTTGTCACCTTCAACAATTTAGCCTGGCGAAATGGAGCAGCACAGGACACAGAACTTTCTTTTTTCTGGGGTTTTTTATTCTGAATTGATAACTTGGGTTCTAGGCTTAGGATGTAGTTGTAAATACATAAAACCACATTTAATTGTATAAAATACGGAAAAGACGGAAATACGACAAATACAAGAAAACACAGTCGATAACATACGGCAGTGGCTTGCTGTAGAACAGAACACGAGGCAAACCACAGGTGCAGTTAGTTAGTTAGCTAACAATCATTATACAAAACAAAACCAATAGTACAATACATTCTTATGTCCCGTTATCACTTGTTACATCTTACAAGAAAACACAGAATATTAAACTCATTCGCAACGTAGCCCCCAAGGACTCAACAACAATTTTAGCAAGTGTTAACACCAGCACATGGTGGGACAATCTGCAAGCATCCCCGTGGTATCGAGTGATTTGGGAAACAATATCACTTTAAAACTATGTCTGGGCTGCACTAAATACTGTTTTAGTTGTACTTTACACAGAATAAGTTCATTTCAAAAGTCATATTCACCCCAGCTCTCCTCAGAGCAATCTCTCACGCTGGATGTAGAAAATGGAAGCTGTGAAGAAAGGGGAGGTTCCTTTGGCATCACATGGTCCTACCCATAACCCTTTTCTCCTTGTTCAAATTACTAAAGGGGAAAATGAACCGTGCCATCTAGTGGACTTAAATATTCACTGCATTTTCCCCACTTGGCTACATTCTCCCCTGCTTTAAAGTCAACGTCCTCGGTGACTTAGCACCAGTTTTTAACTTCTTTTACAGCTTCTCGAAAAAATGCAGCACCCAGACTAGATAAAACATGAGAGAACACCTCAGGACTGAGTGAGACTGCATTACAGGCTGACTGAGGCAAATGGTACGGGTTAGGGTTTACCCCAGCATTGGCTCTTTTAGTTCTGCGAGGAGCCGGAATGGGTACCTCAACCTCAGTCCCACACTCAGAAGGATCTGAATGCTCTGGCTCAGAAACAGCCTCTGATTCCTGTACATCTTGGGCGTTACCAACAGGATCATTGTTTCCTTTTTCCTCCTGAGTTAACTCTGGATAGGTGACTTCCTCTACCACAACAAACTCAGTATCAGAGGGCTCTGGCAACGATTCTGTCAAAAGCGTGACGGGGGTACGGTGACAGGGGACTTGGTTCTCATCCGCCTAGGCTCAGGGACAGGGGTAACACATGGCCTAAGATTAACTCTATGGACCCTTTTTAAAGGACCGCCCTCTAAAGGCTCAACTGCATGTGTAGTGCCCTGTACCTCCACCACTCTGTACACAGTAGGACCCCAAGCATCCTGAATTTTGTTCCTACCCAAAGGCCTGTGTCGTAAGTATACCAGCTGACCCACCTCAATGGTTGGACAGTACACTTTGGCCTAGAAATTGAGTTGGCGCCGCGCCAGGGCTTTAGCGCCGGAAATTTAGCACCGGCGCTAAGTCCCCCTGCGCGCGCCAAAAATTCAGTAGCGCCGCGCCCAGACGGCTGCCGGCGCTACTGGAGGGTGTCAGCGCCTCGCAATGGGCGCTGACTGCCGCATTACGGCGCTAATCCGCCGCTGCAGCACCCGATGCGGTGCGGCAGGCTGGGGAAGTGCAGGCCTCCTCCTTCCGTTAAGGAGGAGCTGCCTGCACCCGACCGCTGGCCGTTGATCTGTGGAGAAAAATGAGCCCGGCACCTCGGAGAAGTGCCGGGCTCGCGGCCCACACGCATCTGTGCCGCGGGGGGGTGTTGGAGGAGTCCGGGGAGGGAGGTGCGGGCAGGCGGCCACCGGGAAAGCGGCCGGCCGCCGCGCGACCTTAATGCGCCGGCGCTAAGACCCGTAGCGAACTTTTGAAAAATCGTTGGTTGCGGCTGCCACGGGCGAGGCGGCCGCAACTCAATTTCGGCGTTCGGGTGCGTTGCCACAGCAACCGGGACGCTGCGCACACCGATGACGTCATCGGTGCCGGCGCAGCGCAACCGGCTAACGCCGATGGCAGCGCCCAAGTGAATTTCTCAATCGGCTGTACTTGCGGCGCTAGGCCCTCTAGCGCCTCAAAATGGGCGCTAACCCCACTCAATTTCTAGGCCTTTGTCTTTGTTAAGTTCAATTCTTTGAGCTGATTTCTTTTCAGTGTACTCTCTTGCCCTTGCATGTGCCTCATTCAAACGCTCTTGGTGGACAACCAACCACTCATGTTTCTTGTCTAACACTTGCTCCTGACCTAATAAAGCATCTACAGGAAGGTGTGGATGAACCCCGAAAAGCAGATAGTACGGTGAGTAGCCAGTCGTAGCATGGGGTGTTACATTGTAGGCATACACCAACTCAGATAAGTGCTCAGGCCAGCGGCGTTTCTTTTCTGGAGGCAGTGTATGCAAAAAATCATGTAAAGATCTGTTGAATCTCTCACATTGAGCATTTCCTTCCGGGTGGTGTGGGGTAGTGCGGGTTTTCTTTACACCTTAAAACTTACACAGCTCGGCAATGATTTCACTCTCAAAATTTCGACCTCTGTCTGAATGCAATCTTTCTGGGACCCCATACTTCATGAACCACTCTTTGAGAAGGACTTTTGCCGTGGTATCAGCCTTTTGGTCCCGAGTAGGGAAGGCTTGTGTGAATTTAGTGAAAACATCTGTCACCACTAACACATTCTCACGACCATCAGAGGCCGGTTCCAGCATGGTGAAATCTACAGCAACTACTTCAAGGGGCCAGGAGGCTAGAAATGATTTCATAGGGGCATGTATCTTGGGGTGGGGCATTTTTGTCAAAACACACCTCTCGCATTTCTTGACCCACTGTTCCACATCCTCATACATCCCAACCCAAAAACATCTCTGTCTCAAAAGGTTCTGTGTGCGCTCTATTCCCTGATGGCCCATACGATCATGCACACCTTCAAGCACGACTTCTTTCAAACAAGAGGGCAGTAGTAGCTGGTGACATTCACCAACATGGACATCCTCGATTACATGGTACAACAAGCCATCTTGCTCACAAATACGGTGCCACTGCTTTATCGTGGATAATACTAGCTTGGATAACTGCGACCTCTCCTTGTAAGTTGGCTTTCACTGCTCACCCCAAAACTTCCTAAACACGCTGAGGGTGGGGTCTGTGTCCTGAAACTTACGTAGTTCCTCTTTAGAGTAACCGGGAAGTGTTGGTGTGTTACCCTGCGACTCACTACGCTCAGTACTTTCTTCTGCGTCCGAAACACGGATCTGTCTGACTTAACAGCACTTGACTCCTGCTGTCACTAAGTCTGGTCCTAGAGCTGTTCCCTTGTGAATGACATTACATATGGCCACACAATCATCATAGTCCGCATCCCCACTGTCTGACTCGGGCTCCCCTGCTAACGGCTGCCTAGAGAGGGCATCTGCTGCTGCATTACAGCGGCCTGGGCGGTACTTGACGTCAAAGTCAAAAACAGCTAACTGAGCCACCCATCTTTGCTCAACAGCACCTAACTTAGCTGTAGAAAGGTGACACAGGGGGTTGTTATCTGTTATGACAGTGAACTTGGAACCTAGAAGGTAAACATAGAAACATAGAAGATAGGAGCAGGAGTAGGCCATTCGGCCCTTCGAGCCTGCTCCGCCGTTCAACGAGATCATGGCTGATCATCCAAACCCTAGCACCCGGTCCCTACACTGACAGCCATCCCACCCAAGCCCTATCCCCGTATCCCCGTAACCCCACGTATTTAATCCCCCCTAACACTAAGGGTCAATTTTTTTTTTATCATGGCCAATCAACCTAACCCGCACATCTTTGGACTGTGGGAGGAAACCGGAGCACCCGGAGGAAACCCACGCAAACACGGGGAGAATGTGCAAACTCCACACAGACAGTCACCCGAGGCCAGATTTGAACCCGGGTCCCTGGCGCTGTGAGGCAACAGTGCTAACCACTATGCCACCGTGCTCGAAATTTCTCTGAAACAGCCCATTTGAGGGCGAGGAGCTCTAGTTTCATATTGCTGTAGTTTCTGTCATTTCTTTCAGCATTACGGAGCCTCCTACTGGCATATGCTATCACTCTCTTCCTATCTCCTTGCTGCTGGTGGAGGATGGCATCTAATCCTAGGTTACTGCCTTCCGTCTCTACAATGAAAGGCTGAGTGAAATCTGCGTAACCTAACACTGGAGCACTGATCAGCTTTTCTTTCAACTGTTCGAAAGCAGCTTGGCACTCAGCTGTCCATGAACCTTCAAACAACCGTTTTGCTTTTGCTGGGCTGTCTTCCCTAAGGCATGCATTGACTACGTCATGGAGAGGGCCAGCTCGTTTAGAAAAATCCTCAATGAACCTCCTGTAATAACTACAGAAGCCAAGAAATGACCTCAGATCTTTGACTGTACTGGGGACCGGCCACTTCTTTACGGCGGCAATTTTCTCTGGATCTGTCCCTATACCCTCCCCTGAAATTTGATGCCCAAGGAACCTGACTTCCTGCTGCAGGAAGTGACACTTTTCAAGCTTTACTTTCAAGCCTGTCTCTTTCAGTCGTCTTAGAGCTGTCCCCAGCCTCTCTAAATGGTCCGGGAAGGTCTGAGAGAACACAAGGATGTCATCTAAATACACCAATAGGATGTGGAACACTAAGTCACTCATAGTCACTTGCATAAGTCGTTGAAAAGTCGCAGGTCCATTACAGACACCAAAAGGCATTCTGAGGTACTCAAAAAGGCCAAAAGGAGTTGTAAAAGCAGTCTTAGGCCTGTCACTTTCACGAACAGCAACCTGGTGGTACCCACTTGCAAGATCAATGGTCGAGAAGAACTTTGCACCATGAAGGGCATCAAAACTCTCGTCAATGCGGGGCAAAGGAAATGCGTCACGTCTGGTTTTTGAGTTTAGTTTCCTAATGTCAACACATAGTCGTATGTCTCCATCAGTCGTACGAACTACCACTATGGGTGAAGCATATGAACTATTGCTCTCCTGGATGACACGCTTTCTTAGAAGCTTAGTGATGTGGTCCCTCACCTCTTTGTACAGTGTAGGTGGGACACGACGGTATGGCTCTGTAACTGGTACGTCATCTACCAAGTTAATCTCATGCTCAACTTTATCAGTGTAGCCTAGGTCCTCATCCTTAAAAGCAAATACTTCCGAATACCTGGCTAAAAGTGCACCTAACTCTGCTTGTTGGCCCTGTGTGCCACCTATGTGTAGTTTGTCCAAAAGCAACTAAATGTCTTGGTCTGTCATCTGTCCTTCTTTTCTGCCAACAGTTACTTCCTCTGTGTCAGCGGAGATGCGTTGAAATCGCACCTCACAGGAGTCCTTGTCTACACACTCTGCCTGAGTCGGAATACCAAGCCTGGTCCTGGGGCTTAACCACACATCCTCCTCAGAGAAATTTACCACCTGCACTGGAAATAAATGTCCCTTTGATTCAACTAGAGTGGGGACAACTACCAGGTCACCGGGCAATGGTGTGTTACCTGGCTCCAACAGCATTTTAGTGCTGTCACCTGACTGAGTTTTAAGTCCCTTTACATAGACTGTAGCTATGGAAGACGCAGGCACATGTACAGAACCCCTACCAGCTACACGGACAGAAGATGACTTTGGAGTGATGTTACACTGTTGTACTTGCTGAAATGCTTCCCTCCAATCTGAATCTAACTTTCCCCCTAGAGTAGTGTCAAACTCAGCATGAACTAATTGTCTGCATCGGCTGATGATGTTCATACCAATAAGACCTGGTGCTGCAGGCTGTGACTGCTGATGCTCTTTGACTACCAGGAAACCACACTCGGGTAAGGTTATGCCCATAGTTTCAACGTCTAACTCAAGGTAGCCCAAGTAGGGAATGTCCAACCCGTTGGCGGCAGTGATCTTAAGCCACCCGGTTGTAGACAGCATATCCTCATCCCTCCCAAGTAGGTGCTCTCTGAAAAAACCTTCAGTAATAGTGCTGACTTGGCTCCCGGTATCCAGTAAACAGTTAGCAGTAACCCCCCCAATCTTGAGATCTACTACTGGACATTTACCTATTGCACGGTCAAGAAATCTGTCACGAATACAAGTACTGTTCTGAGAGCCTGCAGGTTTTCCTCGCATTGCCCGGCTCAGGGCAATCGAGGGAGCTAGTTTTCCTGCACCCCAGCCGGTATCGGTGGATGTGTTTGCTACCTTGTGTTTCTGAGGACACTGTTTGGCAATGTGTCCCGCCCCGTTACACTTAAAGCAAATAGGCTGACCTTCATCAGTGAACTTTGGCTTGGCTCTAGGTTTCCCAACCTTGTCATTACCAGTGTTTTCCTTCTGTAGAGCAAGACCCCGTACTGCCTCTGTTAGTTCCCAGATAGCTTTACCCTGCTCCGCCACCACTTTAAGAACATCCTGTAAAGTGACAGCCTGGCTGCCTGGTACCCCAATGGCAGAACACTGAAGATCCCTCCCCGTACTGTCACACACTACATTCTTGCTCCTTGCAACTTTAGTGCTACAGGGCTGGTCTTCAAAGGACCATAAGACAGCTTCCTCACGTACATCAAACAGGGTAGCCTGGGGGTTGCCTCGTACAAACTTGCGCAACTCTCTCCGGAGTGAGGGATCTCTAACACCATCAACAAATCTGTTTCTGACAACCCGTTTTGTGTTCGGCACAGCATCTGGTGATTGCTTTACCACAGCTCTAATAATCTGAGAGAGTGCATGTGAGTATTCTAGGAAATCTTCACCCTCTTCTTGCTTGCGTCCATAGAAAGTTTCTAACAGCTGAGACTCACTGCGTTTTTCTGTGAAAGTCCCCCTTAGGTAACTGAACAGGTCACTGGGCTGCTTAGACTCTCCACCCAACCGTAACCTAATTTCCTGTAGGGCTGCCCCCCTCAACAAAGATCGAATGAAATCTACCTGCTCTGCAAGAGTCTGATCTCTAGCTCGTAGTACACTTTCAACCTCTTCAATGAACTCAACAACTGAACGACTATCTTTAGATACCTCCCCACTGAATGGTTGGATCTGACGCTCTCTAGGTACATACACATATGACTTGATTGCCCCATTACCTAGAGTGGCAATAATTGCCATTGCTTGGTCATGGTTTTTTTTCAACTCTGAAATCTGTGACTTGAGTTCATCTATCCGGTTGCCCTCACCCACACTAGAGGTATTGTCCTCACCATCCGAAGTGTGAGCTCCAACCTCCTCATCAGGAGACTCTAACATTTTGACTCAGTTCACAAGTCCCTGAAAGCCACTGAATGGGATGGCAGCTGCGACGATTCTTCTCCAATGGTGTCCCTCCTCGGTGCCTTGATGGGTCCTCTCCCAGATTGGTCCTGGCGCCCTCTGGATCCCGTCTGTCTGGTCTGGTCCTCCTTAGCAACCCCAGGCAGCACTCTCCGTCCGTCTCCAGGTCCACTTGGCACCACACCGCTCTTCCCCCACTGCCGTATTTTATGTATTTTTTCTTTACCGAGCCTGAGAAACTCCAAGCTAACAGACCCCACTCCTGGTACCAAAATGTGTAGCCTGGCGAAATGGAGCAGCACAGGACACAGAACTTTCTTTTTTCTGGGGTTTTTTATTCTGAATTGATAACTTGGGTTCTAGGCTTAGGATGTAGTTGTAAATACATAAAACCACATTTAATTGTATAAAATACGGAAAAGACGGAAATACGGCAAATACAAGAAAACACAGTCGATAAAATACGGCAGTGGCTTGCTGTAGAACAGAACACGAGGCAAACCACAGGTGCAGTTAGTTAGTTAGCTAACAATCATTATACAAAACAAAACCAATAGTACAATACATTCTTATGTCCCGTTATCACTTGTTACATCTTACAAGAAAACACAGAATATTAAACTCATTCGCAACGTAGCCCCCAAGGACTCAACAACAATTTTAGCAAGTGTTAACACCAGCACATGGTGGGACAATCTGCAAGCATCCCCGTGGTATCGAGTGATTTGGGAAACAATATCACTTTAAAACTATGTCTGGGCTGCACTAAATACTGTTTTAGTTGTACTTTACACAGAATAAGTTCATTTCAAAAGTCATATTCACCCCAGCTCTCTTCAGAGCAATCTCTCACGCTGGATGTAGAAAATGGAAGCTGTGAAGAAAGGGGAGGTTCCTTTGGCATCACATGGTCCTACCCATAACCCTTTTCTCCTTGTTCAAATTACTAAAGGGGAAAATGAACCGTGCCATCTAGTGGACTTAAATATTCACTGCATTTTCCCCACTTGGCTACATAAACCCTCAGGTCTCTGTTCTGCACCCCCTTTAGAATTGTACCCTTTAGTTTGTATTGCCTCTCCTTGTTCTTCCTACCAAAATGTATTACTTCGCACTTTTCTGCATTAAACTTCATCTGCTACATGTCTGCCCATTCCACCAGCTTATCTATGTCCTCTTGAAGTCTATCCCTATCCTCCTCACTGTTCACTATACTTCCAAGTTTTGTGTCACCTGCAAATTTTGAAATAGTGCCCTGTACACCTAAATCCAAATCATTAATATATATCAAAAAAAGCAGTGGTCCTAGTACTGACCCCTGGGGAACACCACTGTGTACCTTCCTCCAGTCTGAAAAACAACTGTTCACCACTACTCTCTGTTTCCTGTCACTTAGCCAATCTCGTATCCAGGCTGCTACTGTCCCTTTTATTCCATGGGCTTCAACTTTGCTGGCAAGCCTATTATGTGGCACTTTATCAAACGCCTTTTGGAAGTCCATGTACAACACATCAACCACATTACCCTCATCAACCCTCTATGTTACCTCATCAAAAAGGTATGTAAAGTATTTTGACAATCCAAGGAACTCTGATCCTCTATTCAGACAATTGGTAATTTTACTTCACAGTTATTATCATGTTGAAAATAGCACTTTAGGCGGTAAGGGTACTTCTAGCAATATTACCACAACTTCACATTTTCCAACCCAAGTTTAGTATGCCGTAAATGCTTATGGAAACAAACAACTAATTTAGCCAATAATTACGGAATGGGTGGCATTCACTTTGCATAATCTTCCACTTTCATATGTTTTAAACACCTCACTCTATAAGCCACAATCCAACCATATTCTACTACTTCTGACAGAATTGAGTCTGTATTTTCATTATTTTAAATTTATGCCTGAATTTGCAATATAAAACGAGTGTTAGCAATGTATTATGTTTATGATGAAGCAATTCAAATGATGTTTTCCAGCACTGCTGCAGGGTCCAACATGTGTAATTAAAAAAGTTGGAAGAAGTTTAAAAGAATGCATAATTTAAAATATATTGCCCAGATTGTAGGATGGGTTCAATTGCTCTATCACACTCTACAATTTTGATACTCATTGAGAGTATTAGTACTTTATTGAGTTGAACACTTAACTCACAATCTAAAGATATTGGGGTCAATTTTCTGGCCGCCGTCGGGCAGCTTTTCAGGCAGCCGGGGGCCGAAAATTGGCGAAAAAGCGGGTCGGGAACCCCCCCCCGCCTGATTCCCCGCCCCGTCCGACTTTCGGACCGCCGTTTCCCCGCGCCCCACACAACGCTTCAGTCCCGGCCGCTGCTGGCGGGACTGGTCGTCAGCACACTAATTACCAATAATCAGCTTGTTGAAGTCGATTTTCCGGGGCCGTTGCGACTTTGGGGCTTTCCCCACGTGAAACCCGCCTGCGGGGAACCCCGCTGCTGAGACCTGGCGTGAAGCTGCTGGCTTGCTTGCTGTCAGCTGCAGGTCAGGGAAAGCTGTGATTTAAAGGGACAGCACTTGTATGTTGAAGGACCTTGTTGTTGCAGGTTTGGGGCTACTTCTTCAAGGCTTGGGCACAGCTGTGGAAGGTTGGAGCCTCACACACTTCTCCAATGCGATCTCCTGGGAAGCCCCTCTCGCCACCCTCACTCAGCGCTTCCTCAGCGGAGGCATCTACGAGAAGCATGGGACGCCTTTTTTTCCTTCCCTTCTTGCCATTAGAGGATCTCCAGCAGCAGAGGCGGCAGCAGCAGAACCAGGAACAGCATGATGAGCACCAGGAGCACCAGGCTGCTGCTCACTCACCTGAAGCTGCACAGACCAGAAGGGGCCAGCGCTTGGAAGTGGCTTGAGAGCACCTTGCTGCGCTTTAGGGGGCCATGGGGACCCGTATCTGCACTGCCAGTCCTACTCAGAAGGACTTCCATGAGGATCTGATTTCTCTGTTCAACAGATGGCCAACGCTCCTCAAGAGATGTCATTCTCTTACGAGCACTCACCATGTTTTCCGTACCCTGGCGAGTTATCTCCTCCATGGAGGTTGCCAACCTTTCCATGGTGATGCGTTCATGCGCCAATGACTCCACAAAGGCTCTGCTCATGGTCGCTATGGACTCCTCCATTCGCTCCACACTCGAGCAACCCTGGAGACAAAACCTGCCAGAGACTCCTGCATCTGTGCACGGAGATCCATCACTTCTCTTGCGGATGGACCCAGAGGCAGAGGGTCGACATGCAGCGCAGCTGAGCTGGCAGTGTCCTGTGCCCTCCGACAAGGACTCTCCACTGCTGTCCCTGTCTCCAGAATCTGCTGAGGCTCACTTGTGAGCTGTGAAACACCAGGTGACAACACTACTCTATGTCCCGTAGGTCCCCCCGAGGTGTGAGTATCTGTGCTGGTGCTGGGTGCGCTTACTTCTGCTGACGCTGTGCCCTCAGAGGTTGGAGCTTCCTCTGAGGAGTCTGGCTGCACAGCCTCTTCCTCCTCCACAGTGAGGACGGGGGCTCTGGATGGTACTGTGGGGGAGTAAAGGAAGGAGTTAGAGATGTAATGCCAAGGTTCTTCTGGTGACTCCCAGCGAGTTGGCATCTGCTGACACCTGCATCCATGCAGCATTGGTCTCAGTGGGAGGCCTCTTCCTCCCTGACCTAGGTGTGGAGATGCCGGTGTTGGACTAGGGTGGACAAATGTAAGAAGTCACACAACACCAGGTTATAGTCCAACAGTTTTATTTGAAATCGCAAGCTTTCGGAGCGCTGCTCCTTCGTCAGGTGAAGTGGAGAGATGCATAAAGACACAGCTTATATAGTCAGAGAATAATGCCAGAGAATAACCCCACCTCATTGTTCTTTGATGTAATGTTTTCATGACTGACCTGTTTGGACACCACTCACACCTTTGATTGCTGTGATTATCTCTCTGCCAAGGTGTGATAAATGGCAGTTAGAAAGATTACATAGAAGATAGGAGCAGGAGTAGGCCATTCGGCCCTTCGAGCCTGCTCCGCAGGCAATCATCTGGCATTATTCTCTGACTATATAAGCTGTGTCTTTATGCATCTCTCCACTTCACCTGATGAAGGAGCAGCGCTCCGAAAGCTTGTGATTTCAAATAAAACTGTTGGACTATAACCTGGTGTTGTGTGACTTCTTACATTTGTCCCTGACCTAGGGAAGAGGACCTCCCTGTGGGCCCTAACCCCATCCAATAATACCTGCAGTGAAGCCTCGTCGATTTTAAAGGCAGCACGGGGTCTGGCACTGGCCACAGCTGCTGCAGGCTCCTCTGCCATCCTGTATGGTTCATTTGGAAGCCTTCAGAGGATGCAGTGCTTGCTATGGACCTTGAAAGCACCACGAATGATGACATCATACTGTGGGGATTTCTGACTCGAATTGGACAATTAGCAAGGTTTCCCACATGCTGGGAATTAATTGGCTAATTGAGGGAAAATTGCGTGGAGCTGGCTGACACTTTTTTATGTGTGTCAGAAACCCCACATTTGGGGAAACCTGACCGTTTCTCACACAAGCCGAAAATCGGGGCCATTGACTTGGATCCTAGAACTGGCTGTCCTTCAGACCCTGCTTACTTCAATTGAGCAAGTTTCTTTAGTTCTCAGGCAAGTTGCTGAATGGGTACATAATGTAACAGAAAGTTGCCAATGAGGAGCACAAATTAGCATTCCCACCTAGGAAGTAAGAGAAGGCATTAACCACCAGCAAATGGTTTGCCTCAATTACCTGTACCTCACACCCTTTGTGGTGGAAAGTCTTTTGATCCCTTTTTGGATGTGAATGGAGGAAGATAAAACAAAAAGACACAGAGGTATGTGCCACTTCACAGTTATTTCTAAAAGCTAACTGACTGTTCATTCAGTTAGTTAACTTTTAGAAATAACTGAGGTGGGCAGCCCAAGCAAATGATGAGACTAAGAAGTTAGAAGTTCTGGTGAACATGTAGAAGTCATCTTGTTAAGTCAATTCAGGTGACCCACCTTTGATGAGGCAGAAGTCACCATTCTTGCTTACCTTGTGGGGCCATATTAATTGCATAGAAATTATGTCTATGATTCTGTAATCCTCCTTAATTATGCAACAGAGAACGTTGGCTGCCTATTTGACCACAGGGACCATCACAATCAATTCCATATGCAAAACTTTTGGCCCCAGAAACATAAATGTGCTAATAGCCTATAAAATCCACTGAAAAGTAGTTTGGGAAAATAAAGTTGGTATAATTAGTTTTGGCACTAAAATTTCACCCGTCCTTTACCATACTACCGGATGGGATGGGGTGGTTAGTGTTAGATGCAGGATATTGAAATCAGGAGTGCATCCCACATCTAACATTCAACACTCAAGTTTTGGATTCCAGGAGCCAAAATGGGCAGTTACTGCAGTGAATGGGCAGTTACTGCAGTAATGCCACTCTGCCACTGGATGCTTTTAGCAGCCTTTTAAAAGTATATCAATCAGAAATGCCTGCAAAACAACTGTGCCTACGTTTCAAAAGGAAAAGGTATTTCATTGGCTGTGAAGCACTGTTGGATGTCCTGAGATGAGGATGTTTCCCCTCGTGGGGGAATCTAGAACTAGGGGACATAATTTCAGAATAAGGGGGCACCCTTTTAAAATGGAAATGAGGAGGATTTCTTCTCTCAGAGGGTTGTGAATCTTTGGAATTCTCTTCCCCAGAGAGCTGTGGAGGCTGGGTCATTGAATATATTTAAGGTGGAGATAGACAGATTTTTGAACGATAAGGGAGTCAAGGGTTGTGGGGAGCGGGCAGGAAAGTGGAGTTGAGGCCAAGATCAGATCAGCCATGATCTTATTGAATGGCGGAGCAGGCTCGAGGGGCCGAATGGCCTACTCCTGCTCCTACGTCTTATGTTCTTATGTTCTTATGAGATGTGAAAGGAGTTATATAAATGCAAGTTTGTTATTTCTTTAGTAAATGTGAAAGTGCCGTTTGTGCCAGAATGCCACTATTATAACTACATTTTTATTATATTGACAGATTGACCAGCATAAATATCTGTTATGGTATCTCATTACAATTTGAACTTCTATAGGGTGGTATGAGTATACACTTTTTTCTATCTCATGGGAGATTCATTTCATGCTGTGTCCCATCCACAATCCATAAACTCGTGAGTAGAAACTTACTAATGAAGGAAGGCAAGTCCAAAGGTGGAATCCGGTTAAAAGCCCAGTCTGCAGTTGAATGCTGGGCAGTCCAAGTTGTTTCTTTTTATAAAAAGAAAATACTGCAGATGCTGGAAATCTGAAATAAAAACAGAAAATGCTGGAGAAACTCATCAGGTCAGGCAGCATCTGTGAAGAGAGAAACAGAGTTAACGGGCCCGATTTTTGGCTTGTGTGGGAAATGGTCGGATTTCCCCGAATGTGGGGTTTCTGACACACATAAAAAAGTGTCAGCCAGCCCTACGCAATTTTCCCTCAATTGGCCAATTAATTCCCAGCATGTGGGAAGCCTTGCTAATTGTCTAAATCGAGTCAGGAATCCCCACAGTATGATGTCATCATTCGTGGTGCTTTCAAGGTCCATAGCAAGCACTGCATCATCTGAAGGCTTCCAAATGAACCATACAGGATGGCATAAGGAGCCTTCAGCAGCTGTGGCCAGTGCCAGACCCCGAGCTGCCTTCAAATTCGACGAGGCTTCACTGCAGGCATTATTGGATGGGGTTAGGGCCCACAGGGAGGTCCTCTTCCCTAGGTCAGGGAGGAAGAGGCCTCCCACTGAGACCAATGCTGCATGGATGCAGGTGTCAGCAGATGCCAACTCGCTGGGAGTCACCAGAGGAACATTGGCATTATATCTCTAACTCCTTCCTTTACTCCCCCACAGTACCATCCAGAGCCCCCGTCCTCACTGTGGAGGAGGAAGAGGCTGTGCAGCCAGACTCCTCAGAGGAAGCTCCAACCTCTGAGCGTGCAGCGTCAGCAGAAGTAAGCGCACCCAGCACCAGCGCAGACACTCACACCTCGGGGGGACCTTTGGGACATAGAGTAGTGTTGTCACCTGGTGTTTCACAGCTGACAAGTGAGCCTCAGCAGATTCTGGAGACAGGGACAGCAGTGGAGAGTCCTCGTCGGAGGGCGCAGGGCTCTGCCAGCTCAGCTCAGCTGCGCTGCATCTCGACCCTCTGCCTCTGGGTCCATCCGCAAGAGATGAGGTGATGGATCTCCATGCACAGATGCAGGAGTCTCTGGCAGGTTTTGTCTCCAGGGTCGCTGCGAGTGTGGAGCGAATGGAGGAGTCCATAGCGACCATGAGCAGAGCCTTTGTGGAGTCATTGGTGCATGAACGCAGCACCATGGAAAGGTTGGCAACCTCCATGGAGGAGATAACTCGCCAGCATACGGAAAACATGGTGACTGCTCATAAGAGAATGACATCTCTTGAGGAGCGTTGGCCATCTGTTGAACAGAGAAACCAGATCTTCATGGAAGTCCTTCTGAGTAGGACTGCCAGTGCAGAAACGGGTCCCACTGGCCCCCTAAAGTGCAGCAAGGTGCTCTCAAGCCACTTCCAAGCGCTGGCCCCTTCTGGCTTGTGCAGTCTCAGGTGAGTGAGCAGCAGCCTGGTGCTCCTGGTAATCATCCTGCTGTTCCTGGTTCTGCTGCTGCCACCTCTGCTGTTGGAGATCCTCTAATGCCAGGAAGGGAAGGTGCCAAAGGCCTCCCATGCTTCTAGCAGATGCCTCGGTTGAGGTGGTCCTGAGTTAGGGTGGTGAGAGGGGCTTCCCAGGAGCTCACACTGAAGAAGTGTGTGAGGCTCCAACTTTCTGCAGCTGCTCCTAAGGCTTCAAATAGTTCCCCCAAGCCTTGATCAACAAGGTCCTGCAGCCTGCAAATGCTGCCTCTTTAAATCTCTTCAGCCCTCAGCGACCTGCTGCTGCAAGCAAGCAAGCCAGCTGTTTTCACGCCAGCTCTCATCGGCGGGGTTCCCCGCAGGCGGGTTTCAGGTGGGGAAAGCCCCAAAGTCGCAACGGCACGGGAAAATCCACTTCAACAAGCAGATAATTGCTTGTTAGTGCTCCGACGACCAGTCCCGCCAGCGGCGGGCGGGACTGAAGCGGGGCGCGTGAAAACGTCAATCCGAAAGTCGGATGGGGCGGGGAATCAGGCGGGGGGGGTCCCGACCCGCTTTTTCCACGATTTCCGGACCACGGCCGCATGAAAAGCCGCCCGACAGCTGCCCGAAAATCGGGGCCATGGTTTCAGGTCGATGACCTTTCGTCAGAAATGTTTCTTTTTATATCATTATACATATTTACAGTAGGAAAACACAACAGTTTGCATCATAAAAAGCAATAACAGATATTATTGTTTCTTCAATGTCCAATCAATTTAAATAAGAGAAGAGAAAGTAATTTTGACAGATTCATTTTATATCTCAGATACAAAAGCAAAATACTGCGGATGCTGGATATTTGAAATAAAAACAGAAAATGCTGGAAATACTCAGCAGGTCTGGCAACATCTGTGGAGAGAGAAACAGAGTTAACGTTTCAGGTTGATGACCTCATTTGGTCTCTTCTGGGCTAGAGAAAGAAATAATCAGTGAAGGTTCCAAATCCTATTGCTATGCATTGAAACTTGTTGGGAAGTGCTTGTGTGTGAATATTGGGTGAGAATATGATCTGCTGGACTGTACATAAAGAGGTTCAAACCAAACTAAACCTGAAGAAGAGGGCATGTGGAACCTATAGTTATAATAAAAATGGTAAAAATAAGAGAATATGTGAAGATCAGGGAAGAGGTTAAGAAAGCGATAAGGAAAGCAAGGAGTTGAGGTAAGAATCTCTAAAAAGAATAGTAAAAATTCTACAAATATTTCAGTAAAAAGAGAATTGTAATTTTGTGAGGAAAGAATAGTGAGCTAGTAGAGGATAAGTGGAAATTGGTGGAGATACGTAACAAATACTTCACTGCAGTGTTTTCAAAAGAGAAGGACATTGCGGAGGAGATAAATCCTGAATTGGTTAAAAGCACAATGAGAGATTATACAATAAATAAAAGGGAAGTATTAGAGAAGTTAGTTAAACTAAAGGAGGACTAAGAACCAAGATCTGATGGGATACATCCAAGAATCCTGAGCGAAATGGAGAAGGAAGAGCGGAGGCTCTAGAAATTATATTTTGGGGTTCTATTGAGAGTAGATGTATGCTGCAGGACTGGAGAGTGGCCAATGCAATAACCAGTTTAAAAAAAGGAAGATATAGCTAATCTGGGTAATTTCAGGCCAGGTAGTTTAACATCTGTGGTAGGGAAAGTTTTGTAATCTTTAATTAAAGATGAGATGACTAAATATCTAGATGAAGCAAAAATAATTAGAAGCAACCAACATGGATTTCATATAGGAAGATCATGCTTGACAAGCCTGATAGAGTGCTTTGAAGAGGTGACAGATATGGTGGATGGAGGAAATGCAGTGGATGTGGTGTACATGGACTTTCAGATAAGATAACCACACAGAAGACTATTGAAGTAGATTCAGAGGTATGGAATTAATGGTAGGGTAGCATGTCGTATTAAAAACTGGTTGGAAGGGAGAAAACAGAAGGTAGGAGTTAAGTGCAGTTTCTCAGAGTGGTTGGAAGTGGATCGTGGTGTCCCATAGCGTTCTGTTCTGGGACCGCTTCTGTTTACTGTGTATATTATTGATTTGGACATAGGGCTAGAGAGAATGGTGTCCACATTTTGAAATAATACTAAAATATGAGGCAAAATAAATAATTCTGAGGACCAAAGGAAGCTGCAGGGGGCCATTGCTAAGATGGTGGAATGGGCAAAAAAGTGGCAGATGGAATTCAATGTCAGTAAATGTGAGGATGGTACATTTTGTGAAAAAAAAAGTAATAATGATTGTGATAAAAATGATAACTTCCAGGAAGTTATGTCATCACTTCCTGTGAACTATGAACTATGAACTGTGTACATACCTCACTTCCTGTCATATGTCACTTCCTGTTGGACTGGTATAAATACTGGTCTGTTCAGTATTGTAAGAGGCTTCTACCAGAGGCATGGTAAAGACCTCTCTTGTGTATATAGTGTGTTTATAAGTTACTTAAAGCTTACTTTAAAGTTACTTGATGGTAAGTCTCCTTTTTCTTACATCAATTTAAGTAACTTAATATTTACACTGACAACCTTCAGACAAACTCGGAAGTTAAGGATCCAGGGAACCACCCATCATGGAGAAAATCCTTAGACCTATTCGTCTGGACTTGGACCCGAATACACCAGCAGCTGGCAGGGCATGGAAGCATTGGTATCGTACTTTTGAGAATTTTCTGGATGAATGTAAAGCGGATGCTCCTGCTAAATTGAAGATACTTGTCAATTATGTGACCCCAAAAGTGTTCGAATATGTTGATGAATGGGATAATTACGAAGAGGTGATTCGGGCACTTAAGAAACTGTATGCAAAGACCCCAAATGAGGTCTATGCTAGACATCTACTGGCCACAGCCCAACAAGGGCCAGGGGAATCAATTGACGAATTCCTGCAAGAACTTCGCAGGCTCAGCGTAGATTGTAACTTTCAGGCAGCCTCAGCTGAGCTGTACCGCCAAGAAATGATTCGTGATGCTTTCATCTGCGGGATTGCCTCTCCATTTATACGCCAGCGTCTACTAGAAAGTAAAACACTTGAGCTACAAAAAGCTTTTGACCTAGCTTGTTCACTGGATTTGGCAAAGAGAAATGCAGACCTCTATCAGCTGCCCAGATCTCGATCTGCTGCTGTAGCTGCAACCAGACAATTCAAGCGGTCCCAGGTGAACCCTATCATGGGGGAATCTAATTCTGATAATTCTGATGAAGAAGAGGAGGACGACCCCACTTTAGCAGCCTCTTGGCAATCTAGGAAGGAATGCTTCTTTTGTGGAGATGCTTTTCACCCTAGGAAAACCTGCCCTGCTCGCAATGCAATCTGCAGTTATTGCGGGAAAAAAGGACACTTTGCTAAAGTTTGCCTATCAAGGGCCTCTACGAGGGCCAATCCAGCTAAGGCCTACCGAACTGCCCCAATTAGGGCCTATCAAGATGCTCCAGCTAGGACCTATCAAGCTTCCTCTCGAGCTCTCTCCCGAAGAAGCACACCGAGAGTTTTAGCCACTCTCTGTGCAACGACACCAATTACAGCTGCTTGCCCACAGAACCTGTCTCATGCAGCCACAAAAATTTCAATTAAAGGACATACCTTAGATGCCTTAATTGACTCAGGAAGTACTGATAGTTTCATTAAGGAACAGATTGTTGCGAAATTGAAACTACATGTCTTCCCATCGGACCAGGCAATTGCGATGGCCCAGTCATCACTTAATACCAGAATCTCCGGCTTTTGTGTTGTTGATATGACACTTCATGGTCGTATGTATCCCTCCACCCGACTTTCGGTGCTCAAGGACTTATGTAGTGATCTCCTCTTAGGGCTGGACTTCCAAAAACAGCATAAGAAACTCACCATTGAGTTTGGTGGATCCAAACCCGGACTTACTATTTCTAATATACCGTCTAAATTACCATTTTGTGCATTATCAGCAGCTTCACTTGATGAACCCTCATTATTTGCCAGTATTCCGCCTCAATGCAAACCGATAATAACGAAATCGCGGCGCTTTAATCAGGAAGACCAATCTTTTATTGCGGCTGAAATCTCTCGACTTCTAGCAGAGGATATCATTGAACCATGTTCGTCGCCCTGGCGGGCTCAAGTTGTCATTGTCAAGAACCCTCTAAAACCTCACAAACAGCGACTATGCATCGATTATTCGCAAACCATCAATCAATATACCGACTTGGACGCCTACCCATTGCCACGCATTGATGATATGGTTAATAAACTGGCCGAATACAAAGTGTTCTCAACTTACGATTTAAAAAGTGCCTATCATCAGTTACCCTTGAAGGTCTCAGATAAGCAGTACACAGCCTTTGAGGCTAATGGACGGCTGTACCAATTTCGTCGCCTCCCATTCGGGGTTACTAATGGAGTGGCTGTCTTTCAACGGGCAATGGATGGCCTGGTTAAGCAGGAAAACCTAAGGGACACTTTTCCCTATCTTGATAACATTACCATTGCAGGTCACGATCAACAGGAACACGACTCCAACCTCCAAAAATTTCGGGATGCCCTCCATCGCCGTAATTTGACCCTGAATGAATCCAAATCTGTTGAGTCGCAACCGACCATCAACATCCTTGGCTACTGCGTAGGCAATGGTATCATTAAGCCAGACCCAGAAAGACTTCGCCCGCTCCAAGAGCTCCCGTCACCTAAGAATCCGGCTTCTTTACGTCGGGCTCTCGGTCTGTTTGCATACTACGCTAAATGGATTCCTCATTTTTCGGACAAAATCCAACCCTTGCTGCGTGCTAGATCATTTCCACTGGGAACAGCGGCTGTTGCAGCCTTTAACCTTCTCAAAAAACAGTTGGAGAAAGCGGCTCTTCACTCCATTGATGAGAATCTCCCTTTCGTGGTTGAATGTGATGCCTCGGAGGTGGCGATCTCGGCTACTCTGAATCAGGAAGGTCGTCCTGTAGCATTTATGTCCAGGACCTTACAAGGTGCCGAGCTACATTATCCTCCGGTTGAGAAAGAAGCCACAGCCATCATAGAGGCAGTACGGAAGTGGAACCATTTTCTAGCTCGCCAGCACTTTACATTGATCACGGACCAACGATCAGTCGCCTTCATGCTCGATAATCGAAAACGAACCAAAATTAAGAATAATAAAATACAACTTTGGAGGATGGAACTGGCCTCTTTTGGTTATACCATTCTCTATCGGCCTGGCAAGGAGAATGTGGCCCCGGACACCCTCACACGGGCATTCTGCTCCACTATGTCATCCTCCACTCTCATGGATGTCCACAATGGTTTGTGTCATCCTGGCATTACGCGCATGCTACATTTCGTACGATCACGGAATCTCCCTTTTTCCACTGGAGATGTAAAGAAAATATGCTCAGAATGCCGGCTTTGTGCGGAATTAAAACCTCAGTTCTTCCGCCCCTCAGATGGTATACTCATACATGCAACCCAACCGATGCAATGACTTAGCATCGATTTTAAGGGCCCAGTGCCCTCTTCAACTCGGAACACATATTTGCTCACCATGATCGACGAATATTCACGTTTTCCATTTGCCTTCCCCTGCTCCAATATGCTGGCGTCCACAGTAATCTGCTGCCTTGAGCAGGTATTTTCTCTCTGTGGCATGCCGGCTTATATTCACTCAGATCGGGGTCCATCCTTTATGTCAAGGGAACTCAAGGACTACCTCTCAGAACGGGGAATTGCTACAAGCAAAACAACACCATACCATCCCATCGGAAATGGGCAGGTAGAGAGGTATAACGGTATCATCTGGAATTCGGTACGTCTCGCTTTAAGATCTCGGGGCCTACCAGACCAGCAATGGGAAACAGTGCTTCCGGATGCATTGCACTCTATACGGTCCCTGCTTTCTACAGCCACAAATACTACACCTCATGAGCGGTTCTTTGGATTCCAGCGTCGCTCATCTCATGGGACATCACACCCGTCATGGTTAACTACTCCTGGACCTGTATTACTCCGAAGATACGTTCGGACGTCTAAAAATGACCCTCTTGTAGACGAGGTCGAACTAACCGATGCCAACCCCACCTATGCAAACATACGATATTCCGACGGCCGAGAATCTACCGTATCATTACGGGATCTGGCTCCCTGCCCACCAGGACCTAGTGGGACATCGGGTGATGGCATTTCACCAGGAAACTCTTGGGACCTATCGGGTACCCCTCTCCAGGATCCTGATCGGACACCAACTAGCTTGGTGCCGGTAGAACCCCGTGCTCAAGGTTGCGACCCTCCCAGTACCACGCATGAAAGTACTGATCCGCCACAGACCAGCTCTGCACCTCCCTCTGAACAGAGGCAGTCCGACTTTGAACCTATTGGGGCTCGTACTCGAAGCCATGATCTCCCCGACCCTTCACAGGGCAATCCAGGCCACACAGACTCTGACCAATGGCCAACCGCATGTAAGCGGACCAGCGACCCTCTACGACGGGAATCCAAACGGGTGCGACTCTTCCTTGTTCGGCGGCTGCGGACCAAAAGGTAGACCACAGCCTCCTAATCCTGCAGGAGGGAAGAATGTGATAAAAATGATAACTTCCGGGAAGTTATGTCATCACTTCCTGTGAACTATGAACTATGAACTGTGTACATACCTCACTTCCTGTCATATGTCACTTCCTGTTGGACTGGTATAAATACTGGTCTGTTCAGTATTGTAAGAGGCTTCTACCAGAGGCATGGTAAAGACCTCTCTTGTGTATATAGTGTGTTTATAAGTTACTTAAAGCTTACTTTAAAGTTACTTGATGGTAAATCTCCTTTTTCTTACATCAATTATACTTTGAATGGAGGAAGCTAGGCGATGCTCCTATATCTCCAGTCCTCAATTGGAACCGATGTATGGTCAGTGGAAGAGTGCCTGGTCAGCGTACCTGCCGCCAAGGGGCAATAGTGAGGGTCACATTGGGGTGCAGGCTAGGGTTGTGGCCTGGACCCTCAAAAAGGAAGGTCACTTTTTTTGTAATGCTTTTATTGCATTGTGGCTCCCTTACAAGTTGGGCTGCTGGGGCACATTGATGTTTTTTCTGTGGGGGGAGGGGGGAACCTGGGACCCTTTGAGACAGTAACCTCTGCTGGACCTCCAGCCTTCCTGGTATGGCACTAGCCATTGGTAGGTAATGTAGGGAAACCCAATCCCAACCTCAGAAAGTCTGCCAGACTCAGCAACAGAGGTTCCTGGCGGGCACATCTCAGCACTTATGCCAAGGTGACCGCTGCTCGTACAATTTTTGGGGGTTATTAATAGTGTTGAATTAGGGGTGAATTATTGAGGATATGTTATCCTATAGCAGTTATATACATTAGAGAAATAACTATACATTTCAGAAAAGAGAAATTTAACTTTGTTTTGCTCCTTTAGCCACCTGAATACATACTGCAACAAAATGGAAATGGCCCCATTTCATCAAAACTACTGAACCATCTGTCTAATTACTGTTGAAACTACGATCAGCAAACTGACATTGGCTTGATGCACTTAGCATAACAAAGCTAAATTGCAGTTGCACAGGGACATGTGACAGCCTCCCTGCAGCCGAAGATAATTGGATAAAATTGAAAGTGCAGAGTTGCAGGAATGTTCAACAGTTCAGTCTACTCATTATCGAATTAACCGTCTTTTTCCTTTTTGACCTCTATTCAAGATGTTTTATTTTAAGCTGAGCAACACACTGACTTATCCAACAGTGCTTTGGTATTTTACCCAAATTTTACAGACATACAACACACTGCTTAATTTGAACGAAAAGCAAAATACTACAGATGCTGAAAATTTTCAGACCTTATCTATAGCTCCCGTTTTCTCTCTGTCAGTAGATGCTGGCAATGTGGGATGGTTGTGCCAGTGTTTCTAGGGATAGGGGAGTGCTGGAGGGCAACCCCCCCCCTGCCCCCCCCCACCCCCCTGCCATCAGAATACTTTGCAGGTGGGGTGATCTGCACCATTGGTATCAACCAAGTTTTAGCTCCACCTTGCCAGTTATTCATACTTCCCATTCTACTTACCTATCCCCCCCTTTAACTTTTCTCACACTTGGGCCGGAATTTTGCCTAACTGGGCGGGTCCGGTGCGGGCGGCGTCTGTGGCGGGTTGCGACCCCGCTGCTGGCTCCATCCCACTGTTGAAAATGAACTTACTTTAATGGGGCCTATTAAGCCCACCCAGCGCGTTACCCGGCCCAATTAGATGGAGCGGGTCTGGTGACATCATTCACGACGTGTTTTCAGCCGGGATCTTTAAAGGGACCATGGCCACATTAGATTTGAAGTTTAATCTAACATAGTGCTGTCAGTGCACTACAGCATTGGAGTGCTGCAAACACTGACAATGACTGCACAGAGGCAGAAGAGCGGAAGAAACCTCCCCAGGAGACCAAGACAGCCTGGTTGCAGATTGCAGATAAGGTTACAAGGAGGGGTTTGTTCAGGAGGACCTGGGTGCAGTGCTGCAAACTTTTTAATTATCTCATTAGATCAGGAACCATTAGTACAAAGCCACACTCAACTGCATCCTGCTGTGCCTCTCATCACATCCCCATCATTCTGTCTTCCCTACCCTACTCCTGCACATCCTTACTCACACTAACTTACCTTGCACTTCCACCCATCCCTCTCTATCTACATTATCACTTCCCCATCTCACTAGCGACCCCTCACACTCACCCTCGTCCTAATTCAATCATACTAACTAACAACACACAAGGGTAGCCACTTGGGTGTTCGATCCAATATTTATGTAAAGTTTCTGCTAATGTAGTGTCAAATATACAAATCTTTATTTTCAACATTTTCCGGTCTTGGACAAATTTATGTGCACCTTTGGAAGTGGCTTAGTGTGTTGCAGTGAATGGTGAGACATAACAGTACACCCCCGCAATGCTGATGAGTGTGAAAAGAATGGCTTGGGCATTGTAAGGATGCTTTATGGTGTTGGTGTGGGGTGGTGCCAACCTGGCGCATCATGTGGCAGCCATATGGGTGTACAGCAGAAAGTTAACTAAATCTGGCCATGGTGAGGCCATCCTTGGCCTCCCGGGCAGCAGTGTGCTCGGGTACTGATGCCCTCTGTCCTGTACAACATCAGGTGATTGCGGAGAAGGTTGATGGTGTTGTTGGTGCTGCTGGTGTGCCTGGTGCTGCTGGTGTTGGGGCTCAAGGTGGTCCGATTCTGAGGACCAAGGTGCGACAGTATAAACAGCACCCATGTTGATGGAATAGATGGCAGGTGAAGTACAGATGTCAGAAGCATTCTGTCAATGGTGAGAGAGTTCTTCCAATGAGGTGACACTGGATGGAGACTTTGCTGGAAATACTTGCAGAATCTGTGCTGGAAATGGACTGAACAACAGTTTCTGCCTGAGGAAAGTGATAATCTGTCAGGTGGGAGCTTTTACTGTACATTTGATGCTGTCAAGTAATCAGCTGGAGCAATGACCATGGAACTCCCGCCTCAGGTTGACAGACATGGTTCCCAAGCTGCGTGAATCCTGTGGCCATGCAGGAAAATGTAAAAAGTAAGTGAAAAAAGGCTCTTAAGTGCCTGTAAACTACCTGATAATGATTTCAATTGGGTTGCCCGCCGCTGCCGGTCAGGTCAGCTCCGCGATGACAGATGCGCCTGGAGGGAAAGGCGCGTGGGGGTGGGATGACAGCGGGTTCCTGACCTGCTGTCAAAAATAACAACTTTCCCACCCGACTCGCCACCGATCGCGCCCGCTACCACCCCGGGAAATTCCGGCCAATGTTTTCTCTCATTATTCCTCCTTTTGTCTCCTACGCACACAGCTTCTGCAGTTTAACCAACAACAACAGCTTGCAGTTATATCACTCCTTTAATGTAGGAAAATGTCCCAAGGCACTTCATTGGAGAGTAATAAGACAAAGTTTGACATTGAGCCAAAGAAGGAGATATTAGGACAGTGACTAAAAACTTAGAGAGGCCGAGATGTTTAGGGAGGCAATTCCAGAGCTTAGGACCATAGACAGCTGAACACATGACCACAATAGGAAGTGGGGGATGCACAAGAGTCCAGAATTGGAGGAACGCAGAGTTCTCAGAGGGTTGGAGGGCTGGAGGAGATTACAGAGATAGCAAAAGAAGAGGCCATGGAGGGAGAGGAACACAAGGATGAGAATTTTTAAATCGAGGCATTGGTGGACCAAAACAAATGTGGGTCAGTGAGCACAGGCGTGATGGGTGAGCGGGACTTGGTGTGGGTTAGAATACGGGCAGCAGAGTTTTTGGATGAGCTGAAGTTTAGGATGGGTCAAAGATGGGAGGCCGGCCATGAAAGCCTTGGAATAGTGGAGTTTGGAGGTAACAAAAGCATGGATGAGGGTTTCAGCAGTAGATGATTTGATGGCAGATTTAAAAGGGAGGGGGACAGTACCTGAGAAGAGGGAACCTGTTACAAAATCAGCTAACATGGGAACCAGGAAGGGAAGTAGTGTGGTCAGCAGTTTAATGGGAATAGGGTCATGAGAGCAGGAGATGGGTTTCATGAAAAAGATGAGCTTGGAGAGGGCATGAGGGGAGATAGGAGAGAAACTAAGGCAGGGGAACCTTGGCTTGGTGAGAAAGGGAGGGATGTGGCAGAGGCTAAATGGATGTTCCCAATCTTAGCGACAAAGCTTGTCGCACTTGTTCTTGGAGGTGAGAGGGCAGGGGAGAGGGGTTTGAGGAAGCGGTTAATAGTGGAGAAAAAAAGTAGGGGATTATCTTTGCATTCCAGCATGATCCTGGTGTAGTAAGCAGTTTTGGCAGGACCCGATAGTGCTTAATACAGTCCAGCCAGGTCTGGCGCTGAATAGTTAAACCAGTTGTGCGCCATATACATTCAAGTCTGCGCCCCTTGGACTTAATGGAGTGAAGATGGGTGGAAGACAGTTGACTTGTAGTTAGGGTGGAGTAAGCTTTGTGTACCAATGAACTAGTGTGCAGGTTTTGGAGGCAGATGTGAAGGGCAGGTAAGTCCAGGAGCTGTTTGAGGGGCAGAATATCAGTGGATGCACTGCTATAGGTTTTCCCGTGGAAAATGGAGAGACGAGGAGGCATGGAGAATCAACCATGAGCCAGCATTGACTGTTGATCCAAGGGTCCAGCAGAGGTGAATGGTAACCTTGGTGATTAATAGTGCAATAGTAGTCCTACAGATCCAGTATACCAGCAGAGCGATAATGGAGTAAGCCGGTGGAAAACAGCAGAGTAAAGGTCATGTGGCAGCAGTGGAGCAGAATGCAGAACCGGATGGGAACCAGCAGAAACAGATTAGAGCTAGTTCAGTGTAGAGTGAAAAATTCCTGGAAGAGGAGCAGATAACTGAGGTCTCAGCAGCAGGAGGCCTGACACTAGAATCAAGATGACTCAGCAGAGAATAAAGTCTCCGTAGAAAATGGTAGCAATGTTGGGGGTCACTATAAGGCCCAGAGCAATGGAGAAATGGACTTTGGCCCAGGGGATAGTAGATTCTGTCCAGGACCAATACAGCAGGGGGAAAAAAGCTGAGAAACCAGAAACGTACTGAGGTACAGTCAGAAGCTCAGCAGGTAACAGCGGCAGGTGGGGAACGGGCTCTAGGTTAGGAAAAGTTACCGTGAAACTTGAAGAGACTGAGTAACAGTGCAATCACAGAAAAGAAAGACTTGCATTTATACAGCGCCTTTCACGACCTCAGGACGTGCCAAAGCGCTTTGCAGCCAATGAAGTACTTTTTTGAAGTGTAGTCACTGTTGTAATGTAGGAAACATGGAAGCCAATTTGTGCACAGCAAGCTCCCACAAACAGCAATGTGCTAATGGCCAGATAATCTGTTTTGGTGATGTTGGTTAAGTGATAAATACTGGCCAGGAGAACTCCCCTGCTCTTCTTTGAAATAGTGTCATGGGATCTTTTGCATCCACCTGAGAGGGCAGATAGGGCCTCAGTTTAACGTTTCACCTGAAAGACCACACCTCCGACAGTGCAGCATTCCCTCAGTGCTGCACTGGAGCGTCAGCCTGGATTATGTGCTAAGACTTGAACCCACACCCTTTTGACGCACAAGTGAGAGTGCTACCACTGACTGTAGTCTCGTGGAGCAGCGTAGTCCTGATGACAGAGGAATCCAGAAGTCCTGGAAGTTAAATCTCAGCAGAATTCCAGCCATTGAAAAGAGTTCAGTGCAAACAAAGAACAAGCAGCATTGAGGATAGGCTGTGGGCTCTGCACAGGTAGCTCTAACTTACAGCTTGAACTTGCAGTTTGGGCTAAAATGTACCCACTATTACACCCAGGGAATCTTAAGCAATGGAAGAGGAGATTGGGGGAGAAAGAGCAAAGGATGGCAATGGACGACCAAGGATAGAACTGCAGTGGAGAGCAGCTCAGTAAGGAGCTGCCAGCCCAAGAGCCACCTTGAAATTTACTCAAGATGGCTCTTGGACTTGACCATTTCCTGATACCCAGATTAACACCTCACAGGTCATTCTGTGTCTTTTCCTGTGTGTGTGTTTGCTGTGTTTCCCCCCTCCCCAGTTCCCTTGTTCTGTTCCTTTTTTAATGCTGTTCATCTGTAATATCTTTTAGTTCTGAGGAAGGATTATATTAACTGATATTAACTGATTTGTGTTTTCTTGACAGATTCTGCCTGACCTGCTGAGTGTCTCCAGCACTTTCTGTTTTTGACACTATTTAATTTGTTTTAACTAAACACGTCTCTGCTCCATATGCACTTACGTTAAAAAGAACCATTGTTGATTCAGGGATTTATTTCTACTTTTAATGTAAGAAACTAGAGCAGCATCAAATAAAGCTACAGTGAATGCACAATGTAGCTTCTAACAGTATTGTTCTTCAGAAAACAAAAGTGCCAAAGGGAAGCATGAGTGGAATGTCAAGGTCAATTCTCCTTCAGTTTGTCTAAAAATAAAACCCAACAGCTCAATTGAATCATACAATACTCTTCTGAACACCTGACTTTTCAGTATGAGTCTGCTGAAGCAATTTTCAGGCTTTTGTTAAAAATTGTGTACATAATTGAATTTAATATAACTAGTTAAATCAATTCCTGGTGCAATTATATGTAGTTTACATTGGCTTTAAGTAAAGAATGTAAATGCTGATTTTTATGTAGAACCCATTGCTTTGGCTCTGTAGAATGCATTGATAAACGTTCAGGGTTAACTTGATTTGCATGAGTAACGTGGTATACATGTTTAGGTTTTATACTTGCTCTGTTAATAGGTGAGTCATATATTGTGAGCTGGTATACAATTCTTCAAAAGACTGTACAATGTGCTAAGGCAATAGGAAGGACATAGCAACGTCATAGCAATGTCTGCCTCACTGTTTCAGAAGTCTGTCTTTGTTCCTATCGTAGCTTGGCCTTGGATGAAAACGTGTAGAGAGACAGCTCCAGTACCACCTTACTGGTTGTATTAGGTGTTTGCATTTTCTGCTCAATACTCAGATTGTTGCCATGACAATAGCACCCTTCAGATAACCATGCAATTCTCCTTTCCTTAAAGTGTGGCTCCTGAGGGCCATAACATATGCCAGATGTTGTTGTTAGGCAGTAGTCTGATCTGAGCACATTTTGTTCTACTTTGTCATCAATTAATGTTAACTTACAGTGAAGCCAATCTACAGCCGATAGAGCTTGTATTCCAACTGTAAAAATCCACAAACAAGCAGAAAAAAACCTAAGTGTACACCTTGATATAAATTTAAACTACAACAGATTGGTTTAAAAATGATCCAGAAAGGTAAAAATACATAACTCTAAGCATAGCATGAAGAAAAGACTCTGAATACTGCAGTCAAGAACAGTAAGGCATGATATTACAGGAAACTAGACAGAACACATTTTCCTGAACCCCCAGTAGATGAACTGCTCATGCACTGTGAATTTTTTTTCTATATTCGTTCCGGGAAGTGGCGTCGCAGGCAAGGCCAGCATTTATTGCCCATCCCTAATTGTCCTCACGAATATATGACAACGTTTTGACGAGAAAAGTGAAGGTGGTCAGCTTTATGGCCATTCATTGATTTGCATGGAGATTTGAACACAAGGTCACAAATAACAATGGATGAGTAAAGTTATTTGGCCCATCTTAATTCATCCACCAATCCAGAGAGATCCAATAATTCCCCCCAACTGCACCATTCATTTGCCTTTTAAATGATTCCAGGGTTTTGGTCACTCTGACTCTATCTGAAAGTCTATTCCATGTTTGACCATTCTTTGTGTGAATAAGAATTTTTGACATCAGTCCTAAATTTATCTTTTACTAACTTAAATCTATGTTCTTGGTCTATTCTCAGAATTTAATTTAAAGTAATATTACAGATTTACCTCCATTCCCATGACTATCTTACATACTTCTATAAGATCACCTCTCAGATGCTTCTTTTCCAGGTTGAAAGGCCCTTTGTCTTTCCTCATAGTTCAGCCCTTTGACATTAGGGTTCAGCCTCATTGCTCTTCTCAGCACTGCCTCTACAACTTGAATGTCACCCTTGTGTCTTTGTGACCAGAACAGGACACTGTACTAAAGTTGTGGTTGGACCAAAATGGAATATTGTTTGGTTACAACTTCCTCTGTCTTATATTCTACTGCTCTGGCCAAGTGGTTCAATATTCTGTTGCCTTTGTTGATTGCTGCTCTTTATTGGTTTAACATTGAGCAATGAGCTTACTAAGACTCGTGGGTCTCCTTCAACTTCATCCTTGGCTATTCAGCACCATTCCTGGAGAATGTGTGTCATTTATTTTTCTCCCTATGTGCAGTTCTTTATACTTTTTTACATTAAAATCCATCTGCCAAATCGACTGACCTTCCTAGTTTGGTATTATCTGCAAATTTGACCACTTTGGATTGAGTTTCCAAATCCAAGGCATTTATATAAGTTTGAAACAGCAGTGGTCCCAACACCAAGCCCTAAAACACCCCACTCAGCACTTCACCCATCATAATGTACAATACTGTGGTGAAAGGCCCACAATTTGTTAAGAACCACAAATAAGTGTCTATGACAGGTACTTAGCACAGCAAGTCACACCCACATTCCAACACAGAAAAAGGTCTGACCCACTGATAATGCAAGGGTAAGACGATAGCAAAATACTGCAGATGTTGGAAATCCAACAAGGGTAAGAACCTGAAAGACTTCACAGATATTGTAGAAATTTATTACACCTGAAATATAAGTCCAAGGTTAAGTACAAACGAACAAACTTGCATCTATATAGCGCTTATCATGTCCTCAGAACGTCCCAAAGCACTTCATAGCCAATTAAGTACTTTTGAAGTAACAACAGAAAACGCTGGAAAACTCAGCAGGCCAGGCAGCATCCGTGGAGAGAGAAACAGAGTTAACGTTTCAGGTCAAAGACCTTTCGTCAGAACTGGAAAGAAGCAGGAAAAGGAACAGATTTTAAAGCAAGTTTAGGGACTGGTTAATGGGGGAGGGGAATGAAAGAACAAAAGGGAAGGTCTGTGATAGGATGGAAGGCAGGAGAAGAAAAGAGGCATTAAGAGATATTCAAGGCAAGAGGAGATGGTAATGGGACAGGTTAAGAAACAAAGGAAAGGATGGCTCTAGATGGAGTGTGAATTGTGGTCGCAGAATGAAAGACAGCCGCCACGTGGAAAAAAAAGTGTGGATAAAAATTATATATGTGATAGGGGCCGAGGTTATGAGTACTTTTGAAGTGTAGTCACTGTTGTAAAGAAGAGAAAGTAACACAATGAGTGTCTAAAAGCCAAACTGAGATTATGATTCTGAACTGAGCTAGTCTACTTGGCTAGTATGGCTCTCCATGTTGAAAGAGGCTAATAGATCCTAAAAGTGTACAAATCATGTACTATTAGTTCCAGTAGGTAATCAAGAAAAAAAATACTAATATGGGAGAGGGTGGAAGGTAGTCAAAGGCTAAAATGATAATTGGATTGGTTTATAAACTTGGTCACAAATAGGCCATTATTGCAAATGGGTCACTAGACTTCATAATAATTTGCTTTTTATCATTTTTAAATAAAGTAATATGATTTAAAATGACTGCTAATTACACAAGCAACAGGAATGTGAGACATGTGAAATGAAAGTGAATGTTATCGGTGAGCACGCCATAGATTGTACAGCACTCTAATAGCCAATCACAGCATTACACAGTAGCCAGTTTGAGTTTGTACATTGACTGGGTCATTACCTCTGAAAACTATTAATAATAAGAATTACCTTACTTATGAGCATGACTTTTCTTTCTTTCATGCTTCTAATGAGCAATAGTGTTAGATGTGAAGTTATTGTTGTACAACATTAAGCATTTAATTTGGAATTTTTCCTGTATTTGTAGTTAATGTTTTTTGTTCACTGAAAATCAGGAGCTGTATTGTTTTGCACAGAACAGCTAACTTCCACGCTACAATACTTTATGCAACCTGAACTGTTGGAAAGCAAGAAATGCAAATTGATTGGTTCCACATGGCTGGTCAAGGAATGCTCATCTTACCCTACTTTACTGTTTTTCCTACTGGTCCATCACAAGGCAGCAATAATGGCGCTGAGGGTGTGGGGTGAAAGTGTGTAGCCCAGGCTTTCTTGACAGAAGATATAATGATGATAGCCCTCTTTGGGGGAGGAAAATAAAAAAATAAGCAGGAGGCTCCCCCCTCCCCCTCAATGAAAACAGTAGAGCCACACAACTTCTTTACAGGGTAAGAGCAACAGCCTGAAACAGGCTCATGTGTGGGCCATGCTCACAGAGGTTGAAAGCCACCTTGATTCCAGGATTCTCTCCGTCTTAGTGATGAATAGGATATCGATTACGAAGCTTAGCTCTATATTAATCAGAATACTGAGGGTGTGCACCATCTGGTTCAACCTGAATGAGCCCCTGGGAAGGGTAGGGAGTCAGAAGCAAGGGTATAGAATATTTTTAACCAGCTAAAAGCCTCCTTCAAAGCTAAGCAAGCCGAGAGGTAGAAGAAGGACATGTTAAAACATATTGCTGATTAAAATTGGATTTTTCTCTAATTGTCTCGCTATCTGTCCCTTTGTGTAAATCTCTTTTCTGTGCATTTGTCACATCGTTTTTATCGTTCTATTTCTCTTTGGGGGGGGGGAGGGGAAGGGGTGGGGGGGAGGGGGGTGGGAAGGGGATGTGGGGGGGGAAGGGAAGGGGGGAGGGTGTGTGTGGGAAGGGGCTGGGAAGGGGGTGTGGGGGGGAAGGGAAGGGGGAGGGGGGAAGGGAAGGGGGAGGGGGGTGTGTGGGAGGTGGGTGGGAAGGGGTTGTGGGGGGGAAGGGGGGGTTGGGGGGAAGGAAAGGGGGGTGGGGGCAGAAGGGGGTGTGGGGGAAGGAGGGGGAAAGGGAGGGGGGGAGCCAGCAGACCCTCTCCCCTCTGCCAGTGTTGAGAGTTGCGCTGCCGGCGGTTGGAGAAGGCTCGGCCCCGGGGCCTCGGGCACCCGCACTGAGATGGCCCAGCCGAGCCCAGCGCCCCGGGCAGCCTGAGCTCCGCAGCCGCCGTTCAGCCGCAGGCCACAAAGCACCCGAGCCCAGCGCCGGTGATGGCTCCGCGGAGCTCTGTACCGCCATGATAGCCTTTACAAAGATGGCGGCGGTGGCTACGCTCGGCGCAGTCCCGCCCCACCAGCCTTTACAAAGATGGCGGCGATCGCGGGCCGTTTGTTGAGCGGGACGGGAGGTGCCTAGCTCGGGCGTGGCTGGGGAGGAGAGGCCGAGGCTTCGAGGCCTGCAGGCGAGGTAACCCTGGAAGGTTGCGGCGCCCGGCGGAGGTAGCAAGTCAAGAGGGAAAAAAAAGGGTGAAAGGTAGGAAAATTAATGAGGTTAGAGAAAATATTTACAAATTAATTAACTTTTTTTTAAAACAATTTAATTGTGTTTTAAAAGCAACTTTTTTTTTGCTGGAAATCTATATTTGAAAATAAACACGCAGAAAGTGGGAAAAATAAATGAATAGTTAGGAATCAAGATGGCGGCTACTCACCTCAGCTCAGAAGGATTAGGCCCGCCCACACACGCAATGAAACGCCCCCCGTGACGCACCGATTGGTCAACCATCAGGTTAATCCCCTGTACGATTGGTCAACCATCACGTCACTCAACGCTAATGAGCAGAATGTTGCCGTTTTTTGAACCTTTTTTGTATACTGTCTGAACAATTTTTGTCTGACCAAAAAGTAAATACGCCTATTAGACTCCCCTAATGATAAGCTTTCTTTTGATATAACGTGTGTAGGTACGCTCTATAACTTTTGATTGTATAGCCGGACAGACAGAGAGACAAACAGACAGAAAGACAGACAGACCGGTTTATATATATAGAAGATAGATAGAAGATACGGTATCCCTCTCATAGAATTAAAGTTGCAGCACAAAAGGAGGCCTGTGCTGGTCCTAACTCTTCAACCAGCAATACCTACTCTAATCCTGATCCTTTTCTTTTCTTCATATCATTTTTATATTCTTGCTTTTCAAATGCTTATCTAATTCACTTTTAAATTATGTTAGAGGCTCTGCATCAGTAGCCATTTGTTTTTTTGTGCCAATGGGAATCTGTTCAATGGTACACTTTCAGCCAATGTCCCAAACTCCTCCATCACCTCCCTGGGTATGTCCTGTCCCACCGGCAGGACAGACCTACCAGGGGTGGCAGCACAGTGGTATGCAGTCAGAAAGGAGTGGCCCTGGGAGTCCTCAACATTGACTCCGGACCCCATGAAGTCTCATGGCTTCAGGTCAAGCATGGGCAAGGAAACCCCCTGCTGATTAGCACCTACCACCCTCCCTCAGCTGATGAATCAGTACTCCTCCATGTTGAACACCACTTGGAAGAAGCACTGAGTAGCAAGGGCACAGAATGTACTCTGGGTGGGGGACTTCAATGTCCATCACCAAGAGTGGCTCGGTAGCACCACTACTGACCGAGCTGGCCAAGTCCTGAAGGACATAACTGCCAGTCTGCGCCTGCGACAGGTGGTCAGAGAACCAACACAAGGGAAAAACCTACTTGACCTCATCCTCACCAATCTACCATGACAGTATTGGTAGCAGTGACCACCACACAGTCATTGTGGAGACGAAGTCCCGTCTTCACACTGAGGACACCTTCCATCATGTTGTGTGGCACTACCACCGTGTTAAATGGGATAGATTCAGAACAGGTTTAGCAGCTCAAAACTGGACATCCATGAGGTGCTGTGGGCCATCAGTACCAGCAGAATTGTATTCCACCACAATCTGTAACCTCATGGCTCGGCATATCCCTCACTCTACCATTACCATCAAGCCAAGGGACCAACCCTGGTTCAATAAGGCGTGTAGAAGAGCATGCCAGGAGCAGCACCAGGCATACCTAAAAATGAGGTGCCAACCTGGGGAAGCTGCAACACAGGACTACATGCATGCTAAAATGGTGGAAGCAGCATGCTATAGACAGGGCTAAGCGATCCCACAATCAATGGATCAGATCAAAGCTCTGCAGTCCTGCCACATCCAGTCGTGAATGGCGGTGGACCATTGAACAACTAACAGGAAGAGGAGGCTCCATGAATATCCCCATCCTCAATGATGGTAGAGCCCAGCACATGAGTGCAAAAGATTAGGCTGAAGCGTTTGCAACCATCTTCAGCCAGAAGTGCCGAGTGGATGATCCATATCGGCCTACTCCTGAGGTCACCACCATCACAGAAGCCAGTCTTCAGCAAATTCGATTCACTCCGCGTGATATCAAGAAATGGCTGAGCGCACTGGATACATCAAAAGCTATGGGCCCTGACAACATCCCGGCTATCAAGCTGAAGACTTGTGCTCCGGAGCTAGCCGTGCCTCTAGCCAAGCTGTTCCAGTACAGCTACATAACTGGCACCTATCCGACAATGTGGAAAACTGCCCAGGTATGTCCTGTCCACAAAAAGCAGGACAAATCCAATCTGGCCAATTACCGCCCCATCAGTCTACTCTCAATTATCAGCAAAGTGATGGAAGGTGTCATTGACAGTGCTATCAAGTGGCACTTACTCACCAATAACCTGCTCGCAGATGCCCAGTTTGGGTTCCACCAAGACCACTCGGCTCCCGACGCCATTACAGCCTTGATCCAAACATGGACAAAGGAGTTGAATTCCAGAGTGAGGTGAGAGTGACTGCCCTTGACATCAAGGCAGCATTTGACCGAGTGTGGCATCAAGGAGCCCTAGTAAAACCAAAGTCAATGGGAATCGGGGGGGGAAACGCTCCACTGGCTGGAGTCATACCTAACACAAAGGAAGATGGTTGTGGTGGTTGAAGGTCAATCATCACAGCCCCAGGACATCGCTGCAGGAGTTCCTCAGGGCAGTGTCCTAGGTCCAACCATCTTCAGCTGCTTCATCAATGACCTTCCCTCTAACATAAGGTCAGAAATGGGGATGTTCGCTGATGATTGCACAGTGTTCAGCACCATTCACAACTCCTCAGATAATGAAGCAGTCCATGCCCGCATGCAACAAGACATGGACGACATTCAGGCTTGGGCTGATAAGTGGCAGGTAACATTCGCTCCACAGAAGTGTCAGGCAATGACTATCTCCAACAAGCAAGAGTCTAACCACTTCCCCTTGACATTCAACGGTATTACCATCGCCGAATCCCCCACCATCAACATACTGGGGGTCACCATTGACCAGAAACTTAACTGGATCAGCCACATAAATATTGTGGCAACAAGAGCAGGTCAGAGGCTAGGTATTCTGTGGCGAGTGACTCACCTCCTGACTCCCCAAAGCCTTTCCACCATCTACAAGTAAGGAGTGTGATGGAATACTCTCCACTTGCCTGGATGAATGCAGCTCCACCAACACTCAAGAAGCTCGACACCATCCAGGACAAAGCAGCCCGCTTGATTGGCACCCCATCCACCACCTTAAACATTCACTCCCTCCACCACCGGCGTACCATGGCTGCAGTGTTTACCATCTACAAGATGCACTGCAGCAACTTCCCACGGCTTCTTCGGCAGCACCTCCCAAACTCGCGACCTCTTCCACCTAGAAGGACAAGGGCAGCAGGCGCATGGGAACACCACCATCTCCAAGTTCCCCTCCAAGTCACACACCATCCTGACTTAGAAGTATATCGCTGATCCTTCATCGTCGCTGGGTCAAAATCCTGGAACTCCCTCCCTAACAGCACTGTGGGAGTACCTTCACCACACGGACTGCAGCGGTTCAAGAAGGCGGCTCACCACCACCTTCTCAAGGGCAATTAGGGATGGGCAATAAATGCTGGCCTTGCCAGTGATGCCCACATCCCAGGAACGAATAAAAAAATAACATAGGAACACCTGACCAGGGAGGGGAATGGAGTCAGTGGCAATGGTGCAGAGTTTACGGCAGGGGCCAATGACAATGGTTTGGGCCTTTCCAATGTTTAGCTGTTGAAGTTGCTGCTCATTGAGGGCTGGATGTCAGACAATCAGATCAATATCTCAAAGGCAGTGGAGGGGTCATGAGAGATGGTGGAGAGGTAGAGCTTGGTGTCATCAGCGGATATGTGGAACCTGACCTCATGTCTGTGAATGATGTCGCCAAGGAGCAACATGTAGATGAGGACTGAGTCCAAGGAAGGATCCTTGGGGGATTCCTGAGGTGATGGTGCAAGGGGTGGGAAGAGAAGCAATTGCTGGGGATGCTGTGGCTATGATTGGAAGTGTAAGAGTGGAACCAAGTTAGGACATCCTACCTAGCTGGTTAACAGAGTAAAGGCATTGGAGCAGGATTATATGATTGACTTATCACAGGCTGCAGAGAGGCTGAGGACAGGAAGTGATAATGCACCATGGTCACAGTCACAACGAATGTCATTTGTGATTTGGTTAATGCTATTTTAGTGACATGAGATGGGCGGAAACCTGATTGTGGAGATTCAGATAGAGAGTTGCAGGAGAGATGTGCATGGATCTGGGAGGTAACAACATGTGAGGGCAGAGGCATTGATGGTGGTTTTTCAGGAGCCGGTGATGATGGTGGTTTTGAAAGGTTTTGACAGTGCCTGAGGAGAGAGGCTATTTACTATATTGGCTAAATTGAGAGCCAGGAAGGGAAGTCAGATAATCAGGAGTTTAGTGCCAATGGGGTTGAAGGGAGCAGGAGATACGTCTCATTGATAAGACAAGCTTAGCAAGAGCAGGGGATAGATAGAGGAGAAATTAGTGAGAGATGAGGGTTCAGGGTTAGGATGGGGAAGCAACTGGAGTGAAGTTTGGCTTAGTGGTCCAGGTATGCATGAGACAGGTGTTGCCTGTCAACTTGTTTTACTGCTGGCCCATTCAAAGCCCTCATACAGCCCTAAGCTCCTTACCATACTCCAGCAGAAAACTCAATTAAGTTGCAATATATAAATGAAAACTTTGACACACTGGCATCTTCAAAGCGCTTGAACACATAAAATCATTATAACACAACCTAACTGCATTATGCAAGGTCACTTACTGACACACAGGATGGGTTGCAGGTTTAGCATATGTCTGTCACTGTACATATGCTCCTTCAATCTGTGAAAGTCTATTTCTGTGCTTGCGCAACATGATGGCACAAAATGCAAGGGAACATCCAAACCGAAGGAGGGTTCAGAAAATACAAATTCTTGACTTTTAGAGAAACATCCTGGACATTCTTACAGACATGAGAATCGAGGGACTAGGGAAGGTATAATCACTGGCCTCCCCCAAGCTTAGTGCAAGTTCTGTTTGAAGGTATGTCTTGCAGCTAATGTTCTAACATTTGATCCTTGTCTGTCATTGTAGGTCTGATACAGTAGGCAGCCAGCACTACAAGTGGCCCAGAACAACACAACACCTCACAGGACCCAACACCATTCTCACCAATATTTGCAAGCACCAGCATAACTACAGATATCTTAAAGGACACAATTAGTGAGCCTGAAGTAACACAGGGGGAATCACAGTTCACAGGTGGTTATGGTAAAGAGCAGAAGTTGGGTGCCTGCATGGTCACATGGTTGCCATCAATAACTTTGGGGAATGCAGCTGTACAGTGACACTGGGGAGTAATGTCATGCCTCTGTTGCTATTCAGTGCTATTCAAAAGCTATGAAATTGCTGGCCATACTGACCAATGCATCAATCACCTATTTGCTACCCCTGTGGATAGCACTTTGGCTGATACTGCAGATGATCCCCATGCTAGCCTGGAAGGAAGCAGAGGCAGAAAACCTGAGGGCAGTGGTGAACTTGATTGCCACTGAGAGTGCACAGATGTGCAATTAGCTCCCAGCTGACCTGAAGCCTACAGAAGCAGTTGTCCATCATCTTTGGCAAGGTTAGATGTGCCAGAGCCTGCAGTTATGGTTGATGGGATAGTGGCAGGTACAGACAGTCCAGCTCTGGTGCCCATTGATCTCCCTCCATGCCATTTTTCATCTTATATCACTTTAACTGTAAGATACTGTATTTGGAGCACTTTAAAACCAATCCCCCTCATTTTGTACAGTAAGACCCTTTTATATGTCATGATGATGATTTTATAAGCTCTTCCTGGCCTGCTGAAGTTTTCAGTTGCAGTCAGCTTTCTGTCATTTTGCATGACATTTGATTTATTTTGTTCCAACGTTTTCTGGAAAACAATCCCAAAATAAAAACACATTAAAAAAAAAACTGAGAATGAAAAATGGAAAAAGAAACTTAAAAAAAGAACAAAACCAGCACTAAAAAATATGGGAAAAGTTAAAGTCAAAAAATTTACACAAAAACCATCTGCCCCTTTAAGACCTCCATCGCACATGAGACTTTTCTTTTTGCCACTCCAGATGGGCAAGCAGAGGGCACAGCACAATCTCATCCTAAACAGACAGGAATTTGAGCTCTGCCTTATTTTAATGCATTTAAATAATTTTACATACTTATTTTAAGCTCTTGCATATTTCATGCAAATAGTCTTTGCGCCAGCCTAAAAGACAAGCCAGAAGATTATGCACTATGCGAATCAAGCAGTGATGCCATAAAAGGGCCCAATTTCCCAACCCCCACTCACCTACTCAGTGGTGGGATTGAGCCCATTGACAGGAAAACTTACCCTACAGAATTATTTAACTTGGGCTGGAGCATGTTTTTGAAAACACAAAAATTGTGTAAGAGCTGGGAATTTTTCCTCAATCTTTAGTTCGGTTTCATTTGATTCTAAATTGACAGCTACACTCCATGCAATGGGCAAGAATATCACCTCATCCCTTACATCGGAAAAGAAGAAAGGAGTTACATTTACAAAGCATCTTATTACATTATGAGGCAGAATCAAAGCATTTCACAGCTTGAAGTGTAATCATTGCTGTTATTTAGGTGAACACCACGATTTATGCAAACACCAGTTAAGTAGAATGGCCAGTTAATCTATTTCTTATTGGAGGTGTTGGCCAAAGAAGGAATAGTGGCCTGGAGAACTCCCAGTTCTTCTTTGAATCTTTTACATCCACTTGAACAGGCAGACAGGGCCTCAGTTAAATGTCTCATCTGATAAAAGACACCACCAACATTACAGCTCTCCTTCGCCATTCCTCTAAAGTCTACATTGGCCCAGAAATTAGGATCGGGTGCTTGCCGCGCATGCAAGCCCCCGATCTGCACTCACCCTGCGCGCCGACATCTGAAGCCCGGGCCTGCTTGCATTTCCTGTCACTGGCCCGGTTCAGCTGTCGGCGCGCTGTGCTTACCTGATCCAGCGGCGTAGTTAGTGCGATGTGCCGGCTGGGATCAGGTGAGCACTGTGCAGCCAATCAGGGGAGGGGAAACTCATTCATGAGTTTGACAGAAAGAGCTGTCAAACTCATGAAAACTCCTGGCCCCAAAACACTACTTAAACCTGAAAGAAAATTTTAAAAAACATTGCACTACTTAAATGAACAATAAAGAACTCTGAAAAACTATTTTAAACAATAATTTTAAAATTTGAATTTTTTTTTTTAAATCGGGGCTAAAACTACACTTACCTTACTGTAAATTCTTTAAAAATAACAAACCTGTGGGAAAAAAAATTCTCAATTGTACTAAAAGCCCACTTACCTGAAAAACTAAGTACTTACGTGTGGTTTTTCTATGCGTAAAGACCGGAGGCCTTTACACACGCGCAACTCTGAAAAAAAAAAGGAATTTCACTGCGCACACGCTGCCTGTGCAGTTGCGCGCATTCTGCCTCTTAACCCCTTGGGTCAGAGGACAGGAAATGCCGGTTTTCAGCGCATGCGCTGCGCATGCTGAAAACCGGCAATTCCTCCGGGCACACGCGTGAGTACCCCGTCCTTACTCACACGTTGTGCCCGGAATTACTGGGCCATTATATAACCAAGCCCTGGAATGGAACTTGAACCCACAAGTTTCTGACTTAGAGACAAGAGTGTTACCAAATGAGCTAAGCTGACACTTAAAAAGGAAGAGTTCCCTCTTCATTGCATCTAGGTATCACTCAGTTCCCAAGTGCAGTGAAAAGGAAATGGGTTGGTGATCCATTACATCAGGTTTCTGCTCCCATAACATTGCCCTGGGATTTTGGGAGCTTCTCATTTCTCTCCGACCATTCAAGTGGAGGAGCTCCCTAAGAGATCTGGCAATGGTGCTTGCACTGGGATCCTCCACAGGCCAGAGGGTCTGGGGGAGGGAGGGTCCCAGAACTACGAAAGGATTTCTCGCATCAAAAGGTTAGTGGGCACTTTTGGGCCTCAGGACCTTCTGGCTGCTGCTTTCCAGACCCATGGCTGGAGTGTGCCTGGAAATTGATGTGTAGTTCTCCCCTCACAGGAGCAGCCCACTCCCGATACACTACGCCTGTTGGGAACTCTCAGAGAAAAATCGGTCCTAAGGAATCTGCAAAAGAACATTTCCTCTAAAGGTCTCTCAGGTCATTGCACTGCATAAGAAATACATTGTAAAAGGATATTTAAAAATTCTTGTGGATTGATTTAATCTTTATTGTTTCCTAAATATTTCTACTACAGCATCATTAAATTGCTGGGACAGAGTTTCCTCTGCAGCTACATTGGCTTCCTGATGTAACCACAGAGAGTCGAAGAAGAAAATTATGTGGGGAGCAGTTCTGTTGCACTCCTGGGGGTGGATTTTGACTTTGTGCAATGCTGTAAAACGGGCTGCAGAATCGCTGCCCCGGTTACACACTACCACACAAAGTCGAAATTACCCGCTTGGTGTGCAGGGTTACAAAAGTGGTAGCAGGGGTAATTTAAATTTTAAAGGGATGCTGTGCCGAGTGCAATCGATTGCAGAGTGTTGGGCAAGGCAGAAGGTTTGACATTTTTATTATGGCATAAGTGATCAACCACCACCTAGACCGAAGGGTGTGTTGATGAGAGGGGGGTGGAGGACACAAGCACAGTCACAAGATTGGTAAATGAAAAACAGCAGTTAGCTGTGTTTTATTTTTAGAAAACGGGGGAAAAAGGTTCATGTCTGACAAAATCCAAAAAACATATGACGTTCAAAAAATAATGAAGAACAAAACCATCACCTGCCCCGGGTGGTTAGGAAGGCAGTCCTTAAATCAATTTTCTCTAAAACAATAAGCCAGGGTTACTTTACCACTGGATCTTTCTCAGCCGGTCCAGGGATCACATCAGGCTCTCAGAACTAAACAATATTCCACCCGGGTTCAACAGCAGACCTCTCTGTGGCAGCTGCAAGCTGGTTTTCAACAGCAGTCTTGGCTTTGTCTTGGCTTTCTCCTCAGGTACTGGCCAGGTCCTGGCCCTCTCCTCAGGTCCTGGCCCTCTCCTCTGGTCCTGGTCCTGGTCCTGGTCCTGGTCCTCTCCTCAGGTCCTGGCCCTCTCCCCTGGTCCTGGTCCTGGTCCTGGTCCTGGTCCTGGTCCTGGTCCTGGTCCTGGTCCTGGTCCTGGTCCTGGTCCTGGTCCTGGCCCTCTCCTCAGGCACTGGCCCTGAAGGGATGCACTAGTTTGCCTTTTGAACTCCTGAGCTAATGGGTCGATTTGCCTCAGGTGTGTTGGAGGTGGGTATGGCCTTCACCTGAATTGAAGTGAGAGGGGGACTTTTTCTCCATCTGGTGGCCACATACCATCCATCCACCACAAATCGCCCCCATAGCTCACACATACTTTAACACTTTGTCTATTGACTGAGCAACTGTCCAAATGGGGAAAATGGAAATTAAGATTATGTAAGAAGGTCGGGAAGCTGCAAGTAGTGTTATCCTTTAAGACGCTCCTTAAAACCTACCTCTTTGACCAAGCTTTTGATCATCTGCCCTAATTTATCCTTATGTGGATTGGTGTCAATTTTTTTTGTCTTAAAATACTCCTGTGCAGCGCCTTGGGATGTTTTACTACATTAAAGGCGCTATATAAATACAAGTTGTTGTTTACTGTCTAGAATAGTCCAAAGCATTGGTAAGTTTGTGGGGGTATATTTTGCTCTGTGTGGAGAAATTATTTTGCTTAATTGCTATTACAAACCTCCGCAGTTTAATAAAATAATTTTTCATTAATTTTACATACAAGGTAAAATATGTCCCTTTTGAGGGAAAACAGGATTTCCTTGGGGGTTCTCCTGATTGGCTGCCAGACCTTTGCCAAAGGATTGGCAGAAACCCCATTTACGCAATTTATCCAAGGTTTCCACCAATCTTCTGCTGAAGTTATGGAAGCTAATCGGAAGAATCCGCGAGGAAATCCCACAGTTGGAGTCGTTCTCCAGGAAGAGGCAGATTTTCCTGTTCCTGTTCCTGCATCTGGGTAAATTACATGATCTTGCACAGCGCATTGAGGAAAATCAGCGGAGAGAGTCGCTTGCCTGTCTTTGCATCCATTAATTTAAATGAACGGAAAGTCAGGTGGGCTCTGTTTTGGGCACACGATCCTCTCTGCCTGATTTTCCACTATGTGCTCTGCCCAGGTGAACTGTTTCACCTGAACAGAAAAATTTGCTCCCTATCTTTTGCCAATCCAGGTAAGTGCAGTGATGGGGGCGGTGGCGAAAGCTGCCTCCACCAAAATCATGAAAACTTTGAATTCGGATTTCAAAATAATAAAAATCAGAATCTGGATCCGGCCTAGCTCTGTTCAGTCCCAAATTTAAATGAAGCATGATGCATGAAAGCTAAAAACACATAGCTGGGATTTTAATTCACTGCCCTGGTAGAGTTCACTTCCTTTTTACCCTGAAAGGCATAAAACTGGTTCAAAAATACAAACAAATTTCTATTTGAGGCAATAGAGTGCATACCTAACATTCTTGAAACATTACAACACTAACCCAGAATGTCTCGGGTATCTTTGATAAGCGCAGCCACTGATGTCCAGTGCACCTCATCATCTTGACAGTTTTACAGCTTACACTGTGTCAGACTGCAGTTTTGATGTCTTAATGACCGAGTGAATAGTACTGTCTAATCTATTTCTAAAAGGGCACACATATTGTTTTCTTCATCATCTGGTATAGTAAACGTGCTGGCGGAGATTTTGTGCATCAGTTGCATAAGTGTGTGACTGGCTTGTGGGGGGATCTGGGAGGTGGGAGCTCCGAAAATCTGGGAAGTGGGCCTTGTGTTGCTTGTGTCTACTCTGCAGCAAGATTACGCAGGCCAGGCTTTTACAATGGAACTGTGCTGCCATTGCTCAAGGCTCCCATTGACCCAATGTGAATGAAGGCTAGGCTTCCCTACTCCTCATTTTGTGTGGTTTACCCTAGAGGAGCGGTGTTTAGCTTTAGACAAGTTAAAAACAGGCACACTTTGTATTACGTCCGTGAATGATTGAGACACGGACAGCAGGAGTTGAACAAAACAAGCCTTTACTGATGGAAGTCAATAGTGAAACTGAAAACAACAGAGGCTCACTAGCGCCTTTTATACAGGGGTGGTCACTGCCGGTACTGCAGTCTGAGACCAGTTATTCTCTTAAAGGTACATACACAACAATTCCTCCCCTTTTAGATAAACAGTACATAACATTCATTTAACAACTAAATGATAACTAATTACAATCACAATTACGGTTGCTAGATACATTGGTTAAGTTTAAGCAATTATAAGTTCAGTCTTTGAGGAGGCTTCCTGATTCTGTCTGGATAACGCCTCTTTGGGGTATCAGGTTCTTCTGGCAATGTTGAGTCGGGATCAATGTCGTTGTTTGGTTCATCTGCTTCCAATATTACCGGTTCTGCGGTAGCTGCAATTGGAACGTCGATTTCATTACCAGGTGTATCAGATCGTGGTGTGGAGTTGACGTTTTCCAGTGACTCTAGAATCTGGTCAGCATGGCGTCTTACAATGCTCTCCCCAACGTCCACGGTATACATGAGAGGTCCTTGCCGTGTACAAATCGTTCCTGGCTGCCATTTCTCAGTGCGGTAGTCCCGGGCCAAAACTGGTTGACCTATCTTAAAACTCCTGGTCGGCCTTTCATTCATATTCTGAAACTGCCTGTTCTCCACATCTCTTCGGACATTTGGCTTAACCAAATCCAAGCGGAATCGTAGCCTTCGATTGAAGAACATCATGGCTGGAGTTTGGTTGGTAACTGCATGTGTCGCATTCCGGTAGGCAAACAAGAAGTTGTCCACCTTGTGTTGTAGGGGTATATCTTCATTACACATTGCCTTGATAGCCTTCTTGAATGTTTGGACAAACCTCTCGGCCAATCCATTAGTGGCTGGATGATATGGGGCAGATGTGTAATGCTTAACACCATTGTTCTTTAAGAACCTCCGGAACTCTTCAGACACAAACTGTGGTCCATTGTCAGAGCAAATCTGTTCAGGCAGCCCATTCCTGGCGAATATGGTTCGTAAAACTGTGATAGTTTTTTCCGTGGTGGTTGAGGACATTTTTATTACCTCTGGCCACTTTGAATGTGCATCCACCGCAATTAAAAACATTGAGTCCATGAAGGGACCAGCAAAATCAATGTGCACCCTTTGCCATGGAGATGAGGGCCACTCCCATGGATGCAGAGGAGCTTGTGGTGGGGCGTTTTGGACCTTCTGGCATCCTGCACAGCTCTTGATCATCTCTTCGATTTCTCTATCGATTCCCGGCCACCACACAAACGCTCTGGCTAAGTTCTTCATTTTTACCCCACCCAGATGACCCTCATGAAGCTCACTGAACGCTCTATCCGTCAACTTAGGTGGAATTACTACTCTGGATCCACACATCAAGGTTCCTCTGCACACTGACAGCTGTTCTCTTCTCGGTGAGAATGCTGGCAGCAGTGCTTCGCCATGTGCTGGCCATCCCTTCACCGTTAAATCATAGACCCGTGATAGTGTCGGGTCATTCCGTGTTTCCTTTTCTATGTTTGCATTCGTCACAGGGAGACATTCGACTATGGTCGAGTGGAATAACTCCATTGGATCCACTGCAAGGTCTTCTTCTTCCACCATCGGCAACGGTAGGCGTGACAATCCATCAGCATTTCCATGCTGTTTAGTTCCTTTGTACTTGATGTCATATTGGTGTGCCCCTAGGAAAAGGGACCACCTCTGCAGCCGTTGTGCTGTCATTATCGGTATGCCCTTCTGAGGGTTGAAAATGGAGACAAGAGGTTGATGATCGGTTAGTAGAGTAAATTTTTGACCGTGCAGGTAGTGATTGAACTTCTTCACCCCCCACACTAGGCTGAGGGCCTCTCTGTCAATCTGGGTGTAGTTACGCTCGGCAGAAGTTAACGAGCGTGACGCAAAAGCTATCGGCCTCTCTAAACCATCAAGGAATTTATGTGACAGTACCGCCCCAATGCCGTAGGGAGACGCATCACACGCCAGTCTGATCGGCAGTGCTGGGTTGTAGTGAGCCAATACTTCCCTTGAAGTGATTAAGTCCTTACTCTTCTGAAAGGCCCGCTTACAATCATCGCTCCATTTCCATGCTACCCCCGTTCGTAGCAGGGCGTTCAGTGGGTGCAGAATTGTCGACAAATTCGGCAAAAACTTATGGTAGTAATTCACCAATCCGAGGAATGACCTCAGTTGCGACACATTTTCAGGCGCTGGGGCCTTAACAACCGCTTCAATTTTGTCAGGGGACTTATGTAACCCCTCTTCATCAATCACGTGGCCACAATACGATAACTGTTTCTTAAAAAATTCGCACTTGGGGCGGTTGGCTCGCAGCCCATGTTCCCGTAGTCTAGTGAGCACCTGTTCTAGGTTGTTAAGGTGTTCACTGTCATCTTCACCTGTCACAAGGATGTCGTCCAAGTAACACTGAGTCCCCGGAATCCCTTGCAGGACTTGTTCCATCGCTCTTTGCCATATCGCCGGAGCCGATGCTACTCCGAATACCAATCGATGATACTGGTAAAGACCTTTGTGAGTATTTATCGTGAGATACTTCCTAGAGGACTCTTCAACCTCCATCTGCAAATATGCTTGTGCTAGGTCAATTTTTGTAAAACGCTTCCCTCCAGACAGTGAGGCGAAGATGTCTTCTATCCTTGGAAGAGGATATTGTACTGTGTGAAGGACTGGGTTCACCGTCACCTTGAAATCCCCACAGATGCGAATCTTCCTTGGCTCCCCGGACTTATTGCTTAACGTTTTCTTCATGACAGGAATGATGGGTGTTGCCCACTCGCTCCAGTTGACCTTAGACAACACGCCTGCCTTCTCCAGATTCTCCAGCTCTGCCTCGACGGCTGGGCGAATTGCATATGGTACCGGTCTTGCTTTGAAAAACTTGGGAACTGCATTCTCTTCTATTTTTATCGAGGCGGTTACGCCTTTAAGCGTGCCCAGTTCTTGTTGAAATACCTCTTTGGCGTTAGCTAAGATTGTTGACAATCGTCCAGGAGTGACGTCTTCATCTTTTTTACCGTCCACCGTCATTGCATGAATGGAGTGCCAATCTAAGTTTATCTTCCTGATCCATTCCCGTCCCAATAACGGTGGTCCACCATTTGGCAGTATGTAGAGATACAATTTCCGTATTTTCTTGCCGTTGTATTCGACAGGCACCCTTATTTTTCCTCTGGGGTATACTTTTTGCCCCGTATACGTCGTCAAGATGATGGATGTCTCCCTCAAGGGTATGTGTGAAAATAGCCGCTCGTAGTCTCGTCGATTCATGACGGTTAGTGCTGATCCTGTATCCAATTCCATTTTAACTTGGGACCCTGCTATCGTGAGGGTGACCCAAATGGTTCGGTGATCCTCTTTTGCGATTACATTGTGAAGTTTGAGACAGCTTAGTCTCCTGTTCCCGGATTCACTATCGCTCATCTGGTCTTCGGAACTACTGTCTGTCATCTTTTTTACTTTCTTGTACGGTTCCTTAGTAGCCTTTTTGTTGTCACTGGTCTTCTTCCCAGACCTGCAAACTCGTGCAATGTGTCCCATCTTCCCGCATTGCCTACATATTTTGTCTTTGGACCAGCAGTCCTTCTGGTCATGGTTAGTTCTGCCGCAGCGATAACATTTTGCAAATCCCCGTGTCATTTCGTGGGTGCCGTATTCCTGTGGTTTTTGTTGAATTTCTGCAGCTCCCCTGGCTGCTGCTTCATACGATACTGCCACGCTGAAAGCCTTATCTAGCGTCAGCTCTTTCTCTGAGAGTAACTTCTTCTGTGTTCCTTCACTCAGGAGTCCACAGACAAATTTGTCCCGTAGGGTATCTGCCAGTCCTGCTCCGAACTGGCAGTGCTTTGATAGCTTGCGTAGTTCCGTAAGGTACTCAGCATTGCTCTCATCTTTATGCTGAGTTCTCCTGTGGAATTTAAATCTTTCTGCTATCAACAGCGGTGCAGGGTTTAGGTGTTCCTGTAGGACAGCAACAATTTCGTTAAAACTTTTCGCCTTTGGTTTGGTTGGAGTAATCAGGTCCCGCAATAGGCCGTACGTTCTAGCGCCCATTAAGTTTAGCAATATCGATGCCTTTTTCTCCTCCGCTATTTCGTTTGCCTCGAAATATACCTCGACTCTTTCCACATACGTGGTCCAGTCCTCTATTGTATTATCAAAAGCAGTGATACAGCCAGTCTTCGGCATCTTGCAAATCTAAAATGGCGCCTCCCGCGCTTTGCCTTCTTCCCCGATTTAACAAAATGGCGCCTCCCGCGCTTTGCCTTCTTCCCCGCTGCTTAAGATGGCGCCTCCCGCGCTTTGCCTTCTTCCCCGCTGTTGTTAGCACTGCTTTCCGCAGTTCCTGTTGCAACCTGCAGCTCCTCGCGGTTTCTTGCGCGTTTAATATTTCTTTTTTTATTACTTTCCCGTCGTGGAACAACCCTGTGGGACTCTTGCCTCCCTCTTCGCGGGTCTATATGCAGCCCGGCTTCGTAGCACCGGCCGCGCCCTGTGTGCTCCACCCTCTCTCTCTCTTCTTCCTGACAACGCTGCTCGGCCCCGTTGCAAACCACCCGCTCGAGTTCGCGACCGCCGCAGCCCAGGAAGTATCAGTGCACTACCTGCCACCAGCCCGATTAGCTGAAGCACCGTCGACAGGAACCAGGCCCCGCTTCCGACAGCTTCTCCAGCAATCTTCAACTCCGCAAACACAGGGGCGGATGCCCACGGTCGACGCCCGTTTCTACTGCCTCTTACTTTCTTTTCTTTCTGGCCTCGACCTCTGCTCACTTCGCTGTAGGAATGGATCCCAGGAGGTGGTGCAGACTGTAGGTAGGTTCGTATCTGCTCGTCGCCAGTATTACGTCCGTGAATGATTGAGACATGGACAGCAGGAGTTGAACAAAACAAGTCTTTACTGATGGAAGTCAATAGTGAAACTGAAAACAACAGAGGCTCACTAGCGCCTTTTATACAGGGGTGGTCACTGCCGGTACTGCAGTCTGAGACCAGTTATTCTCTTAAAGGTACATACATAACACTTTGAACCTCACGTCCTAGACTTTCACAGAGTTTTCTTAAAGGTGTGTTGAATTGTTTTGGCAGTGATAGATCTTCTTGTTTTTTTGTCTGTTTTGGTTGCATATGGTTAGCTGAATTTCTTTTGTCACTCTTAACTATTATTTTGTATTTTTAATACTTTTTGGGGGAAAAATTCGGTATCGCCCCGTTTGGGGCGTGATTATCGGCCGTGCGCAAAGTTTAGCGCCTGGCGCTAATTATCGCCTCCGACTGCAAACTTGGCTTTTATCGCCCCTGGAGTTGATTGGAGCACTAAATCAGGCGCTACACACCTGTCTTAAGGCGCAAAGGCCGAGGAGTAAGGCGCTAACTCAGAGCGCGGGCGCAGCAGAGGTGATGTCAGTTAGCAATGGAGGGTCGATCTTGCTCTCCAGCTACACCCTGCTCATTGCAGCCTTGAATCTCGGCCTGGACAGACCTGTGGCTAAATCTTGCAGCCAAGGACTATGGAGAGGGCCAGGGAGCGAGCACAGCGCTTCAGCGATCGGGCCTTGGAGGCTCTGGTTGGCGCGCTGGAGTGCAGAAGATCAATACTGTACCCAGAGAGTGGCAGGAGGCCTTTGCTGCGCGAGTACAGAAGAGTGTGGAGGGAGGTGGCTCAGAGCGTCTCCTCCAGGAGCATAGTGACCAGGACCCATATACAATGTCGAAAAAAGTTCAACGACCTCACTCGGGTCATCAGGGTGAATGGCTTTTTTTCAATACCTCTCCATCCCTCCATCTCAACCTCACTCTATGGCCAGAGGGTCTTAAAACCCCAATGCCCAACACTCATCCAACACCTTTGGCCCTCTCATGAAACACACACGCACATTCCACACTTTGCATACATTAAGGGCTATTCACCTATGGGAGGCACATCAGGCAAGACCATGGCTGCATACATTAAGGGCTATTCACCTATGGGAGGCACATCAGGCAAGACCATGGCTGCATACAGTAAGGGCTATTCATCTATGGGAGGCATATCAGGCAAGACCATGGCTGTATATTTACTCAGACGCCGTCCTTTTTCTTGCAGGCCAAGCTATCTCATAATAGGAGACAGCAGCAATGGACGGGTGGAGAGCGGCCTCAGCTGCAACCCCTCAGCGATCTTGAGGTGCGCATCCAGAGGATTGTGGCAAGCCGGGTGATCGGGCCCGTCGCCACTGGAGAGGCTGACCCCGTTCTGGACAGCAATGGTAAGGTCAGCACCTTTTTGTCCTCTCTGCTTCCACTTGTCCCTCACAACACCAGCCTTTGACACTTTCAATCCAACTTACTAAATCGCTGCACTCATGCCTCCCTTGCTGCCACCCTGTCCTCACGCTAAAGCCATTCTTGTACCTCCCTGCTTTCAGATGGTGATTCACCAGCTGAGGAGACGGGCCCTCAAGCTGCCAGTGGGAGTGGAGCTGCAGGCGAGGAGGAAGATGAAGCCAGAGCATCAGCGCCACCCTCTCCCGAGGAAGCCCATGCCCACACTGGGAACACGCCTTCCCTGGGGGGGCGCAGGGGGGAAGGGTCTGATGAGGGTGAAGCTGCAGGACCCAGTGGGCTGCAGCAACGCGATGGGGATAGGGAAGCTCGGGGGCCTTCTCCCCAGGGGGAGAGTATGCCAGCGAGTCCTACAGCACTGGACGCAGAGGAGGAGCAGCTCATCGCTGAAATGAACACCCAGGCGGTGGACATGCACACTGAGCTCATGGGTGCAGTGGGAAGGGTGCCCGAATGCATTGAATCACTGGCAAAGAGTGTGGAGCACTTCGCTGTAGCACAGGCGGATGCCACGCAAATGCTTAGTGCTGCAATTCAGTCACTGGCTGCCATGACCCCATCTCTGACTACTCTCATGCAGACTCAGATTGAGGCCACACGAGCACTGACTGCTGCCATCCTCGCTAGTTCGGACACATTTCCCCGGGGCTCTCACCGCACCGCAGCAGGCCAGCAATCTGTGCTTCAGCAGATTGCTCCGGATGCTGAAGTGCTGCCCCGTGGGAGTACCAGTGTGTCAGTCGAGCAGGGAGTTGCTGTCCTCTCTCAAGATGACAGCATTCCTGCTGCCACCACTGTCACTTCTCCACTGCACTTGCCACCGCCTGTAGGACAGACTGCTGCCGCCCATGCAGAGTTGGTGCAGTCTGCAGCCGGGCCCTCCAGGCCCAGAGCTGGTCGAGGCCGTCCTTCAAGGGCATCTGCAGTCTCAGGTTCTGACAATCAGCAGCCTTCCACTGGCCTTGCCTCAGCCACTGGGGCCCCGTTACGGAGGAGCAGTAGGTGAGAAGGGGGGAAGTGCGCAAGGGAAGGAGATCACCCTCGAAGGGCAAAAAGTAGGAGTGTGACAAAATGTTGGTCATTTTTTTATTAAAGTCCGAGGTTCGTGGTCAAACTTTTGTTTAGTGTTTTGGACATTGGCCTAGAAATTGGGTTTTGGCTTAGCCAGGGCTTTAGCGCCGGAAATTAGTGCCGGCGCTAAGTCCCCTGCGCGCGCCAAAAATTCAGTGGCGCCGCGCCCAAACGGCTGCCGGCGCTACTGAAGGGTCTTAGCGCCTGGAAAAGGGCGCTAACTGCCGTTTCGCGCCGCAATTCCGGCGCTGCGGCACCCGATGCGGTGCGGCAGGCTGGGGAAGTGCAGGCCTCCTCCTTCCGTTAAGGAGGAGCTGCCTGCACCCAGCCGCGGCCCGCGCAAATCTGCTTAAAAATGAGCCCGGCACCTCGGACAAGTGCCGGGCTTGCATCTGTTCCGGGGGGGGGGGTGGAGAGAAGTCCGGGGAGGGAGCTGCGGGCAGGCGGCCGGCGGGAAAGCGGCCGGCCGCCGCGGGGCCTTTAATGCGCCGGCGCTAACTGCAGTAAGGCACCTCTGACAAAACGCTGGTTGCGGCTGCCACGGGCGAGGCGGCCGCAACTCAATTTCGGAGTTCGGGCGGGTTACCACGGCAACCGGGACACTGCGCACACCGATGACGTCATCGGTGCCGGCGCAGCGCTACCGGAGCAACGCCGATTTAGGGCCCCAGGGAATTTCACTACTGGCCATAACTCCGGCGCAAGGCCCTCTAGCGCCTCAAATGAGGCGCTAAGGCTACTGAATTTTCAGCCGATTATCTCCAGGTTGTGAGAACCAGTTATGTTAATGACTGTTTTTTGTGTTTCTTTCTATTAGTTTGTCATGAGGAAATGACACACACAGAGTTTGTAAAATAAATAAGTTTTTGTATTCAAAATGTACATGTTTGGTCTTTGGAATCATTGCTGCCTTGACCGGCTTAGGGGTTGTGGGTTGGTTTCATTCATGTTGTTCTCAATGGCAGAAGCCATTTCCTCAGCAGGGGCCTAGAAGCGGCTTGCTATCAGACATTGATGGACGGCCCTTCCAGTTTCAACATTGTGGGCCTCCCTCTCGCCTTGGTGCTACTGATGATCATCCTCCTCCTCTTGCTCCTCCTCCTCCGGTGGTGCTCCAAGGCCTGGTGGCATTGGCTGGGTCCTGAGGATTGCCAGGTTATGCAGCATGCAGCACACAACTATGAAGAGGGAGAGTCGCTCAGGCGAGTACTGCAGGGCTTCTCCTGAGTGGTCCAGAAAGCGGAACCGTTGCTTGAGCACGCCGATTGTGTGCTCAACGATGTTCCCGGTAGTGAGATGGCTCTCGTTGTACCGCAGCTCAGCAGGGGTGTTGGGCATACTGGAGTGGTGTCATCAGCCAGGTGCACAGTGGATATCCCTTGTCCCCGAGAAGCCAACCACCTGGGTGATGCGGTGCCTGGAAAAGTTCTGCCACAGTAGTCTGGCGCAGGATGAATGCATCGTGGCTGCTGCCAGGCTAGCAGGCATTGACAGTGAGTATCAGCTGTCTGTGGTCACAGACCAACTGGACGTTTAAGGAATGGAACCCCTTGCGGTTGCAGAAATCCTCTGCATTCTCATGCGGTGCATGCAAAGCCACATGCGTGCAGTCAATGGTGCCCTGCACTATGGGGAAGCCCGCTATCCTCGCAAAGCCCAATGCGCGTTCATGCTGTTTGGCCCGGGTCATGGGGAAAGAGATGTACTGTCGTCTCCTTTTATAGAGGGCATTTGTGACCTGACAGATGCAGCAATGGACTGTGAACTGGGAGATATTGGCGATGTCCCCAGTAGCTGCTTGAAAGGAGCCGGTGGCATAAAATTTCAGAGCCACTGTAATCTTCACTGCCACCGATAGAGACGTCCTGGTCCTCAGTAGAGGCTGCAGACCTGGCTGCAGCAGGTGGCAGAGCTCAGTGACCACCTCCTTGCTGAAGCGCAGCCTTCGCAGACACTGCTCCTCCGACAAATTAATGTAGGAGAATTGTTGGCGAAATACCCTGGGATGGTAAGGTCTCCTGTACAGAGGCCTGTTGGCCCTCCTCCATCTGGCCATGATTGCCACTCTCTCTCTATGTCTCTGTTGCCTCCGATTCTGCTGGTGCAGGACGACGCCCCCAATCAGTGCAGCCCCCATAGTCTCTTGGCAATCAAAGTAATGAAGGTCAAAAACCAAAGTACCTGCAAAGTGATGCTCAGTAGCCAAAACTACTTCACACAGCGTTGACTCGATGCAGAAGTCTCTCTTTCTTTCTCTCAGAACGAGCGGTGCAAAAATGTCTACCACAGAAAAAGCCAGGAAGAGGCCCCCTTTAAATAGCACCCCCCCAGCCCCACAGCGACTGGGAAGCGTTCCAGTCTACCTGTCGTTGCTTGCGCCAGGTGGAAAGGAGGGGGGGCCACTCAATTTCCGTTCCGGGACGTCACAAGGGCGTTGCACGCTCGAATGACGTCAAGATCTGCGTGCGCAGGAGATCAGGGTGGTATTGTTTAGCGCTGCCACAAAATGTCCGGTCGATTTCGCGAGAGGCGCAGATATCGCCACGCCCAGGCGCTAGTTGCTTTGCGCCCCATTAGCACCCTCTTAAGGCGCTAATGGGAGGCGCAAACCAACTGCTCCATAGTAATGCAGAGAGGCAGATCTACCTGCTTCTGAGGCAGTCTGCTCCAAGCCAGCGCTACCGAAGCATACAGGTCCATAGACCCTGCCAAAGCTACTTGGGCATGTCAGTGGAGATGTGCCTTTGCCACCTATGCTTCACTAGGGAGATCTTTCTGCAGCTCAGATTATGCCCATGATATGCCATCTTGTTAACCAAACAGATAATTAGTCTTGAGATGCTGGAAGCTAAAAGAGCACACACACGTCATCAGATGTATAAAACCTACAGCCAATGTTTCTTCGAATTTGCGGTCTAAGTGCGCGGTCCCTTTAAATTTGCTGTGCAGTTTTTTCCAGCGGCAGTGGCTGGTGAGCGGTCTGCATGGGACCTCCTGGTTGGTGCGCAGCTGCTCACCTTAGGGGGAATGTTGCCTGCAGCCCAACCTGGCTGTCAGTAAGTGACTGCCAGTGCATCAAGCAGCTAGGGTGTGAAGCCCTTGGAAGATGTGAGTTTGGAAAGACTTTCAATTCTGTGTTGCATTTTGAAAGTATAGTCTACTGAGGTGTGGGTATGCATAAGGTGCAATGGGAGAGCAGTAAGTTTTTGTGAGAGCTTAGGAATGGGTGAACAGCTAATGTGGAATAGGATGGTAGATAACACTCTGTGGCATGGAATCTTGGGCCATCTACTCAGGACGTGGTACTGTCGGGTAGCTTCACTTTGCCAGTCTCCTTAAAATGTGCAAATTCTTCTGCAAATGTTCCCAAGTCCTGTAGGCAGAGTACACAGCATTAATCCAAACAGGACAACTCTCTTCTCACCTACCTCATGCAGCAGCATATCCACTTTACTGCTCTGCACTTGCCCACAGACTCTGACTCATGCCTTGACATTGGGATCCTTTTCACTTCAGTTTTGTTTGGCTCTTCTTCTCACCCCTGCCTTGCTCTGGCAAAGGCAGACAAATAATTTAAATTCATTTTAAAGCTTTATAAATACTGAAAAAATCTTTGTCCTCCTCCCTCCTGATCTCCCATTCCTGATCGTTCACTCCCTTCCAATTGCTTCCCCCCTCCACCAACCCCCGCCCCCCCTGCCAGACCTACATGAGGGCCGCCTGGGACGCCCAGCAGGAATCTGCAGCTTGCCTGTCTCATGTAAATGAGGACCAAAGCTCAATATTCGCTTACCCATTCTGGCGCAGGGATCATTCCCTGCACCCAGTTCTGGCCTGCCAATTTCTAGGCCTCCATATTTTAAATAACACATTGTTGGCTTTGCACAATAGTTTTTTTTGGCATAGTTTCCACAGGTTGCTGCACAAACAACCTTATTGTGGAATGTTCCCATACAGCAGATTAGCATTGTTTGGCATGGAGCTAAAGTGCTTCTAAATCAGGTGTAGAGAGAGTAGCCCCAGTCGCTGACCATGCTTCTGGGAAGCATTCCCTGCATTTTTGCTGGAATTAATCTACTAAGCACAATGGCTCTCATAAGTGCATCAGTTCCAGGTGCATTTGAGCAGTACTGACAAATGATAAATCTCTTCATTATTTCAGGTATGCTATTACAAGTGTACTTACAGCACTCAGCCTCTGTGTAAGATCCAAAATACTATTCATACAAAGGAAGGTTATTTTAAGATTTATCTCTTTCACCTGGCTCCCTTTCATCTCTGAACTATTGCAGCTGATAAAATATTTCAAAATGGAAAAGATTAAGAGATTTCTATTCAATTTTTTAAAGCTTTATTTTAGCACTACTGAAACAAACTCCTCTACGAACAACACAGTGAAGAAAGTTTCAATGCAGATCTTATTTTAAGTTTGAATCGTAGTCTTAAATGACTACATGAGACAGCAAAGCCCTGGCTAGTGGGTAACTATGGCTACAGCAGCACTCTCCCTGCACCATTCAAACAAAACCTTGAGAGTCTGACCAAGAAGCAGTATTGATAGCATCTGCAGAGAAGTCTGTAATTGGAATGGTCCCAACCAAGAAGAATAACAAGGATGTAAGAGAAGGGGAAGCTAACTTGAGTGGCACAGGAAAATAGTAATTTAAACAAATAATAATCTTAAAGTGACCAATAAGCTGATCTGAAGATAAACCCTTTGGGTTTGTTTTCCGGTGCGAGTAATTACAACCATTATAAATGACTGAAAATGAGGATGGAAGATTACGGTGGTTTCTTCATGATCCCCATGTCCATATTGCTGCCTCGGCATGAAATAAACAAATTGATGTGGGATATCGTTAGTGTACCTTTTATGCCCGTGGGGCTCCAAGTAAGAATATATATGAATATGAAAACCTTTGTTTGTTTTCCCCAATTTTTGCTCTACTTCAAGGCACTGATTCCATATATGCCGTGCACTCTCAAGTGATTATTTTGCATGTGTGAAATTTGACCACAAGTGTCGGAAGGCATCAAAGCCACACTCAATCTTGTCCTTACCCGACATCCACGGATAGACATTTTCCCACAGGGGAAGATCGGGTAAATCAGGAGCTGATTTTCCACTTCCTAGCTTGGGAGCACTGAGATCAGTTTATTGTACTCCTGCTGAAATCAGCAGCCAGTTTCGGGACCACAACACTAAACGCAACCCCTCTGCCAATAGTGTTGTCTTTTCTCTGTTGCATGCTTACTGCTTTTTGAACACAGAAGTTGTGTAGCATGCAACAGACCGTGATTATTTTGGACACTATGCTGGGGCATACATCAGGACCCACTGGTCCAAGCAATGGAATCTTTGTGTAAGCAGTCCAATGATATGCTCTCTGGCTGACATGCGCTTTGTTGTATTTCCAATCAGTTGCATTGAGAGTTTCTTGTTGGATGGGGCGGGGGGGGGGGGGGGGAAGTGACTGATCAATCAAGGGATATGGGGATAGAGCGGGGAAGTGGAGTTGAGATTAAAGATCAGCCATGATCTTATTGAATGGTTTGAGGGGCAGTGTGGCCTACTCCTGCTCCTATTTTTTATGTTCTTATGTTCTTAAAGGTTAGCTCTGTTATTCTATCCCTGTGCCTTTTAATATTCCAGGCTGGAGTGAAATAAAGGCATCATTACCAGATAATGGTAAAAAAAACTTGTATGGTGATGTTTCTATAGTCCTACACAACATGCACAATAATAGAATGGAAACCCTTTCTGTTCATATAGGGCATAGAATTGATATGAGGAGCCTGAATGGCCACATAATGCCATATACCCTGCAATAGGAACATAGGAATGTAGGAATTGTAAGACAAAAAAAGACCATAGTCTATCTAGTTCACATTCTGCCATCCTGGTTGTCGCATAATACGATGATATGCTAATGGCGTTATTGACTAATCATAGAAAGCAATCTCTATCAATTTAAGACCCAGACATGAGCCAAGGAAACCCCAGCGGTGGACAGCTTTGGGAACCATAGGTCCTAAGTCACCAGTTCTCCACTAGCATGGTACACTTACCATCTGTCATGTCTTAAATTACTCATACACTGCATCCCAAAATATTATTTTCTGAAAATCTCTTTAATTTGCATTTGAATGAATCAATACTATTTGCTTCCACCTTCTCCCTAGGGAGCCTGTCCATAGATTGACCACTCGCTCACTGAAATATTGTTTCCGCAGATTAGTTTTGAATTTGCCCCCATTCAAAAACTTAATCCAGAGTGCAGGATAGTTGCATAAAAGCTTAATGCAGTGGTGACTTTAACAACTACAGGAAGAACCGTGCTTGTTGCAGACGTTGTCTACAGGTCAGCCTGGAAAAGATGGCATAGTTCTGTGACAGCCTCCTTGTGAAATGGAGGTGCCAATGACAGGTCTACCCTGAGATGCCCAGATAGAATTAGAGTCATAGGCCTAGAAATTCAATGGCCTGCGCCACCAGTTTGCGCCCAAAAAGGGCTTTTGCGCCACTGTGCAAACCTACCGCGATATTTAGCGGGGCGCTAATGGCGGCGTTAGCCAGTAGCGCTGCGCCGCCACCGATTATGTCATCGGTGTGCGCAGCACCCCGCTATCGCCCCGCTGGCCATATTTGGTTGCTGCCGCCTCCCCCGCGCCGGCCGCAAACAGCGACCGGTACACGGGGCCTACCTGTGCCGGTAGTGGGGCGAGTTAAGGTGGAGGTGCGGCCGGCCGCTTTTTCGGCGGCCGCCTGCCCGCAGCCCCCCCCCCCCGCGGCATTGCCGGCTGTTTCCAGAGAGCCCGGCACTTCTCCTTGGTGCTGGGCTCATTTGCCGGCACTCGCGAGCGGGGATCGCGCTGTTGCAGGCACCTCCCCCTTAAGAATGAGAGGAAGGCCTGCAGTACCAGAGGCTGCCGTGCCGCAGCGGGTGGCGCTGCGGCACTTTACATGCCGATATTCAGTTTCAGCGCCCCAAGCGGGGCGCCGAAACCCTTGTTTAGCGGCCGGCTTCCACTTGGGGCGCTGAAACTGAATATCCCGCTGGCGCAAGTGGCTCCGCGCACAGCGGTAATTCCGGCGCCCAGGCGAGCTGGGCGCCCCTAACTGAATTTCTAGGCCATAGAGTTATAGAGTTATACAGCACAGAAAGAGGCCCTTCGGCCCATCGTGTCCGCGCCGACCATCAAGCCCTGTCTAATCTAATCCCATTTTCCAGCATTTGGTCCGTAGCCTTGTATGCTATGGCATTTCAAGTGCTCATCCAAATGCTTCTTGAATGTTGTGAGGGTTCCTGCCTCTACCACCCTTTCAGGCAGTGAGTTCCAGATTCCAACCACCCTCTGGGTGAAAAAGTTCTTCCTCAAATCCCCTCTAAACCTCCTGCCCCTTACCTTGAATCGATACCCCCTTGTTATTGACCCCTCTACTAAGGGAAAAAGTTCCTTTCTATCTACCCTATCTATGCCCCTCATAATTTTGTACACCTGGGTCTATGAATGCGGCACTTGAGGTGTAATTGCACCTGCCTTTCCTATCCTCTCATGTGGATGTTGTGGATGCTGTTGGAACCTCCAAATGAATTTCCGCACTGAGAACTTTGTTAGCGGCAAATAAAATTGCAAATGAAAGCAAGAGTGCTGTAGGAAAGGGTAAAGTATCGTAAATCTTGCAATGCAAAAAATCTGCCTTTCCCAGCAAGAGGAATTAATGCACAAATAAGGATGTAAAAACTAACTGTTCAGTGAAAAGATCAACAGTGGAGGATCAGAAAAACTGGCAATTTTCTTCGCCACAGCACAGTGGATATGTGGGTCATCATGCTCACATTTACGAACCTTGCTCGCTCCATGCGACTAATGAAGTTTTATAAAATCTGTGTAGTTCATCCTGAGGTTGGTGGCATTCCATGCGCTAATAGTTTTAATGTCACTTAGCTAATACCGAACAGATTAACTGTTTATCGGATTGTGGGATGTTGCCGGTACAGAATCGCTGCTGCGTTTGCCCATATTGAAGGTGGCCAACCTTCAGCTTATGAAACAAATCCAACCTGCTTCATGATTCAAATGGCCCACTGAGCAGCTCCCAATTAAAGAGTATAAATAAATAAACCAATAGTAAATAAACAGATAACAAAAGTGACTTATTCTGTCATCAAATACCAATGTTTATGATCGTGATTCATCTTGGTTCTAAAGTGAGTTAATCATAAACAGGCCACTCGTTAGTTGTCACACAATGTCTTCAAAATTGTAAGGAAAAATTCTTGTAAATTTATATTGCATTTTGAGTACCAGTGGCTAAAATTTGAATATCAAACCAATAAATTGTGACATGATTAAAAATATCATATTGAAGTACTTCTATTTATACCACGTGAATCATTCCAGCAGTAATTCATCACCAGTGATTTATGTGCCTCTTAAGCTAACATGAACTACTTTAGAATGTTTACATGTCACTTATGGAAAACATCAGTGAATTTATTTAGTCAATTGGCCATGTAACAGTCAATAGGAGGATTACATCAAATAGTGGAAGTGAATTAGAAGGCTGTAATCTGGGCATGGAGTTCATCTAATATCATAAACCACAAGATGAGTTCACTGCCTTGAAATCAGACAGGATTTTTTGCTTCAGCGATCCTGGAGCATACTGGGATTATATACTGGGAAGATGCACACCCCAGTCCCTGATTTCCCAAACATTAACTTTAATGGACTGAAAATCACAGGCTGAAAATGTCCTAATACATTGGACACAGAAGTAATTCTGTCATTAACTTGACAGTTGTTCACTTTTTAGGTAGGGTATGACCTTCTTAGTCTGTGTTCTGGGCTTGTGAGTTATATTAACAGCCGAATATAGTGCAGTTTGACCTTTGTAGAAGAATACAACATTTGTTTGTCACATCATTACAGCAGATATTGGGAGAAATTATTTGCAGATAATTAGAGAATTTCTATATTGAGAACACTGTATAATAGTGATACTTTAATTGATGTATCCTTCATGCCTATTTTACTATGGGACCAACCTTTACTTTTATAAACTTTTCAAGGCAATTGAATGGCTGATTTTACTGTAATCAATATTTTAAACAAACAATTCTGAGGTTTAATTCCTGAGAAGTTCCTCTGATCTGCCAACAACACCTTGTTAAGTTTTTTAAAGAATAACTAGTCACTTGACCAGTTATCAAGTGTTATACAAAAGGCTATTTTAGCAGTACTGAGCATATCAAGTACAGTACCATTTTTACATTTACTTCTGTTTCAGTTATTTTATTTTCTATGGTACTCAATACAATTAGATGAGTTTTGAAAAATAACTTTTACTGGATCATTAATTTTATCAGCTAATGTGTGAAGCAGATGCATCTGAATTGAGCATGTAAACTTTACACCACATGCTGAGGTTCCTGCAGTCATTTCTCCTGCCCAGTCTCTCCACCCAATTAACACTTTTTCACACCCAAGAACAAAGTGATGGCCTAATTTCAAGCACATCAGCACAGACTCGATGGGCCAAATGGCCTCCTTCTGTGCTGTACTATTCTATGATTCTAACAAGGGATGACCGTGTTACTTGAAGCCTAACCAGCACTTTTGACCAATTATCAAAATAGAAAATACTGGAAATGCACAGCAATTCAATAAGTAAATTGCTTTGTTTTTGTAATTAAATAAGATTTAACAAAAAAGATCAGTAGCTCTTGTGGATTACTGAACTGCCAATATACTCATTAATTTGTGTAAGAATAACTCTTAAGAGAACTTAATACAAACAACTTTATACCAATGTAGAAATCAACAAATTTTCTATTTGGTCACAAGAATAACTAATCACTGTTTGTATAAAATACAGTAAAAAGTATTATCTCCAGTAAGCATAGTGCTGTGGTGCAATCAATATAATACAGGGTACTTACAAATTCATTACACATACATGATTGACTGCAATGGTTTGACTATTTCTCCTCAGAATCCTTTAAACTGGAATTTAAAAAAATTACATTTCTCAAACAGAATCCACAAATTATCTTATAATCATAAAATTCCAGTGGCTAATTGCAACTACATAATGACAGCACAGAGACTTGTGGCCTCTTGCAACCTACCTGGGTCTCTGAGCCCTGTATAATCTGCCCTAATTACATTCCACTCTCCTGCAGTCTTTAGCTGCTTTTAATCTTCTTGTGACTCTGCCATTCTCCCAAGCCCATCCCAGCATTTTCAGCAGAAATGACTGCTCCCTTCACAATTTGCTGCAAGACTCAATAGAGCAGTACTGTACAATGAAGGCTCTCCATTACACCTTCTAAAAAGAGCCATTATTTGCAACATCAGAAATGCTATTCTTGTCATTTTCAACAAAAGTCATTCACAAACAATGAATAGCTAGATTGTTACTAGCAGGAATTATATGAGCTTTGGGAATTAATGAGTCATTAGCTTTCCTCAAGTAACCCCTGCCCCATAATCAACCACTATGCAAATCTATATTACCCTACCATCTTTTAAAGATACTTTTATAATCTTGCTGGAGTTAAAAGGCACCATTTACAAAAGTCAAACATATACAGTGCAATTCTGTTTGTTATCTACAGGGCTTCATCATTTTGATATCAATTTCATAAAGTGGTGCCAGATTTCACTTTGGAAGAAAGAGCCTGCTTGAAGCGTCGTTTTAAATCTTGCATGTTTGGTGACTTTGGTCGCGGAATAATTGATCCTCTTCGTTTTTCTCCATTATTGTTCATATGCAGTTTGCTAACCTCTCTGTAAACATGTTGAAAAACATCATACACGTCCTCATAGTTTTCTCTGGTGGAGATTTCTAAGAACGTTGTACCAAGTTCATTTGCTAATTGGATTCCATCATTGGTCTGGACTTGTCTGGCATGCAGCAGGTCGCTCTTGTTGGCAACGATGATCACAGGGACCTTGGTGTCAGGGTGCATTTTGCGGATATGTTGGTACAGGGAACGAATCAGTTTGTAGCTGTTGTAGTCTGTTATTGAATACACCAAGATGAAGCCTTCTGCCCAGTGAATACACCTGGAGACAAGGTCAGGAAAACGGGCACATTCTCCTTGAACCTAATAATAAAATTAATTTGTCAGAAAACAGCCCAAAATCCAGATGCATCATTGTGTTTTTCACAGAATACCTCCTTTCACCATTCTACACAAACTTACACTGGATGAGAGAAATAAAATCAGAAATAAGTTACCTTTGTGCTGAGTTAGCCAACTACATTCATAGGGGCAATGGATGCACTACAACTGGCCTCAGTGTATCAAGGTAGAAAGAATGGAGACGAGAATATCTACTTCTGATTCCTATTCAGTTAATGACTGCTAACAAGTCCACATTGGAATGTACAGGACCAGAAAAGAACAGTGCGATCCATCTGACCAGTTCCATGTGTGAACTAGGTATGAAGAAAGGATCAGGCTTGGCTGTGCTGTCCCACCACTCACAGTCAAGGCCCATACTTGAAGAATGGTCACTTAGGCAAGATACCAGAGGGCTGATAGCATACGTGGAACTGTACATAAGCAACAGTCACCATCTTTAGGAAAAGACCGTTAATGAGGAACAAAAATGCCTAGCATCTGTCAACACTTAACACTATTACTGATAATAGGGAATTAAGAGGGGTAATGAGAAAACAGCAAAATGCCAAAGCAGTTACTAATGGCCAATAGGAAATGATCCACAGCTTCCAGGTACAAGGCCACAAGGAAATTTGTTAGACTGGCAAATTTAATGGCAAAGAAAATGATCTTTACTGTTCTAGATAACTGGATTCATTTTATTATCTTGGTGTTTAGATAAGCTTCAAATCTAATCTGATATTTTTGATTAGATTAGTCTTCTAATCAGTTCTTGCTAGTTATTATCCAAATAAACTGCAAAAACCAAACAGTAAGAATGGCCTCGGAAATGCTTACCAATTATTGACATCATCTAATACATGTTTTCCTCTGATTTCCTCAAATTCTTCCCCCCACCCCCCGCCAAGAATGCAATAGTGCCACTGGTACCATACCTGGATACAAGGTGTGTCTTGCACTTGCAGTGAAAGCTGTTCTCCTTCAATATGAACTAGTCTTGAATAAAGATTTCCTATGAGGTAAAAACAATGGTTTGTAACAAATTATTTATTCCATGATTTAAATATTCATTTTTATTGTTCAATTTTGGTTAAATGGTTTCAGAAGTACACACCTGTATTTGATTCATAATCCCCAATAAACCTCTTTGTTAAGAACCGAACAATCAAGGCTGGAAGGAAACAAAAAGACATGTTAATATTGCTTTGCAACTACAAGTGCAGTTATTCTTCCATCTGCATTTGAGAAATTATAATGGTCATTGTAAGCATCAGAGATACAACAGCTGCTTTTGTGCCCAGCCAAGTAACTCAAAAGCGGTTAATGCAGCAGTCGTGTATCTATTCTCTCCTTTAAAACAAAAACAGCTTCTATATTGATTTTCTGACACACTGGATCTGCCAGTTCCAGTCGGTGGCAATCCTAAAGGAAACTTGTCGGATTCACTAAGGCTGGCTGCTACAAATACCCGTTTTGTTACTGAAACTTTTCACTATTGCAAGCTGGTGGCGCTACTATGGCTCAAAACTAACAAAAACAACTTTAAAAGAATCAGTTGCTAGGATGAAGAGGAACAAGCAGAGGCCAAATCTATAGGGTCCTTCCCCAGGGGCCTCAGCCAAATATGGGGCGTTCGGTAAAACCCGCCATAACGCAGAAGAACTGCATACAACCGCTGGATCGGTTAAGTGTAGCATATTGTGATATGATTTGCTTTATTAGTAATGCAGTGTATAAACATTATATGGGCCTGTTTCTTTATGCATTTTTCTAATTGTTTGTGTTTTACTGATTTGGGGGCAGTTGTACGGGGTAGCAGAGGCCCCCCGAATGTTTGAATCAGCTCTGGGAAGAATTATCTTATTTACAGTACACCTTAAATTCTTCATTTCTTTCAGGGAGATTGAGGCTAGAATCACTATATTATTTAATATGTAAAAGTTACACATAGCTGTTTGTAAATATGCCAGCATGCATTTATATAGCTCCTTTGATGTAGAAATACAATTATGATAAGATCAGGCTGTGTGAAGAGTTCAGCCCTGACTTGCCATATCAAAGCTGAAGATCACTGATGTAGTTTATTTGATCTCTGTCAATAATTTTACCACTTTTCACTGCAAGTGATTTTTGTCTAAACAAGAAATTGCTGTTAAATTAATATAGCACTGCTATACCAAGAGTCAATTCTGAAGTCTAAAAGATATGTCACTTTCAACTGAAGAATAAAAAACACTGCAAAGTATTTCTCAGTGAAAAGAGGATTACTTCTGGCTATTAAAAGAAGTCACACGTCACCTTAACAATATCAAAAGGATATCAAACCTCATCATTTTCTGATTGTTCCTAATCATTAGCCAGGGCAACATTCATCTTTGGGATTGGCCAAATAGACCATAATGATTTCTTCTGCTCTTGTACATCCTAGATTGTTCCTATCTTGTCTGTCAGAAAACTGGGAAGAAGTGGTAAGGAGGGAAAAACACAACAAACTCGTGTGCCACTATCCACTCCTAAATAATACTGGGGCAATTTTCTGCAGCAAGACTACAGTAATTATACCACCAAACAGAAAACAAATACATGTGCAGTTTTGAAAAGACAAAGAAATGTACTGTTTAAAAAAAAGTCTCTTAAATGGCTCATCCAGTACAACACAAATAGCAACCGTTCACCTTCAGCTAACTGCACATGTATTTTAAAGCCAGGGCAAAAAAAAGCCACGAACGACTAACATTAAAAGAGAATTTAAGAGTTAGCATACATAGGCATTGTCTTGGCTTGCTCATACACAACGTACATGTGTGTACACACATTCAATGGCCAAGGTGAACTTGTGTTTTTGTCAAATCTGCTCCTGCCACCATCAATCAAAGTGCAATGATTTTCTTAACTTTGCCAGAACACTTGTGAAGGGATTTCTACTTGCAGTGAATACACACAATAGATGTATTTATTGAAATTGGCTACTATTTAGATTATTTGGCTTGTATATTTTTTCAAATTCTTGGCAAACCTTTTGAAAATGTCTTTTATCTATTTTGGAGCAAAGACCATGCTGAAGGAGAGATTTTTTTCCTCCACTTAATTCATATCCACTGACAGCATGAACATTGCCAACTGGCTAAAAACACATACGGTGCAATTTGGTAATAAGAGTTCCTGCTACATTACTCTTGCCATGTACCTCAACCACAACTTCAGAAAAGCACCCCTATACTACTACTCCAGCAGCTGTTTTCATTTTCCACAATGTCTCTGTTGCCTTTGAAAGTAAAGCTCCCAATTAATACTGATTTCACAAGCAGTTTTGTGTTGTTGACTCCTATCCACTAGGAAGTGGGTAGGTGTGGTAAACCACTGTTTGTATTCCACTGTGTACATGCCTGGACATGCCTCGGCTGACTCCTCCCACAAGTCCTAGTATAAAGGTGACTGTTCCCCAGCCCTTTGTATTTCTGGACCGGTCGACCACTCGAGGCAGACCTTCATTCTTTTGTTAATAAAAGCCTTTAGTTACTCTCTTAACTCTCAGTCTTTTATGAGTAATTGATAGCGCATCAATTTTATTAACAAAATTTTTATAATGGAGAAGATCCTCACACCAGCATGCCTGGACTTAGATCATCGGGAGGCGGACTCATCCACCAAGTTTACTCACTGGCTTAAGTGTTTCGAAAAATTCCTGACCGCCTCCGCAGCAATCAAATCGGACGAGGACAAACTGGATGTCCTGACCTCCAAAGTGAACCACCGAGTGTACTCGGTCATCCAAGACGCGACCTCGTACGCGGACGCTATCAAGCTCCTCAAGGACCAGTACACGCGCCCAGTGAACGAAGTGTACGCCAGGCACCTTCTGGGGAGTCGTAAACAACAACCTGGGGAATCGACCGTGGAATACCTTCAGGCACTGTCTGTGCTTGGCCGGGCCTGTGGTTGTAAGGATGTTAAAGGCTGCCGTGTACACAGAGGAACTTATTCGGGACGCTTTTGTAGCGGGCCACAGATCCAATTACACCCGACAGCGACTGTTGGAGCAGAGTGACCTCGACCTCAACAAGGCCTCTGAACTCGCACTATCATTGGATGCAGCCTACCGGGGCATGGATGCCTACTCCTCTGCACCGTGGACGCCGCGGGGAATGACAGCCTGGGACACGGTAGGACCGCCTCATAGCGCCGTACCACCCCAGCCACACCCCAGCAACGGCCCAACTACCGCAGCAGTGTCCCAAGGCCAGACAGCAGTGCCCCAAGGCCAGAAATGCTACTTCTGTGGCCAGGCAAAACACCCCAGAGCGCGCTGCCCGGCGAAAAACGCGATCTGCTCGGGCTGCGGGAAGAAGGGACACTACGCTAACGTCTGCAGGGCCAAAGCCACCCCGAACCCCAGCAGCGCCGCGTGTGGGCCATGCGGGCCGCCATCTTGGGCCTCCCCGGCCATGTGCGAACCACCGGTACAGCAGCCATTTTGGACGCCTCCAGCCACATGGGGATCATGGACGCCGCCATCTTGGACGACAGCCGGAACGCAGCAGGCCCCCAACACCGCCTCATCTGATACCCGCAGCGACACACCGACCCCTACGCTGGCATCCGTTACACTGGACCAAGCGAGACCGCACCAGCTGGCCAGTTCCACAATGGACATTAAGGTAAATGGCCACGATACAATCTGCCTTTTTGACTCTGGGAGCACGGAGAGCTTCATCCACCCCGACACGGTGCGGCGTTGCTCTCTCCCAGTCCTGCCTGCGCACCAGCGGATTTCTATGGCCTCCGAGTCCCAGTCGGCGGACATCGGCGGCTACTGCGTAGTGACACTCGTAGTAGACGGGACCGTGTACGTTCATTTTAAACTTCTGGTCCTGCCCGACCTCTGCGCTGCCGTCCTGCTGGGGTTAGATTTTCAGTGCCACCTTAAAAGTGTTACGATGGCGTACGGTGGACCCCTACCCCCACTCACAGTCCGCAGCCAGCAGCTCCCAAATTGCCCGCCGCGCACCAGGTGCAACCTCTCCACACTCAGAGTCACCCCCCCCCACTGTTTGCTAACCTCACCCCTGACTGTAAGCCCATCGCCACAAAGAGCAGGCGATACAGTGCCGGGGACAGGGTTTTCATTAAAACCGAAGTGGAGCGGCTCCTGAAGGAAGGGATTATTGAGGGCAGCACCAGCCCCTGGCGAGCCCAGGTTGTGGTCGTTAAGACCGGCGAGAAGCAGCGCCTGGTCATCGACTACAGCCAGACAATAAATCGCTACACCCTGCTGGACGCCTACCCACTCCCCCGCATAGCTGATATGGTCAACCAGATCGCGCAGTACCGCGTCTTCTCGACCATTGACCTGAAATCAGCGTACCACCAGCTCCCTATCCGCCCTGAGGACCGCCAGTATACTGCCTTTGAGGCAAACGGCCGCCTCTACCACTTCCTTAGGGTTCCCTTTGGCGTCACCAACGGGGTCTCCGTCTTCCAAAGGGAGATGGACCGGATGGTAGATCAAAATGCGTTGCAGGCCACTTTCCCATATCTGGACAATGTGACCATCTGCGGCCGTGACTTGCAGGACCATGACGCAAACCTCGAAAAATTCCTCCGCACCGCCCAACTCCTGAACCTGACATATAACAAGGAGAAGTGCATATTCCGCACAAACCGCCTCACCATCCTTGGCTGTGTTGTGGAACACGGAGTCATCGGCCCCGACCCCGACCGGATGCGTCCCCTTATGGAACTCCCACTGCCCCACTGCCTCAAGGCCCTGAAGAGGTGCCTAGGGTTTTTCTCCTATTATGCCCAGTGGGTCCCCTACTATGCGGACAAGGCCCATCCGCTGATCAAGTCCACCTCTTTTCCCTTGACGGCAGAGGCCCGCTTAGCCTTCCACCGTATCAAGGAAGACATTGCCAAAGCCACCATGCACGCAGTGGACGAATCCATCCCCTTCCAGGTGGAAAGCGACGCGTCCGACTTTGCCCTGGCCGCTACCCTCAATCAGGCGGGGAGACCCGAGGCCTTCTTTTCATGAACCCTCCAAGGCCCGGAGACCAGACACTCCGCTGTTGAGAAGGAGGCCCAGGCGATTGTGGAGGCTGTGCGTCATTGGAGGCACTACCTGGCCGGAAAACGATTTACCCTGCTCACTGACCAACGTTCAGTTGCTTTCATGTTTAACAACAAGCAGAGGGGCAAAATCAAAAATGACAAGGTCTTGAGGTGGAGAATCGAACTTTCCACCTACAATTACGAGATCTTGTACTGGCCCGGGAAGCTCAATGAACCCCCGGATGCGCTATCGCGTGGCACCTGCGCCAGCGCGCAGATCGATAGACTGCGGGCCCTCCACAATGACCTCTGCCACCCGGGGGTCACCAGGTTCTTCCACTTCATCAAGGCCCGCAACCTGCCTTACTCTATTGAGGAGGTCAGGACCATGACCAGGAACTGCCAAGTCTGCGCTGAGTGCAAACCGCACTTTTATAGACCAGACAGGGCCCACCTGGTAAAAGCCACTCGCCCCTTCGAGCGCCTGAGCGTTGATTTTAAAGGGCCTCTCCCCTCCTCCGACCGCAATGTGTACTTCCTCAATATTATTGATGAGTACTCCCGTTTCCCATTCGCCATCCCCTGCCCGGACATGACCAGTGCCACGGTCATTAAATGTCTGAACGACCTCTTCACCCTGTTCGGTTTCCCCAGCTATATCCATAGCGACCGGTGCTCATCGTTTATGAGCGACGAACTCCGTCAGTACCTGCTAACTAGGGGTATTGCCACAAGCAGGACCACCAGTTAAAACCCCCGGGGGAACGGACAGGTGGAAAGAGAAAATGCGACAGTTTGGAAGGCCGCCCTGCTAGCCTTAAAGTCTAGGGGCCTTCCAACCTCCCGCTGGCAGGATGTGCTCCCCGATGCGCTCCACTCTATTCGGTCACTGCTCTGCACTGCCACTAACGCCACCCCTCATGAGAAAATGTTTGTCTTCCCAAGGAAGTCCACATCGGGGACATCGCTACCGCCATGGCTGACGTCCCCAGGGCCGGTCCTACTGAGAAGGCACGTGAGGACCCATAAAACGGACCCCCTGGTCGAGAGGGTCGACCTCCTCCACGCCAACCCCCAGTATGCTTACATTGCATACCCGGACGGGCGGGAGGACACAGTCTCCATAAGAGACCTTGCACCCTCGGGGGCCGCAGTAACCCACTACTCACTACCACCCCCCCCCACGATCCGATATCCAGCCCCAGCAGACGGCAGGCCTGGGCCCCGCGACCCGCTCGACATCTACGAGGACGACACGCCCGTGCCACAGCCCACGCAGGACTCGACGCCAGAAGCTTCACTACCCCTGCCGTCGCCACGCCGATCACAGTGGCAGACAAGACCTCCGGAGAGACTCCAATACACTAACTTTTAATACACTTCACCCCGCCGGACTCAATTTTAAACAAGGGGTGAATGTGGTAAACCACTGTTTGTATTCCACTGTGTACATGCCTGGACATGCCTCGGCTGACTCCTCCCACAAGTCCTAGTATAAAGGTGACTGCTCCCCAGCCCTTTGTATTTCTGGACCGGTCGACCACTCGAGGCAGACCTTCATTCTTTTGTTAATAAAAGCCTTTAGTTACTCTCTTAACTCTCAGTCTTTTATGAGTAATTGATAGCGCATCAGTAGGTTATATGTCCAAACTCCTTCCATATAAGTCTTCCATTCAACCGTTAGATCCTTTTGTTTAATATAGCAAATGGAGGATTGAATTTGTATACCAATTGTGACAAAATGAAAATACACTAGAAATATTAAAACGTTCTGAATTCTACAACTCCAGATGGGCTATCATTTGGCTGAGAGCTAAACCAACTCATAGATGTATGTGGATGCACAGCTTCCAACCCCAAAATCCACATGTGTAGTAAAATGGCCACAAGCTTCCCCAATTCCCATTAGTTGGCTTGTTTCTCTTCCACTGTAGTTTCCACATCCTCCTCACTTATGCAGACCTTTGCATGCAGACCAGTAGAACAATCCTGAGTTTAAAAAAACAGAATGTGCATACTGTACTTTTGTGTACACACATTCATAGTGCTTGCACATGATCTTTTTTAAAAGCTGGTTCCTGCCCAGTGGGTGAATTAAGTGATTTAAATAAACACAGAACAAAAGCCAGCTAGAAAAGGGTCAAGCAAGGCAATGGCTATCTCCTGCCTGGTTCTGAAAATCATCTGTAAGACAGCTACATCTCCTTGTGTTGGGACTGAACACAATATCTTCCAAATCACGATGTGCATACACATTAAAGGCACTTTTATATTATTGTGGGGAGCTCTCCCCGGTGTCCTGGCCAATATTTATCCCCATCACTAAAAACAGATTATCTGGTCATTATCTCATTGCTGTTTGTGGGAGCTTGCTGTGCACAAATTGGCTACCACATTTCCCTACATTACAACAGTGACTACACTTCAAAAGTACTTAATTGGCTGCGAAGAGCTTTGAAAGAAAGACTTGCATTTATATAGCATTTTTCACGACCACCGGATGTCTCAAAGTGCCAACGAAGTACTTTTTTAAAAAGTGTAATGTAGGAAACACGGCAGCCAATTTGCACACAGCAAGCTCCCACAAACAGCAATGTGATAATGACCAGATAATCTGTTTTGGTGATGTTGATTGATAACTTCTTCTTCAAAATAGTGCCATGGGATCTTTTACATCCACCTGAGAGAGCAGACGGGGCCTCGGTTTAACGTCTCATCTGAAAGACAGCACCTCCGACAGTGCAGCACTGCCTCAGCACTGCACTAGAGCATCAGCACTGCCTCAGCACTGCACTAGAGTATCAGCCTAGATTTATGTGCTTAAGTCTCTGGAGTGGGACTTGAACCCACAACCTCTGAGTGTGCTACCCACTGAGCCACGGCTGAGATTTCCTAAGCTTGTGAAAGGCGCTATATAAATGCAAGTCTTTCTTTCTCTTTGGCCAAGACTTTAGTCACCTGTCTTAATATGTCCTTATGTGGCTTGGTGTCAAAGTTTGACTGATTAGATCCTGTTTAACTAAATTGAAGGCGCTATACAAATGTCAGTTATTATTGTTGTTGTTTTGGTGGCGCCGACTCCCAACACCCCGTTCTTGCACAGTCCATGATATTTCGCAGTGTACATTACCCATCCGATTCTCTTCTGGCGGTAAATCTCTGGGTCCCTTCTCTAAACTACCTTTTTCATGGATCCAACAAACCTTCAGGAGTCGAGTGTCAGGCTTCAAATGTAAAAGCGGGATAGCAAAGCAGGGAGACCATTTCGGCAATGCATTCCCAAGCCGGAGACTGCACTTGCCCACACTAAAAAAAAAACCTTTTATTGGGGCACCAGACAGAATCCCATCTCATCTATTTGGGCTGGATTTAATCCTAAATTTCAGAGTGAAGGGACTGTGGCTCTCAGTCCCCAGTATAGAGCCTCAGCAACAAGTGAATTTAAAATCAGTATAAATTAGCACAGACTACGTACGAAGCTACTTAATGCTAACTAGAAAGGCTCAGGATGGGAATTGCATTTTAAGATGCCCCGATGTTGCTCGATACTTGAAAGCGAATCGTTTCAATAGTAAAGCACATCTATCAGGAGTGGCAAATATTTGTCTTTCTGTCCATCTCGTGAGATTGCGCAGTTCAGTTAAAACAGTAAAATGCAACGTCCTAGGAGAAAATCCCAATGTAATTAAATTACTTTTTCTACGACTGATAACACCGATCCCTTTAAAAGGCAAACTGTTCATCGATTCAATCGACACTTTTGTAAGTGTGCAGATTTCTCCCCAGCATAAACGTGCCTTACCTGTTTTCCCAACAGTGCTTGATCCTAAAACTGCGATCTTGATGTCCCTGTTCAGCACATTATCGCATGACTCCGGTATCGGGACTAATAGTAAGTTAGTCGACATATTATGGAGACGCATCGGTCCTTTACAGTGGGAAACCGACTCGATGGAATTTCAAGTGGCGGCTGATCCGACTAAACGAAGGTGAAAGTCGAGGGGAAATCTCTTTAAACAGTTTGGTTTCTTATCCGATCAGCAACACACAAAACAGCAGCTTTACTCCAAGCCTCTCCGCGTTTCTTTGTGACCAAGGATCTGCTTCTCTACTTCATATATTGACTCTTGCGGGCGAACATCCTCCCACTGCTCACACAAACCAATAGAACTCTTCTGACGAACACATCAACGTAAATAGGCTGAATACGTCCATACGTAGCAACATCCTCACATTGTGCCTGCATCGAGGGTTAAAGGGGATACTTTAGGCTGCATGAAGTGGATGCTTAACGCCATCAAAAATAACAAATATTGTAATTTTAATTTGTTCACTTTATTATATCTTTGAAGTTTTTTTCTCCAATGTTGGAGAAAAGGACACCTTTGCTCGCGGTCACTCAATGTCAGCGTTGAACACATAGAAACATAGAAGATCGGAGCAGGAGTAGGCCATTCGGCCCCTCGAGCCTGCTCCGCCATTCAATGAGATCATGGCTGATCATCCAAATTCAGTACCCTGTCCCTGCCTTCTCCCCATATCCCTTGATCCCTTTAGCCTTAAGAAATATATCCAACTCCTTCTTGAATATATTTAATGAACTGGCCTCCACTGGTTTCTGTGGTAGAGAATTCCACAGGTTCACCACTCTCTGGGTGAAGAAATTCCTCCTCATTTCAGTCCTAAATGGCTTACCCCTTATCCTTAGACTGTGACCCCTGGTTCTGGACTCTCCCGCCATCGGGAACATCCTTCCTGCATCCAGTCTGTCCAGTCCTGTTAGAATTTTATAAGTTTCAATGAGATCCCCTCTCATTCTTCTAAATTCCAGCGAGTATAAGCCCAATCGACCCAATCTCTCCTCATACGTCATTCCTGCCATCCCAGGTATCAGCCTGGTGAATCTTCGCTGCACTCCCTCCATGGCAAGAACATCCTTCCTCAGATAAGGCGGCCAAAACTGCACACAATACTCAAGGTGTGGTCTCACCAAGGCTCTGTACAACTGCAGCAAGACATCGTTGTTCTTGTACTCGAACCCTCTTGCTACAAAGGCCAACATACCATTTGCCTTCTTAACCGCCTGCTGCACCTGCATGCTTACCTTCAGCGACTGGTGCACAAGGACACCCAAGTCTCGTTGCACTTCCCCTTCTCCCAATCTATCCGTTCAGATAATAATCTGCCTTTCTGTTTTTGCCACCAAAGTGGATAACCTTGCATTTATCCACATTATACTGCATATGCCATGCTTCTGCCCAATCACCCAACCTGTCCAAATCATACTGGAGTTTCTCGGCACCCTCCTTACAGCATACACGCCCACACAGCTTTGTGTCGTCTGCAAACTTGGAGATATTACATCTAGTTCCCTCGTCTAGATCATTTATATATATTGTGAATAGCTGGGGTCCTAGGACCGATCCCTGCGGTACCCCACTAGTCACTGCCTGCCACTCGGAAAAAGAGCCGTTTATTCCAACTCTTTGCTTCCTGTCTGCCAACCAGTTCTTTATCCAAGTCAGTACCTTGCCCCCAATCCCATGTGCCTTAACTTTACATGCTAATCTCTTATGCGGGACCTTATCGAAAGCCTTCTGAAAGTCCAAATACACCACATCCACTGGTTCTCCCTTATCTATTCTACCAGTTACATGCTCAAAATTTCCAGTAGATTAGTCAAGCACAATTTACCTTTTGTAAATCCATGTTGACTTTGTCCAATCCTGTCACTGTTTTCCAAGTGCTCTGCTATTACATCTTTTATAATGGACTCTAGCATTTTCCCCACTACCGATGTCAGGCTTACCAGTCTATAATTCCCCGTTTTCTCTCTACCACCTTTTTTGAATAGTGGGGTAACATTAGCTACCCTCCAATCCATGGGAACTGTTCCAGAGTCTATCGAATTTTGGAAGATGACCAGCAATGCATCTACTATTTCTAGGGCCACATCCTTAAGTACCCTAGGATGTAGGTTATCAGGCCCTGGGGATTTATCGGCCTTCAATCCCATCAATTTCCCTAACACCGTTTCCCTACAAATACTGATTTCTTTCAGTTCCTCCCTCTCATTAGACCCTATGTTCCCCGACATCTCTGGGTGGTTATTTGTGTCCTCCTTTGTGAAGACAGAACCAAAGTATGTATTTAATTGGTCTGCCATTTCTTTGTTCCCCATTATAAATTCCCCTGATTCTGACTGCAAGGGACCTACGCTTGACTTCACCAATCACGAACAGGTTAAAGATGGCACAGTCTTTTTTTAATTCATTCCTGAGATGTGGGCATTGCTGGCAAGGCCAGCATTTATTGTCCATCTCTAGTTGCCCTTGAGAAGGTGGTGGTGAGCCACCTTCTTGAACCATTGAAATCCATGTGGTGAAGGTACTCCCACAGTGTTGTTAGGTAGATAGTTCCAGGATTTTGACACAGTGACGATGAAGGATCGGCAATATACTTCCAAGTCAGAATGTTGTGTGAATTGGAGGGGAACTTGGAGGTGCCGGTGTGCCCATGCGCCTGCTGCCCTTGTCTGTCTAGGTGGTAGAGGTCGCGGGTTTGGGAGCTACTGTTGAAGAAGCCTTGGCGAGTTGCTGCAGTGCATCTTGTAGATGGTACACACTGCAAATGGACACCTTCCATCACTTTGCTGATGATTGAGAGTAGTAATTAGCCAGATTGGGTTTGTCCTGCTTTTTATGGACAGGACATACCTGGGCAGATTTCCACATTGTCTGATCCAGTTAAGGATGGCACAGTCTGATTTAGTTAACAATGGCACCATCCGATCCAGTTAATTGTGGCGCAGTCCGATCAGTTAAAGATGGCACACTCTGATCCAGTTAATGATGGCACAGTTCGAACCAGTTAAGGATGACACAGTCCAATCCAGTTCAGGAGCGGGGCAGCATCCTAGGGCCAACCATCTTCAATTGCTTCATCAATGACCTTCCCTCCATCATAAGGTCAGAAGTGGGGATGTTCGCTGATGACTGCACAGTGTTCAGTTCCATTTGCAACTTCTCAGATAATGAAGCAGTCCATGCCCATATGCAGCAAGACCTGGACAACATTCAGGCTTGGCTGATAAGTGGCAAGTAACCATCGTGCCACACAAGTGCCAGGCAATTACCATCTCCAACAAGCGAGAGTCTAACTCCCTCCCCTTGACAGTCAATGGCATTACCATTGCCGAATCTCCCACCATCAACATCCTGGGGGTCACCATTGACCAGAAACTTAACTGGACCAGCCACATAAATACTGTGGTTACAAGAGCTGGTCAGAGGCTGGGTATTCTGCAGGGAGTGACTCACCTCCTGACTCCCCAAAGCCTTTTGCACCATCAACAAGGCACAAGTAAGGAGTGTGATGGAATACTCACCATTTGCTTGGATGAGTGCAGCTCCAACAACACTCAAGAAGCTTGACACCATCCAGGACAAAGCAGCCCACTTGATTGGCACCCCATCCACCACCTTAAACATTCACTCCCTCCATTCACTGTGGCTGCAGTGTGTACCATCTGCAAGATGCACTGCAGCAACTCACCAGGGCTTCTTCCAAATCCGTGACCTCTACCACCTAGAAGGACAAGGGCAGCAGGCGCATGGGAACACCATCACCTCCAAGTTCCCCTCCAAGTCACACACCATCCTGACTTGGAAATATATCGCCATTCCTTCATCGTCGCTGGGTCAAAATCCTGGAACTCCCTACCTAAGAGCACTGTGGGAGTATGTTCACCTCACGGACTGCAGCGGTTCAAGAAGGCGGCTCACCACCACCTTCTCAAGGGCAATTAGGGATGGGCATTAAATGCTCGCTTTGCCAGTGATGTCCACATCCCATGAATGAATAAAAAAAAGGATGGCACAGTCCAATCCAGTTAAGGATGGCATAGTCCGATCCTGTTAAGGATGGCACAATCCGATTCAGTTAAGAATGCCACGGTCTGATCCAGTTAAGAATGGCACTGTTCGATCCAGTTAAAGATGGCACAGTCTGATTCACTTAAGGATGCCACAGTCCAATCCAGTTAAGGATGGCACTGTTCGATCCAGTTAAAGATGGCACAGTCTGATTCACTTAAGGATGCCACAGTCCAATCCAGTTAAGGATGGCACTGTTCGACACATTTAAAGATGGTACAGTCTGATCCAGTTAAAGATGGCACAGTCCAATCCAGTTAAGGATGGCACAGTCTGATCCAGTTAAAGATGGCACAGTCCAATCCAGTTAAAGATGGCACAGTCCGATCCAGTTAAAGATGGCACAGTCTGATCCAGTTAAGGATGGCACAGTCTGATCCAGTTAAAGATGGCACAATCCAATCCAGTTAAAGATGGCACAGTCTGCTCCAGTTAAAGATGGCACAGTCCAATCCAGTTAAAGATGGCACAGTCCGATCCAGTTAAAGATGGCACAGTCTGATCCAGTTAAAGATGGCATAGTCCGATCCAGTTAAAGATGGCACAGTCCGATCCAGTTAAAGATGGCACAGTCCGATCCAGTTAAAGATGGCACAGTCCGATCCAGTTAAGGATGGCATAGTCCGATCCAGTTAAGGATGGCACAGTCCGATCCAGTTAAGGATGGCATAGTACAATCTAACTGCACCCGTGTTTTTATCTGTCTTCCACAACAAGCACTTTTACAGGCTTCCTGAGTGACATTGGACACAACTTAGTGCAAGAATTAATTTTCTGGAACAAAAATAGAAAGTGCTGGAAATACTCAGCAGGTCAGTCAGCATCTGTGGAGCAAGTTAACATTTCAGGTGTGAACCTTTGGTCAGGACTGAAAAATATCACAAAAGAACAGCATTTAAAAAGAAACTGAATAAAGGGGAGAGAAAAAACACACACAGGAAGAAATGGAACCACCAGGCTGTAAAGTGTTTAAGTGAAAACAGGAGATGGTTAAATGGCTGAAGTGATATTAACATGATACAATAGGAGGCAAATTGAGAGAAATAAAAGAAATTAAAGACATTTATGAGACACAGAGAGCATGTGAATAGCTAAGGTGGTTGTGGAAAGAATAAGGCAGGTAGAAAAAGAAGCACGAGAAACTGGAAGAGCAAAGCAGACTCCAGCAGCCCAGGAGCTAGAGAGGAAAGGAAAGCAGTAATCCATAGTAAGAAACTGAACAGCTCCTGTTTGTAGCAAAGCCTCAAAACTAAGGAGCAAGATGAAGAACATTCATGCAACAGCCTCTGCCTTCTCCCTACTCCCTGTTCCCTACTCCCTGTTCCCTATTCCCTGTTCCCTACTCCCTGCCCCCTTCAGTCCCCCTACACCCAGTCCATCATCACTCTGCAGTTTCTCTCCCATCTCTCCTCCAAACTGCATCTGTTCCATGAGACCCACTTTTTGCTGCTTCAAGATCCTTCTCACACAATAACCAACCACTCAACTAACTCGTTTAGCCAACATTATTAATGGCTCCCTTTCAAGCTCTATCTTTTTCCTTCATCACAGATTGAGTCTATACTTTCTGGAGTTTAGAAGAATGAGAAGTGATCTCATTAAACATAGGTGATTCTGAGGGGGATTGACAGGGTAGATACTGTGAGGTTGTTCCCCTGGCTGGAGAGTCTAGAACTAGGGGGCATAGTCTCAGGATAAGGGGTCGGCCATTTAAGACTGAGATGAGGAGGAATTTCTTCACTCAGAGGGTTGTGAATCTTTGGAATTCTCTACCCCAGAGGGCTGTGGATGCTGAATAATTGAGTATATTCAAGGTTGAGATAGAGAGATTTTTGGACTCTAGGGGAATCAAGGGATATGGGGATCAGGCGGGAAAGTAGAGTTGAGGTCAAAGATCAGCCATGATCTTATTGAATGGTGGAGCAAGCTCAAAGGGCCCTATGACCTACTCCTGCTCCTAGTTCTTATGTTGTAATGTTCTCAAAAAGCCCATTCTTGACCCATCCTCTCTCTCCAAATGCCACCCCATCTTTACCCTCTGCTTCCTCTCTAATGTTCTTGAACACATTGTCACTTCCCAACTATGCATCTATCTCAAATCTCCAGCCCCCATTTTAACTCTGGGCCAGTTTTGGGCGGGTGAGCAGTGGTGTGAGTTAGAAACTCACCCATTGTTCCATGAATGAGGCCCAGGTTATTTTAACTCCTGAGCCTCATTTAAATCCCACCAGCCATTAATTTTAATGGGTGGAAAATCGTGGGCTGTGCACCCTTGATTTCCCAATGTGTGTTGCCAGCAAACGAGCACCCCACCAGTAGTGTAAACTCAAAATCCATTCCCCTAGGGTCAGTAATATGGGATGAAATTATTAAGTACCCAAAGTAACATGAGTTAGTCAGGGGCAGCATAGATTTCTAAAGAGCAAGCCATGTTTGACCAAACTTATAGAATTCTTTGAATAAATAATAAGAGGTAATAGATAAAGGAAATGCAGTGCCTATGGTTCATATGGATTTTCAAAAAAAAAATTGATAAGATACCGCAAGAGACTTAATCCATAAATAATGTCTCATGGAATTAAGGGGATTATGCCACACGGATATAGAGATGGTTGGAAGGCAAAACGCAAAGTGTAAAAGTAAAAGAAAGTTTCTCAGACTGGAAATATATGGTGAATGTTGTTCCACAGATCTTTGTTAGGACCACTCTTATTTATTAGCTGCAAATAAATAATCTGGATTTAAGAATTGTGGGAACAAAATTTGCTGATGACACTAAATTAACAAACTGTGCCGAGGATTGTGAAGTGAGATTTGAGAAGGTTATTGCACAAGAGCTGAGAAGGTTAAAGAGTGTCCTGACAGAGGTTTTGAAGATTATAAAGGGTTACAATAAGGTAAGTAATGATAGTTTGTTTCCACTGGACAACGATAATCATAAAAATAATTAAAGGGTAGATATCCTTTTACACAGAGAACAGTTAGAATGGAATCCTTTGCTAGAAACTGTTGTTGAAGCAGAGTCCATAAATTCCTATAAAAGGGAATTAAATAGTTGCTTGAAAAAGTGAAATATTAAAGGGTGTGCGGAAAAATTGGGATTCTGGTATTAGAGTAGGTGGCTCAAGTGGAGAAAAACAGCAGCACAGACTTCTGTGCATTTAACAATCATGATTTCAAATAGCGTCCTTGAAACATCTGAGGGGGAGAGAGAGGAGAATTTAATTCCCTAAGTCTGGATGTGAATCAAAATTACATCTGAGAGCCAAAAGAACAATGTGCTAACCTGCTCTGTCACCTACTCCCCTAACCCCGCTGGGTTGTGATTGTGTTGTCAGGGGAAGCTAATAAGATAACTTGTTGAGTGGCAGAACTTTCAATTTATTTCACCAAAACAGAGTTAAAAGCTGAAATAAAAACAGAACATGCTGGAGATACTCAGCAGGTCAGGCAGCACCTGTGAAGAGAGAAACAGAGTTAACGTTTCAGGTTGATGACCTTTCGTTCTGACGAAAGGTCATCGACCTGAAACGTTAACTCTGTTTCTCTCTTCACAGATGCTGCCTGACCTGCTGAGTATCTCCAGCATTTTCTGTTTGTATTTCAGATTTCCAGCATCTGCAGTATTTTCTTTTTGTATTAGAGTTAAAAGCTGAACTGGTTGTGTCACCAATCTTTTCATATTGGGAAAATTAGCCTTTTAATCTATCTTTGAGCCAACACGTGTGTGCCTCCCCCTGAAATAACAGTGGAAGACAAAGGAAAAGGAAAACAGAAGACAATTAAGTAAGATCTGTAAACATAGAAAAGTATTAAAAATAGAATATGATATATTAGCTAGAAATAAAGTAAAATTAAAGTTTAAATAATAAAATAGAGATAGAATGGGGATTAGAAAAGAAAGGCAGGGTGAGCAGAAGTGATGTGTTTACATTTTTCTATTTTTATTTAAATTTTTGAAGTGTTTATTTTACTAGTATGAGGTTAACATTACACTAATAAAGCTACTCCTAACATCTAATTTCCTTTATTCTCTTCCAATTTTCTCCTCCTCTCTCTTGAAGACTCTTGCTGGTTCCTTGGACGCAGAGCCTTCTGGTACCTTACCCATGTTCCTACTTCATGTGTGAGCCCAGACAGTTAACATTAACATGGTTGTTCAAGCACGGGGCCATCACAACCAAGCCTGGTTTTCTTGTTGCCAGTTGTCTTTACGAGCACTTTCCAGTAGGAGTCACTGGATAGTGATTAATCACAGGTATTCTAGCTGGTTTTTATCCTTCCTAGCCCAGGTGAAATGTAGTACTCCAACTACTGCCCCATTTGAAATAAGTTAACTCAACACAGACCAGGAATGAATCCTAAGACATACTGGTCTGCATGGGTTAGTGCTACAGTAAACTAAGAGCAACCAGAATGATTGAAGGGGTAGAGGGATTGGATTATGATGAGCGATTATGTAAATTTGACATGTTCTCACTGGAAAAGAGAAGGTTGAGAGGTGATATGATTGCAGTTTTTAGAATTCTAAAGGGACTAGATAATATAGACCATGACAAGCTATTTCACCTTGCCCAGAACAGTAGAACCAGATGGCATGGTCTGCACTTGAAAGGCATAAATTCAAAACTAATCTGTGGAAACAGTATTTCAGTGAGCAAGTGGTCAATCTATGGACAGGCTCCCTAGGGAGATGGTGGAAGCAGTTAGTATTGATTCAATCAAATGCAAATTAGATGGATTTCTTTCAGAAAATAACATTTTGGAATACAGTATATGAGTTTATTGAGACATGGTATGTTGTAAGCGTAGCATGTTTGGGAGGAAAAAGATTATTTTGGACCTTTGGTTCCCAAAGCTCTTCACCACTTGGGTTTTCCTTGTGTCATTTCTGGGACTGTTGTAGATGAATTGAGAGATTGATTTCTATGGTTAATCAACAACTCCATTATCATATCATGCGACTACCAGGATGGTAGAAGGAAACTAGATGGACCTTAGTCTTCTTTTGTCCAGGAATTCCTATGTTCCTATGTTCAGTTTTACTTCTGTGATATTAGTGAATATTTCAGCATGACAGTGTGTAAACAGAAAACTTAAAAAGACCTAGTATAGGGAGTCTGGAATCCCATGGAACAATTGATAGTCTAAGGGATAATATTATTAACATTATTCATTTAGTGGTATTGCTGAGACATAAATAATAATGCATTTTAAATTAGGCAGTATGTTAGCTCCAAAATCATCTCACATAAAATTCTATTATACTTATTTTGTATCAACGTTCTAGCATTTTAAAGCATCTTATGAATAAATTCTGAATTTGATTAGTAATACATCATACAAAATGGAGTTGTGTGCACTTAGGTTTGGCTCCCATTGATTTATGTAGATCATTCTGAAATTAAAGAGAGCTACAATAGTGAATCATCTAATATTACAAGTTGAAGATGTTTGTGGATCCCACACTTGGCAAATTAAGATAGTTTTATGCATACATTTTCCAGTGTGAAATTCTGACTTATAATTTTATAATAAAGGGGCAATTTATGTATATTCACATCTGCATACAATGCTTGCCACACTGCAACAATAACTTACATTTACATAGCACCTTTAACGTAGAAAACATCTCAAGGTGCTTCACAGAGATGTAATCAGACAAAAATTGATGCCAAGCCAAAGAAGAAGATAGTAGGAGGGGCATCTAAAAGCTGGGTCAAAGAAGTGGGTTCTAAAGAGGATCTTAAAGTAAATGAGGGAGGTGGGAGGGGAGAGGTTTAGGGAGGGAATTCCAAGGTTTAGGAACTAGATGGCTGAAGGCAAGGCTGCCAATGGTGGAGCGCAGGGTGTGTGCGATGCTCAAGAATCCAGAGTTGAGGAACGCAGAGTTCTCACAGGGTTGCGGGACTGGAGAAAGTTACAGAGATAGGGAGGGGCAAGGACATGAAGGAATTTAAACACAAGAAAGAGATTTTTTAATTTGAGACATTAGGGGATTGGGAGTCAATGTAGGTCAGCGAGCACTGGGGTGATGGGTAAGCGGGACATGGTGCGAGTTAAGATACAGGCAGAAGAGTCTTGGATGAGCTTAAGTTTATGGAGGTTGAAGCTGTCCAAGAGAGCAATGGGATAGTCACGTCTGAAGGAGATAAAGGCATCTATGAGGATTTCAGCAGCAGAGGAGCTGAGGCAGGGGTGGAGACAGGCCTTGTTACGGAGGTGGAAGTAGGTGGTCTTTATGATGGAGAGGATATGAGGTCAGAAATAAAGCTCGGGATCAAATAGGAAGTTGAGGTTATGAACAGCCTGGTTCAACTTGAAACAGTAGGCGGGGAGGGGGATGGAATTGATGGTGAGGGTATGGAGTTGTGGGGGGGGACCGAAGACGATGGCAATCATCTTCCCAATGTTTAATTGGAGGAAATTGCAGCTCCTCCAGAACTGGATATTGGACAAGCAGGTTGACAACAATAACAACTTGTATTTATATAAGCACCTTTAACGTAGGAAAACATTCTAAGTCACTTCACAGGTGTATTAAAAGACAAAAATTTGACACCGAGCCACATAAGGGGAAATTAGGACAGGTGACCAAAAGCTTGGTCAAAGAGGTAGGTTTTAAGGAGCGTCTTAAAGGAGGAAAGAGAGGTAGCGAGGTGGAGAGGTTTAGGGAAGGAATTCCAGAGCTTAGGGCCTAGGCAACAGAAGGCACGGCCACCAATGGTTGAGCGATTATAATCAGGGATGATCAAGAGGGCAGAATTAGAGGAACGCAGATATATTGGGGAGTTGTGGGGCTGGAGGAGATTACAGAGATAGGGAGGGGCGAGGCCCTGGAGGGATTTGAAAACAAGGATGAGAATTTTGAAATTGAGGCATTGCTTAACCGGTAGCCAAAGTAGGTCAGCAAGCACAGGGGTGATGGGTGAACGGGACTTGGTGCGAGTTCGGACATGGGCAGACAAGTTTTGGATGACCTCAAGTTTACATAGGGTAGAATGTGGGAGGCCATCCAGGCAAAGGCAGTTGAGGGGTCAAGGGAGATGGTGGAGAGGTAGAGCTGGGTGTCAACAATGTACATGTAGAACCTAATCCCATGTCTTCAGATGATGTCGCCAAGAGGCAGCATGTAGATGAGGAGGAGGGGGCCGAGAGTAGATCCTTGGGGGACTCCAGAGGCAACGGTGCAGAGGCAGGAAAAGAAGCCATTGTTGGCGATGCATTGACCATGGTTGAATAGGTATGAGTGGAACCAAATGATGGCAATCCGGATAAGAAGCATTAGAGGAGTATGGTGTGGTCGACCACATCAAAGGCTACAGAAAGGTTGAGAAGGATGAGGATGTATAATGCACCACAGTCACAGTGCATGTCATCATTTCCATAAAGGGAATCACTATCACAGTATCTGTCCTTGACCAAGCCTGGGCTTTTGCTATTGCGAATAGGGATCCATTGGGGCAAAATAAACTTCAGTATTTTATTCCATACAGTTTTGAATTGGCTAGAGTTAAAGCCCTAACAATAACACCACCCAATAATGTTTGTGTCTAATGGAATCCAACTCGTACGGGTATTCCCTCTTATGTATATGCATACAGATGCACGCACTAACAGTTGTATCATTGTTTGAAGACAACCATAGAGAAATAATTGAATTACATAAGTATTACATGGTAAAACAAACCCATTGGCCCGGAATTTGCGGTTGTAATGACGGCGAAACTGTTAGCGTTCGCTGTCATTACTGCGTAAAACTGACAGCAATTTCTGGTGTCCGCACATGCGCAGTTAAACGTGGAAATCCGCAAGTTGCTGTCAGTGATACCCTGCTCCTCCACAGGGTGCGCTGTTGCAGTCTTTGCAGATGCAATCAGCACAGAATCAGTAATTTGATACGAACTTCAACTTTTTACACACTATTCCCGCTGTAAAAACCATTGAAAAAGGTAAGCCTTGTTGAATGAGGTGTAACTGAGTTTTTAATGGTGTACTAAGTCATAATTACCACTGAACAACCTCTGTTATTTCTTCCATTCCATGAAAAAAATTCCACAGATTTTTAAAATAAAAAAAAAATTAATTTTTTTTAAAGTTTGTTTATGATATTTCAGCTTCTACTTTAATCCCTTGTGTATGTCCCAATCTTTATTTTGCTCTCTGTAAAATGATTAAAAAGTGAGTGATAATCAATGCTTTTTGCTTCCTGGTTTGTTGTCTGTGAGAATTCTTCAATGTGATTGGCTGCTCAGCCTGCTTGATGACTTCGCTGTTCCTGGACGCCACAGATCCCCTACAGATGGTGCCAGAATAAAATTGACATTATAATAGGGGAAATTAATGCCACAGAGCCCGCTAAGTCTTTGTAGGCAGCTTTCTTCGAGGTCAGTGGCAAGCGCTTCACCGCTGACCGCAAAATCCGGGCCAGCACCTTTAAAATGCACCTAACATTGATAGGATGGTATCTAACTGTAATCATATTTGTATTATCATTCTAAATGGCTGAGATTGGATTAGGAGAGGGGGAAGGCAAGGATTCATTTAGTATGGTAAGTGAATCTATGTAATTTAACCTTTAGACTGCTGGCAGTTCCTGAGATATTCCAAGCTCCTTGGGCTAGCTATTTATTTCAGTTTCAGCTCATAGTATGACACTGAGAAGAATCCAAATATTGCAGGAGCCTATTAGTAACTTTATTACAGTAACATTAAGCCTGTATTACAAAAGTAAACACTTGAAAATAATTTAAAATATAGAAATATGTTGAAATGGACAGTAAAGATCCCTTAACATTATTTGGAGAAGAGCAGTAATAGAATGATATAAACTGGGGGGGAAATTTGCTTTAAGGTTAGCAAACAGAAAAAAAAAATTGCAAACTATTGTGTGAAGTCATTAAACTATTGTGATTCAGTAACTGTGGAACTACAGAAATTATTTCTACTGCGCCAACCAACATGAGTGCTATAAGAGCATTTTATACTGTGGGCTGGATTGTTCAGTTCATGAGAGAACACCCACTAGATTGTAATTTCACTGACCTTTTTGGCTTACATTGTCTACTATGATGTCACTAACTTTCACATCAATTTCATGCATAGTAAATATGGCTGAACTTTATTACTCTGTAGGATCAATTTTGAAATACTTGAAACTATTTTATTTTTGTTTATGTTTACACCACTGATTGCTATGATGGAATAGTCCTGCCAAATAGAAATCCTGCAGGTCTTCATTTGCTCAAATGTTTTTGCCCATTTTCTTCTCTTTTCCTGAAGACTTGCTTGGAGTTCAGTTGAAGTGAAGTCCACAAATACTATAGCCTTCTGGTACCTCATTCAAATGGCCATTCTTCTTGTGTGAGCCTGAACAGTGAGTAGCTAATCAACCATAAAGGGCATTACATAATAGCCAAAATCCTGTTTTAACCATGAAATGGCACTAAAACGCTAGCCGGCACACTTTCACGAGGTGATGGCGGGTGCCGTGGCAGCCGCTGTTTTCATCCCTCCCTTTGCGCTGCCATAACTGGCAGCGCACTGGAGAAAAAAATGGCGGCATGTTGATGTCAATCGGCGGGCAACGGTGACTTAATGTCACCAATCCGAACTTAAACCCTAGCGATGAATTGAGCGCTGATTCCTAAGCACGCCAGGTAAACCTGCCATGCAAGCAGGCTCTTAAGGGGACACATTCAGGTAAGTTTGGATTTAAGCTTTTGAACTGTTTCTTTTATTTTATTGAAGTAGTACCTTACTGCAATAGATGTTAAAAGTTTTTTTTTAAGTGTTATGGGAGTGCTACTGGATGCTTGCAAGACCTCAGATGGTAAAGGAATGCCTCTGAAAAGACAAAAATACTGCAAATACTTACCAGGTCAGGCAACATCCATGGGAGTGAGAAACAGAGTTCATGTCTCAGGTCAAGATGCTGCCTGAGCTGTTGAGTATTTCCAGCATTTTATGCTGGCATTTCAGATTTACAGCATCCGCTCGCAGAGGGAAGAGGAAGACACAAAAGAGGAAGAAGCAGAAAAGGAGGAAGCAGTTGGAAGGATGCATCTCAGATAACCCCTTTGTGGCCTGGATATCCAAGATGGAATCAACCGCCTGCGGTCTTGGTGATCACAACCCCAATTCCCCTTTCAACATTTGTCCCACACCTTCCCTTCCCTCCGTTACTGACCATCACAGCATCCTCTTGGCCACAATGCTGAAATAAAAGCCACCACAAAGCAAACTTTCCAATCCAACTTTATACATCTATCCATCCAATATCAACATCAAGAAATTAACTCATCACCCTTATGCATTCTCTTAGTGACTGTCTTACGTGTGCCTTTGCCTATCCTACTGATGTACACAGTGCTACCTCAATGGCTGCAACATGGCTGGTGGAAGGCTGCTGATTTTCAGTGGGGGACACTGCAAATGGCCTTGCTGGTTAACCTTGAGGAGCTGGTAGCTGGGCATGTCAAATCAATCATCTTCTTGTTCTTCTTCACTCTCCTCTCCCTCTTCTTGGTCACCCACTGGCTGGGCAGGCTGCATTTCTTGGGTGTGTGAAATGAAGAAGGCACAAGGGTGCAGTTGTGGTGAGGGGAGGGCAGGAAAGCAAGAGGAGCATGCAAGGAGGAGGATAACGTGTGAGGATTCCATCATCTTGTATCCTTTCAGCCCCACAGCTGGCCAAGGGCTCAGCCATACCCCTGCCAAGAATGGCCTCCACCATCATCTCAAAGGGGATGAGGTGAGGCTAGGATTGGGAGATGTGCCTCATGATTAGTACAGATTGTTGGTAGGTGAGTGACTTGGGGGGGGGGGGGGAATCATGCATTGAGCAGTGTGCGAGGCTAGTGGTGCAGTTGGGAGGAGACGGCTTTTGAAGATGCATTCACTGACTTTGACCTGTGGTCTGAGGTCATGAAGCTTCTTTGGGCACTGGAGCCAGGTGGTGGGGGCAACACTGCTGGTTAATAGCAGACTTGGCCTACTTATGAAAACTACCTTTTTACCAGAGGGCTGCTTGTGCCTGAGAATCATATCCTAGTACAAGTCACTGGCATCAGGAGAGATAAGGGAAAAATTAGAGGGAAAACAGGGGGGGGGGGGGGGGGATTAAGTCTCTTATTTACCAAAACCTGAGCCCTTATACCTGCTGTGTGTGGATTAGCCTATCCAGGTTTAACATTCACAGAATATGGTTCACTGGAGTGGGGGGATAATTTAGGAAGAACGTACATGGTGCCATTCTACAGATTTTGGTACTAAGATCTCTGTAGGTTTGATTTCATTTCCTTAACATTGAATGTCCTCATCAAATTAAAATTAAGATATTTTAATACTTTTGCTAGAAAAGGAGAAAAATAATTGTCATTAAATAGGAACAAGGAGACAGTATGCACCATACAAACCATATTTTACAAATGTTATTTGTTTCTGACTTATTACCTACCAAATCAATTCTGTTACACAAGCCTTCTCAGTAACTCACATGTCTGTCTGCTGACCCACTGGAAATTAAGGTGTAATTATCTACATACAAGATGGAAAGAAGGACAACTCTTATTTTATTCTTTTCACGAAACAGGGAGGACAATGCATTATCAATAAATCATGTTGTCTCGCATTGCAATTGGCTTTCTTTCCTATGTGATCTTGGTTGTTTTAATTTTCGGTGTGAATGTGAAACACTTCCGCTTCACAGCAGAATTTAAAATGTATGTTTTACTTCCCGAGTATACGGCTGAATCCGTGAATGTTACAGGCAAGCAGACCTTGAATGTCTTTTTAAATCGTATCCGACACGAAGGTTGTTTTTTCTTGTAGTCAATTGCAAATCCCACGCACGAATGTGGATGTTGTGTGTGGGTGTGTTTACGGTAGGAATCCTACAGTTCCCTGCATTTAGTGACTAATATTATCAATTATATAAATTGTTTTTCAGCAGTGCGTAAGATGGTTCAGGACACAGGAAATTATATCATGCATTCTTTTCCTAATTGCCCCCAACGACATATCCCATTTGCGATTATTCAGCTATGGCAGCACTTTATCAATGCATCAGTCTATGTGTAGACATGTCACTTTATATTATTTAGTTTTTAAAATAGACTAACCATAAAAAAAACGAAAATGTTAATATTTAGGATGATCGGATTGCACAGCTGCTTGTTATAAAATGCACAATATTATCGAACGCAGTCATTTTGAATTAATTTATTATATTACTACAATTAGCAAGAGTAAGGAAATGGACCGTGGCGCTTTGTCAGAGAAGAGACGCAAAAATGTTTTGATTTTAATGTGATCATTTAAAGAAATCAGTGGAAACGCTGCTCCGAACAATGATCAGACATGTGACCCCAGCCAGCGGGAAAGATGCTTTGTTGTTGGTAAGGGATCTGTTGCTTTCCTATACACAGAAATATACATTTCAAAATAAGTTTAAAATATTTTTAGATATTTTAAGGAATAGCATTCATCCTACGCACACATACGTTGTCTTTGCTATACATCTGAAAGCAGCGCTTTAGATAATATATGTACACAAAACAACCCAGATCGAACGGAAAACGGAGCCAAAATGACCAGTTTAACACCGAAAGAACGGTACCTGGGTGTAACTAATATTCAACATTGTTCCAAGCTGCGTGCATTTAACTTCAACCACGCGATATTCTTTCTTGCTACGGTTTATTTATCTATACACATACAAACACTACTTCAACAAAAGGCAAAATACAGTGGATGCTGGAAATTTGAAATATAAACAGAAAATGCTAAAAATACTCAGGTCAGGCAGCATTTGTGGAGAGAAACAGGGTTAACGTTTCAGGTCTGTGTTGTGACCTTCAGAACTGGAAAATGTTAGAGATGTAACAGGTTTTAAGCAAGCACAGGGGCAGGGAAAGGGGAGAGGAAAGAAAAGGGAAGTTTTGTGATAGGGTGGAAGGGCAGGAGTGATTTAAATGACAAAACAGATGATAATGCAAGGAGAAAGGTGATGGCAATGGAACAAATACAGTAACCAAAATGGAAGTACAAGTAAATCGCTGTTGCACTTGGAATGAGCGTTTGGGACCCTGCACGGTGAGAAGGTGGCATCGCCTGCGCTTGCATGGGAAGGTGCTGTGGGAATGGGAATCAGTTGTTGGGGATAATGGACCAAGATGTCGCAAAGGGAAGGGTCCCTTCAGAATGCTGGAAGCAGAGGGGAGAGGAAGATGTGTTTGGTGGTGGCATTGCAGTGGAGATGGTGGAAATGGCAGAGGATGATCTGTTAAATGTGGAGGCTGGTGAGGTGGAAGGGGAACCCTATGGTGGCTCTGGGAGGGAGGGATAAGAGTGAGAGCAGAAGTGTGGGAAATAGCGCAGAAATGGTCAGAGCCCTGTCAACCACAGTAGAGTGGAATCCTTGGTTGAGGAAAAGGGAAAACATTTCAGGCCTGTAACCTTTTGTCTCCATTTCTCTTTCCACAGATGCTGTCTGACCTGCTGAGTATTTCCAGCATTTGTTTATATTATAAATAACACTTCATCAATATGACTAAGGGCTCAGATTAGGTCATGACCTAATCAGATTAGGTCAGAAGTCTCTAACTTCTACCGCCGCACTATATAGAGAGCATCCTGACAAACTGTATCACGGTATGGTACGGCAGCTGTAGCTCCCATGACCGGAAAGCCCTGCAGCGGGTAGTCAAAACTGCCCAACGCATTACCGGCACCCGGCTACCGACCATAGAACATATATATCAGAAACGCTGCCTGCGGAGGGCACGGTCCATCATCAAAGACCCTACCCACCCCAGCCACAGTCTGTTCGCCCTCCTACCATCTCGAAGACGCTACAGATGCATTCGCACCCGTACGACCAGATTTAGGAACAGCTTCTTTCCCAGGGCTGTCATCTTACTGAACTCCACAAATAAACACTAAAGCCTGCACATCTGCCGATGCACTTTATTATGGTCATATTTATGCTAATATATATGTACAAATGTATGTTGAAATGTTTAAGTGTCCTAATCCAAATTGTACTCTCTCGGGAGCCGCAAGCCTACATTTCGTTGTACTGCACTTGTGCACTAACAATGACAATAAAAGTTGATTTGATTTGATTGATTTTGATTATATGGAACGTGGGCAGGTGGCCTGAAAATCAAGCATCTCAAATGGCTGCATACATTGAGCCCATGAGGGGGTAAACTGAAGGGAGATTATCAACAGTATTTAGCTGTTGGAGAAAATATGAGTCAGTAGTTCCTGGAGGTATGGTAACAGTCTCACTTCTGAGACAGAACTGGAGGGTTTAAGCCCTCGCTAAGATTTAGTGCCGTGTAGTACTGAGGGTGTGGTGCTGTGTCCACAGCAGTGTGTTCTGAATTAATGTTAAATGGAGGTCCCATCTACAGGTTCAGATGAATGTAAATGATCCAAACATGTAGACGGGGACCTCCATTTAACATTAATTCAAAACAGTGCTAGTTCCAGTATATAGCACCAAAACTATGATATAAAAATTACTAGGTTCAGTAACTGGCATGTATACTACAAGTGTTTAAACTTGGCAAATTCCTTTAGCAATCCTCCTGAATACTGTACTTTTTATTGAACAAAGCAACCAACAAAAGAGCGCGTCATTGAAATCTTTTAAAATATCAGGCTTCAATTCTCTGCCAGTGACAACATGCAGATTTACAAACTGCTTCCCCAATCTTACGCACATCATCATGGGCGGGTGCAAGATCAGGCACTTCTCAGGAGGGTCGGAAAAGAGAAAGAGAAAGAGAAAAGACGGCTAAACGGTCAACACCTAATCTAATCATTTTCAAAAAAGAACAAGGGACTGAAGATAGAAGATACAACTTCGTGCTGGCTCTTTGAAAGAGCAGTCGTGCTTAGTTCCCACACCCCTGCTTTTTGTCTGTAACCCTGTAAGTTCCTCATCCTCAAGTGCCTGTCCAACTCCCTTTTAAAATTATTTATGGAATCAGCTTCCATCACCTTTTCAGGTAGAGTGTTCCAGAACCAGACACGTCAGTGAAAAATATTCTCATCTCCCCTCTAGACCTTTTTCCAATGATTTTGAATCTATGACCTCCAGTTATTGACCCACTCGCCAGAAGGAATACTTTTTCCCTATTCATTCTATCAAAACCTCTCCATCTTGAAAACCTCTATTAGGTCACTGCTTAACCTTCTCGCTTCCAAGGAGAACAGTCCTAACCTTTCCAACCTCTCCTCATAACTAAAGTTCCTCATCCCATGGAACATCCTGGTAAATCTCCTCTACCCTTTCTAAAGCCTTTACATCTTTACTGAAGTGTGGTGCCCAGAATTGTCCACAATACTGCAGCTTAGTTGACAAATTCCTGGAATTTGTACAATAGAACACTCAATTGATAGCTCATAGTAAATTAATACTTAATAGCTCCAAGTGTCACGCTAAAACTCCATTTAAGTAAAACTTTAATTCCTGGGACACTGGCACCAGTACTGGGACAGGAGGGAGCTGTTCCGTTGGGACGGGCTTCACTTGGCCAGTGCTGGGACTAGAGTCCTGGCGGATCATATAACTAGGGCTGTAGAGAGGGCTTTAAACTAACTAGTGGGGGGGAGGTTCCTAGAGAGCAAATAATAAAAATGACAACAGAGAAGGTCAAAGACTTAGGTAGCAGTGGGGAAATTAAAAACCAGAGCGTGTCAGGAAGGGGTAGAAGGTGTGGAGTAAAAGGTAAAGTAATAAAAAGGGCAATAGCAGGAACTAAGTGTCACAAAACATATTTGAAAGTTCTCTATCTGAATGCACGTAGCACTCGTAACAAAATAGACGAGTTAAAGGCACAAATAGCTACATATGGGTATGATCTTGTGGCCATTACAGAAACATGGCTGCAGGGTGACAGTGCCTGGGAATTAAACATACCAGGTTATTTAACAATCAGGAAGGACAGGCAGGAAGGAAGGGGAGGTGGGGTGGCTATGTTAATAAAGGAAGGAATCACTGTAATACAGAGAAATGATATTGGGTCAAAGGATCAGGATAATGAAACAGTTTGGGTGGAGATAAGGAATAATAAGGGGAAAAAAACACTAGTGGGTGTAGTATATAGGCCTCCGAACAGTCGCAACTCAGTTGGACGGAGTATCAATCAGGAAATAGTTGAGGCTTGTAATAAGGGAACATCTATAATTATGGGGGATTTTAACTATCATATAAATTGGACGAATCAAATTGGGCAGGGCTGCCTTGAGGATGAGTTCATTGAGTGTATTAGGGATGGGTTTCTTGAGCAGTATGTAACTGAACCAACCAGGGGGCAAGCAACCTTAGATCTGGTCCTGTGTAACGAGACAGGATTAATTAAAAATGTCCTAGTAAAGGATCCCCTTGGAATGAGTGACCATAACATGGTTGAATTCCATATTCAGTTAGAGGGTGAGGAGGCTGTATCTCAAACAAGCGTGCTAAGCTTGAATAAAGGAGACTATGAAGGTATGAGAGCGGAATTGAGTAAAGTGGATTGGGAAAATAGGTTAAAGGATAAGACGATACATGATCAGTGGTGTACATTTAAGGAGTTATTTTACAACTTCCAAAAAAAGTATATTCCACTGAGAAAAAAAGGGTGTAAAAGAAAAGACAGCCATCCGTGGCTAAGAAATTAAGGATAGTATTCGACTAAAAACAAGGGCATATAAGGTAGCCAAATCTAGTGGGAGGATAGAGGATTGGGAAAACTTTAAAAGACAGCAAAAAATAACAAAAAGATTAAGAAAGGGAAGATAGATTATGAAAGTAAATTAGCAAAAAATATAAAGACAGATAGTAAGAGTTTTTATAGTTATATAAAAAGAAAAAGGGTGGCTAAAGTAAATGTTGGTCCCTTAGAGGATGAGACCGGGAAATTAATGGTGGGAAATATGGAGATGGCAAAAACACTGAATGAATATTTTGTATCAGTCTTTACAGTAGAGGACACCAAGAATATCCCAACACTTGACAAGCAGGGGGCTATAGGGGGGGGGAGGAGCTAAATACGATTAAAATCACTAAGGAAGTAGTACTTGGTAAAATAATGGGACTCAAGGCGGATAAATCACCTGGACCTGATGGCTTACATCCCAGGGTTTTGAGGGAAGTGGCGGTAGGGATTGTGGATGCATTGGTAATAATCTTCCAAAACACCCTGGACTCAGCAAAGGTCCCGGCAGACTGGAAAACTGCTAATGTAACACCCTTATTTAAAAAGGGCAGTAGACAGAAGGCTGGAAACTATAGACCGGTTAGCCTAACATCTGTGGTAGGTAAAATTTTGGAGTCCATTATTAAGGAGACAGTAACAGGACATTTGGATAATCATAATTTAATAAGACAAAGTCAGCATGGTTTTATGAAGGGGAAGTCATGTTTGACAAATTTGCTGGAGTTCTTTGAGGAAGTAACATATAGGGTGGATAAAGGTGAACCAGTGGACATAGTGTATTTAGACTTCCAAAAGGCATTTGACAAGGTGCCACACAAAAGATTATTGCTTAAGATAAAAAATCACGGGATTGGGGGTAATATTCTGGCATGGATAGAGGATTGGCTATCTAACAGAAGGCAGAGAATTGGGATAAATGGTTCATATTCAGACTGGCAATCAGTAACCAGTGGTGTTCCGCAGGGGTCAGTGCTGGGTCCCCAACTCTTTACAATCTATATTAACGATTTGGAGGAGGGGACCGAGTGTAACACATCAAAGTTTGCAGATGATACTAAGATGGGAGGGAAAGTAGTGAGTGAGGAGGACATAAAAAACCTGCAAGGGGACATAGACAGGCTAAGTAAGTGGGCAGAGATTTGGCAGATGGAATACAATACTGGAAAGTGTGAGGTTATGCACTTTGGCAGGAAAAATCGTAGAGCAAGTTATTATCTTAATGGCAAGAAACTTGAAAGTACTGAAGTACAAAGGGATCTGGGGGTCCTGGTGCACGAAACTCAAAAGGTTAGTATGCAGGTGCAGCAAGTGATTAAGAAGGCCAATGGAATGTTGGCCTTCATTGCTAGGGGGATAGAATATAAAAATAGGGAGGTATTGCTTCAGTTGTACAAGGTATTGGTGAGACCGCACCTGGAATACTGCATACAGTTTTGGTGTCCATACTTAAGAAAGGACATACTTGCTCTCGAGTCAGTACAAAGAAGGTTCACTCGATTAATCCCGGGGACGAGGGGATGGACATATGAGGAGAGGTTGAGTAGATTGGGACTCTACTCATTGGAGTTCAGAAGAATGAGGCGATCTTATTGAAACATATAAGATTATGAAGGGGTTGGATCGGGTGGATGCAGGGAGGATGTTCCAGATGATGGGTGAAACTAGAACTAGGGGGCATAGTCTTAGAATAAGGGGCTGCTCTTTCAAAACTGAGATGAGGAGGAACTACTTCACTCAGAGGGTGGTAGGTCCATGGAATATGCTGCCCCAAAAAGCTGTCGAAGCTACATCATTACATAAATTTAAAACAGAAATAGACAGTTTCCTAGTAGAAAAGGGAATTAAGGGTTACGGGGAGCGGGCAGGAATTTGGACATGAGTCTAGGTTCGGATAGGTCATGGCCCTGTGGGTAGCGGAGCGGGCCCAGGGGCCGTGTAGCCTGATCCTGCTCCTGTTTTCGTGTGTCTAATGCTGTTAGATTCAGGAGATAGTCCTGTCATAGTGGATTGGCGGTTAGGATCAGATCAGCCATGATCTTATTGAATGGCGGAGCAGGCTCGAGGGGCCAATTGGCCTACTCCTGCTCCTATTTCTTATGTTCTTATGAATGATCAAATTAATTTGAGCTGCTTTAGACATTAACAGAATAGTTACAAGGGCCTCAAATGCTCACGGTCTAGGGAGTTGAAAATCAACTAGGATTTCCAATCAAGGAGCCCTGCTAGACATTAGGAACTTGTACATGTTAACAGGATCAGGCTTACAAAAGAAATAGGGGCAGGAGTAGGCCACACAGCCCCTCCAGCAATTCCACTTTTTCCCACCCTATTCCCTATATCTCTTGATTCCCTTAGTGCCTAAAAATCTATCGATCTCAGTCTTGAATATACTCAACGACTGAGCATCCACAGCCCTCTGGGGTAGGGTTCCAAAGATTCACAACCCTCTGAGTGAAGAAATTTCTCATCTCAGTCCTAAATGGTCAACCCCTTACCCTAAGACTATGACCTCCAGTTCTAGACTCTCCAGCCAGGGCTAACTTCTCAATACCTACCCTGTCAAGCCCCCTCAGAATTTTATACATTTCAATTAGAACATTGCATAAGCATAAATTTAGATAGTCAGATACTATCGTAAATACACAAAATGTAGTGTAAAATAGTAAAAACTTCCGTTATTAAATGATTGATCGATTACATATTGTACTGAAAGTCTACATGACTCGAGTCTGCAGGGGCTCCGACACAAGATATGTTCTCTTTTTAGTGCACTGAGTACGGGAGCCCGAGGCTTTGCAAGGCCTGAACCACAATCACATTACCTGGAGACACTCCAGTGTCTAAGACAGCATTGAGAACTTGATAAAGGGTTTTGACCCGAAACATTGACTCTAATTTCTCTCCACGGATGTTTCCTGGCCTGCTGAGTTTTTCCAGCATTTTCTGTTATTGAGAACTTCCCTGCCGTCTTACTCTGGGTATCGGGAGGAAAGACGCAGCACCAGTCTCTTTCTTCGGTAAAAGTGTCATTGATATAAGCAGCTATGGCTTGATGGAGGAGTGCCCAGTGCGTACGCGCAGCAGCGCCACCAATGAGTGTCGGATTTTAGAAAAGTGGTTCACTGAACCAGAGCAGGAGAGCCAGAGGTTAGGCCGGCTCCAAGACACAAAATGGAAGCAGATCTGCATCAGATTTATAGCAGCAGTCCCAGCAGCTTTAACTTTTTTTTTTTTTTTTTTTTTTAATTGCCCATTTCTAAGTCACAGCCTACTCCCAGGCTGTGTAACCCTGAGCAAGCTCTCCTCGCCCCCCCACCTCGCAAGACTCAGACGAATGTGCAGCTTGAGCTCTCGCGGGCCGGATAGAGTGAACCGGTGGGCCTGATAAGGCCCATATTTTGCCCACCAGATATAGGCCAATTCTACTCAATCTCTCTGCAGAGGACAGCCCCCATTCCAGAAATCAACTAGTGAACCTTCGCTGCAACCCCCCTAAGGCAAGCATAGTATTCCTTATAAGTAAGGAGACCAAAACTGTAGAGTACTCCAGGTGTGGTCTCACCAAAACCTTATATAATTGCAGCAAGACTTCCTTACTCTTGTACTCCAGCCCCCTTGCAATAAAGGCCAAAATACAATTTGCCTAAAATGAAAACAGAAAATGCTGGAAATACTCAGGTCAGGCAACATCTGTGGAGAGAAACAGAGTTAACATTTCAGGTTGATGACCCTTCGTCAGAACTCTGAATGGAATACTATTTCACAGAATCACAGAAACCCCACAGTGCAGATAGAGGCCATTTCGGCCCATCGAGCCTGCACCGACACATATCCCACCCGATCCCCATAACCCCTACACCAACACATATCCCACCCTATCCCCGTAACCCCACGTATTTAATCCCCCGAACACTAAGGGTACCTTCCTAATTGCTTGCTGTATCTGCATGTTAACTGCGATTCCTGTACAAGGACACCCAAATCCCTCTGAATGCCAACATTTACTGGTTCCTCACCTTCCAAAAAAAAAAAAAAAAAAATTCTGCTTTTCCATTCTTCCGACCAAAGTGGATAATTTCACACTTCACGTATCTGCCACCATCTTGCCCAATCACTTAGTCTATATCCTTTTACAACCTCTTTGCATCCTCCTCGTAGCTTACTTTCCCCACCTAAAAATAAATTGTAGTCAGCAAACTTGGGACATATTACTCTTTCCCCTCATCCAAGTCATTGATAGCACTAGTCCTTGCAGCACTCCACTAGTTACACTCTGCCATCCCGAAAATGACCAGTTTAGTCCTACTGTTTTGTTTGTTAACCAATCTCAATCCATGCTAATATATTATCCCCAATCCCAGGAGCCCTAATCTTGTGTAACCTCATGTGGCATCTTATCAAATGCCTTCTGAAAATTCAAATATACTACATCTATAGGTTTCTTCTTATCTACTGTGCTAGTTACACCCTCAAAACTAATAGATTTTGTCAAACATGATTTACTTTTTATAAAATCATATTGCCTAATCACATTGTGATTTTTCAAGTGCCGTGTTACCACATCCTTAATAGATTCTAGCATTTTCCCTACTACTGTCAGGCTTACTGGTCTATAGTTCCCAGTTTTCTCTCCCTCCTTTCTTGGAACATTTGCTACCTTCCAATCCATGGGGACCGTTCTAGAATATAGGGAATTCGATAAGATCAAAACCATTGCTTCCACTATCTCTGCAGCCACATCTTAAAATCCTAAAATATAGACAAGGTCCAGGGGGTGTCAGCTTTTAGTCCCATTCATTTCTCCGGTATTTTTTCTTTACTAATATTTTAAGTTCCTCACTCTCATTAGACACTTAATTCCCCACAATTTCCAGTATGTTGTGTCTTCTAATGTGAAACGATACAAAAAATGTTTGTTTAATGTCTGCCATTTCCTTATTCCCCATTTTAATTTCTCCTGTCTGCCTCTAAAGGACCCATGTTTACTTTCACTAATCTCTTCCTTTTCACATACCTGTAAAAGCTCTTACAATCTGCTAGTTTACTCATTCTGTTTTTTGCCCTCTATCAATTTCTTGGTCATTCTTTGCTGATCCTCAGGCTTACTACAAAAGCAAAATACTGTAGATGCTGGAAATCTGATATAAAAACAGAAAATACTGGAAATACTCAGCAGGTCAGGCAGCTTCTGTGGAGAGAGAAACAGAGTTAGCGTTTCAGGTCGATGACCCTTTTCCAGTTCTGACGAAGGGTCATCGACCTGAAACGTTAACTCTTGTTTCTCTCTCCACAGATGCTGCCTGACCTGCTGAGTATTTGCAGCAGTTTCTGTTTTTACCGCAGGCTTACTCTTTTTGGCAACATTGTAAGCCTCTTTTAATCCAATACAATCCTAACTTCTCTAGTTAACCATTGTTATACCACTTTTCCAGTGATGTTTTTAATTCCTCATGGGAATGTATATTCATTGAGAATTATTTATTTAAATTTTACCATTTCTTATTTACCATATCTTTTAATCTAATTTCCCAAACTACCTTAGCCAACAGCCTTGTACCTGTGTAATTGGCTCAGTTTAAATTTAAGACCGTAATTTTGGACTTGACCACATCACTCAAACTTAATATGAAAATCTATCATATTACGACCACTCTTCCCCAGAGGATCCTTTTACTACAAGATTACTAATTAAAGGTGAGGGGTCCGCTGATGCACACTTACTGTATTGGCTCATACATGAAGATATACCAGAAGATGACCAGCAGCCACAGAACCATGCCACAACAGTGTGAGCAGGGTGAAAGTTGGCAAAGAATGCACAAAGTTAATACAAAATGAGAGGCATAAAATTTATTTGAATTGGTAACAAAATTATGCCATGAACTCGTATGGAATTGGTTCCAGCAACTGTGGCTTATTAGCCTTGGTTCGTACGAAGTGTGCCTTTCTGGGCTCAGCAGGCTGCAAGTAGAAAATCACCACATTAGTTAACAGGTATTGATATTTTGATATCCAACCATATTGACGTTTGATAAATCAAGATTTGCTTAGACATGAGGCATGAAACGAGTATATCCAAATCATAAACCAACCTGCTTCAAAAAAAGTCGCTATATTTAGCTGCTATTTTTGTATATACAGTATTTGTGAATCAATGAATACCATACCTTTCTCCACTCCACCCCCCCCTTTTAATCATCCAAGTGTTCATTGAAAACATTCAGGTCTTGTATAATACAACCAGCTGCAGAGTAATGCTCTGTTATACAGTATAGTGTATTGCAGTGCCAGGAGTGGAATGTACTTCATGCAGAGAACGGGAACAAACATGCTGAATTCCCCACCACTGAAAATAGCACAAATTTAGTCCCCCACTGCGAATAACTAAATATTTTGCTCGGTTCCACACCGTTTTACCCTAAGCTACACTATGAATACAAAATATTTGAAACCGTGCATATTTAACAATTTTTAGTCCAGCGTTTCATTTGCCATCACCTCATCCTTCAATTTTGCATTACTGCCTTGAAATCAACCAACATGAAATTGGAGTAAAAAATTGTATGTCGCTGTCACACTTAGCCACAAGTGTTTTTCACCCTCTCTGTTGTGCTTAATAAAACTGATTCAGTCGAAGTTCATTTTTTCAATTTTCCTATAAAAAGGAAAACTTTTCATGTGCTTCGGCTCAAAGTCAAAAGATCCACTTAGTTCTGTAGTCTCAGGCTAGCAGTGCAGCTGTGTTCAGAAGTCAAAAATTCAAACACCAACCCCCGCCCCCCCTCCAAAATGATCTTCACATCATGCCAACACAACCAGGATCTCTTTCCCCAATATCAACAGGTAGACTTAAGTGATGAGCGAATACGAAGGCCATGCCTTCAGGCATCCGGGTGTGATGCAGACAATCTTCCACTTGTACTTCAGATGGTCACCTAAAATTGAAGTCACCTTGGTGCCCTTACCTGGCGCTTCAGATCAACCCAGGTCCCCTTCTCCTTAGCCTCTCTCTTTGCCAGTTCATTTGCTTGCACACGCAGCAGAAAGCTGTCCCTGCTTTTTGAATGCTTGATGTGCTCAATACGCACATTAATTCTTTTGGCAAGGATCTTGCCCCTAAGGTGCAATTCAAAGCAAGAGATTCAGAATGTCACTGGAACTAAAACCATTGTCTAAAATTCATAATTGAAATGATTGCCACCCTCTATGGTACAGCATAATATAAAAATGGTATTTTATTTTTAGGGACAGCATAACTGTACATTAGAAGTCCATTGAAGTTAATCAGCTTTAAATTGTAATGTGGATTTAGATTTATATAATCTCATGTGACACCAGTCCCAATGAAGCTCTTCATTGCAATGTCTTCTCAAATTTGAAGTTCCAATACCAGCATTATATTCATCATGCATATACTTGAATATTTTGGAAAAAATTTCCTTTCATACTAAGATGCATATTAAACTTACAAACACCAAAAATATACTCAATACTATTTAGAACTTCTTTTACAACTGTTCAAAATATACAAGTACAGTAGTGTCTCGCTCAATAAGTTGGATGGTACACTTATAATCCACTGCACTTTTTGAATAAAATTAAAAATTCAAGAAAGTATCACCTTGGGAGAGAGAAGCTTTATCAAAACAAGTTTTACAATCTAGGCTTAATGACAGACCAACAAGAAGCCACAGTAACTTTATTCAGTATTAAGTGTCTCCTCTGACAGGAACCAAGTCAAATATAATAACATGCTTGGGTTTTTAAAAGGACATTTTACTCTACCCCACTTGAATGACCAATAGAGACACCTGTCTTATTGGCAAAGTGAAGAGGGGTGGCATGAAATAGGTTACACAGCATCAAAACAGAGCCCAAGCCAAATAAATCTACTAAGTTATCCCTCTTAGACTTAAAAAAAAATTCACAGGATGTGGGCATCACTGGAAAGACCAGCATACATTGCACATCCCTATTACCCTTGAGTGGCTTATCAGGGGCAGTTAAGAGTCAACCACATTGACACATAGGAGTCACATATAAGCCAGGCCGGGTAAGAATGGCAAATTTCCTTCCCTAAAAAGGACATTAGTGAACCAGATGGGTTTTTACGACAATCCAGTATTTACCTGGTCACCATTACGGATACTAGTTTTTTTATTCCAGATTTTTTAAACTGAATTTAAATTCCCCAGCTGCCGTACTGGGATTTGAACTATTGTCTCTGGATTATTAGTCCAGGCTTCTGGATTACTAGTCAAGTAACATGACCACTATGCTACCATTCCCTATACTTCTGCAGTCTTTTAGACTGTCGACCATACAATCCTCCTCTAGTGTCCAGCTGACTGGGACTTTCCACCTCCTGCCCTGGTATTAATATAAGAGTTTTCCTTTATTTTTGTTTAATTAATTCCAATCGTAGCCAAAGAATCTCCTGCAATGACATCTCTTCCCGCACCTGTACCATTACCTCAGGAGTTCCCGAAGGAGCTATCCTTCACCCCCTTCTATTTCTCATCTTAATGCCGCCCAATGGCAGCATCACCCAAAGATATGACGTCAGATTCCACATGTACTCCAGCAATACCCAGATCTACTTCACCACCACCTCTAGGCCTTTCCACTGCTTTTGCATGGTCAGCCTGCTTGTTTGTCAACCAGTCCTGGACAAGCTGCAATTCCCTCCAATTAAACATTGGGAATACCAAAGCCATTTTCTCAGCACCAATTTCATCCACCTCCCCAGCCAACCACAGGTTGAAGCAAAGTATACACAACCTCAGCATCCAATATTACTGAGTTGAGCTTCCGACCCTGTATCTTCTCCATCACAAAGACAGCCTACTTCCACCATAACGCCACAAGTCCCACGATAAGCCCATCTTCAGCTGAAACTCTCTCACACACCTTTGTCACATACAGACTTGACTATTCCAACGTTCTCTTGGCCAGCCTTCCATTCTCTATCCTCCATAAACTTGAGCTTATCCAAAACTCTGCTGCTTCCTCCAGCCCTCCAAAACTCCATCTTACGTCACTTACGCATCCCCACTCCCTTCACCACACCATTGGCAACTGTTCCTTCAGCTGTCTAGGTCCTATGCTCTGGGATTCCCTCTTTAGATCTTTCTGCCACTCCACCAGTGTCCTCCAAGACATTCTGTAAACCAACCCCCCCCTCCCTCTTTGACCAAGCTTTTAAGTCAACCTCCCAATACTTAGCATTGGTGTCAATTTTTGCCCGATTATGCTTCTATGAAGTGCCAGGAGACATTAGAGGCACAATATAAATGCAAGTTATCGTAGCCAGACCATCTCCAGCTTCACTTCATGTCCTGCGACCATTACCAGGGTCCCTGAAGGATCTATCCTTGGTGTCCTCATCTACATGCTGCCCCTTGGTGACATCATCCAAAGACATGGGGTTAGCTTTCACATGTATGCCAGCTGACACGTAGACCCTTCTCTCCTGATCCACTTGCTGATGCGGCGAATGTTTGCCCGACATCCAATCTTGGACGAGCTGCAATTTCCTCCAATTTAATATTGGGGCGACCATCATCTTGCGGCCTCGACCACAAACTCTCTACCCTTCCACCAATTTAACCACACCACCCACTTTCTCAGGCTGAACCAAGCTGTTTGCAACCTCTGTTCTATTCAATCCCGAGCCGAGATCCAAAACAATTCCCATTATGAAGACCACCTACACCCAACTCCGTAACATTGCCCGCCTCTGCCCCCATCTTCCGCTGAAATCCTCAGCCATGCTTTTGTCCCCATCAGACTGGATTATTCTAATGTTCCCCTGGCTGGCCTTCCACCCTCCATCTTATACAAAATTCCGTTACCTATATCCCATCTTGTACCAAGTCCTGCTCACCCATCACTTCGCACTACTCAAACTGAAAATCTTCATTCCTGGTCTTCAATCCCTTCATGGCACCCCCTCCCCGCTGCATCGCCAACATCCTCCAGCCTTACCAAACTCTCCATTCCTGACTCTGACCTCTTGTGCATTCTCTCTCTATTGGCAGTCTCATCTTCAGCCTCTATGGCTCGAGAATTCACCTCCCTTTCCTCTTTTAAAAGCCCTCTTAAAAATCCACCCTGCTCACCAAACTTTTGATCAGCCTTCCTTTCATGGCTTGGTGTCCACTTTTTGATCAGGCCTCTGCAGTGCTTTGGGACTTTTTCCCAACGTTAAAAAGCACCATACAAGTGCAAATTTTTAACTTTATACTCACTTGACTTGCTTGTTGACAATAATGCCTACAGCATGCTGTGTAACATTATAAATTCTCCCAGTCTTGCCGTGGTAACATTTGTGGGGCATGCCCTTTTGTACAGTGCCCGTGCCCTAAAGAGAAAGACAGTTTAGCTCTTACCCCAGTGAGTTTTGAAATAGGGTCTAATCTATTAAGCATGGTTAATTAAAACCCAAATAGAAGAGTTTAATACAACCAAGCACAAAAGATGCTCTTTTTAAACCCATCAGTTTTTTCTGGTATCAAATATTGGTTGTACTCTGTGCAGGAAATGCAATCTCTGAAGATGGCTCAAAATCACTTCGCCGGTTGTACAGAAATACTTGCATGTAGGCTGAGATATAGGTTTTAAGCAGTGTGTGGAGGGGTGAAGAGGCCAAGTGGTTTGGGGAGGGAATTCCAGAGCTTAGGGCCTAGAGAGCTGAAAGCATGGCTGCCAATGGTGGGGCGCGAAGTGGGGGATGCATAAGAGGTCAAAATTGGAGGAATGCAGTGCTCTTGTTGCAATGCTGATTTTCACACTACAAGAATATTTTATATTAAAATGTAAAGCAATGAAGGGCACACTGCTGCTGTAGATTATTCCACAAAATATTGGTGTCACCTGGAAAGTCTTCTCATTTTCAGAGAAAACACAGGCAACTGTAGCCCCATTAGTCTTACTTCAATTCTAATATACACAGAATTGGTCGGTAGTATAGCGAACCAAACTTACAATAACTAGTAAACAGCAATAAACATGGCTTCAGAAGGGGGCAATCATGCTCGACAACCCGCCTAGATTTTTCTGTGGAAGTGACAAGCCGCATGGATCATGGGAAATCCTAGACTTCCAAAGGGTACTGGACCAAGTTCACAAAAGGCCACTAGTTAAGCTCAAAGAGATGGGAATTCAGGCTAAATCTTGGGAATGGTTATGTTAGTCAGAGTGGGAGGAGATTCTGCACAAGGTGCTGCAGAGTTTAGTGCTGTGGTCACCGATTTAAATCGCAGAGGTGACCTTACAGGAGTATGATAATTAAAGGAGTAGAAAATATAAACTCAATATTTTAAAATCAGGAAGTTATTCACAGTGATCAATATACTGAATGGATTGCCAGACAGAACAGCGGAGACAAAAACCATGGAATCATTTAAGAAACAATTAGATGCTTAAATTTGGAGATGGAAGGGTTTCAGCAACAGCAACCTAGGGTCTTTCTGAAATAATAAAATAAATCATCTGTCATTAGCTTATGAAGCACTACTCATGAAGTCACTCAAAAGTACTGATAATAGCAACACTATCAGTTTCCAGAATACACTGAACACTCCATTTTACTGTACAGTACTTGAAATCTAAATGAATTTTTGAATCAGAAATATTACAAGTGCCCACTTTTCAGTGATAATTTCTGCTGTAAAAGTAAACAATAAAATGGCTTATAAAACCAGCCTTAAGATTACATTGAACATCAAGACTGTGTAAGAGCAGTATATTTAATAAATACCTTGATGTCAACAATATCACCCTTCTTGTAGATATGGAAGTAAGTAGAGAGGGGAACAGGCCCTAAAAAAAAATACAATTCCATTTTTAATTTAACTCCCACAATTAAACAACTAAAATGAAGACAACACATTTTTATTAAAAACTCATGTATTCTATTTATACATAGCCTATGAATGTGGTACAACTAAGTTGTAATAGCCATATAGAAGAACCATAGGTTCAATTCCTGACCCATTCTGAATTAGCTAATCTCAGTCAGCATGGCAGTTGGGCTACTATGATTTGCCTTGGCCCACAGAAGGGAACAATCAGGCAGCATTCCAGCTCCCAATTGCTATCCAGTGATCTTTGCTAAAGTGTACGTTCGAACAGGATAATGCTCAGCTGTGACATTCCCCCATCCCTAAAGATGAACATCCTGACACCACCCATCTAGGTTTCTCATGGAAAATAGCCACTTACTTGGCTGTGGTCATTAGAATCATATCCCAAGATCAGTCAGGCCCTTCAGGAGGATTATAACCACTCAACCATTGATTGCCATGCCTTCTGTTGCCTAGGCCCCAAGCTCTGGAATTCACTGCCTAAACCTCTCCGCTTCTCTTTCTTTAAGACGTTCCTTAAAACCTCCCGAGTCACCTGCCCAATTTCTCATGTGGCTCAGTGTCAAATTATGTGTCTTATAATCCTCCTGTGAAGCACCGTGGGACGTTTTAAAGGCACTATATAAATATAAGTCATTGTTGAGAAAAATGATGGGGGGGGGGGGCGGAGAAAAGCTGTATTTCAAGAAGTAATTAATTGGTTGCAAAGTGCTGTGATGCCCTGAGAACACAATCAGGTGCTTATAAAAGATCTTTCATTAACTATTTTTACATTACCTCACTCCCCCTGCCCCCTCCATACAAGGAAATCAAACTAATTTGTCTAACTACACCTTTCAAACAAAATTAATCTAAAATTTGTATTGTACTAAGCAATTCTGGTGTGCTCTCAGTGCCGGTGAAATAACTTGCTCACCTTGCCTCATAGGGCAATCATAGGAGTTCAATCATCATTGAGCACCAAATACATCTGAAATCCACATACCAGCATAATCAGTTGAACATAATAAGCACATCACACTGAGATCTTATCCAAGAGTCAAGATTTCATGAAGGTCAACCATCCCTCCACCCCAGAACCAGAAATCTCCAAGTGCCATGTGGTGCAGATCGCAGTTTTACTTCGTCTGTTGAGTAGCAGATTTCAGCCAACAATGTAGAGTTGCACCGGACCCTACCGTCGCTGGGTTTCCACACCTGATCTCTAGCCATTAACTTCTGCTAGAAAATTCTCATAAGTGAAGATCAAAGACGGGATTCATTTGATTTACCCAAAATTCAATAATCAACCTATAGGAAGTCAGCATAGCCGATTCATAGCCCAGCAGCGGGTAGGAAGGGAATCAACACTTGGAAGAAATGTCTACATCAAGTAAATACTGCATCCATCAACGAAACAAATTTTCTAAACAAATAAATTCCGATTTAAGAAATCGGTGGTTGTAGAAAAATTGAAGGATTCTCACCATGTTTACGGAAGGGCCTTGCGAACATATATCGCGTTCCCCTCCTCTTACCCCTGGTGTTAGTCATCTTGAACCTTTACTAAAGAAAAATAAATTGTTATTTAATTTAACTTAACGTTCCTAAATATAAAACCCGAAACCACTGCGCGGAACGGATAGAGGATATTTAAATCCAAGCGGTTACGAGTGAGCAAATTAAATGAATTGTCGGATGCGGACAATACTTTAACCTCCCGTTTAAAACCTGCTCCTTAACCCGGACCCGATTTGACCCCGAATCGCAGCCCTGGTCATGGAACCCTATCCCAGTCCCTCACTTCACCCCACTTTAATATGAAGTTAACCATTTGAGTCTCTCTTTTCCCCCCGCCGCCACATGTGCAGGACGCGGCAGCTACGCCGCAACAAGGGCCTCGGGAGCGGGTCAGAGCTCGAGCGGCAGACAACCAATAACCCGTCCAACACCCGGCACATTATTCCGCCGCAACCCGCACTCTACAACATTATGGGCCGTGCGCGAGGCCCGGGACCCGACTGTCGCCGGGTTTTTTCCCCCCATTTTGCTGACAATCCGAGCGCAGCCTCTGCCGCCCGCTACCTGCAAGATGGCGGAGCTCGGCGGAAAGGGCGGCCGGGGGCCTCACACCCCTTACATGGCAACCGGGGCTGACTAATCAGTGCCTAATCAGGAAAACGCATTCATTTCAACGTTATTTCATCTATTAATAAATATATTAACATTGAATTCATAACTCCACAAATATGTAGAGGTGATGACCATTTTTTTTTAAATTAGGTGGCTAAATGATTTTAAGGACCCACAACGTTGAAGGTCACGTGACTCAAGGTCAGGCAAACAGGGAAGTTGAGCTCATTGGTTCAGTTATTAATTCATTGGCGTGGATCTGCTTTATATCGGATTCGAATAGTTAATGATATAACATGCTCAATATAGATTGATCAGTTTTACACAACTTGGTTCAAATTATGATTTTTTTCTTAAAGTTCAATTTAGTAACATTCTATCAAGTATAAATATTGCCAGCGTTTCCTCCATGCTGACAGATCCATGTGCAGTTCCTTAATATTTAAAGTGGAATTGTTTATAGTGAAGCAAATCAAATCTTTACTGATCTTTTTAATGGGTGCGAGCTAACTCTTAAGTTTAATTTCACGCCTATTGTGTAAATCAGTTATGTACAAATAGGAATGTAGGAAAGTGTTTCAAATTCATAACAAAATTAACTTATCGTCACTATTGTCAAACAAGCTTTTTCTGTGAAATTTCTCTGCCCCACGTGACTATCTTCATGCTTCAGCAGAGAATTCAACTGTGGGTGAGAGAAATCCCAACTGGGCACAATATGCTCTTGCAGATACATGCACTTTTTAAAATTCATTCCTGGGTTCAGGGCATCACTGGCAAGGCCAGCATTTATTGGCCATCCCTAATTACATTTGAGAAGTGGGTGGGGAGCTGCCTTTTTGAACCGCTGCAGTTTGTGTGGTGAAGGTACTCCCACAGCGGTTAGGTAGGGAGTTCCAGGATTTTGACCCAGCAACAATGAAAGAACAGTGACATATTTCCAAGTCAGGATGGTGTGTGACTTGGAGGGGAACTTGGAGGTGATGGGTGTTCTCTTGTCCTTCTAGGTGGTAGAGGTCAGGGGTTTGAGAGTTGGTGTCGTAGAAGCCTAGGTGATTTGCCTCAGTGCATCCTGTAGATAGTATACACTAGCCACGGTGCACCAGCGGTGGAAAGAGTGGATGTTTCCCAGAGGAGGCACTGGATAGCAATCAGGAGTGTGAATCCTGTCTGATCTCTTTCATTTCCTACCCAAGTACAAGAAAGACTTGCATTTATATAGCACCTTTCACATCCTCAGGATATCCCAAAGCGCTTTACAGTCAATGAAGTACTTTTGAAATGTAGTTGCTGTTGTAATGTAGGAAACACGGCAGCCAATTTTCACACCGCAAGGTCCACAAACAGTAATGAGGTAATGACCAGATAATCTCTGTGAGTGATGTTGGTTGAGGAATAAATATTGGCCAGGACACTGGGGAGAACTCCCCTGCTCTTTATCGAAATAGTGCCATGGGATCTTTTACTTTCAGCGGAGAGGGCAGATGGGGCCAGGGTTTAACGTCTCATTTGGATGATGGCACCTCAGAGAGTGTAGCACTCCCTCAGTACTGGAGATCCCAGCACCCAAAGTCCAAGTGAAATTGCTAATTACAGGCCTCAGACCGAAGGGCAGGCCAATGCTGAAGAAATTGTCTCTGCAATCTGATTGGTGGTACTTCGTGGTTCCAGATTACTGGGTTTGAAAAATTCAAGTAATTTGATTGACTGGTTTTGTGGCATTTGTTCATTGTTGATTGCAAACATTCCTATCTGCCTACGGAGTTCAACTGTTTTCTAATTGCTTCAATTTAGTGAATGGGATATTTGAATCAATCAGCGCAGATAACTGAGCAGAGAGTGGCTATTTGAGCCAATCACAGTTTTTTTGTCTATGGACATGCAACACTTTTTGAAACATTACCCGAGGCCACATTTTAGCTATAATGCTAGGGACTCCCACTAGACACAATGGCCCGGATTTCATGGCCCGGATTTCGTGGTCAGTAGTGAAGTGAGGGCACTTGGCGCTGACCTCAAAGAAAGCTGCCCACAAAGATCAAGTGCTCTCTGTGGCGTGGATTTCATTCTGGCATCACCTATAGGGGATCTCCAGCGTCCAGCAACAGTGATGTCATCAAGCAGGCTAGGCAGCTAATCACACTGAACAATTCTCAGAGAGGAAGTAAAAAGCACTGATTATCCTTCAGTTTTTAATCACTTTACAGAGAGTGAAATAAAGATTGGGACATACACATGGGATTAAGATAGAAGCTGAAATATCATAATCTTTATTATTTAAAAAATCTACAGGAGTTGTATCATAATGGAGAAATTTAATAATCCACATATATAAAATTAGTGTTTCAGGGCCAGAGAGGTTGTTCAGCAGTACGCTGTTAAAACTCAATTACACCTCATTAAACATAGCTTAACCTTTTTGGGAGCTTTTGCGTCGCGATTAGAGCGTAAAAAGTTAGTGTGTGTCAATTCAAGTGATTTTTAAGATTTTCATTTGCGAGGACTTCCACAGCGCACCCTGTGGAGCAGCGGGGGATCACCGACAACAACTTCTGGATTTATGCGTTTAAACGTGCATGTGCGGACTCCAGAAGTTGCTGTCAGTTTAAAAGAATAATGACGGCAAACACTAACCGTTTTCGCCATCATTACAATCACAAATTCTGGGCCAATGGCTTAAGATTTCTGCCTCCCCACAATGGCTTAGGTGTTCTGCCTCTTTGCACACCCACTCCTGTCAATTTTTCAGTAAATCGGAGATAGGCGGAAAGCAACTCAGGCATGTGTTCTGCTATGCCATCATCTAAACCATAGTTTTCCGCGGACCAGGATTGTCGGGCAAACTACAACCACACATATGCATGCGGGAGAATGGTAAAGACGTGCAAATGAGGGAAATGCGGCCTCCGCTGTGTTTCCCGCCATTCGCACACTTTCAACGCTGGATGCAGGGGCTGGCTGTTAGACTCCAGAATTCAGAGATTTACAGAGGGGGCACTGGGGCAAAATCTGGAGAGGGGCCTGTGCAAGTGCCCCATCACCTAAATTAAGAATTTTCTTGAGAAGGCAACATGCTGGCACCTCTAATTTCTGCTGCAGCAAACCCCAATGGTCTTCTGCAGCACGTGTCTGCCTCCCCAGCAGAGGTTGAAGAGCTCGTCTGCCATATGTAAATGACCCCAGGCCCAGAAATACAAATGGGGCATCACTGGGGTGGGTGGAAGTTCTACCCCCTTGGAGTTGTGCTCCAATCAAGGGTGGGAGGGTGGAAAGCCTAGACCAATATTTTTAATACAGATATATATATATATATATCTGTGAATGCTAATGTTTTTTGTACATCCAGGACTGCTACTGGTTCACTTCTGTTATATAGAAGCCCATTTTAAGGCCATAGTAAGAAAATTCTGTGAACAATTTTCTGCCTGTTTCTACATTTTTTTTTCTGCTGCCACATAGGTTTTCAGAAGCCTTGTGGCAATTGGTCTGCCCCTGCCTTTGTTCCCCTATAGATCCATTAATGCCACAATGAATCTCTCAATGGGAATTCTCCTTCTGGAGGGAGAAGAGGGGGACCAGTGAAGGGATGCAAGGCAGGTCAGGCTGTATCAGAGGTGTTCTGTGCTCACCCACCATTACCCTCACACCCACATCTACAGACAGAGGTGAAAATGCTTTGCTTTGTCAGAGGATTAGTGCAGCAGAGACTCCAATTCCCAAGGTAGGCTGTGACAACAGACCCCATGGCACAAAAGTGGTATGTAAAGGGCTGAGCAACCTTAATGCTAATGGTTCTTCAGAAGGACCCTAATCACGATGTGTTATGCTTTACATGGTACTGCACAAAAGAAGCCAGTGTAGGAATTGTCTCTAATTCCTATCTAAGAACCGAGTTCGACTCAGGCGTTCAAACAAACGAGTTTTAATGCAGAACTAACGAGTTTAAACAGTTTGCACAGGAGAACCACGAACACAGATCTTTGCTGGTCGGAGGCTCCACGAGGACTGCTAGGGCGGTCCCGTGGATGGCGTCATGACGTCATCGCGTTTACCTGCGCTTTGCCGCAGTCTTAAAGGGACCGCGCCCCGTGCATGCAAACAGTATGTACAAACACAGAAATCACTAACAGACTGGTACAGGCTTAGGTTGGAGTAAAACCTTGTTAAAGGGAATTATGTACAGTTGCTCAAAGCCCCTCAGTGGCTCCGTCACATGCGCCCCCCCCCCAGAATTCTCTTTTACGGAAAAAGTCAAACGGTGAGGGGGTCTAACAAGCCTGTCAGAACGACTCCTGTACTCCCGAAGCGGAGGCTGCTGGACGGCTGGCGGTCGAGCGGGCGATTGCACTTGATCCGGTTTGACGACGATGGGTGGCCGACCTCGTCTTGGCGGCTGTGCTGTCTCGACGGGGCAGTCGAGGTCCAAGTGTGCCGGCTTTAAACGGTCGACTGAAATGTGGTCCGGTTTAACCACGGACATCGACCTTGAAGGTTTTGTCTCCTGCCTCTAACACCCGGAAAGGACCAGTATACGGGGCCTTGAGCGGATCCCGGTGTGCATCGTGGCGGATGAAAACGTATTTAGTCCTTTTTAGCTCTGTGGGCACGTGCGATCTCTGAAGACCGTGGTGCGATGTGGGGACTGGCGCGAAACATCTGGCCGCCTCCTGATGACTGTGAAGCTGACCTGACGCAGACCATGGCTCAGTCGGCGTTGGCAGGAAATCTCCTGGGACTCGCAGCGGCTGACCGTAAACCAACTCTGCAGAGGAAGAGTGAAGGTCTTCTTTCAGGGCCGTGCGAAGGCCCAACAGAACCCACGGTAGCTTGTCTGCCCATCCAGCATCCTGGAGGCTGGCCCTCGGAGGCTTTCAGCGATCTGTGAAAATGTTCACAAGAGGCCATTCGCTTGCGGATGGTAGGCTGTAGTGCGGTGCAATTTGACGCCGAGTCCCTGAGCCACTGCATTCCAGAGTTCGGATCGAGGACCACAGTTTTCCTCCGAAGAAATGTCAGTGGGCACTCCAAAATGGGCGACCCAGGAAGAAATGAACACCCTGGCCACATCCGCCGAAGTAGTGGATGACAGGGGCACCGCTTCAGGCCATTTGGTGGTGCGGTCTACCATGGGTCAGAAGGTGAGAAAAACCATGGGAAGGTGGAAATGGTCCTACCAGGTCCACATTGACGTGGTCGAAACACCGTTCCGGAACCGCGAAGGTGGCCAATGGGGCCTTGATGTGGCGCTGCATCTTGGCCCTTTGACAGACGACGCAGGTGTTGGCCCAGTCACGGACATCCTTACGCATGCCGTGCCAAACGAATTTAGCTGACATGAGCTTCTGAGATGCCTTCGTTCCTGGGTGCGACAACCCATGAATGGCGTCGAAAACCTTGCGGCGCCAGGCAGCCGGCACAACCGGGCGAGGGTCCCGTACAGAGACGTCGCACAGCAGCGTGGTACCTGCCGAATGGAACACGATGTCGGCCAACTGGAGACTAGTGATGTTGCTTCGGTAAGCCTGCACCTCTGGGTCTGAGACTTGGTCCACTGCCACGAGGGCGTAATCGATACCCAGATGGACTGCATAGACAGTCGCGCGGGAGAGGCAGTCTGCCACCAGGTTGTCCTTACCAGCCACGTGCTGGATATCAGTAGTAAATTCGGATAAGTAAGTCAGCTGACGTTGCCGTTGGGCTGACCACGGTTCGGCGGTCTTGGCCATGGCAAAGGTGAATGGCTTATGGTCCACAAAAGCAGTGAAAGGACGTCCTTCCAGCAGGAACCGGAAATGGCGGACGGCCAGAAAAAGAGCTAGCAACTCCAGGTCGAAAGTGCTATAGGATCTCAGTCTAAGTTGTCGGCTGAAGAACGCCAACGGCTGCCACGTCCCATTCACCCACTGCTCCTGAACGGCACCGATTGCGTAGTCTGACGCGTCGGTGGTGAGGGCGATGGTGGCTCCTGGTAAGGGGTGTGCCAGCATGGTCGCGTTGGCGAGGGCGGTTTTGGTGTCGGAGAACGCTTGGTCCATGCCATCCATCCAGTCCACTGGGTCCTTGCCAGTCCTGCCCTTGAGGGCCTCGAACAGGGGCTGCATTAGCAGTGCTGCCTTAAAACGGTGATAGAAGTTTACCATTGCTAGGAACTCTTGCAGAGCCTTGATGTTCTGCGGGCGTGGAAAGGACGACACCGCCTCTACCTTCGCTTGCAAAGGGACCGCTCCCTCTGCGGTGATGCGATGCCCCAGGAAAATCGATCTGTTGCAGGCCAAACTGGCACTTAGCCGGGTTGATAATCAGGCCATGTTGGCTGAGGCGTCGAAAAAGGGTGCGTAGATGACAAAGATGTTCCTCTTTGGTGGGGCTGGCGATCAAAATGTTGTCCAGATAGATGAAGATGAACTTGAGGTCCCACAGCACGGAATCCATCAGGCGTTGGAAAGCCTGGGCGGTATTCTTTAAGCCAGAAGGCATGCGCAGAAATTCGAAGAGGCCGAAGGGGGTGATGACTGCGGTCTTCTGGACGTCCTGTGGGTGCACTGGAACCTGGTGATAGCCCCGGACGAGGTCGACTTTGGAGAAGAAGTTGTTTCCTGCCAAATGGGCAGAGAAATCCTGGATGTGGGGGATCGGGTACCGATCCGGAGTTGTGGCGTCGTTCATGCGTCGATAGTCGCCGCATGGTCGCCATCCGCCACCAGGCTTCGGAACAATGTGAAGGGGTGAAGACCAGGGACTACTCGACTGGCGAATAATCCCTAGACGTTCCATGGTGGCGAACTCCGCCTTTGCAACCGCCAGCTTGCCAGGATCCAGGCGCGCGCGTAAACTGGGGGGCCGTTGGTGGTGATGTGATGTTCCACACCGTGTTTCGTGGCTGTGGAAGAGAACGTGGGTCTTGTCAGGTCGGGAAATTCCGCGAGCAGACGGGCGAACTCATCAGGAGTTGGGAAAGCACAGGCCACGGTGCGAGACGTAGTGTTACTGCAGTAACAAGGAATGGAATGGAAGGTTGCCGCGTTGATCAACCGCCGGTTTTTCACGTCGACCAGGAAGCTGTTGGCGCACAGGAAATCCGCACCGAGACTGGGTTGAGAAACCTTGGCCGTAACAAACTCCCAGTGAAACCGTTGCCCCCCCGAAGCAAACTTCCACCCGCCGTCTGCCGAAAGTCCGAATCGCGCCGCCATTAGCCGCTTCAAGGGCGAGGCCGTGCCTTCCCGCCTGAACATCGAGGGGGGACGCTGGCAATATGCTGCACTGCGCTCCGGTGTCGCACAGAAAACGACGGCCGGAGAGTGAGTCGGTAATGAAAAGCAACTTGCCTGCGTTGCCGATCGCCATGGCAGCCGCGGGACACCCGTTAGACCCGTTCTTCATTATTCGCAGCTGTTTTTTGTTTTGGGGAAAGCTGCAGGGAGGGCGGCACGGTCGCGCCTTCACGCCGAACTGTGCATGATAGAAACACAGCCCTGTTGACTGACGAGCTGTGGCGGCGTCTGTGAGGGAGGGGCGCCTCGTGGCGGCTTCCATGGGGGATGGGCGCCTCGGGGTGGTGCAGTACTGCTGCGTAACTGCGAATATTTTGTCCGCCTCTGCCGCAAGTGCCACGCAGTCTTCCACCTCGGATCTGGCCAGGGCAGCTTGCACCTGTTCAGGTAGCTGGCTGAGGAATAATTTCCTGAAAAGGAAGCATTCCGGTTCGGAGCCCAGGAGTGTGAGCATTTGGCTCACCAATTCCGAAGGCTTGGAGTCCCCCAGGCCGGGCATGGCGAGCAATCGACGTGCGCGCTCTGATTTAGTGAGCCCGAAGACCTGCAGCAACTGCGCCTTGATGGTGTCATACTCGCGCTCCGTCGGAGGGTTCTCGAGGAGGCCGATGATCCGCGAGGCGGTGGAGCTTGCGAGTGCCGAGACCACGTAGAGGTATCTAGTTTGATCTGCCACGATGCCTCTCAGGGTGAACTGTGCTTCGACCTGGATGAACCACGAGGACGCCTGCTGCTCCCAGAACTGTGGCAGCTTCAAAGAAACGGCGTTGGCCTCGATGCAGTGTTCGTTTTGCGAAAACATTCGCAAAAGACGGGGTCACCAATGTAGGAATTGTCTCTAATTCCTATCTAAGAACCGAGTTCGACTCAGGCGTTCAAACAAATGAGTTTTAATGCAGAACTAACGAGTTTAAACAGTTTGTACAGGAGGACCACGAAAACAGGTCTTTGCTGGTCGGAGGCTCCATGAGGACTGCCAGGGCGGTCCCGTGGATGGCGTCATGATGTCATCGCGTTTACCCGTGCTTTGCCGCAGTCTTAAAGGGACTGCGCTCCGTGCATGCAAACAGTATGTACAAACACAGAAATCACTAACAGACTGGTACAGGCTTAGGTTGGAGTAAAACCTCGTTAAAGGGAATTATGTACAGTTGCTCAAAGTCCCTCAGTGGCTCTGCCACACCAGCATAGTTTAATTGGTCACACCTGGCTAGATCCCACCATATATGCAGGACCTGGTACACCTACCTGGCAAGTCATGGCAAACCATCTTCACAGATCATCTGCTGCAAGGATGACTGAAGTGAACATGAAGCACAGATTTGTTACAACTGGTAACACTGACAGTCTGTTGTGGCTTCAACATGTCTCCACCTCTTTCCAAGCATGCTGCTATGTTGACCTAGGGAGACTGTGTCCTGGAGTGGCAAACTTCCTTCTGCAACCACCTCATGCAACACCACCTTCACTTCAGCAGCCATTAAATAAGGAGGGGGTGGGGTCAGGTGCTGGGCTGCTTTGTCACTTGGCTATAGTCTCCATTTTGTATCTCCATATTGGGCTCATCTTGAATTTACTTTTTCCTTACCCCTCTCCCCTTTCAACTTTTGGCAAAGGCTACCAATAGATTCTAATGCCCTTTCACGCTTTCCAAAGACAGTAAGAATGTTTGGCTTCTTGTTCTTCCATTTCCCTTTAAATGTCACCTGAACCACAACTTTTCAGATTCACCACTAGACTGCCTCCTTGCGCAGATCCAATGCAGGACGGCTGCAGGCAGAATTTTCCTGTGGGGGGGGTGAGGGGAAATTATGACTTGCTGTCCTCATCACCTCCTTTGCCATCCCCTGCTGCTTTACCACATCCCTCTTGCTTCCTTCACACTTCTTTGCTTTCATCTTTTCTCTTAACACTTCGCTTTTCCAGTCAACTCTCCACTGCTCATTCCACCAACCCCTCACTCCTGTTGGCTCCCATAGCCCTTCCCCTTTGCACTACCATCTCAATTCATGGATTCTTCCCTTGCAATCTGCTCTGTTGCCTCCTCTTCATTTATTAATGAAGGAGGTGAAGATCCACCTTCATCCCAGGAGTCATTCATCAGCTAGCCAGCTCACTTCCTTTCTCCATTAGCGTAGCACCTAGAAGGAAAACTAGATTAGGCAAGACTTATATAATCTCAAGGGAAGCACCAGGAAGGTAAAGTGAATTTACAGCACACCAAGCAGTGTTAGGGTAATAAATTGTTTGAACTGCATTTCCACTTTGTGCAGAGAGTTCAATTATACTGGGGAAGATGTGTGCAACAGGAAATGAATGGATAGGCATGGGTGGTTGAAGTTAAGTAGAGGATAGTGGTGCTTGCTGCGGCTTTCATTGGGAACATGTATTGAGCAATGCTTGTGCCGGGTGATGGGCAATAATTTCAATTAAATGTCAATTAGTTGCAGCAGATATGCATTCCTTGCTGGAGCTCCAGTGCAGCTGGAAACCCATTTTTGTCATAGTCTTCAGGGCCTGCCTAACCCTTCTCTTCTTGTTAAGATTTAGTTGAACTTTTGTTTATTTACAGTCCAATTGGGTTTTTTGGGTTCAAACAAAAAGAGGACCCTTCTCTTCTGCTTGACCCCTATTCTGATAGTAAAATTCTGCAGCTTGCAATACACCACTATCATTTTGGATACTTTTGCAATAGGCTTGTCTATGCAGCAGAATCTTTGCTTCAGCATGCCTATGGTATGCTCTATTTGTACCCTTGTGTAGGCAAGTGCCTCATTACATTTTGTTTCAGCTGTGGTTTGTGGGTTTTGGTCTACTGTCAAAAATCACAGCTCAAGAGCGCATCCCTGGTTCAACAAGATCTATCCATCTTGTTTAGCTATTCCATTAAATAATGATGGCAACAGAGACTGGAATAAGATAAGTTCTTTACAGCAGCTTCCAGGGTACCGGACATCTACCTACAGGATGTGACGTCGATGGTGTGACGGTGATGGTCACACATAACCTGGATACATACAACCTGTATGTTTATTGAATGGTACACCTTCTTATTCATAAATGAAATAGCATTGGTGAAAGGAGCCAATATGGGTCTTATCAGTCGAGGCTCTCGACTCTTGGTAACCCAGCCCGACTGAAAAGGTGCAGTGCCTTCTTCTGTCGCTAACAGCTTTCTTTGATAAAAATTATAAAGTCATTTATCCTATGCCATGTCTCGGGATTTTTAACTATTTTTCCATGAAAGGATTCTTTCAGCTGCCTCTGCCGTGTCCCCCCACCTTCTCCTTGTCTACCAAGCCAAACACCCCCCCCCCCCAAAAGTTCCCCTCTGCCCAATCTCATAACACACACCTTTCTCTAGCTTCTCGCCAATATCCCCAATGCCTTCTCCAAGTTCATCCTGTTTATGAGGCCCACCTCCTGCTCCCTTGACCCCAGCTCTACTAAACTGCTGACCATCCAACTTCCCTTCCTCACCCCCATGCTAGCTGACATTGTAAATGGTTCCCTCTCCTCAGGTACTCTTCCCCTCCCTTTCAAAACTGCCACCATCACCCTCCTCCTCAAAGAAACACACCCTTCCTATAGCTTTGAGACAGTCAACCACACCATCCTCCTCCAACTCCTCTCCTCTGTTGGTCCAGCTGAGTGGGACTGTCCTTGCTTGGTTCCGCTCGTACCTATCCAATCCTTGTCCCCCCTTTTTCATCTACATGCTGCCCCTTGGCGACATCACCCCATGGTGTCAGGTACCACGTATAGACTGATGTCACCCAATTCTACCTCTCCACCATCTCTCTCGACCCCTCCACTGCCTCTGTATTGACATCCAGTCCTGGATGATCCGCAGTTTCCTCCAGTTTAACATTGGGAAGACCAAAGCCATCATCTTTAGCCCCCACCACAAACTCTGTACCCTTGCCACCGATTCCATTCCCCCAATTCACCTCTGGTTCTTTTGCCAATTACCTTAAATCTGTGTCCTCTGGTTACCGACTCTTCAGCCAGTGGAAACAGTTTTCCTTATATCCATCTTTCGGATGAGACGTTAAACTGAGCCCAGTCTGCTCTCAGGTGGACGTAAAAATCCAACGGCGCTATTTCAAAGAGTAGGAGAGTTATCCCCCGGTGTCCTGGCCAATATTTATCCCTCAACCAACATAACAAAAACAGATTATCTGGTCATTATCACATTGCTGTTTGTGGGAGCTTGCTGTGCACAAATTGGCTGCCACGTTGCCCACATTACAACAGTGACTCCACTTCAAAATTATTTAATTGGCTGTAAAGCGCTTCAAGACGTCCAATGGTCGTGAAAGGCACTATATAAATGCAAGTCTTTCTTTTATTTACTTAAGAAAAACCCTTCCAAGATTTTGAACACCTCTATCAAATCTCCTCTGAACCTTCTCTGCTGTAAGGAGAACAACAACAATTTCTCCAATCTGTCCACATAACTGAAGTCTTTCATCTCTGGTACCATTCCAGTAAATCTCCTCTGCACTCTCTCGAAGACCTTGACATCCTTCCTAAAGAGTGGTGCCCAGGATTGACCACAATACTCTAGCTGGGGCCTAACAGGTGTTTTATATAGATTTAGCATAACTTCCTTGCTTTTGTACTCTATGCCTCCATTAATAAAGCCAAAGATCCCAAATGCCTTTTTAATAGCCTTCTCAACTTATTCTGTCACCTTCAAAGACTTGTGTACGTACATCCCCAGGTCTCTCTGTTCCTGCATCCCCTTTAAAATTGTACCATTTAGTTTATATTGCCTCTCCTCATACTTACTAGCAAAATGAATCACTTCACACTTCTCTGCATTAAATTTCATCTGCCACATGTCTGCCCATTTAACCAGCCTGTCTATGTCCTGATTGCGCTTATACCTGTAATGCAGGACACCAGCATTATACAGATGGACATCAGGGACAGTTCTATAAAGAATACAAATGGATTTGCAGATATTGGCATATTAAAATCACTTCTTGGTCCATTGCAACAACCTACAAATGCAATGTCTAGATTCCTGCCAGACTGAGTAATTTATTTAATTTAACCTGGTTTTAACCCCACCTCTACTGTAACAAGAAAGAAAGAATTCAAGAGAATGGCCACCCTGCACTTAAACAGAGAATTAAGCAAAAAGAGAGAATTAAAAAGGGAAAAAAGATAACATTAAAATTTTAAAAAGGACAAGATTGAAAAATAAAACAATTCTGCTAACTAAATGAAACAAGATAACTTACCTTTATAGGAAAATTCACGCTTAAAGTGAAGCTCAAAATACACCAGGTTTTTACTTACCTCAACTGATAATGTCACTCTTCCAGGGAAAACCACACAATATGAAGGTAGGGAAGCTCCACTCTCATTTAACATAAAACTTGGATTTAATAACATAGGAAGGGGAGGTGGGGTGGCTATGTTAATAAAGGAAGGAATCACTGTAATACAGAGAAATGATATTGGGTCAAAAGATCAAGATAATGAAACAGTTTGGGTGGAGATAAGGAATAATAAGGGGAAAAAACACTAGTGGGCGTAGTCTATCGGCCTCCGAACAGTCGCAACACGGTTGGACGAAGTATCAATCAGGAAATAGTTGAGGCTTGTAATAAGGGAACATCTATAATTATGGGGGATTTTAACTATCATTTTAATTGGACAAAGCAAATTGGGCAGGGCTGCCTTGAGGATGAGTTCATTGAGTGTATTAGGGATGGGTTTCTTGAGCAGTATGTAACTGAACTGACCAGGGGGCAAGCAACCTTAGATCTGGTCCCGTGTAACGAGACAGGATTAATTAAAAATGTCCTAGTAAAGGATCCCCTTGGAATGAGTGACCATAACATGGTTGAATTCCATATTCAATTAGAGGGTGAGGAGGTTGTATCTCAAACAAGCGTGCTAAGCTTGAATAAAGGAGACTATGAAGGTATGAGAGCAGAATTGAGTAAAGTGGATTGGGAAAATAGATTAAAGGGTAAGACGATACATGATCAGTGGTGTACATTTAAGGAGTTATTTTACAACTTCCAAAAAAAGTATATTCCACTGAGAAAAAAAGGGTGTAAAAGAAAAGACAGCCATCCGTGGCTAAGTAAAGAAATTAAGGATAGTATTCGACTAAAAACAAGGGCATATAAGGTAGCCAAATCTAGTGGGAGGATAGAGGATTGGGAAAACTTTAAAAGACAGCAAAAAATAACAAAAAGATTGATTAAGAAAGGGAAGATAGATTATGAAAGTAAATTAGCAAAAAATATAAAAACAGATAGTAAGAGTTTTTATAGTTATATAAAAAGAAAAAGGGTGGCTAAAGTAAATGTTGGTCCCTTAGAGGATGAGACCGGGAAATTAATGGTGGGAAATATGGAGATGGCAAAAACACTGAATGAATATTTTACATCAGTCTTTACAGTAGAAGACACTAAGAATATCCCAACACTGGACAAACAGGGGGCTAAAGGGGGGGGGGGGGAGAGATAAACACGATCAAAATCACTAAGGAAGTGGTACTCGGTAAAATAATGGGACTCAAGGCAGATAAATCGCCTGGACCTGATGGCTTACATCCTAGGGTCTTGAGGGAAGTGGCGGTAGGGATTGTGGATGCATTGGTAATAATCTTCCAAAACTCCCTGGACTCAGCAAAGGTCCCGGCAGACTGGAAAACTGCTAATATAACACCCTTATTTAAAAAGGGCAGTAGACAGAAGGCTGGAAACTATAGACCGGTTAGCCTAACATCTGTGGTAGGTAAATTTTTGGAGTCCATTATTAAGGAGACAGTAACAGGACATTTGGATAATCATAATTTAATAAGACAAAGTCAGCATGGTTTTATGAAGGGGAAGTCATGTTTGACAAATATGCTGGAGTTCTTTGAGGAAGTAACATATAGGGTGGATAAAGGGGAACCAGAGGACGTAGTGTATTTAGACTTCCAAAAGGCATTTGACAAGGTGCCACACAAAAGATTATTGCTTAAGATAAAAAATCACGGGATTGGGGGTAATATTCTGGCATGGATAGAGGATTGGCTATCTAACAGAAGGCAGAGAGTTGGGATAAATGGTTCATTCTCAGACTGGCAATCAGTAACCAGTGGTGTTCCGCAAGGGTCAGTGCTGGGTCCCCAACTCTTTACAATCTATATTAACAATTTGGAGGAGGGGACCGAGTGTAACATATCAAAGTTTGCAGATGATACTAAGATGGGAGGGAAAGTAGTGAGTGAGGAGGACATAAAAAACCTGCAAGGGGACATAGACAGGCTAAGTAAGTGGGCAGAGATTTGGCAGATGGAATACAATACTGGAAAGTGTGAGGTTATGCACTTTGGCAGGAAAAATCGTAGAGCAAGTTATTATCTTAATGGCAAGAAACTGGAAAGTACTGAAGTACAAAGGGATCTGGGGGTCCTGGTGCACGAAACTCAAAAGGTTAGTATGCAGGTGCAGCAAGTGATTAAGAAGGCCAATGGAATGTTGGCTTTCATTGCTAGGGGGATAGAATATAAAAATAGGGAGGTATTGCTTCAGTTGTACAAGGTATTGGTGAGACCGCACCTGGAATACTGCATACAGTTTTGGTGTCCATACTTAAGAAAAGACATACTTGCTCTCGAGTCAGTACAAAGAAGGTTCACTCGGTTAATCCCGGGGATGAGGGGATGGACATATGAGGAGAGGTTGAGTAGATTGGGACTCTACTCATTGGAGTTCAGAAGAATGAGAGGCGACCTTATTGAAACATAAGATTGTGAAGGGGTTGGATCGGGTGGATGCGGGGAGGATGTTCCCGATGATGGGTGAAACTAGAACTAGGGGGCATAGTCTTAGAATAAGGGGCTGCTCTTTCAAAACTGAGATGAGGAGGAACTACTTCACTCAGAGGGTGGTAGGTCCATGGAATATGCTGCCCCAAAAAGCTGTAGAAGCTACATCATTACATAAATTAAAACAGAAATAGACAGTTTCCTAGAAGAAAAGGGAATTAAGGTTTACGGGGAGCGGGCAGGAATTTGGACATGAGTCTAGGTTCGGATCGGTCATGGCCCTGTGGGTAGCGGAGTGGGCCCAGGGGCCATGTAGCCTGATCCTGCTCCTGTTTCGTGTGTCTAATTCTGTTAGGACTATCTCCTGAATCTGTCATAGTGGATTGGCGGTTAGGATCAGATCAGCCATGATCTTATTGAATGGCGGAGCAGGCTCGAGGGGCCAATTGGCCTACTCCTGCTCCTATTTCTTATGTTCTTATACCTCATTGGACATGCTCGAGTAAATGTTCCACCATTGAGAGTCAGCAGCAACACAGAAAAATGTGGCCTGCATGATCTCAGCACTGAACAAATGCAAGGCTTACTCTTGGGATTTATGAGCTCTGCCAGTTGAGCACGGAGTTGTGGGCTGGATTAACTGGCCCCCCCTTTACTGGACTTGTTAACAATAAGCCTTTCTCTGCCAGTTCAAGTGCAATTTGGTGCTGGTTCTCCTCTTTCTCAGCTGGCCAGCTGCATTGACTCTCTGCTGCTTCTCCCTCATAATTGCAGTGTTACTTTTCCTTCCTGAATCTGAACTGGAAAAAACCTGTGAAGGAAACGTTGTAGCCCGAGCAAAACTGAAAATGTTGAAAGCCTGCAATTTATAGCCAAATATCCTGAAGTGCTGCAGAGAAGCCATTTCTGCCAGCAGATCATTTTTAAATCAGTGCTTGGGCCCCAGCTATTTACAATATATATCAATGATGATTTGGATGAGGGAACCAAATGTAATATTTCCAAGTTTGCTGACGACACAAAACGATTGAGAGTTGTGAGGAGGATGCAAAGAGGCTTCAAGGCGATTTAGACAAGTTGAGTGAGTGGGCAAATACATGGCAGATGCAGTATAATGTTGATAAACGTGAAGTCCACTTCGGTAGGAAAAACAGAAAGGTAGAGTATTATTTAAATGCTGCTAGATTGGGAAATGCTGATGTACAAAGGAACCTGGGTTTCCTTGTACACCAGTCACTGAAATCAAACATGCAGGTGCAGCAAGCAGTTAGGAAGGCAAATGGTATGTTGGCCTTCATTGCAAGAGGATTTGAGTACAGGAGCAAGGATGTCTTACTGCAGTTATACAGGGCCTTGTTGAGATCACACCTGGAGTAGTGTGCACAGTTTTGGTCTCCTTACCTAAGAAAGGATATACTTGCCATAGAGGGAGTGCAGCAAAGGTTCACTAGACTGATTCCTGGGATGGCAGGACTGTCTTATGAGGAGAGATTGGGTCAAATAGGCCTGTATTCACGAGAGTTTAGAAGAATGAGAGGGGATCTCATTGGAACGTATAAAATTCTGACAGGGCTAGACAGACTGGATGCAGGGAGGAGGTTTCCCCTGGCTGGGGGGGGGGTCCAGAACAAGGGATCACAGTCTCAGGATATGGGGTAGGACATTTAGGACGGAGATGAGGTGAAATTTCTTCACTCAGAGGGTGGTGAACCTGTGGAATTCTCTACCACAGAAGGCTGTGAAGGCCAAGTCACTGAATATATTTGAAAGGAGATAGATAGATTTCTTGACACAAAGGCATCAAGGGGTATGGGGAGAGAGCGGGAATATGGTATTGAGATAGAGGATCAGCCATGATCATATTGAATGGCAGAGCAGGCTCGAAGGGCCGAATGGCCTACTCCTGCTCCTATTTTTCTATGTTTCTATGTAAAGGAGGAAGATTTTATAGCTGTATTGCAATCAATCGCCATGTCAGTCAATGCTGGTCACATAAGGGCACCCTGTATTAATGATGAGGCAATTGAGCACCTCCTTGTGTTTGTGCTGCTCTTTTGCGGCCTCCAGTGTAAGCAGTTCGAACTGGTGTGCACAGGTCTTTCCTGATCTATATGGAAATCTCTTTCTTCCCTTTTTCTGCCAGAATCATCGTAACTATTGTTTTCTTCTGGTAATCTACTTAGATCTAAAATTTGAAAAACCTGTTTGGATTTGTAGGTTCTATTTTGTTCCACTTTAGCTCCCATCAAGTGTTATAATTTGGCACACTCCAGATATTTGTTTTCTAATGCCCAATGCAAAAAAAAACCCTTCCATAGGCAATCCATTGTCATTAGTGAACCAAAATGTGACCTTATCTGTGAAGTATAATCTGTGTGAACAATGGACCCATTTACTGATATGTGCACCCAAAGCAGTATGGGATGTAACCATATACTTGCGAGTTCTCCGACCGACAGATAAATAACACTGACAGACCACATACCTCAAGCTAGAAACTATAAATAACATTCATTAAGAAGCAAGAATAACAGGAGCTAGATTAAAGAAAACAGATTTGGCCAGTTTACAACACTTCACTTAATTTATCTCGGCCAAATTCCCTGGGGTCCATAGTGGTGAGCGGTGCGCTTGGGCAGAGCACCAGCATAGTGCTGCACCCAATGTCACTTCTCTGTGCCGAATTCACAGCTCATTATATTATAGTGGGTATTCCATGGGCAGGCACTGAGGTTTCTGATTGGGCAAAGTCACGATGGACATGAAACTGCACTGCTGCTTCATGCCTCCCTGTGGCTGCTTAAAGGGATTTGTGCATCTTTTTTGGGGGGAAAGCCTGTGAAGGAAACATTGTAGCCCAAGCAAAATTGAAAATTTTGAAAGCTTATATCCAAATATCCTGAATTGCCTCGGAGTAGCCATTTTTGCCAGCAGATCATTTTTAAAGTCAAAGTGCCAAGGAGGAAGATTTTATAACTGTATAGCAATCCATCACCGTGTCAGTCACATACGGGCACCCTGTTTTGATGCAGCGATGGAGCAGCTGCTGCAGGAAGTGAGCAAAGGAGTGATGCCCGGTTTCCCCACCATGGAAGGAAGGCTGTGGCACACAGAGCATGGCGAGAGGTGTCTGAGGCCATCAACAGCAGCAGCACTGCCCAAGGGACGTGGATGTAAAGCCAAAAGAAATTTAATGACCTCGCCAAGAGGGAGATAAAAAGTATGAACCTTTACACATATGTACAGCTGTTTGAGAAGCCCTTGGCAACAACCTACTGTATAATATAGCACAATGTCACACACTCATTTAAATTACATAATGTAAGTCTGCAGAGTCTTATGCCCACTTAGGCATATCTCCTTGGTCACTATCTGCATGCACTCCACACAAATACTTGGAAACATGAAAGAAGCAGCAACTTCAACCCCCATCTTGATGCACTAGGAGATGACCAAGCTGCTGCTGGTGGCTGTCCCAATGCTGCAGTTAGTAATGAAAATCTCAAGGGGGTGAAATTTGTCTTGGGTATTAGCACAAAATGGGCAATCGTAAATCAGGAGCCCGTTTTACACGTTGCTCGATTTCCTTTACCATTGAAGACCACAATAGAAATCTGATCTTATACCTGTTAGACCATTGCCTGTGGGGCGGTGCTCTAAATATGCACATCCTGAGATCAAATAGCAGCTTGTCTGCAAAAGATTTTTTCTCGAGATGCATCTTGTTCATTCGTAGGTTCTCTATTTGTTCAGTTGTGATTTGTTGCCATTTTATGAATATGAAATTAGAGCCAATCAGATGTAAATGTGACATACATTTTGCACACCTTCATATATGACTGAGGTGCGACAGATGCTTTGTTACAGTTTAGGCATTTTTCCTAACACAGCAAAGGGACAGTTTCTTTAAGTCTGCTATCCCTTATACATCCCATGCCTGAAATAGCATGCCCAGAATTAACAATTACCCTTTGATACAATATCAACCACTGGAGATCGCAGAGAATGCCATTGCTCTCTTCTTACTCTTCTCAAATGGGGAAGATCAAAATATATAGATTAAAACTAACAGTCAAATTTATGTACCATGAGAATACACAAAAGTAGTAAGACACAGCAAATCACAAAGTGTAATCAGTCCACAAGGAGTAAAAATATCCTTTCTAGAATTGATATCTTGCACAGATTCAGAAGCGACAGGATTATTGGATGAACCAGACTTTCATAAACCTTCACAATGTGAAGTTGCAGATGAAGGATACAAATGTCCAATTCACAAATCTCAGATCCCTAGATGGAACTGACACTGGATAACCAGAGTTGGATTGGTTAGGTTAGCATTTGATACCTTTACCTTTAAGTTATAACCATACCTTTGAAGCCCTTGGATAGCCTTAGAGCACAATAGATCTCACATTTTATGAGGAGGGTGTTAATGCTTGAATATTACCATCTTCCTGTACACACTTCTCTTTAACGGTTCAGTTATCAGAGTAATGAATTCAATTGATGTGCCTCAATAATCCCGAGACTCGATGTTAGCAAAACAAAACAAGGCTTTTATTAACTTAGAAGATAACACGCAGTGGAGAGAGGTATCTTCCCTGGAGGTCTGCAGTACTGGCTGTGAGGCCAGACTGAGCTGGCTTACATAGAGGCCAGGTATGGGCGGAGCCCTACACACAACACATTCCATACATTCCAATACACAATACAATGGTGAGGAGAAACCTGAAACCAACCACAGTCACAGGCAATACAATGGTAAGGGGGAACCTGAAACCAACCACAGTCACAGGCAGTGATGAATGGAATATTTCATCACATTCACCCCTTCTATAGATTTAGTCTGTTCGGGGGTTTGGTAGTCCTCTGCGACCGACGTGGCTGTTGTGGTGTCGCGGGTGTCGGCTGGGTGTCCCCGGTGGCCTCCTGGGTCTCTGCCGGGGGTGCCGCCAGGGTTGTTGAAGGGGTAGTTGGTGGGGGTGCCGTTGGTCGATGTTCTTCCGGGGGTGATGAAAGAGTAGTGGGTGGGTAAGAGTTGCTGTGGTCGTTGTTGCTGCTATTGCCGTGGTTGTTGTCGTTACCGGCTGGGGCGACGTCTTTTATTGACACGGTGTCCTCCCTTCCGTCGGCGTGCCGGACATACGCGTATTGGGGGTTGGCGTGGAGTAGGTGCACTGGCTCCACGAGAGGGTCCGTCTTATGGCCCCTCACATGCCTTCGCACGAATACCGGGCCCGGGGTGGAGAGCCATGACGGCATGGATACGCCTGAGGTGGATTTCCGGGGGAAGCTAAACATTCGTTCATGAGGCGTGGCATTAGTGGCAGTACACAATAGCGACCGTATCGAATGGAGCACATCTGAGAGGACTTCCTGCCAGCGGGAGATAGGGAGGCCCTTGGTCCTTAGAGCTAGAGTGACTGCTTTCCATACTGTCCCGTTCTCTCGCTCCACTTGACCGTTACCCCGGGGGTTGTAGCTGGTGGCACGGCTCGTGGCGATACCCCTGGACAGCATGTACTGGCGTAGCTCTTCACTCATGAAGGACGCCCCCCTATCCGTGTGGATGTAGCTCGGCATACCGAACAGGCAGAACAGGCTGTTGAGGCATTTAATGACCGTGGCGCTGGTCATGTCTGGGCAGGGGAAGGCGAATGGGAACCGGGAGTATTCGTCCACAATGTTCAGGAAGTAAACATTGCGGTTGACGGACGGGAGGGGGCCCTTGAAATCTAAGCTGAGCCGCTCAAAGGGCCGTGTAGCTTTGATTAAGTGGGCTCTATCAGGGTGGTAGAACCGAGGCTTGCACTCAGCGCAAGTGCGGCAGTTCCTGGTCAGAGACCGAACTTCCTCAATCGAGTAGGGTAAGTTGCGGGACTTTATGAAGTGGAACAGCCACGTGACCCCTGGGTGGCAGAGGTCATTGTGGAGGGTCTGTAGCCGATCCCCGGTGGCGCTGGCACACATCCCTCATGAGAGGGCGTCAGGGGATTCGTTAAGGGCCCCTGGCCGGTAAATGATGTCATACTCGAAGGTGGAGAGCTCGATCCGCCACCTAAGAATCTTATCATTTTTGATCTTCCCCCTCTGTTTATTATTGAACATAAACGCTACCGACCGCTGGTCGGTAAGTAGGGTGAAGCGTTTGTCGGCTAGGTAGTGGCGCCAGTGGCGCACTGCCTCCACGATGGCTTGGGCCTCCTTTTCCACGGAGGAGTGTCTGATCTCGGGCCCTTGGAGGGTCCTCGAGAAGAAAGCTACGGGCCGCCCCGCCTGGTTGAGGGTGGCCGCCAAGGCAAAGTCAGACGCATCACTTTCCACTTGAAATGGAGTGTTCTCGTCCACTGCCTGTAGCGTGGCCCGCTCAATATCCTGCTTAATGCTTTTGAAGGTGGCGTGGGCCTCAGCAGAGAGCGGAAAAGAGGATGCTTTCAAGAGGGGGCGGGCTTTGTCGGAGTAGTTGGGGACCCATTGGGAATAATAAGAAAATAATCCCAGGCACCTTTTCAGGGCTTTGGGAGTGTTGGGCAGGGGCAGCTCCCGTAGGGGGCGCAATCGGTCGGGGTCTGGTCCGATTTCCCCATTCTCCACCATGCTGCCTAGTATGCAGAGGCGCGAGGTGTTGAAAACGCACTTGTCCTCGTTGTCGGTGAGGTTGAGTTTTTGTGCGGTTTTCAGGAACCTCTCGAGGTTCGAGTCGTGATCCTGCTGGTTGTGACCGCAGATGGTGACGTTGTCGAGGTAGGGGAAGGTTGCCTGCAAGTGGTGGTCATCGACCATGCGATCCATCTCCCTCTGGAAGACCGAGACCCCATTCGTCACCCCAAAGGAGACTCTGAGGAATTGGTAGAGGCGTCCGTTCGCCTCGAAGGCGGTGTACGGGCGGTCCTCTGGTCTGATAGGGAGCTGGTGGTACGCTGACTTGAGGTCGATGGTGGAGAACACCCGGTATTGGGCGATTTGGTTCACCATTTCTGATATGCGGGGTAGCGGGTAGGCGTCTAGTTGGGTGTACCTGTTGATCATTTGGCTATAGTCGATCACCATCCGTTTCTTCTCGCTACCCCTTACCACCACCACTTGGGCGCGCCACGGGCTATTGCTGCATTCAATAATGCGCTCTTTCAGGAGCCTGTCTACCTCGGTCGCGATAAACCGCCTGTCCTCCCAGCTGTACCTCCTGCTTTTGGTCGCTATTGGCCGGCAGTTAGGGGTAAGGTTCGCGAATAGTGAAGGCGGCTTTACCTTCAGGGTAGCCAGGCCGCACACTGTGAGGGGCGGCTGGGACCCACTGTACTTGAGCGTGATGCTTTGGTGGTTGCACTGGAAATCCAGGCCCAAGATCATGCTCGCGCATAGATTCTTCATGATTAATACTTTAAAATTATCGTATACAGTCCCGTTAACGGACAATTGTACCGTGCAGTAACCCAGAATGGTCGATGTCTGGGTTTTATCAGCCATAGAGATGGTACCCCGAGTAGGGACCACCTTTAGGGAGAGTTGTCGTGCCAGTTCCGGGTGGATAAAACTCTCCGTGCTTCCACTGTCAATTAAACATTTAACCCCGCACCCGTTTACCTCGATGTCCACCATTGATTTGGATAGCGGGTGGGGCCTGGTCTGGTCCACTGTGACCGATGCCACTGTAGGGCCCTGATCGAGACAAGATGGCGTCCGCGCTGTCTGCTCACAAGATGGCGGACCCCACGAGGTCGGGCAAGATGGCGTCCAAGATGGCCGCTCCCACGGCGCACACGCGGCGGTGGCGGGTTTTGGTTTTCCAGCAGGGTTCCCTCTGCACACCTTCCCAAAGTGCCCCTTCTTACCGCACTTAAAGCAGGTGGTGCCTTTCGCCGGGCACAGGTTTCTGGTGTGCTTTGGCTGCCCGCAGAAGTAGCAGTTGGGTCCCCGACGCGTCGCGGCTGTCGTAGGGCTTCTGGGGGGAGAGCGGGGCCCCGACGGTGTCGGGCTGCCGGGCGGGGAAGATGCCTTCCAAGATGGCGGCGCCCTTGGTGCACACGTGGCGGCGTGGACGGCGCGGGCTGAAGAGTAGGCGTCCGAGTTTCTCTGGGCCACATCCAGGGATCACGCGGTGTCCGCAGCCTGTTTCAGGTCCAATCCCGTTTTTTCCAGCAGTCTTTGCCGGATGTAAGTGGAGCTGAGGCCTGTGATAAAGGCATCGCGAACAAGCTCGTCGGTGTACACTGCGGCTTTTACATCTCGGCACTTGCAGTCTTTGCCAAGCATTTTCAGGGTGCCTAGGAACTCCTCCACCGATTCCCCAGGTCGCTGTGCGCGAGTGGCGAGCAGATGCCTAGCATACACCTCATTCGTAGGCTGCTGGTAATGCGCCTTTAAGATGTCGCAGGCGGCCAGGTACGTGTCGGCGTCTTGGATGAGGGGGTAAACCCGGTGGCTTACCCAATTCCGCAGAATTCCGAGTTTCATACTCGCAGCGTCCGTAGCGTCTTTGACGGCTGCGGAATTGTCCAGGAAGAATTCCATACACATAAACCAGTGTCCGAAGCGTGCTGATGCGTCCGGAGCATGCTGATCCAAATCCAAACGTTCGGGTTTCAGGAGTTGATCCATTGTGTTGAAAAATAAGTTAATAAAATTGATGTGCCTCAATAATCCCGAGACTCGATGTTAGCGAAACAAAACAAGGCTTTTATTAACTTAGAAGATAACACGCAGTGGAGAGAGGTATCTTCCCTGGAGGTCTGCAGTACTGGCTGTGAGGCCAGACTGAGCTGGCTTACATAGAGGCCAGGTATGGGCGGAGCCCTACACACAACACATTCCATACAGTCCAATACACAATACAATGGTGAGGAGAAACCTGAAACCAACCACAGTCACAGGCAATACAATGGTAAGGGGGAACCTGAAACCAACCACAGTCACAGGCAGTGATGAATGGAATATTTCATCACATCAATAATCTGCAGACATTATCAATTCAAAACAGCCAGACCTAGCCAGCAAGCATGACTTAATTACATTTTGTGACCGAGGTGTTGATACAAAGACAATCCATGCAAAACAGGCATCTACCATTGCCACAGTCTCTGATTGTGCTGCCAGTAAACATAGGAACAAGAGTACAAAAGTAAAATACTGCAGATGCTGGAAATCTGAAATAAAAACAGAAAATGCTGGAGATACTCAGCAGGTCAGGCAGCATCTGTGGGGAGAGAAACAGAGTTAACATTTCAGGTTGATGACCTTTCGTCAGAACTGGAAAAAGTTAGAGATGTAACAGATTTTAAGCAAGCACGGAGGAGGAAAAGATGGGAGGGGAGGAAAGAACAAAAAGGGAAAATCTGTGATAGGGTGGAAGGCAGGAGTGATTAAGTGACAAAAGATATGATAGTACAAAACAAAAGGAGTAGGCCATTTAGCCTCTTGAGCCTGAACTGCCATTCAATGAGATCATGGCAATCTGTACCCTATCTCCATATGCCCACCTTTGTTCCATATCCCTTAATACCCCTGGTTAATAAAAATCTATCAATCTCAGGTTTAAAATTAACATTTGACCCAGCATCAACTGCTGTTTGCAGAAAAGTTCCAAACTTCTACCAACCTTTGTGTGTAGAAGTGTTTCCTAATTTCACTCCTGAAAGGTCTGGCTCTAATTTTTAGACTATACCCCTAGTCCTAGAATCCCCAACCAGCAGAAATAGTTTCTCTCTGTAAACCCTATCAGTTCCCCTTAATATCTTGAAAACTTCAATCAAATCACCCCTTAATCTTCTAAATTTCAGGGAATACAACCCTAATTTGTGCAATCTCTCCTCGTAATTTAACCTTTAGAGTCTGGGTATCATTCTGGTAAACCTATGCTGCACTCCCTCCAAGGCCAATATGTCCTTCCTAAGGTGTGGTGCCCAGAACTGCTCACAGTACTCCAGGTGTGGTCTAACCAGGGCTTTGTATAGCTGCAGCATAACTTCTACCCCATTGTATTCTAGTCCTCTGGATATAAAGGCCAGCATCTCATTTTTGTTTATTTTTTGTACCTGTCTATGACATTTTAATGATCTATGTACATGGACCCCTAAGTCTCTTTGGACCACCACTACTTCTACTGTTTCACCATTTAGAAAGTACTGTGATCTATCCTTTTTAGGTCTAAAGTGGATAAACTCACACTTGCCTATATTGAAATCCATTTGCCACAGTTTTGCCCATTCACTTAATCGATTAATATCACTTTGTAATTTTATGCTTCCATCTACACTGCTTACAATACCGCCGATCTTTGTGTCATCAGCAAAATTGGATATGTGGCTCTCTATCCCATCATTTAAGTCATTAATAAATACAGTGAAAAGTTGAGGCCCAACACAGATCCCTGTGGGATGCCACTAGTCACCACCACACCTATGCTGCGAATATGCAGTCTCCAGGGAATACAGCTGCAGCTGCTACACCAGCAAAGACATGCCAAACCAGGCTGACTTGAACAACCTACCACCAACCCATCATAAATCTAGAAGGCCATTTTGGACCGTCGCCGAAGCCCTTCAGCGATTTCCCCTCAGCCTCGATGACTGATGGCAAAACGCTTGGAAGAGCTGCGACATACTGAATGGATTCCTTATAGAGGACCCCACAGTACAACCTGAAGGATCAAACCTTCCTTGCAAACAGTGGACAACCATCAACCGCCTCAGAACTGGTCATGGTAGATGCTGCCACCTTCTCCATAGATGGAAGATTAAAGCATCCCCATCATGTGACTGTGGAGCTCCTAATCAGACTCTGGAGCACATCATTGAGCACTGCCCTCAGAGGAGATTCACAGGCAGCCTACAAGGTATCCACACTGTTACACTGGAAGCTTTGGCCTGGATATCTGACTTAGATATTGACATTTGATTTGCTTTACTACTACCATACGAAAGAAGAAGAATCACATCCTGCCAATTAGCATACCTGCCCATTATCCCGACTCTGGCTCCTGCCGCTCAGCCAATTTCCTAATCAGGTCAATAATTTGCCCTCAATTCTATGAGCTTCAACTTCAGCTAATAGTTTCTTAGGAGGGACTTTATCGAATGCCTTCTGGAAGTCCATATAAATAATATCCATATACATTCCTCTGTCCACAACTTTAGTCACCTCTTCAAAAAATTTAATCAGGTTTTTCAGGCATGACTGACCCTTTACAAATCCATGCTGGCCCTCTCTGATCAGCTGGAAATTGTTGAGGTGTTCAGTCACTCTATCCTTAATTATAGACTCTAGTAATTTCCCCAACAATAGATGTTAGGCTAACTGGTCTATAATTCCTTGGTTTCCCTCTCTCACTTTTCTTAAATAGCAGAGTGACATGTGCAATTTTCCAATCTAAAGGAACGGTTCCTGAATCGAGAGAACTTTGGAAAATCATAGTTAGGGCATCTGTTATGTTCTCACCTATTTCCTTTAAAACTTCCTGGGATGAAAACCATCTGGTCCTGGGGATTTGTCACTCTTTAGTGCCATTATTTTCTTCATTACTGTTAATTTGCTTAAATTACTACGGTGAGTTCCCATCCCTGATTCAATATTAGTTTCCTTGGGATGTCCGGCATGCTATCCTCTTCCTCTACTGTAAGTACAAAAGTAAAATGTATTAAATACTCTCCTTACTAAACAATGAGCTTCCTTTATAGATACAGTGGCTGTTCTCAATTATAGATCACATTTACCCTGTCTATCAAAACTTAAAAAAGATTATTACTGGTCCACACCTGAAACATTAACTTGTCTGTTCTCTCCATAGATGCTGCTTAACCTGCTGAGTGTTTCCTGTTTTTATTTCAGGTTTCCACCCCACCCTGCAAGTAATCCAAGCTTACTTGGATTGAACATGATCTGGGCCACCCACTACCAGAGCAACACTGAGGCCGATCTTCACAATCATCAATTCCAACAAATTGAAAGAAAGCCAACTGAAAACTCCTCAATCCACACAAAATCTGCAAATTTCACCCAATCCTGTCAGATGAATACTAGTGCAAGTCTAGTCATAAGGATATGTTCCAGCACACATTCCGGTCCTCCCCACAAATCCAGTCCTTCTGGTCAGAGGTCCTGGAGACCACCAAAGTCACGACCAGCTTTAAGAACACAAGATCAAACCAAAAATGAGAAAAGGACTCTACTCACAAGAATGCCCAGTCTTTGCTCCAAGCAGCAAGAGAGTGAAACCTTCAGCTTGAGTGCAACCCAACACCCCCACAAAGAACATAGCAGAGAAAGTGATGCACAGACTGTACTTGGAGATAGGAGAACACCATGAGATATGGGCCGGATCTTGCTGTTAACAACACATACCATTATTAATGTAAAAATTGGTCAGCAAATCTTCAGAACTTGCTGGTCGATTTATGCTACTCCACCATATGCTTTGTACAAATGGTATCCTGCCCTTAGACTCTGTTATTTTTAAGAACATGCTGGATTTGCACATTTATTGCCCATGACTGAAAGTTAAGTATGGTAATTAACTGCACAAGTACCTTTTTAACAATGTGACAATTGTTCATCCTCTTTTTGGGAAAACAAATACGTTAGACAAATAAAAACTGTAAATAAACCATTAAAACTTCAAATAAACCTTAAAAATCAAATTAAAATTTGGTTTTCCAGCCCAATTATGCACTCCAGTCCCCGCGGCACCCACCGGTCACGGAAGTGATCGAGCGCGCCGGCGGACACCGCGTGCTCCATCTCCAGGGCCACCCGGGCGCGAACATAGCCGCGGAAGAGAGGGAGGCAATCCGGCCGGACGACCCCCTCGATCGCCCGCTGCCTGGACCGATGTATGACTTTCAGCCAGGCCCAGGAGCAGACCCACAAGGAGGTCCTCCAACCTGCCTGCTCCCCTCCGCACCGGGTGACCGTAGATCAAGAACGTGGGACTGAAGTGCAACCAAAACTTGAGGAGCAGCCCCTTCAAATAATGGAAGAGGGGCTGCAACCTCTCACACTCGACGTACACATGGAACACGGACTCCTCCAGACCGCAGAACAAACAGGCGGTCTGGGAGTCACAAATGTTCATGTAATGCCAATCAACCTCTCTGGCCCAGAATGGGATCAATTTAAAGTGTTCAATCTCATTCCTGCATGAATTTAATTGTTTAGTTAGAGATTTTCTGTACCTGATTTAACTCTAATTTACCCACTCTAATTCATCCTCCCTCTCTTGTTCCTTTGTTTATTTCTCAATCCTTAATCTCATTGTTTAAGGAGATACACTGCTTGTCCTGCTGTTAACTAAGGTCCCAGATGTCCTGTTGCCCTCGCCACGCCATTATCAGCTCGCGCTTCCAGCAAGTTACGGCTGTACATTCTTTGAGCTGAATGGGTGTATAAAAAAGTCCAGCTAACAGCATATGCCATGAGATGGCCTGCTCCAGCAAGATCTGGCCCATGGTGTCTTTCCTGTAGGCCCATTCACCCAAATGACCAGTAGCCTGAAATTTGCTGCAATGGCGATATTGAAGGCAAACAGCAAAAGTTAGACTGTTGTGGTTCCTGATCCCCCCAGTGGCGAATTCACACCACAATTTGTTTGAAAAACAGCTAGAATATGCCGCAGTGAGCATTGAAGTGGATTGGGGACAGCATGCCCAATGTCTGATACACATTCAAGGTAATGGGGCCCGACACAGAATTGAAGAACAGTTAATTTAACAGAGATGCATATAGGAGCAATGGCTCCAATCTCATAATGTGGGGATGCATTGCAGTATATATGGACAGAAAGTCCAGGTTGGGCTTAATTTGATTGAGGCATTTGTACTAGAACAGTATAAAGATATAAATTGACATTATGAAGGGATCTGTATGCATAGGGTAGTCTCCCGAACTGCATGCAATCCTAGCCATATTCATTATGGTTGCAATCCATGCTCAGCGCACAAGCTCAATAAATAATATAAAAATATTAGTAGCGGGAAAATCAGAACATGCCTCGCTGTCAAATCTCTTATTATATTACTTAATTGAGGTTTAAGATTTCAATGAAGTTTGTAGAGCAAGTCAATAAAATGTTACCCTCAGGCAACCTGCTGAGCGATTGAATAGGTTACTGATTCTGAGCCCTCCAGTGCCACTCTGTAATGGTCTGAGTGGCTGTGGCGATCACAGCGACGTTAATTCAGCAAATGCGATCTTGCAGTTGATTTTAATGGGTGCAGAGCTACGATAATTAACTGTTCAACTTTTTCGGTGAGATTCTCTGTGGAGAAGTGCTAAAGTCCCAGTAAATTATGGTGTGGTATATGCCATAAGCTCCTGTAATTTCTGTACTATAATAATAGTGTACGCCGTAGATGTGCCATTACTATGGCGCAACTTTTCAACAAATTCAGGCCCCATGTAACTTGCAAAGCAGCTTGTACTCCATTATTCCATATTCTACCACAACCTGAGAAAGCATGTAAATTCCTGTATAACTCAATACTTAAATAAGCCAAAACACACCTTGGTGGGTTAACATTTTTTTGAATCAATATCCCCATGCCAATGAAACCAGGAAGATTCCAAGTTCAAGAACATGGAATCTGCAAGAAATGAAACCAGTCTAAATATAAACAAAACAGGAAAGGAGAGCATAGGAAAGAATAAAGTAAGGGAGGATATTGATGGCCAGGGAATAAATAGAGTTATAGAACAGGAGTGTAAAAAGATGGTTAACAATAAAGTGTGAGGAACTGCTATTAAAATTGAGTTAAACTGTCTGCACAGCAATGCACACAGTGTCTGTAATAAAACAGGGGAAGTGGAGGCAATAATTCATTGCAAGGAACCAGACATAGTAGGGATTACTAAGACATGGCTACAGAAAAATCAGGACTGGGAATTAAACATTGCAGGTTATAGCATATTTAGAAAAGATAGAGAGGGAAAAAGGAGAGGTGGAGTAGCTGTACCTATTAGGGATTACATATGGCAGTAGAAAAAAGTGACGCAGCTATCAGCAAGACAAAAATAGAATCCATGTGTACAGAGATAAAAGATAATAAAGGATCAATCACACTAATAGGGGTAGTCTACAGACCACCTAATAGTGGAAGGCAGATGGAGGAAGATATATGCAAACAAATTAAGGAAATTAGTAAAAAACATAGAATAATAATCACAGGGGATTTCAACTACCCCGATATTAATTGGCCAGAAGAGGTAGGTAAAGGGGATAAGGGAATGGAGTTCCTACAATGTGTACAGGACTCCTTTCTAACCCAATATGTAAGAAGCCCAACAAGAGAGGATTCGCTATTGAATCTAGTAATGGGGAATGAACCAGAGCAGATAAAAGAAGTAAAAGTAGGAGAACATCTCGGCAATAGTGACCATCATATAATACGAATTGAGAAGGACATAAGTATGATGAAGACCAGGGTAATTGAAATAAAGAATAGATTTGCCTTCCAAAGCTAGGCTTTATTAACTTTAAAATCTGCAGCACATCTTCCCACATCCAGTCCCAACCAAAGCTGGAAAAGAACTGAATTTAAGGTGGCCACAACACATCATGTGATCATCAACTACCAATGAGATTACAACATATATCCCAAGGCAGTTAACAAACAACCAATCACAATACTTTTACTAAACAAGGAATAATCACCACAGTAATAGATTGGAGAAAAACCAATTTTGCGGGGTTGAGACTAGAACTTGGGAAAATAAAATGAACAACAATATTGGCAAACAATGATGCAGAACGGCAATGGGAAACATTTAAAACAGTGTTCAACAGAGTCCGGGGGAAATATATTCCGCTAAAAAACAAGAACAAGCTAAACACTAATGAAACACCATGGATAAATAAAGATATAAGGGAAAAATTGAGGATAAGGAAAGAAACATACACTAAGTACATGGACAGCAGGGGAGAGCATGACAAGAGAGAATATGAAGAGGTTAGGAGAGAAGTCAAAAAAACAATTAGAAAAGCAAAAAAGAACTATTAAATTATCAAGGAACATAAAAGAAAAAAATTAATTATTTTACAGGCACATAAATAAAAAAAGGAAAGTCAGGATGGGAATAGGGCCACTAAGGGATGGACAGGATAACATCACAGGCAGCAATAGAAAGATGGCAGAAATATTAAATAATTACTTTGCTTCAGTATTTACCAGGGAGACAGAACAGGTGGACATGACATCGGATGATGAGATAACTACATTTAAAATAAAAAGAGCAGAAATATTAGATAAACTATCAAACTCAAGAGGATAAAACTCCTGGTCCAGATGGATTACATCCGTACATTTTAAAAGAATCTAGGGAAGAGATAGCAGAGGCATTACTACACATATTTAATAATTTGTTAGAACAAGGTGTACTCTTTTTGATGGGGTGTTTAAACAAATTGACTGTAAATTAATAAAACTTTAAATAAAACTTAACAAATTAAATTAAAATTTGGTTGGTCGGGTTGATGATGCACTCCAGTCCCCGCGGCACCCACCGATCGCGGAAGGCCTCAAGCGTGCTGGCGGACACCGCGTGCTCCATCTCCAGGGCCACCCGGGCGCGAACATGGCCACGGAAGAGAGGCAGGCAATCGGGCCGAACGACCCCTAGAACAAGGTGTAGTGCCAGAGGACTGGCAGATAGCTAACATAATAATACCTATATTTAAGAAGGGAGATAGAACATGTCCAGGGAACTATAGATCAGTCAGCTTAACATGGGTGGTAGGAAAAATAATGGAATCCTTACTAAAGAAGAAAATAGAAAAAACATCTAGAAACCAAAAATTAATAATGAATAGTCAGCATGGATTTCAAAAGGGAAAGTTTTGCTTGACCAACCTCATTGAATTTTTTGAAGAAGTAACAGAGAGTAGATAAGGGTAATGCAATAGATGTAATTTATCTAGATTTTCAAAAGGTCTTCAATAAGGTACCACATAATAGACTAATGAATAAGGTCAGAGCATGCGAAGTCAGGGGACAAGCAGCAGAATGGATAACTAGCTGGCTTCAAGACAGAAAGCAGAGAGTAGGGGTTGAGGGTAGCTATTCAGTGGCAGAAAGTGGGAAGTGGTGTTCCACAAGGATCAGTGCTGGGACCACTGTTGTTCACAATTTATATTAACGATTTAGACTTTGGAATCAAAAACACAATTTCTAAATTTGTAGATGACACCAAATTGGGGTGGGGGGGTGGGGAGGGGGTGGGGGATAGTCAATATTGAGGAGGACTGCAACAAATTACACATTAATAAACTTGAAGAATGGGCATATAATTGGCAAATGAAATTCAACACAGATAAATGTGAGGTAATGGGCTGGATTTTCCTAAGCCCCTGGAGTTGGGTTGGAGGCGTGCGGGCGATAAAAATCGGAGATCCGGGGGTCCCGACCCCATCCCGCCTCCATGTCAATTTCATAGGAGTCGGGTTGCCGACAAGTGCTGGAACCCGACTCCCAGAGGCGGGAATGGATTGAAGGCAATTAAACTGCCTGTTAACAGGTAGTTAACAGGTAGTTTTTTGCCTATTCGCGATTTTTATTGCTGGTTTGTGGGCTTCCCGACAGCTCCAAACCACGAAAAGTTTTCGAGGCGGGACGTGGGTCTGAGGTCTTGGAGGGGTCAAGATGCCCAGTGTTCAGGTGAGTGAGGGGTGCAGGAGTGCAAAGGTAAGTGTTTTGCAAGTGTTTAAAGTGTTTAAATAAGTTTAACTTACTTTTACTTACCTTTACAGGAGTCCTGCATTCCGGTGTCGGGAGTCGGCTGCAAGAACCACAGAAGCTCCGAATTTAAAAAAAAAATCAGCTTCTTGGTTTCTGCAGCAAAATGATTTTAAAGTTATCCTGAGAAAGGACTGAGGCTGAATTAGCAGTTTTTCAGTGCTTGACAGCTTCAAACAGCTGTTAAACACTGATATTTCATCTGCCAAAAGCTTTTGACAGATGAAATGTCAATCTCTGACGTCACCTGTTGCCGGGTGGCCCTTAATTGGCCTGCTGAGCCCACAGGGCGGGCTCAACAAGGTCAATCAGAGAAAAATCCAGTGGGTTGGCCACATCTCCATGGAGGCGGGACAACAAGCCCGAATGTGGGTTTCCCACCTCCAACCCGCCCCCGTAGCAAAATCCAGCCCATTACGTTTTGGTACTAAAAATAGGGAGGTCACATATTACTTGGAAAATACAAATCTAAATGGGATAGAAGAGCAAAGGGGTCTCGGAGTACAAATACACATCACTGAAAGTAGCAACACAGGCTAACAAGTCCATAAAAAAGCAAACCAAGCACTAGGGTTTATTTCTAGAGGGATTGAATTGAAAAGTAGAGAAGTTATGCTACGCTTGTATCGAACCCTGGTTAGACCACACTTGGAGTACTGCTTACAATTCTGGTCACCATATTATTAAAAGGATATAGAGGCACTGGAGAGGGTGCAAAAAAGATTTACAAGGATGATACCAGAAATGCGAGGGTATACCTATCAGGAAAGGATGAACAGGCTGGGTCTCTTTTCTCTTGAAAAGAGAAGGCTGAGGGGGTGACCGAATAGAGGTCTTTAAAATTCTGAAAGGTTTTGATAGAGTAGACACAGAGAAAATGTTTCTACTTGTGGTGAAGAGCAAAACTAGAGACCATCAATATAAGATAGTCACCAAGAAATCAAATAGGGAATTCAGAAGGAACTTCTTTACCCAGAGAGTGGTGAGAATGTGGAACTCGCTGGTTGAAGCGAATAGTATAGATGTATTTAAGGGGAGGATAGATAAGCATATGAGGGAGTAGAGGGTTATGCTGATAGAGTTAGATGAGGAAAGATGGGACGAGGTTCAAGTGGAGCATAAGCGCCGGCATGGACTGGTTGGGTCGAATGGCCTGTTTCTATTATGTATATCATATGTAATCCTATGCAAATATGTGTTTTGCTAGCTGAGTTCTGTTGGATCAGCGAGAGATATATTGCAGTTGGCTTCAATGTCCAGGGCTAGGAAGGGAACACAATCTGCCAGAGTTCTTGCTCCTGATTGCTATCCAGTGGCCACTGTTATAAGATATATTTTGCTTCCATATGTATGCTGATGACATCCAACTTTTCCTCTCTGCCACTACCTTGGACTATAAGACTGTTACTGTGTTGTCCAACTGTTTGTCTGAAATGAAACAGTGAATATCCTCCAACATCACCCTGACAAGATCAAACCCATCCAGTTCTATTCCCACCAGAAACTTCTCACCCTAGTCCTGCATTCTTTCCCTCCTCCCTACTTGCTCGTTCAGACAGAACCTGATGATGTGCAACCTCAATGTTCTGTTTGACTCTATAAGCTGAGGATCAAATCGTATACCACATCAATTTACATTTCTATAACATTTCCTGCTTTTGTCCCTACCTCAGCCTTCACCTGAAACTTTCATCCACACTTTATGCACCTTCAGGTTTAACTTCACCAGGGTCTGCTCATGAGTCTCCTGTGCTCCTCCCTACACAAATCCCACTTTGTGCTTGCTTCTTCTGACCTGGACCTGATAACTTACACGTATCTGCAAACTCCTCTCACCAGCAACAGTGACCTCTTAAGTGACTTAGCATTGACAGCAATTATATTTTTTGGCCTTAAAGGGAAAGGTTAGTTCAAACACAACTCCACTTTAACAACAGAATTGTGTATTGCATGGTATAATACTCCTGTCATTAGAAAACAATGCATCATCTGATTTACTGTGAAAAATGCAATGGGAGATCCGAGTATATATAACTCCCTATTCTTAGCTATATTTACACTATCATCTCTAAGTTCCCCTCCAAGTCACACACCATCCTGACTTGGACATGTATTGCTATTCCTTCATTGTAGTTGGGTCAAAGTCCTGGAACTCGCTACCTAACAGCACGGCGGGAGTAGCTTCACTACACAACTGCAGCGGTTCAAGAAGATGGCTCACCACCACCTTCTCAAGGGCAGCTAGGGATAGACAATAAATGCTGGCCTTGCAAGCGATACCCATATCTGAAGAATGAATTTTAAAAAGTGTGTGTATGCACAAAATTGGATTAATAGAGAGAGAGAAAAGAGACAGAAAGGAAAAGTAAGAAATACGTGTAAAAAAAATTAAATTTGACCTTTTTATAATCTCCTAAAACAATTCACAACCTGAAGGAATGAGATTCCATATTTAAAATTGTTTATTTTCTGGGCAAGAGAGGTAGATTTGCAGTCATTAACAATTATCACATCATTAAAAGGGTACTTACATTATTAATTACTAGACTTAACTTTCTGTGGTGAGTTTAATGGGCAGTAAATATGCTAATGCAGCAACTTCATGAAAATCACGGGGAGGTTAAACACGAGATGCTGTTTACACAAAGCTAACAGCGGAGTGGCGCAAATCGGCCAACAAATTATGGCGAATCGCAATTCACAGGGTCTCTCCCTTGCTACAAGTTGCTGACCGATTTGTGCATTATTAACGGTATGCGTCGTTCACACATGTTATTGTTTCAGCGTGATTAACTTCATGCTCCAGCAGAGAATTCAACTGTGTGTGCTCAGTTGGGATCTCTCGCACCCACAGTTGAATTCTCTGCTGAAGCATTATGATAGTCACGTGGGTAAGGAGAAAGTTCAAAGAGAAAGCTTGTTTTGTGTTATTAAGTTAATTTTGTTATGAATTTAAAACAGATTTTCTAACATTCACATTTGTATGCAAGTCAAATTTCATCTCTATTATGTAAATCAGTTAAATGTTGACTTGAATAAAGTCAGGATGGTGTGTGACTTGGAGGGGAACTTAGAGATGATAGTGTTCCATCAATTAAGTTACTGCTAGCCATTATCCCTTAATTAATACTTTAGAAGAGGAATCACACAGTATATTACCAATAATAAAAACAGAAAATACTGGGAATACTCAGCAGGTCAGGCAGCATCTGTGGAGAGAGAAACAAAATTAACGTTTCAGTTCAATGACCTTTTATCAGAGCTGGTAAAAGTTAGAGATGTAACAGGTTTTAAACAAGTCCAGAGGCAGGGCAAGGGGGGAAGTGGAGGAAAGCACAAAGGGAAGGTCTGTGATAGGGTGGAAGGCAGGAAAAATTAAATGACAAAAGGGATGATGGCGCAAGGCAAAAGGGAATGGTCATGGCACAAGTAAAGAAATAAAAGATGGGTCTAGAGGAGGTTAAATGGGAAAGCAAAATCATTTCCAACAACTGCTGTCTGAAAAAATGGGAGCGCTGATTATGACCTGAAATTGTTGCACTCAATGTTGAGTCCGGAAGGCTGTAAAGAGCCTCATTGAAAGATGAGGTGCTGTTCCTCAAGCTTACATTGAGCTTCATTGGAACAGTGTAAGTATACGTATGATGTATGCATGTATATTTTACTGTATGTGCACATGCATTTATATATTGGTGTACATAGAATCATCGAAATGTCAGTGTAGAAGGACACTGGATACAGCAAAGGCTATGGGCCCCGACAACATCCCGGCTATCGTGCTGAAGACTTGTGCTCCAGAACTAGCCGCGCCTCTAGCCAAGCTGTTCCAGTACAGCTACATAACTGGCATCTATCCGGCAATGTGGAAAACTGCCCAGGTATGTCCTGTCCACAAAAAGCAGGACAAATCCAATCTGGCCAATTACCGCCCCATCAGTCTACTCTCAATTATCAGCAAAGTGATGGAAGGTGTCATCGACAGTGCTATCAAGCGGCACTTACTCACCAATAACCTGCTCACGGATGCCCAGTTTGGGTTCCGCCAAGACCACTCAGCTCCCGACCTCATTATAGCATTAGTCCAAACATGGGCAAAGGAGCTGAATTCCAGAGGTGAGGTGAGAGTGACTGCCCTTGACATCAAGGCTGCATTTGACCGCGTGTGGCATCAAGGAGCCCTAGTAAAATTGAAGTCAATGGGAATCGGGGGAAACATCGTGGCAGGAGTTCCTCAGGGCAGTGTCCTAGGCCCAACCATCTTCAGCTGCTTCATCAATGACCTTCCCTCCAACATAAGGTCAGAAATGGGGATGTTTGCTGATGACTGCACAGTGTTCAGCGCCATTCACAACTCCTCAGATAATGAAGCAGTTCATGCCCGCATGCAACAAGACCTGGATGACATTCAGGCTTGGGCTGATAAGTGGCAGGTAACATTCGTGCCACATAAGTGCCAGGCAATGACTATCTCCAACAGGCGAGAGTCTAACCACCTCCCCTTGACATTCAACAGTATTAGCATCGCCGAATCCCCCACCATCAACATCCTGGCGGGTCACCATAGACCAGAAACTTAACTGGATCAGCCACATAAATACTGTGGCAACAAGAGCAGGTTAGAGGCTAGGTATTCTGTGGCGAGTGTCTCACCTCCTGACTCCCAAAGCCTTTCCACCATCTACAAGGCACAAGTAAGGAGTGTGATGGAATACTCTCCACTTGCCTGGATGAGTGCAGCTCCAACAACACTCAAGAAGCTCGACACCATCCAGGACAAAGCAGCCCACTTGATTGGCACCCCATCCACCACCTTAAACATTCACTCCCTCCACCACCGGCGTGCAGTGGCTGCAGTGTGTTACATCTACAAGATGCACTGCAGCAACTCGCCAAGGCTTCTTCGGCAGCCCCTCCCAAACCCGACACCCAGTGCGGAGGGGAGCGGGCAGGTTGGAGGACCTCCTCGTAGGACTGCACCTGGGCCTGGCCAAGGTTGCCATTAATAGGTCCAGGCAGCGGGCGGTCGAGGGGGTCGTCCGGCCCGATGGCCTGCCTCTCTTCCGCGGCTATGTTCGTGCCTGGGTGGCCCTGGAGATGGAGCACGCGGTGTCCGCCGGCACACTTGAGGCCTTCCGAGACCGGTGGGTGCCGCGGGGACTGGAGTGCATCATCACCCCGGCAAACCAAATTTTAATTTAATGTTAAGTTTTATTTAAAGTTTTATTAAGTTACAGTTAAATTACAGTTAATTTGGTTCAATAAAAAAGAGGACCTCCCAAACCCACGACCTCTTCCACCTAGAAGGACAAGGGCAGCAGGCACATGGGAACACCACCACCTCCAAGTTCCCCTCCAAATCACACACCATCCTGACTTAGAAATATATCGCCAATCCTTAATCGTCGCTGAGTCAAAATCTGGAACTCTCTCTCTAACAACACTGTGGGAGTACCTTCACCACACAGACTGCAGCGGTTCAAGAAGGCGGCTCACCACCACTTTCTCGAGGGCAATTAGGCATGGGCAATAAATTCTGGCCTTGCCAGCGACGCCCACATCCCATAAGCGAATTTTAAAAAAGCCCGTCATGCCTGGGTTAGTGTTTGCTCCACACCGAAGCTATATAATCTAATTCCCCTGCTTTCCCCACACAACTTTTAATATCTTTCCTCTTCATGTTCATCTAATTCCTTCTTAACTACCATATACACATGCATATATGTAAGCTCAGGAATCTCCCCCAACTACCACTCTGCCTCTCTAACTCTCTTTCCTCCTTTTAGACGCTCCTTAAAACCTACCTCTTTGACCAAGCTGCCCTAATTTCTCCTTATGTGGCTCGGTGCCAACTTTTGTTTCATAACATTCCTGTGAAGCACCTTGGGATGTTTAACTATATTAAAGGCGCAATATAAATACAAGTTGTTGTTGTCAGCAAATGCTGGAAATACACCATCGGCCAACATTCTGACACCTGCCATTTTTGACTGGGCCCCGACTCCACTAGGTGTATCGAGGAGGCTCAAGCACGTGGCGTGATCACATCCGAACTGACCCCCGTTCGGACGGAATTCCTCATCGGCGCGCGGCCCCGAAACCCCCCTCGGGAACCGGCGCCTCACAACTTGAGCCATCTCAAGGAAATACCCTCCGTGCCCTTTAGCTCTGCGCGGAGGGGTTTCCTGTATGGGCTGCTTCTGCACACACTCCACTTTGCCATCTTCGTCTGCCGTCCAGACATGCCTTGGTGTGCCATCTTGCCGTCCGGTGGAGGTGGAGGTCCCCATTGGAGGGCTCTCTACGCGGGAGTCCTCCCTTGTTCTATTGGGGACTTGGCCTGGAGGGTGTTGCACAGATCAGTCCCGTGCAATAAGTTTTTAAGTAGGTTCACGCACTCCCAGGCCGCCTGCCTTTTCTGCGGCCTAGAGGAGTCCGTGTTCCATACCTACGTTGAATGTGAGCGGTTGCAGCTCCTCTTTCAATATTTGAAGGGGCTGCTCCTTGATTTTTGGCTGCACTTCAGTCCCACGCTCCTGATCTTCGGTCACCCGGTGCGGAGGGGAGCGGGCAGGTCGGAGGACCTCCTCGTGGGACTGCTCCTGGCGAAGATGGCCATAAACAGGTCCAGTCAGCGGGCGGTCGGGGGGGGTCGTTCGGCCTGATTGCCTGCCTCTCTTCCGCGTCTATGTTCGCGCCCCTGTGGCCCTGGAGATGGAGCACGCGGTGTCCACCGGCACGCTTGAGGCCTTCCGCGACCGGTGGGCGCCGCGGGGACTGGAGTGCATCATCACCCTGGCCAACACAATTTTGATTTGATCTGTTAAGTTTTATTTAAGGTTTTATTGATTTACAGTTGATTTGATTAATCAAAATGTTGACTAGTGCGATCAAAAGAAGCACTTGCCGTTTCTGTTTACGGATGCCAACAAACGCGCTGTGTGTTTCTAAAATGTTCTGTTTTTTTTACATCTACAATAAATGCATTTACGAATGTACGTTCGTGAATGTGTGTCCAGGAGGTCGGGCCGCATTCATCTTGCGGGCGCTAGGACCCCGCGGTCTCCGCGCCGTCCACCCCGCCCCCAGTCGGCGCTGAGTGAGCGGATGAAACATGGCGCTGGACGGATGGAAATACTAATGACAGTCGGGAAACTCGCTTCCATTTGTACCATGGTAGGTGCCCAGCGGGGAGGCCCCGCAGCTCGGGGAGGGGGATCGCTCGCTTCTCCTTCTGCAACAGCCGCAGCGGAGGGTTTTGTCAGCGGGTTTCCCCGTGGAGAGCGGCGGCGAGGGGGAACCCGAGACTACGGCGCCCGTCCCTGCCTGCCGGCTCACCGTTTTATCCCCATCCCCGGGCTCCGTTCCGGCCTGGTGCTGCTGTCAGGCCGAGGAAAAAAGGGGAGGCGAAAATATTCATTAAAATGAGATGGAGGAGCGAGGCCTCCGCCTTTTGGAGCCGGGCTCCCCCGCACACCGCCTCTTCCCCACCGTGCTGCAGTGGCGGCCGCTCGGAGCGGGCCTTCCCTGGGCCGGCTGGGCGGCGGCGGCAACCTTCCCTGATGTAGGTGCGGTAAGCGGGCGCCGAGCAAGCGCGGTGGGCTGTGTTTGCAGCCCCGGGAAACCTGTGCCTCCTCCGCCGCCGAGAGTCTCGCTGCTCCTCCTTCTGTCTGCGACTCTCATGGTTTGAACTCCAGTGTGTGGTGCATTCTTGTATTTAGTCTCATTTCATTCAAGTGGCGTTTAAAAAGTGCACGGGATTTCTCTCCGGGTTTAGTAAAGCGCAGGAGTTGTGTGTCACTTTTGTCCAAGGAACCACCCCAGTCAAGCCCTTCCTGAAGCCTTACTTTTGTATTGAGTTTAATAAAACCTTGAGATTTAATTGGAGACTACCTGTGATAGCTTTTGTGTTTTCACCTTAAATGTGAAATTCACTATCGCAGTATGGTGTGTCTTGGGATTTATTATTGAAATTCTTGTTTAATTTGACAGATATCACGTTTATTATTATGCAATAATTTTGCAATCTTGTCAAAAAGATTAGTTTTCACTTATTGACCTGTGGTAGTACCGTCCTCTTCAATTATTGTAGTGAAAATTCAATCTTTGGTAAACTCGCTTTGTAAAATAAAATAGCTTCTATTTTTTGTGTTTAAAAAGAACACCATCTCCCCAAAGTGGCCAGTGTGAATGGATCTGTAAGTACCTGCTCTATTTGTAGGTGTCAAAAACTGCATTATTAGAAGATAATATGGTGGTTTTACCAATGTGTTGTCATGGAGAGGACACATGGTTTGCTGTAGTTCAACCTACAGGACACATCCTGAGAATTTCACACTACAGCGTAACATTTCTTATTAATTTCTCTGTTCACTGACACTTTAGTTTTAATCAGCAGCATGTTTTAAAGTATCAATATTTTGTTTCAGCCCATCTAAAAGTGAAGCAGTTTCCAGTTGGTTACTATAATAGCGGATTGTATATTTGGCACATGCTTCCCACACCAGCGCTATAATTTAAACTGATTTTAAACGGTGTTTGTGAGCTGAGTGCTAGTGGACTGCCCAAGGAGCTGTTAAAGTAACCAGCTGGAAACTTGCTACACTCCTAAAAGGGTTGAGAGTAGCAGAACATCAGTGCTTTCAGACATGATGCTGATTAAAATTAAAATGCAAAATAAGGGGAAAAGTTGACAAGAGAATGCAAGAACAGTATCCCTCATAGCTGCTTGCAATTCTAAACATTTTTCCTGCAACTGTTTTGCAATTTTCAACAATTTTGCAATGGCAAATCACTTACCTAGCTACTGACTATGATGTGGGCTCACGATCGGTTTCCTATTTTGTCTGAGTAAGGCTGGCCACTTCTTGGAGGAAAAGAGAATGGGCATGCAAGTTTCCATCATCCACTGTTTACAGATCCTAGTGGGCAATTATGAATTGGCATTTGTAAAAAAGTAGCAACTTGTTGGTGTCAACTTGCTTAGCTATGAAATGGTGTGTAGCATTTGAAACCTAAAACAGATAGAAAAAAAATAACGTGAAATTGGAAGTGGGGGGTTGGATTAGGAAAGTATCAGGTGATGAGTTTTATTAAATTGATGCTCTTGAGGCCACTGCAACCATCTTTTACGCACAGAACAAATCCGTTTAACTTTATACATTTTCAAACCAATATTTTGTGTGTGCATTTTTACATCCATTTTTATATAAATACATATTTGAAGCAAAGTGAAAATTTCCATTTATGTAGCACCTTTCATGTCCTCAGCAGTGACCCAAAAGTGTTTCACAGCCAATGAATTAGTTTTGAAGAGTAAGCACTGTGGTTATGGAGGAAAACACTGCAGCCACTTTTGGCATTGCAAGATCCCACAAAGAGCAAATGAGCTAAATGATCAGATAATCTGTTATAGTTGTGTTGGTTGAGGGATAAATGATGGACAGGACACTGGGAAAACTCCCTGTTCTGTTTTAATTAGTGCCATGGATCTTTTATATCCACTTGAACTGGTAGACAAGGCCTTGGTTTACTGTCTTATTTGAAAGATAGCACCTCTGACAATGCAGCACTCCCTCATACTGTACCAAAATGCCTTCCTAGATTATGTGCTGGACCGGTGCTTGAATCCACAGCCTTCTGACTCGGGCAAAAGTGATACCACTAAATCAAGCTGATGTGTACACTTCCTGCAATCACCTCACTTCCTGCTGTGCTTATTTCTGTCACTCAACCTTTTCTGTCACAATCAAACTCACCTTTTAATTTTACTTATAAGAACATAAGAAATAGGAGCCATTCAATAAGATCATGGCTGATTTTCGACCTCAGCTCCACTTTCCTGCCCAGGTCCCCATATCCCTCTATCGATCTCAGCCTTGAATATACTCCACGACTAAGCGCCCACAGCCCTTTGGGGTAGCGAATTCCAAAGATTCACCACCCTCTGATTGAAGACATTTCTCCTCAACTCATTCCTAAATGGCCGACCCCTTATCCCGAGACTGACCCCCTAGTTCTAGACTCTCCAGCCAGGAGAAACAGCCTCTCCGCATCTACCCTGTCAATTCCCCCTCAGAATCTTGTATATTTCAATTAGACAGAACTGTCATGACTGGACCCAGGACTCCATCTATGCTCCCTGGAGCTGCATTCTGGCCATTATTAGGAACCGGTTTGAAGTTCCTGAACTGCATTTTCAGCCATTTAAAAATATAAAAGTGTTGAGCAAACACTTCAGAAATTTAAGGTGGTTTTCAGGCGCCCATTTTTGGCAGAGTATATGGGAGTTTGAAGGAGAGGGTGATGGCAGAGGTAGGAGGAGGTACCAGTCATGGGGGGAGGGTGAATTTAAGAGTTTTCAGCAGCAGTGACCTGGGGAAACTTGCATTATATTTTAAATACTGAGCTAAATTTCAAATAATACAAGTATCACCAGGTTACTGATGGGAGAATACGTTTAAGAAAGCCCACCAGCACTGAGCGCTCGTACCGCACCAGTCTGCCACCTCCCAGCAATCCCATCCCCCCATGCTGAGCACCAAAACCTTTTCCCTGCTGTCAACATGCACTTTTATCAGTAACACCCTGCAGTCCTCTTCCCAGTATTCCCAGGTCTGGCAATTCCCCCTTCCCAATGCTCCCATACAGCCTATTACCATCCCAGGGCTGCCACCGCACCCAAGCCCCTCTCCCATCACTGCTATATCCAGCATCTGCTTCCGGCGCTCCTCCCACTTCTACAAGACCCTTGTACCTTTTTCCCAGTGTTCCTAAACACCATGATTGCCCCTAACGGTGTTTCCATATTTTGCAAACTCTTTACGCCCCCCCCGTTCTCTCAGACTGTAACAGCCCCATGCTCCCTAACCTCAGGCCACCTTTCGAATGTTACTGACCCACATGGCTGTAACCATTGCTATGCAGGTACCTGCAAAAAGCAGAAGAACAAATTTTATTACAATTATAATGAGTGGAAAAAAATATTCATTACAAATGTAATTACTGTTAAATATACACATTTTACTTAGGGATGTAGAATGACGGTGTTCTCCATTTTTGTGTTCCTTTATAACAATGCCTTCATGCCTTGTACAATGGGGACATGAAGGCAGTAGCTTCATTTGGAATGTTCCTGCAAAAATCCCGAACAAATGTATATGGTTAATGTTTGCCAGAAGAAATGGAGGTGCTTTGTCATTACATTGTTTCTAGTTTTGTAATTGTAAATGTACTGTAAATTTTAAAGGCCTTACGATTGCAAATGCTTTCAGTAACTTGGCACGTATGTCAGCACCAAACTAATTGCCTGATTATAATACATGCACTGTTCACGTGCAGTACAAATATTTTTGTTTCTCTTAAATTGTACCTTTTTGTTTTTTCCAGTTGTGCCATTATCACTGGCTTTGATGATTGGCTTGTAGATATTTCCTTCACAATATTTCGGTGCTGTACTCGGGTTGATGTGTGGCACAGCATGTTGGTAGCACGCAAGTTTGCTGCTGTCATTTCTGTACTCCGTGAACATCTCGGCTATATTGTGGAGGAATGGTGAGGCATTTATCTGGAATGGAGGAAAGGGAAATTTGGATGCCACTTCAACTCTTGCACTTGCCAGTTTACTTAGGGCAGCGCTGAATATTCTTCAGTTTATCGTCTATCAAACCCTTCACTCCAGCTTTCATAAAGGGAATGAGGTTAATTCCTGCTTCAGCAAAGAGGGCTAGGTGTTTGGCATGATTAAAAAAAGAAAGAAAAAATAACTTTAAAAATAGAGTTTAATCCATATAAAGAACTGTACTAATTTGCAAAGCTGAAATCCTGGACTTCAAAACAATTAGATTTTAATAGATCAGTATTTTGCAAATACTTGGCTGTGGACATCCTATGAACCAGGGTGGAGGTATTTTTCCTTTCTGTAAATTGATAATATTACACCCCAGTAAGATGAGACAGATGATGTGCTGACTATGTCTGGAACCATATTTTTCTCTTTCCTTGTATGAGGAAAGGGAGGGGTAAAAATAACAGTTACAGTGTGACAGTGCTCCAGCTGTACCATCTGTCAACAGACATTATACACTCCTTTGCCTTGTGCTACAGCTTCATGTTAAAGCCACAATAAAATGAATTGCCTCTGTATCATCCTCCTGGGTGTGCCCAAGTAAAGGGGCAGAGGTGCATTCATATTGCTCTTTGCTTTCATGTAAAGAAATCTCCACGAAAAGTAGAAACTGACTTCTCAGCAGAAGATCCACAAAAAATGAAATCCCTGGAATTCAGAAAAACTTTTATCTAAACAATTCTTGAGTGTAGTGCATTTTTGAGGTAAGCTAACATAACCTACTTGAGTGAAATATTATGTCACATACAGTACCTGTTTTAAAAAAAAAAGATAAAACTCTAAACAGCTTTTCTTCTATATAATCTGTTTCTAAAATTAATATTTAAAATATCACATTTTACAGTGAGTTAAAAGCTGTAACTTTATCTCCAAATTTAGATGACATTTGTCATGTGCTTAGGCTTCACATTGGTGGTTTCTGAAATTATTTTAACCCTTCTGAGCTTACTTCAGTTATTTGGTTAATATTTCAGAAACCGGTTGTTACTAAAATACAAAGTGCAGTACTGCACAGAGAAATTGAAGTTATAATCTCTTGATTTATATAATCCTTGTATCTGTTTCAAGGCACACAGGTAAGGGTGGCATTGACCACGTCACATCATTAACTTTGCCTTATTTGACCTTATTTTAAAAATGATCAATAATACTATGATAGTTCATGGGAATACTGAACATCTATTGTATATACACGGTGCATGTAAGGTTCTTTGGAACCTCTTAACTTCTTTGAGGTGAATCTCAACTTGGTTATTTAAAGCTAAGCATGAAAAAGATGAATGTCTGACAGCATATTGAAATGACTTTGGGGATCTTTCTGTCTTTCTGCAAACTAGTATTCTTGGTTTTTTTTTAATAACCTTTACAAATGTGAAATAAGTGGTCTAAATTCCTGATGCTGAATATGACCTTTGTGGCTTAAATTGAATACCTTCCATTTCTTCATGTGATAACAAATTGTTCATTTCTGGCCTGACCTTCATGACTCACTGAAGTACTAGCAGATTATGATACTAGAAGGAATATCTTCTGTAACTCAGTCTTGGTGTATTTGCTTTGGAACAAAAATTGATTCTAAATTTTTATCTAATGGAAATAATTCTGCAAAGTACAAGGTATTTACTGTGAAGCAACGTGGCAAAATATCAAACGTCACCTTTGAAATTCTATGTATTTTACCAACAGCTAATTTAGGACTTGGTCAACTGTAGTAGAGAAGTTAGGATATTTTTCTTTGTAAACATTTCCATTTTTTCTAAAAGATACATTGCAGCAGTGTATGTAAATAATTTGACATCTAAACTGTTTTATAAATAAGCTGAAAAAATAGCTAAAACAGCTAAAACCGTAGCTGTCAGCTAAGATGTGACACAATGAGTTTTAAAAAAAGAACATTTTCAACATGCAACATTTTCCACTATTTGAATTCACAGTGCGACTACTAGTGTCTGAGGCATGCTAGAATATCATTTCTGAATGTATTGCAGTTTGATAAATCAATAAATATTTAACACTGCAACCATATTTCCCCTCACTATGCACACGAGAAAGGAAGTAATTGGCACCTCCTAGGGGCCTCCTTGCCTAGTCACATAATGCACGGTGCCATTTGTGTTTCAGTATGAGTCGGAATGTTTCAGCTTTTTTTTAATGAAACCTAATTTGGGTTTGGCCGTTTATCTTTATACCGCTTAGTTTATTGACTAATTCTGTTCACTGCTAAGCTCTGCATTCATTAACATAAGCTTTGGCTGGTGTGAATTTTGACTTATGTTGTTTAACTTTTGTGTGTGTGTGCGTGCGTGCGTGCGTGCGCGCGCGCGCGTGCGTGCGTGCGTGCGTCCGTCCGTCCTATCTTTATGGTTTCCCTAAGGTATGCAATATGCCAGCCAAGAGGCCACGTAGGCAGGCGACCTCTGAATATATGCTGGTGCCTAGGTGTGCAAGAGTGGGCCAGGATGATTCACTTTTTTTAAACCCTCTTCACACCCTAATCTAAGTTCCACATGGGTGTTTTGTTCCAACAGAGGGAAAGAAAAGCTAGCATGGTTGGCATTTGTATTGAGCAAAGAGAGACCAAGATAAAGCAGAACAGCATTTTTCATCTAGTCTGGCTATTTAAAATAAGTAATATTACACATTTTCTTTGAGGATATAGGTAATTGTAAATCAAAAATCTGGAAATAAAAAAATGCTGGTACAAATAAAAATGACCATTAAGCTGTTGTATTGTCGCAAAAACCCCACTGGTTCACTAATGTCCTTCAGGAAAAGAAACCTGCCATCCTTACCCAGTCTGGTCTTTGGGTGACTCCAGTCCCATACCAACTTGGTTGACCCTTAACTGCCCTCTGAAGTGACCTAGCAAGCCACTTAGTTGTATCAATGCAGCAGTTCAAGAAGGCCCACCACCGCCACCACCTTAAAGGCAACTAGGGATGTGCAGTAAATGCTGGCCTTGCCAGCGATGCCCACATCCTAAGAATGAATAAAAAATAATTGAAATTAAAAAAAGTATACTGTCAATGGAATGGCTCAACGATGGTTTAATTCCACACATGGTGGCCTGACTTTGATGGGGATGGGAGATAATGGCCCAGAAATTCCAGAACGGGGCTTGCAGCGCGTGCAAGCCCCGTATTTACACTTACCCCGCGCTACTGACGATCAGCTCCAGGGACGCCTGGACTTGGTGAATGAAAAAGAAGAATCCCGGGCAGCGTATGACGTCACGCCGCCCAGGAGTGCAGCCAGCGCGAAGCCAGGAGCGTGCAGTGTAAGTGAGACACGCCCCTTGAGGTCTCAGTTTCACTGGACACGCCCCCAATGTTTCTGTCAAGCTGCTAAGCATTTTTACATGCAAAGCAGCAGTTTAAATAGGTTTTTGGAAGTTCTTTGAAGATTTTGGTAACTTTTATAAACTTTTTAAAATGTTTACATTATTTTGAGTAATCTGAAGTAGTTTTAAAGAGAATTAAAGCAATTTAAAGACTTTTAAAAGCCCTAAAAGAATTTTTTTAATTCCATTTATTTATTTAGCAATGTCGTCGTCATACGTGTCTTCACACTGTTCCCTTTGGGGAACTGTATGAAGTGGTGGAAGGATTTATGGCCGTGATTAACGCTCATTCCGTGACCGTAACCATCTTTGAACCAGCCATTAGGGCGGTTAGTCCTATGGCGGGAGGGTTTTACGGGCTCCCACAAGCTATACAAGGAGGGGGGGGCCACCCACACCCACGGACGCAAATATCCCACTGGATGTCAACCCAGAATTTAGAGCCGGAGCTCCGACTCCACTTGCCGGGACTGTCTGGAGCGGGGTTCGAAACCCTACCCTGATCTGGCCCAGCGGCGGGGATCCTACCGCTATGACAAAGGCCCAATCTGATTAGCAACGTGAAATGGCAGCATAGGGCTCCAGTCACGGGGAGGGAAAAGGCGCAGGAAACGTATGGGTGTCACCTTTTGTGCGGAGTGGGCCTTTTGCGTAGCAGTAAGCATCCCCGCCGCTGGGCCAGAAGGAGTAGGGTTTTGAACCCCACTCCAGACAGTCCCGGCAAGTGGAGTCGGAGTTCCAACTTTAAATTCTGGGTGGACATCCAGCGGGATACTTGCGTCCGTGGGTGTTGGTGGCCCCCCCCTCCCCCCTCAGATGGGTTGTGGGAGCCCGTAAAACCCTCCCGCCATAGGACTAACCACCCTAATGGCTGGTTCAAAGATGGTTACGGTCACGGAATGAGCGTTAATCACGGCCATAAATCCTTCCACCACTTCATACAGTTCCCCAAAGGGAACAGTGTGAGGATGCGTACGATGATGACCTCTTGCGCAATGCACCTCCTTGGACCCTCAGTCGCAGATGCGAGGGGGCAAGTCGTGCAATTGTTAAATTTTTCATTTTAGTGACATGTAAAATGTTGGCCCAGTAATTCCCTTCCAACTGCGCGAGTACGGTCGGGGTACTTACGCATCTGGCCGGATGAAATGCCGGTTTTCAGCATGCACAGTGCTTTTGGGGAAAACCGGCATTTCCTGTCCTCTGAACGAAGGGGTTCAGAGGCAGAACGCGTGCGACTGCACAGGCAGCGCGTGCGCAGTATAATTCGCCGCTTTCATTACTGCTTTCAGTGAGGTCAAGTCCTTACAACTTACACATGAAAAAAGCATGGGTACAGTTGCTCCAGAGGCTGCGGAGGAAGATATTTCTTATCGTGGAGCTTCTGAAAGTATGTATGTCTGTATATATTCCTTTGTGTGTTATGTATATATTCCTTTACTTATGTGTATGAATGTATTATTTAATTATGACTTTCAGAGAAAGTAACTTATTTGAAAATCATAATTAAAAACATACATTCATACACATTAGTAAAGGAATATAAAACATACATACATATACGTAAAGGAATATATGTGGACATACATACATAACTCATTCTCACATTCCATTCACACAGCCACAATTGCTCCTTCTACCTACCGTTCTGAAAACCCTTTTTCTTTTTAAAAAAAAAAAAAAAAAAAAAAATTTTAACTTTAAAACTTACTTAAAATTTCTTAAAATAACTTCCCTCCCTTTCCCAAACAAAAATATTGCATTTCAGAAGCTCCACGATAAAATGTTTCTTCCTCCGCAGCCAATGAACCACTTTACACTTCCTTTTTTCAAGTGTAACTTCTGAGGACTTACCCTCACGGATTTCATGAATTAAATCTACGAAGTTCACTGCGCAAGCGCTGCCTGTGCAGTCGCACGCGCTCGAGGTCTGGAAATGCCGGCGTTCCCCGCATGCGCTGTTCATGCTGAACGCCGGCATTTCCAACGGCCAGATGCGTGAGTACCCCGAGCGCACTCACGCCTTTGGCCGCGAATTTCTGGCCCAATGAGTCAGAGCCTCACGGTGATAAGGAAACAAAAACAGAAAATGCTGAAAAGTCAGGCAGCATTTGTAAAGAAAGATGTTGGCATTTAAGACAACCTTTTCATCAGAACTAGAAGATATAGTACTGATGAACAGCTTATAAAATGGAACAGAGCAAGGGAAAGTGGGGCAGGGTGGCGGGGAGAGAAACACACAAGAAAGGAAAAAGAATGACCTGTAAAGTGATTAGGTGGAGAACAGGGATGGTTAAATGACAGAAGTGATGATAGTGTAAGACAAGATGAGAGACATTAGAGAAATAAAAGACCTATGAAATCCAGAGAATGTGTGAATAGTTAAAGCAGGATAAATTGAAGATGGAGTATTAAAAACTGGTAAAATGGAGCAGGCTCAGTAGCCCAGGAGTCTGGTGGAAGAACAAGGCAGGTCGACACATGGGATGCAGACCACTCCGTCGGCAGTGTACCGATAGGGATCCTCATCCCAGGTACCAACCTGTTCCCACCCCCATCCTCAGAAGCATGAATACACCCATCCTACATTACCAGCACCTACTATAGAGAAACTGGGAGCTGTGGTTTGAAGTTGTTGAAGTCAATTTTAAGACCAGATGACTGAAAATTGCCTATAGACAGATGAGCTGCTGTTCCTTTAGGGAAAATTGGGTGAGTTGCCTCTCTTCATGAACCTCCAAATGGCTAGTTAAAGTGATATTGTCATAGACCGAGTAGAAAATCAACTGTCCATTGTGGAATGGTGGGTGCTGCATGTGGCCTAAATAAAAGCAATAAAATTATTTTGCATCCCATACCAAACATCATGAGTAAGGATTGTAACAATATCTTCCCTCGGCTGGTAACTATTTCTAGTACTCATTGGTGATGTTTTACAATCATCTTTATGTACAACAATACCTCTATGTACAGTAAGGAGGAACATTCTATTTTCACTCTAGTGTAATTAACTGCTTTTCTGAATTTAAACTTTCACTTGTTTTACTAATAATGCAGCAGGTGTAAAGGTTCTTCGACCATCACTTGAGTGTATTCATCAGTTGACTGCTTTGTTCAGTTTTTCTACTTTTTGTTCTCATTTTCCAGAGCTTGCACTATAAATATCCAAAGTAGACATTGGGTACTAAAAGAACAGACTGCAAAAAAGCTAACTTTAATTTTGTGCAAACTGTGTTCCCTTAAAAAAAAATGCTGTGATGAAGAATTCAAACTGAATTGAGACAGTGGAAAGAGAGTAGGGGAGAGCGGAGAGTGAGTAGGGGAGAGCAGAGAGTGAGTAGGGGAGAGCAGAGAGTGAGTAGGGGAGAGCGGAGAGTGAGTAGGGGAGAGCGGAGAGTGAGTAGGGGAGAGCGGAGAGTGAGTAGGGGAGTAGGGGAGAGCGGAGAGTGAGTAGGGGAGAGCGGAGAGTGAGTAGGGGAGAGCGGAGAGTGAGTAGGGGAGAGCGGAGAGTGAGTAGGGGAGAGCGGAGAGTGAGTAGGGGAGAGCGGGAAGACACATGCATAAGGAGGGGAGTAGAAAGACTTTGAGGTTCAGCTGCACAATTCTTTAAAAGTAGGACGACAAGTTGATGACGCTTTTTTAAAAAGAAAATGGGATCTGAGGTTTTCTAAATAGAGGTATTGAGTACTAAATCAGAGAAGTACTGCTAAACCTATACACATCATTGATTAAATCACAGTTGGAATATTGTCCAGTTTTGAGCACCCTACTTTAGGAAGGACATAAAGGTCAAGCAGAAGGTGCAAAAGAAATTCACTAAGATCCTACCAGGGATGAGAGGCTTTAGTTATGAGGAGAGACTAGAGAAACTAGGGCTATTTTCATTAGAACAAAGAAGGTTAAGAGGAAATCTGATAGTGGTGTTCAAAATTGAGTGGTTTCGATAAGATAAATAGTGTAAAATTATTTCCACTGGTCAGTGAGTTGTTAATGAGAGGGCATAAATTTAAGATCATCACCAAAATAACAAAGGGAGAATTTTATTTTGCAGAAGGTCATGACATGGAACACCCTACCAGAAATAATGGTTGAAGCAGAATCCATAATAGCTTTTAAAAGCTAAGTGGATAAATATTTAAAAAATACAAATTTCAAAGTGGCTGTGAAATTCCATGATTCTGTGTGATGACAGAAAACTGCATTGATAGGGAGAGGCAAGGGGCAATGTCAGGTGAACAAGGAAGAGATTGGAACAGATAAACAAAGTACTGTAGTGATTAAAAATGGTTAGTAGTTAAACATGAGCAAGATAGAACCTGACACATGAAATTAAGGAATGGGACAGCATCAAGAGATAGAGGGAAAACAAAAGCATAGTTGGATGCTACACAGAGCAGATCCTGGCAAGTAAAAACAAAGATCAGGGTGGAGTGAAGTAAGGAGATTTTGAATTACACAGGAAAACATGTCAAGTTTTAATTTTGCACAAATTAAAACGTGCTTTTTAACCGAGTTTTTTGGTTGGTAACAGAATAAATCTCATATAATGTGGTACAAATGAGAAATTGCTTCACTCAGAGGGTAGTGAACCTGTGGAATTCTCTACCACAGAAGGCTGTGGAGGCCAAGTCACTGGATATGTCTAAGATGGAGATAGATTTCTAGATGCAAAAGGCATCAAGGGGTATGGGGAGAGAGCGGGAATATGGTATTGAGATAGAGGATCCGCCATGATCATATTGGATGGTGGAGCAGGCTCGAAGGGCCGAATGGCCTACTCCTGCTCCTATTTTTCTATGTTTCTTCTAGCCCCACCCATGTTTTGCCTGTTACAAAATGCTGCCACCTGAAGTTAACATCTGGGGTGGTATCACTGTCATTCTGTTCTGTTTTTGTGGCCAATATGGTCAAAGAATTTGGTCACTCTGATGGTTATCTACTGTATATGACTAACAATTGGAAGAACATACAGAAAGCGACAGGAGAAATCAGGACCAGAAAGAAGTGGAGGCAGAAAAATAGAGAATAGTGTCACGAGAGACATGAACAGAAATATTAAATGCATAACTTAAAGTAGGTTTAAAAAATAAAAAAATTGTGTAAGAAGGAATGGCCATGAATTATGAAAAATATTCCAGCATTTCACTGCCGATGCTCCTTTTATCTTACTCCCCTTTGGGAAATACAGCATTGCTTCATTTTGAACGACATTTTGTTTGCAAGTGTTTGAGTGCACGAGAAAAGTGTTGAACAAAATGTACACAGCTGGTAGCATAATCCCCAAAGAGAAAAAGACTTTCACCTGTAACATGCTTTCAGAGCAGTTCATATGAAAAGCGGTTGAAAAATGGCGACCAGTTATTACAACAACAACTTGGATTTATATAATGCCTTTGACGTAGTAAAACATCGCAAGGCGCTTCACAAAAGCGTTATCAAACCGAATTTGACACCGAGCTACAGAAGGAGATATTAGGACAGATGACCAAAAGCTTGATCAAAGAGGTAGGTTTTAAGGAGCGTCTTAAAGGAGGAGAGAGAGAGAAGTAGAGAGGCTTAGGGAGGGAATTCCAGACCCGAAGGCACGGCTGGCAATGGTGGAGCGATTACAATCGGGAATGTGCAAGAAGATAGGGTGGGGCGAGGCTATGGAGAGATTTGAAAACAAGGATGAGAACTTTAAAATCGAGGCACTGCCAGACTGGGAGCCAATGTAGGTCAGCGAGCTCAGGGATGATGGGTGAGCAGGACTTGGTGCAAGTTAGGACACAGACAGCAGAGTTTTAGATGAGCTCAAAACTATGTAGGGTGGAAGAAGGGAGGCCGCCCAGGAGAGCATTGGAATAGTCAAGTCCAGAGGTAACAAAGGCATGAATGAAGCATACTACATATGAATAGGGAGTTAATGCCATCAGAGCAAAATTAAAAATCATTTATGTTTAAACCATGCAGCTGGGCTGGATCTGTTTTGGGCGCTGTACTTTGCTAAAAAGTTTCACTCGCTTCGGTCAAAAAAAGTTAACATTTGATCAGTTTGATTATTCATGATAGAAATCTTTCAAGGGCTGAGTTTGGCAGCTATGTAAATGAATAATCACTGGCCGCTTATCCTTTTTGTACGCTCTGTAAGTAGCTCTATCACATACTTAAGTCTTAAAGTCCTGTGCAGTAATGATAAAATAAGGTTCATAAGGAAGTGCACACATTTGCAATTTAATGGACCAGCATGACTCTAATTATAGTGCAGCAGGAACCTAAAGATTCTGCCTAGACTGAACCCTGGACTTCAGATTCTGTGAGGATGCCAGCAGAGGGTTACAAATTCTGTGTTAACTGTTACAGCGTTGTATGTAAAACAGTCTGCTTACACTTCCCTTTTCAGCTTCACTATTGTTTGCAGCAGATGAGCACATAACATTTAATTATTTTCCCTCTTTTTACCAGGGCATCAATGCCTCTGCTTTGGAGAAAGAGATTGGGCCAGAACAGTTTCCAGTCAATGAGCATTATTTTGGTTTAGTCAATGTAAGTATCTGAAATTTCAAAATGGCGCCAACAAACCAATGTTGATTAGATTATTCTGATTTAAGTATTTTTTAAAGCAATTTGCTGACTATAATTTTATAAATGGCTAAATAGTGAGTTCTTAAAGTATTTGATTCCATTCAATTCAACATTTTGCATTATTATAATTAGGGCCAGAGGTTTAATAAACAAAGTCTTTAGCATAGAGGGGAATTGTAATTCAGTCACTTAAAAGTTCGCAACTATTTCTTTAAAAAAAGTTACATTTTAAAATACAACTAAGGAGGAATTGAAAAGCATGCTAAAAGTTGGCAGTCTAGTGATTTTTCACTGGAGCTGCAGAACTGCATGTCCAGCATCCTGTATACGAACTACTGTTGTGCAGGAGTGTACACCCCTCAGTACATAAAGAGGTTATGAATATGAGAAGTACTAGCCCATTTCTCTTATTTGATAATAAATGATCATGATCCAGTAGGCAATGATATTGTTTTAATATATTTTCAGTCTTCTATAGGTTTGCCATTTCAGGTCTCTTTCCAAGTGTCACGTAATGGTTTGTTTGTTTTTTGGAGCAGAACTTTAGACTGGCCTGAAGGTGCCCCACCCTGTAGAAATCTCTGCCTGCTAGATTCTCCCGTGTACTTAATTAGTTGTGATTTTTCTAGGATTGGTTGGCATTATATAGGTTTCCGTTGAGACTTAAAGTGCTAGATCTTTGCTAAAAATCAAATGGAGCAACTGCAGGGCATTCTGGCTACCCTTCCTCATAGTACTTCATTAGAGTAGATTTGGAGGAGAGCAGACCTCCTGAAATGAGCCTCCATGAGACCACAAATATGCTACTAAAATGAGGATATATCCTAATAGGTAGGAGATACCTTGATAATTCCCTGCAAAACTCCAACATCATCTCCCTTTTGAAGGCAGTTACTTGAGCTATGGTGCAGTTCAATGGGTGCCTGCAACCCTCCAGGACTTTCCCCAAGTGCCCATTTTTCATGTGTGAGCAAGGTGGCAAGTCTTTGATGACAACAGGCATAACAGCAGAGCCTGTTCTGTCCTCCCCTGATATTCACTGTTGTAATCTCATCATTGATCTCTGAATTTAATCTGCAGCAGGCACTCTGGCTGATTCCTCCCCTGATGCAGGAATGCTATGATCAATTCCACTGTCCCCATCGTTACCATAGCTGAGATCAGTACAGACCAGGGATCAAACTTGGGACCTTCTTGGTTAGTATAGCTAAGTACCATACAATGTAATGTATTTACCCATTGAGCCATCAAGGAAGCCTTGTTAAATTTTGTTTAAATTGAGGGAGATGGGGAACTACTTTGTACAGAAAACACGGAAGTGGTGGAAGCGGACACACTCCATGTTTTCAAGGGGAGACTGGATAGGCACGTGAGGGAAATAAACTTGCAGGACTACGGGGATAGAGCAGGGGAATGGGACTGACTGGATTGCTCTACAGAGAGCCGGCACGGACTTGATGGGCTGAAAGGCCTCCTTCTGTGCCGTTATGACTGTGACATCACTAACCTATATTCCTTTAAAATGTGGCTTGTATTTTGATCCATCCGTTAAATACAATCAAACCTAAGTAAGAGCAACTCGGCCTGGCGTTTCCACTAGGTTGCAGTGGTTTTTTCCGCACAATTCTCCTAAAATCGGCCAAATCAGCACAAATCGAGTTTCCGCAATCTTTTGTGCCAGTTTAAAAAAAAACAGCGCGCTGGAAGCCGGCACTGCCCACAAAGCTGGCCACGCCCCCAGATCGAATTAATCACCATGGCAAGTTTCCGCTAATTGCATCCGTTTGTAGGCCTTCAAGGAGGCTCTTAAATTAAGCTGTTTTTTAGGCACAAGGACACTAATAGATATGTTTTACAAGCTTTTAAATATTTTTGTTAATTTAAGAAACTTACGACTACACTAATGTAACTAGTAAATGGTTCCGTATAGTTTTTTAAAGTCATTTTCAGTTATTTAAAATTGGGCTACTCAGGTGGTGGACTTCAGACTCTGGCAGCACGGTGGCATAGTGGTTAGCACTGTTGCCTCACAGCGCCAGGGACCCGGGTTCAAATCCGGCCTCGGGTGACTGTCTGTGTGGAGTTTGCACATTCTCCCCGTGTTTGCGTGGGTTTCCTCCGGGTGCTCCGGTTTCCTCCCACAGTCCAAAGATGTGCGGGTTAGGTTGATTGGCTATGATAAAATTGACCCTTAATGTTAGGGGGATTAAATACGTGGGGTTATGGGGATAGGGTGGGATATGTGTCGGTGCAGGCTCGATGGGCCGAAATGGCCTCTATCTGCACTGTGGGGTTTCTGTGATTCTGTGATTTAAAAATGCTTATTTTTGTAATTAAACCCATTTTCAGCTGTGTTAATCAAACTGCACCAAGTTACCACTCTTAAATATATCAAGCAACATTTTTTAAAAGCAAAATTACATTCTAAAACGCTGCCCAATTGCGCTGGTTCATGGCAGATTTTACGTTCGGCGATATGCAAATGATTTTGAACAGAAACTTGAGAAGACAAACACTTCACAGTTTGCGCCTGGATTGCTGATTGCGCCCAAAGTGAAATCCACAGGCCCTCATATTTTTCTAATTAATCTACACTCTTAAACTTTTGCTACGATCTAACACTTTAGGACACTATGGAGACCAATACAGAGCCAACCAATCCTAGGAAAATCACCAGTAGTGATTTAAGAATGTTGTTTAATTAGAAAATAAGATACTAGAAGAATGAATACTGTGATATGGAAAAAAGGAAATGTCCAGTGTACCCTGTAATTCCATAGCATCACTCGCTATGGCAGCTGTTGCACTTGTAACAAAATGCAAATAAGCATCATGGAGGTTATGTTACTAGTCTCCGATTTGAGTGCAGCAGTATGGAGACAACTGCGATGTTTACAGCCCAAAACTAATAGCATTATCTTTCAGGCACAATGTTATTTTCAAATTTGGTTGGGCTTTTTAATCATGCAGAATGCTAAATACATTTTAATTTATCTTTCTTGTAGGCTCTGTTTTAATTGAATTTTAATTTAACATTTTAGCGATAGAGTTGGTGATATGATTTATTGTCCAAAAGTCTGCTACATTAATAAATAAATATACATATATATATTTAAAATATTTCTTGTGCCTCTAGTCTGCTGGCCATCATGACCATCAAGCCATTGGTTTATTTTCTCCCCATTATTGGCTAAACATTTAAGTCTGTTTTTCTTCTTCATTAGTTATTTTGCACTTTTGTTATTCACCAATCATATTATGTAGAATCTTCCACCCCAGTTGTGTTACGCCAAAGTAAACTGTACTGATTTTTAATGCTGATCTTTAATCAGGATCTTTCACAGATCCTGAAGGGCGAAGAAAATGGTGCGCTAATTTTCATGCCTTTCTACCAGAACATGCAAGAAATGTTCTTTGCATCACAGACATTACATAGAGAGGACTGATTTATAAATCAGTCGACACAAAGCTGGGTGGGCGTGTGTGCTGTGAGGAGGATGCCGAGAAACTACAGGATGATTTGGGCAGAAGCATGGCAGATGCATATTAACATGGATAAATGCGAGGTTATCCACTTTGGTGTCAAAAACAGGAAGGCAAATTATTATCTGAATGGCAATAGATTGGGAGAAGGGGAAGTGCAATGAGACCTGGGTGTCCTTGTGCACCAGTCGCTGAAGGTAAACATGCAGGCGGTTAAGAAGGCAAATGGCATGTTGGCCTTCATAGCGAGAGGGTTTGAGTACAGGAACAAGGATGTCTTGCTGCAGTTGTACAGGGCCTTAGTGAGACCACATCTTGAGTATTGTGTGCAGTTTTGGTCGCCTTATCTGAGGAAGGATATTCTTGCCATGGAAGGAGTTCAGCGAAGATTCACCAGGCTGATATCTGGGATGGCAGGAATGACGTATGAGGAGAGATTGGGCTTGTACTCGCTGGAGTTTAGAAGAATGAGAGGGGATCTCATTGAAACTTATAAAATACTGGCAGGACTGGACAGACTAGATGCAGGGAGGATGTTCCCGATGGTCGGGGAATCCAGAACCAGGGGTCACAGTCTAAGGATAAGGGGTAGGCCTTTTAGGACAGAAATGAGGAGGAATTTCTTCACCGAGAGTGGTGAACCTGTGGAATTCTCTACCACAGAAGGCAGTCGAGGCCAATTCATTAAATATATTCAAGAAGGAGTTGGATATATTTCTTAAGGCTAAAGGGATCAAGGGGTATGGGGAGGAAGCAGGGACCGGGTACTGAACTTGGATGATCAGCCATGATCGCATTGAATGGTGGAGCAGGCTCGAGGGGCCGAATGGCCTACTCCTGCTCCTATCTTCTATGTTTCTAAATATTCCTGAAAGGGATTGAATCATTAAAGGCATTTTTATGTGTATTTGTGCACTTAATGATGAGTGGTAATGGTGCTGGCATGGGGAGTCAGCTATCTTTCCTCTTGTTAAGCGGTGACAGCATTTAGTACATCCAGGTCAGTTGGATGAGATGCAAGAGATGTAGAGCTCCTTTATGTTGTCCTGACAAAATGCTTAATATACCTTATTCTCAACAACAGTGTCTCTGCACTTCACACATTTCTCACCCTATCTCCTTGTAGTTGGTCCAAGTAAGACGGCTATATTAGTGTCAATTGTATATTTTAGTGCACTCTCATGTTGTGTATATCTAGGAACCAAGATGAGTGTCAGCTACTCAAATGTAGTTTGCTTAAGACCCTTAATAGCCATCTAAAAGAGATTTTCACCAACTACTATTGGTGGGAGAATCAATTTTCCAGGCAGTTTTTCTTTCTGTATTTTCCTCTCCCACAGTCATTGCTGATAATTTGCTATATTTTAGCAATCAATCTGGAGACTGGAATGGGGGCAGGATCGGAGCTCATGGTCAATCTCTAAACAAATCAGTTCAATTGATCAATAATTATGAGCAGAAATACTGGAAAAGGTCATCGCTGGCTTACATAACCCAAGTATCTGCATCACACTTTAAGAATGAAATGGAAATTATACAAACATTTAAAAAAGTGATTTTTTTTCTTAAAACAGACCAGATGGTTTATGTTAAGTACATAATATTTACCTATAGAGCTGATTTTTGATTTTAATTGGTTCCAGGCTGGAAAATCAATAGTTGTACAGAATGGCCAGGAAATTCCTGGAAAGATTCGGCATAACTATGGTGCAAGAACGGAGTTGCACCATTTGTTTGGAGGCAATTTCTATGTAATTGATTTACGGTGGTTTTATGCGGAAATATGCTATGCTCAAATGTCCATGATCACTTGCACTACCTCCCCCAAGTGTTCTGCCTTTTATTTACATAGCTCGGCTCCCATGCAAAAGAACAACTCGGGTTCTTGGGTTTACACGAATAATGCACTGCTGTAGATTTATGTGCAAACATTTAGGTGCAGCACGGCCTGAGGTCACCTAATATCAGCATAACTGAGATTTCTTGAGTTTGATCGCAATTTTTTCTGCAGTCTTTTATTAAAAAATTCCTACTGCAGCCTGCACTATACTTAACCAAAGAGCTGTCAAGCCTCCGTGCACCTGAAAATTTTCAAACCCCACCCACCCCCTTCAAAAGGATTAATCAATTTAGTTGCCTTCCCATTGGGCATTCCCCAGTTTTACATAATGGCAGAAGCAAGAGGCTCAGAGTGAGGGGACGTGGCAGAAAACAGCAGGCCGATATATTTCTCCTATTTGTGGCAGTGTTTGTGTTCATTTTCACGACTTTTACGTTCCAACATAAGCAAATAAGCTTCATAGGAAATTTGGGTGCAAATTCCTGTCGGCAATATCAGCGCAGAAACCGGCCTAAATTTTGATACAATTTTTGCGTATGTTAGATTCAGGAAATTCTGGCCCAATTTTAAAATAATTCTGAAACTTACAAAATTGAAGAATAATTTGATAATTTTTTTTGTGCATGTACACACAGTAATATGTAACAGTACCTCTAGTTATTTTAAAACAAAAAATAACTTTTGTACTCTAACGCTACCTGGGTTGGAAGATACAACAAAAAGTTACAGGATAACATTTTGCTTAATAGATAAAATATCTGTTAAAATTGGTATCACGTCAGAATGACTAGGAAGTTCTGATCATTTATTCATACAATTGCGTAAAAAGTTTTATTTTTCTGAATTTAAAAACAGAAAATGTTTTTATTTCAGATTATCAGCATCCAAAGTATTGTTTTTTTTATTTTCCTGAACTGTTTTTGGATCTACCTTGTGACTGACTTCAACTTGTTTTGTCCTCTCTTGTGCTATTAGTTTGGGAATACCTGCTACTGTAATTCAGTCCTTCAGGCACTTTATTTTTGCCGTCCATTTCGAGAGAAAGTTCTAGCCTACAAGAATCAGCCCAGGAGAAAGGAAAACCTACTCACGTGCTTGGCAGATCTCTTCCACAATATAGCTACACAAAAGAAGAAAGTTGGTGTAATACCTCCCAAAAAGTTTATAACAAGACTACGAAAAGAAAATGGTAAGATTTTTAAACAAGGGAAGCTAGATCAGTCTAATTTGTGAACAAATGTCAAAGATGTAATGGCCCGGATTTTGCGAGAGGAGCAAAGTGACGACGCTCGCCGCTGACCTCAAAAAAGAAAAAAAGTTGTCCACAAGGATCTAGCGATCTCTGTGGCTTGGATTTCACCTTTCCCAACGTTAATTTCATTCTGGCGTCCAGCAACAGTGATCAGTGATGTCATCAAACAGGCTAAGCAGTCAATCACATTGAAGAATTCTCACAGACAGGAAATAAAATGCACTGATTATCCTTTACTTTTTAATAATTTTACAGTGAGCCAAATAAAGATTGGGCCATACACATGGGATTAAGGTAGAAGCTGAAATATCATAAATGTAATTTTTTTTTTTATTATTTTAAAAATCACGGAATTTTATCATGTAATGTAGGAAATGAGACGTCACATATAAAAATTAAAAATTTTTTGGGGGGGGCCAGAGAGGTTTTTCAGCAGTAATTATGACTTAATACGCCGTTAAAATCAGTTACACCTCATTAAACAAGGCTTAAATCTTTTAAGGGTTTTTACAGCGAGAATAGAGCGTAAAAAGCTGAATTCACGTCAAATCAAGTGATTTTTTTTTAAAGATTTCCGTCTGCGGGGACTTCAACAGTGCACCCTGTGGAGGAGCAGGGAATCACTGACAGCAGCTTCTCAATTTCCGTGTTTAACTGCACGTGCGGATGCCAGAAGTTGCTGTCAATTTCACAGAGTAATGACGGCGAACGCTGACAGTTTCACCAGCATTACAACCGCAAAATCCAGGCCATTCAGTCTGATAAGACCTCAGTGATTTTAAATGCTGACACTAGGGGCACCTAACAAAATGAGTGGAGATGGTTGATCATTGTAAGGTAGGTAAATGTTGGGCAAGTCAACATGGAGAAGGCTAACAATTTGTCCATTTTTTTGCCTTGCAATAGTATTCTGACATAGAAACATAGAAGATAGGAGCAGGAGTAGGCCATTCGGCTCCTCGAGCCTGCTCCGCCATTTAATGCGATCATGGCTGATCATCCAAATTCAGTACCCGGTCCCTGCTTTCTCCCCATACCCCTTGATCCCTTTAGCCTTAAGAAATATATCCAACTCCTTGAATATATTTAATGAATTGGCCTCTACTGCCTTCTGTGGTAGAGAATTCCACAGATTCACCACTCTCTGGGTGAAGAAATTCCTCATCTATCCAAAATGGCCTACCCCTTATCCTTAGACTGTGACCCCTGGTTCTGGACTCCCCGACCATCGGGAACATCTTTCCTGCATTTAGTCTGTCCAGTCCTGTCAGAATTTTATAAGTTTCAATGAGATCCCCTCTCATTCTTCTAAACTTCAGCGAGTACAAGCCCAATCGACCTAATATCTCCACGTACGTCATTCCTGCCATCCCAGGGATCAGCCTGGTGAATCTTCGCTGAACTCCTTCCATGGCAAGAACATCCTTCCTCAGATAAGGCGACCAGAACTGCACACAATACTCAAGATGTGGTCTCACTAAGGCCCTGTACAACTGCAGCAAGACATCCTTGTTCCTGTACTCAAACCCTCTCGCTACGAAGGCCAACATACCATTTGCCTTCTTAACCACCTGCTGCACCTACATGCTTACCTTCAGCGACTGGTGCACAAGGACACCCAGGTCTCGTTGCACTTCCCCTTCTCCCAATCTATTGCCATTCAGATAATCTGCCTTCCTGTTTTTGCCACCAAAGTGGATAACCTCACATTTATCCACGTTATATTGCATCTGCCATGCTTCTGCCCAATCACCCAACCTGTCCAAATCATCCTGGAGTTTCTCGGCATCCTCCTCACAGCACACACGCCCACCCAGCTTTGTGTAGTCTGCAAATTTGGCGATATTACATCTAGTTCCCTTGTCTAGATCATTAATATATATTGTGAATAGCTGGGGTCCAAGGACCGATCCCTGCGGTACCTCACTAGTCACTGCCTGCCACTCGGAAAAAGACCCGTTTATTCCAACTCTTCGCTTTCTGTCTGCCAACCAGTTCTCTATCCAAGTCAATACCTTGTCCCCAATCCCATGTGCCTTAACTTTACACGCTAATCTCTTATGCGGGACCTTATCGAAAGCCTTCTGAAAGTCCAAATACACCACATCCACTGGTTCTCCCTTATCTATTTTACCAGTTACATCCTCAAAAAAATTCCAGTAGATTAGTCAAGCACGATTTACCTTTTGTAAACCCATGTTGACTTTGTCAGATCCTGTCACTGTTTTCCAAGTGCTCTGCTATTACATTTTTTATAATGGACTCTAGCATTTTCCCCACTACCGATGTCAGGCTTACCGGTCTGTAATTCCCCGTTTTCTCTCTACCACCTTTTTTGAATAGTGGGGTAACATTAGCCACCCTCCAATCCATGGGTACTGTTCCAGATTCCATCGAATATTGGAAGATGATCAGCAATGCATCTACTATTTCTAGGGCCACTTCCTTAAGTACCCTAGGATGTAGATTATAAGGCCCTGGGGATTTATCGGCCTTCAATCCCATCAATTTCCCGAACACCATTTCCCTACAAATACTGATTTCTTTCAGTTCCTCCCTTTCATCAGATCCTATGTTCCCCGACATCTCTGGGAGGTTATTTGTGTCCTACTTTGTGAAGACAGAACCAAAATATGTATTTAACTGGTCTGCCATTTCTTTGTTCCCCATTATAAATTCCCCTGATTCTGACTGCAAGGGACCTACGCTTGACTTCACCAATCTTTTTCTCTTCACATATCTATAAAAGCTTTTACAGTCAGTTTTTTATGTTCCCTGCAAGCTTACTCTCATATTCTATTTTCCCCTTAATTAATGATTTTAATATTTGGATGGCATAATAATTAGAAAATAAATCACAGCATATACAGATTATCTGAATATTATGGAATATCAGTACTGTAATTCTTGAATGGAAAAACAGTTTGACTGTCTTTGTATAATTAACAATGTTTCATTTGTTTTCAATTTTCTTTTGTTTTCTCTCCTCCACCTTTCCTGAAGGTGTTGACATAAGGTCCTTTTCAAACTCAAGCTGAGATTTCGACCCCATATTCTTTCCATCACAAAGACTGCCTACTTCTAGTACTGTAACATTGCTGGTCTTCACCCATACTTCAGCTGAACTGCTGCCGAAACCCTCATCCATGTCTTTGTCATCTCCAGACTTGACTATTACAATGCTATTCCGGCCAGAGTCCAATCTTTCAACTTGCGTAAACATCAGCTCATCAAAACTCTGCTGCCCATATCCTATCTTGCACAAAGTCCTGCTCACCCATCAACATTGCCATTGTTGACCTACATTGGATTCTGATCCCTCAAACCACAAATTTAAAATTCTCATCCCCTTAAATGGGGCTGTGAAATTTTCATGTGCCACCATCAGTCCCATCGTGGACATTTAATTTCCTGAGGGAAAGTTCTGAACCTCAACGCTCCAAAATATTCATCCCTTATTTGCTCCTGGATCACAAACTTCTACCAAAACATTCTTTCCCTCCACTTCAGCGACATGGCTGCTGAAATCAGTACTTCCCTGAGCCAAACACTGACTGAAAGCAAAATTATCTTGTCATGGTATATCAGACGCTTCCAGAACATAGCACTGTTACACTTTTCATGAGAAGGCATTACATTGTTTCAGTACAATTTACTTTCAGTATGTGTTGAAGGCTGACAATCCTGGACTCATTCTCTGGCACTCCCACATCACCCTCTGTTATTTTGATTACTGGAATTGGCTGATAGCTTCGATAAGTCTACTATTTTATTACGCGGATACCAGTGTAAAGATCACAATTAGGAACATAACATAAGAAATAGGAGCAGGAGTAGGCCAATCGGCCCCTCGAGCCTGCTCCGCCATTCAATAAGATCATGGCTGATCTGATCCTAACCGCCAATCTACTATCACAGAACCATCTCCTGAATCTAACAGAATTAGACACACGAAATAGGAGCAGGATCAGGCTACACGGCCCCTGGGCCCGCTCCGCTACCCACAGGGCCCCTGGGCCCGCTCCGCTACCCACAGGGCCCCTGGGCCCGCTCCGCTACCCACAGGGCCATGACCGATCCGAACCTAGACTCCTGTCCAAATTCCTGCCCGCTCCCCATAACCCTTTATTCCCTTTACTTCTAGGAAACTCTATTGCTGTTTCAAATTTATGTAATGATGTAGCTTCTACAGCTTTTTGGTGCAGCATATTCCATGGACCTACCACCCTCTGAGTGTAGTAGTTCCTCCTCATCTCAGTTCTGAAAGAGCAGCCCCTTATTCTAAGACTATGCCCCCTAGTTCTAGTTTCACCCATCATCGGGAACATCCTCCCCGCATCCACCCGATCCAACCCCTTCACAATCTTACATGTTTCAATAAGATCGCCTCTCATTCTTCTGAACTCCAATGAGTAGAGTCCCAATCTACTCAACCTCTCCTCATATGTCCATCCCCTCATCCCCGGGATTAACCTTCTTTGTACTGACTCGAGAGCAAGTATGTCTTTTCTTACGTATGGACACCAAAACTGTATGCAGTATTCCAGGTGCAGTCTCACCAATACCTTGTACAACTGAAGCAATACCTCCCTATCTTTATATTCTATCCCCCTAGCAATGAAAGCCAACATTCCATTGGCCTTCTTAATCACTTGCTGCACCTGCATACTAACCTTTTGAGTTTCGTGCACCAGGACCCCCAGATCCCTTTGTACTTCAGTACTTTCCAGTTTCTTGCCATTAAGATAATAACTTGCTCTACGATTTTTCCTGCCAAAGTGCATAACCTCACACTTTCCAGTATTGTATTCCATCTGCCAAATCTCTGCCCGCTTACTTAGCCTGTCTATGTCCCCTTGCAGGTTTTTTATGTCCTCCTCACTCACTACTTTCCCTCCCATCTTAGTATCATCTGCAAACTTTGATATGTTACACTCGGTCCCCTCCTCCAAATCGTTAATATAGATTGTAAAGAGTTGGGGACCCAGCACTGACCCCTGTGGAACACCACTAGTTACCGATTGCCAGTCCGAGAATGAACCATTTATCCTAACTCTCTGCCTTCTGTTAGATAGCCAATCCTCTATTCATGCCAGAATATTACCCCCAATCCCGTGATTTTTTATCTTAAGCAATAATCTTTTGTGTGGCACCTTGTCAAATGCCTTTTGGAAGTCTAAATACACTATGTCCACTGGTTCCCCTTTATCCACCCTATATGTTACTTCCTCAAAGAACTCCAGCAAATTTGTCAAACATGACTTCCCCTTCATAAAACCATGCTGACTTTGTCCTATTAAATTATGATTATCCAAATGTCCTGTTACTGTCTCCTTAATAATGGACTCCAATATTTTACCTACCACAGATGTTAGGCTAACCGGTCTGTAGTTTCCAGCCTTCTGTCTACTGCCCTTTTTAAATAAGGGCGTTACATTAGCAGTTTTCCAGTCTGCCGGGACCTTTGCTGAGTCCAGGGAGTTTTGGAAAATTATTACCAATGCATCCACAATCCCTACCGCCACTTCCCTCAAGACCCTAGGATGTAAGCCATCAGGTCCAGGCGATTTATCCGCCTTGAGTCCCATTATTTTACCGAGTACCACTTCCTTAGTGATTTTGATCGTGTTTTTCTCCTCCCCCCCCCCCCCCCCCCCCCCCATAGCCCCCTGCTTGTCCAGTGTTGGGATATTCTTGGTGTCCTCTACTGTAAAGACTGATGTAAAATATTCATTCAGTGTTTTTGCCATCTCCATATTTCCCACCATTAATTTCCCGGTCTCATCCTCTAAGGGACCAACATTTACTTTAGCCACCCTTTTTCTTTTTATATAACTATAAAAACTCTCTCTATCTGTTTTTATATTTTTTGCTAATTTACTTTCATAATCTATCTTCCCTTTCTTAATCAATCTTTTTGTTATTTTTTGCTGTCTTTTAAAGTTTCCCCAATCCTCTATCCTCCCACTAGATTTGGCTACCTTATATGCCCTTGTTTTTAGTCGAATACTATCCTTAATTTCTTTACTTAGCCACGGATGGCTGTCTTTTCTTTTACACCCTTTTCTTCTCAGTGGAATATATATTTTTTGGAAGTTGTAAAATAACTCCTTAAATGTACACCACTGATCATGTATCGTCTTACCCTTTAATCTATTTTCCCAATCCACTCTACTCAATTCCGCTCTCATACCTTCATAGTCTCCTTTATTCAAGCTTAGCACGCTTGTTTGAGATCCAACCTTCTCACCCTCTAGTTGAATATGGAATTCAACCATGTTATGGTCACTCATTCCAAGGGGATCCTTTACTAGGACATTTTTAATTAATCCTGTCTCGTTACACAGGACCAGATCTAAGGTTGCTTGCCCCCTGGTCGGTTCAGTTACATACTGCTCAAGAAACCCAACCATAATACACTCAATGAACTCATCCTCAAGGCAGCCCTGCCCAATTTGCTTTGTCCAATTAATATGATAGTTTAAATCCCCCATAATTATAGATGCTCCCTTATTACAAGCCTGAACTATTTCCTGATTGATACTCCGTCCAACAGAGTTGCAACTGTTCGGAGGCCTATAGACTACGCCCACTAGTTTTTTTCCCCTTATTATTCCTTACCTCCACCCAAACTGTTTCATTATCCTGATCTTTTGACCCAATATCATTTCTCTGTATTACAGTGATTCCTTCCTTTACAGGTAGACTACCCTTTATCCGAACTTCCGAAAACCGAAACCCTCTAAAAACCGAAGGTTTTTTCGGTCAGCGTAAGTCGTGCGCACGACATGACCAGAGTGGCGCACGACTTACACTGAGCAGAGGGTCAGCGTAAGTCGTGCGCACGACCCCCCGCCGACCCCCCCGCGGAACCACCTGACTCTCTTCCAAAGGCTCGAAAGCAACGAGAGCTCTGAGCCCGCGGCGGTGCCGGCCCCTGTTCCGACCGAGCATGACGACCTGTTGGTGGAAATGCGGAACTTCATTGCATTCCAGGCTAGCAGCGACGGACAAGCCACGACCGCGGACCCCCGCCCCCACGGACCCCCGCCGACCCCGACCCCCGCCGACCCACCTTCTGAAATTTTCCGAAAACCGAAACACGGCTGGTCCCGAGGTTTTCGGATAAAGGATAGTCTACCTGTATTAACATAGCCAGCCCACCTCCCCTTCCTTCCTTCCTGCCTGTCCTTCCTGATCGTTAAATAACCTAGTATGTTTAATTACCAGGCATTGTCACCCTGCAGCCATGTTTCTGTAATGGCCACAAGATCATACCCATATGTAGTTATTTGTGCCATTAACTCGTCTATTTTGTTACGAATGCTACGTGCATTCAGATAGAGAACTTTCAAATATGTTTTGTGACACTTAGTTCCTGCTTTTGCCCTTTTTATTACTTTACCTTTTACTCCATACCTTCTGCCCCTTCCTGACACGCTCTGGTTTTTAATTTCCCCACTGCTACCTAAGCCTATGACCTTCTCTGTTGTCATTTTTATTATTTGCTCTCTAGGAACCTCCCCCCCACTAGTTAGTTTAAAGCCCTCTCTACAGCCCTAGTTATATGATCCGCCAGGACTCTAGTCCCAGCACTGGCCAAGTGAAGCCTGTCCCAACGGAACAGCTCCCTCCTGCCCCAGTACTGGTGCCAGTGTCCCAGGAAGCAAAACCCATTTCTCCCACACCAGTCTTTGAGCCACGCATTTAACTCTCTAATTTTATTTGTCCTAGCCAAATTCGCTCGTGGCTCGGGTAATAATCCAGAGATTATTACCCTTGAGGTTCTGTTTTTTAATTTGACCCCTAGCTGCTCATACTCCTTTAACAGAACCGGCTTCCTAGTCCTATCTATGTCGTTTGTACCAAAATGGACCACAACAACTGGATCCACACCCTCCCACTGCAAGTTTCTTTCCAGCCCAGAGGAGATGTCCTTAACCCTGGCACCGGGTAGGCAACGCAGCCTTCGGGACTCTCGCTCTCGGCTGCAGAGAACTCTATCTATCCCCCTAATAATACTATCCCCTACCACTACAACATTTCTATTTACTCCCCCCTCTTGAATGGCCCCCCGTTCCACGGTGCTGTGGCCAGGTTGCTCATCCTCCCTGCAGTCCCTGCTCCTGTCCCCACAGGGAGTAAGAACCTCGAACCTGTTGGTCAAGAGCAAGGGCTGCGGCTCCTCCAGCTCTACCGACTGGATCCCCGTACCTGCCTCACTCGTAGTCACACCGTCCTGTCCCTGACCATGGGCTACATCTGAATTACTTAACTTCATGGGTGTGACCACCTCCTGATACACAGAGTCCAGGTACTTCTCCCCCTCCCTGATGTGTCACAGTGTCTGAAGCTCAGACTCCAGCTCATCAACACGGAGCTGGAGTTCCTGTAGCAGCAGACACTTGTCACAGACGTAATCACCGTGAGCCTCAATGGGGTTCACCGGCTCCCACATCTTGCAACAGTAACACATCACCTGCTCCATTCTATGTAATTAATTAAATTTTTTATTGTTAGCTATGGACACCCTCTGCCTGATTTTAGATGCTGGTATCCCCTTTAATTAATTGGATTTAAATTAAATCAATCCCTCTAGTTACACCAGTTAAATGGTTTACCAACAGTCACTCTGCACCAGAAAGGCCTTGGTACACCACAGCAACCTTAAAACTATAAACCACAGACTTAAAGTTTTAAAACGAGAGAAATACTCCAACCAATCACCTACCTGTTTTGTGGTGACGTCACACCTTGAATACTTTTTACCTCTCTCCTTGCCTGAGATTGGAGATTGGTACGCCTACCTGAGCCTCTGAGGCCTCTTGTAGTCGCGCTGCTCCGCCTCCACCCGCTGCCGATGCCTCACTGAGGCCTACCTGAGCCTCTGGGGCCTCTTGTAGTCGCGCTGCTCCGCCTCCTGCCGATGCCTCACTGAGGCCTACCTGAGCCTCTGGGGCCTCTTGTAGTCGCGCTGCTCCGCCTCCCGCCGCTGCCGATGCTGCACTGAGGCCTACCTGAGCCTCCGGGGCCTTTTGTAGCCGCTCTGCCGCACTGCTCTGCCTCCACCCGCTGCTGATGCCGCACTGAGGCCTACCTGAGCCTCTGGGGCCTCTTGTAGTCGCTCTGCCGCGCTGCTCCGCCTCCACCCGCTGCCGATGCCGCACTGAGGCCTACCTGAGCCTCTGGGGCCTCTTGTCGCTCTGCCACGCTGCTCCGCCTCCACCCGCTGCTGATGCCACACTGAGGCCTACCTGAGCCTCTGGGACCTCTTGTAGTCGCGCTGCTCCACCTCCACCCGCTGCCGATACCGCACTGAGGCCTACCTGAGCCTCTGGGGCCTCTTGTAGTCTAAATTGAGTAGCTTGTTCTAATTGGAATTGTATTGCAGCATATATTATGCTCCCTATTAATACAGACAAAATTGTTCACACGCATCTTAACTGTTTTTTATTTCAGAACTTTTTGATAATTACATGCAACAAGATGCTCATGAGTTCCTGAACTACTTGTTAAACACCATTGCTGATATCCTGCAGGAAGAGAAAAAGCAGGAAAAACAAAATGGACAGCTACATAATGGCTGTATTAATGATGACAATGGCAATGGCAATGACATACCGGAACCAACCTGGGTGCATGAGATGTTTCAAGGAACATTAACTAATGAAACCAGATGTCTTAACTGTGAAACTGTAAGTTCAGCATTCAACAAACTTAATGATTTCAAAATTTGTCAACTTTATTATTTGTAAGTCTTGTAATCATGTTGAATTTGTTCAAAATACAAGGAAATTTTGGGGGGGGGGAATGTCAACAACATATTGTGACTAATTTGCTATATAACAGTAGTAATTAGCTTTTATTTTCCACTCCTTTCATTGTCTGTGGTAGCTTGAACTGTGGAGGATGTCATTTGATCCGTTGTGCCAGTGCTAGCTCCACATCAGAATATCATAATCATAATCTTATTTCCTTGCTCTTTCCCCATATTCTTTAATTTTTTTCTTGAATTCCCTTTTAAATGTGTGGTTGACGCAGTTTGAATAACCACTTTTGGGTTTTCTTTTTTGCTTTAACAACGGAATCACATTTCTATTCATTTAAACTATCCACTGCAGTCCCAGAAAGAATAAATCTCTTATTACATTCGTATGTTGTATTTCATCATAAACTGCTTTCAGATTATTGTATTACTGCTTCCTGCTATTAGTAATTTTAAATTGTCCCTACTTCACAGGTAAGTAGCAAAGATGAAGACTTTTTAGACCTTTCTGTTGATGTGGAGCAGAACACTTCAATTACACATTGCTTGAGGTATGCTGAGTAAAATGTTAAAAATGATATCTAGCTTTGCAATTGATTTTAAAAAAAACAATTTTTACTAATTTTGCATGTTAAATGATCAGACTTAATGATTTATAGGTGTCCTTTTAAAATAAAGTTAATTTTCATCTTAAAATTGAATTTATTGATGAATATTGGAGATTAACGTGAAATTTGCCTTTTTTTGCACAGGGGGTTTAGTAATACAGAGACACTGTGTAGTGAATATAAATACTACTGTGAAGTGTGCTGCAGTAAACAAGAAGCTCAGAAAAGGTAATCTATAATATGCTGGTTTGTAAAAACATTGTGTTTTAATACGTTATAAAATAGGTACAATGACTATTGGAGTTGATAGTTGGGATTTATTTCTGATGAGAGACTGTATCTTGGTATTAACCATGGAGAGGGAGCTGCAGTAGCCTTTTTGCATCAAAAAGGTGTAGGGGGTGGTGGTGTGTGTCAGCTTCACCTCTGACTGACTTATGAGCGGTTCGAATTGCTCCCACTCCCTTGGTTCTAGATCTTGGACTTATTTGGGGGTTGTGACAAAAGTGCAGCAGACAACTGGTTTTGGTGCAAGAAACTTTGATCTTTATTCAAGAGAGAAAATATAACACAACAATCTTAACACTCCAATAAAATGGGGTACACTTCGATACACACGAGGGAAATTACAGTAGAAAAATACCTCACCCCTCCCAATCCCACTTTACTAGCTAAGTTGGGCTCTAGAGGACCAGGGATAATGCTCACCAAACGAATCCTTGACAGTTGAGCTGGTTCGCGGTTTCGGGGTTCGCTGGATGTGTTGGTTGGTGCCTGCCGTACCCGGTTGGTTGTTTCGTAAGGCCCTTGTTGCCGCGAGGTGTCTGATGGTCACTGAAACTGTTGCTCTGGTTTCTTGTGTGTTGACCTGCTTCTAGAACTGTGAACTTCTTCGAACTCGAACTGCTGAAAACTGTAGAGCTTGTAGAGAACTTGTAACTGCTGAACTGAACTGTTGAACTGTACTGTACTGTCTTCTTGAGAAAACAGGCCTTCAGTTATACTAATTGGGGCCTCCTAATCTGCACGCCAAATCAATCCCGGTTTATTGTAAGATTTTGGCGGGCTCGTTAATAGTAATGTATGAAGTGGTTTCGGGATGGTTCCATGAGCTGTTGAGCTCTTACTTGATTGTAGTTGTTGTGTTCAGGTTTCAAGTTTCCTGACTGGAACTGAGAATTCTATGGAGTTGGGCAAGGTGATTTGTTTTATGCATGTTTTGGATGGGTCCTGTAATTTGGGTGGGGACTGCTCTTCCGTGGGTCTATTGTTAGAATATAAATTATCTGATAGGGGCTGAGTGACGTTGGACAGCTCCCCAGACAGCTTGATTAACTCCAATTCTCAAACTGCCTATTACAGAGGTTGACCCCATCTCCTGTTGCAGCCTTTCTCCTTTACAAGCCCAAACATGCCTTTTTAAAATACCAAATCTTGGTTTTTGACCTTGAATCTCCCTCTGTTAGGCCCAATACATTTGCTCACCCTGAAGTGGTTAGAAAAGAGTCCAAAGTCCTTTTCTTTAGGGTTTTTCTCTTGAGTTTTGGGGGATCTGTGAATTTTGAGAATCTTATAAAGGGAAATGTATAGTTGCAGTATTTTGCAGTTTTCTGAGAATACTGTTCCTAAAAATTTGCTTTATATTATTCATTGTTCCAAATTAATGAAAATCAGATGATGCGTGAATGAAGAGAGGAGCTCAAATGTCCTTTTTGGAATGGAATGGCTCTAAAGGGAATTGAATTGCATATAATCATGGAACCACTGTTATTAAGCTCATCTGTGTTGCAGATTGCTTTCCTTAAATTTATTTTCTAATGAGGAACTGATGTATGTAAATGCATACTTAACTTGAATATGTGCCTGTCTGTTCTCGTTTCGTGTAATGCAAAGTGCAGCTTTTAGTTTTCTTGTCTATACCACAAGATTCTCTTTAGGTCTTCAGACAAAAGTGTTCTATTAGTTTTGCCTGCCAGAAATAAACCCTGATTTCATTGTCTTAGATCCACAAATCTGTAAAATGATGGGGAGGAAATGTGGCTGGCAATGAAGTGGTGCAGTACTAAGTGCTCATTTAATTAATTCCCAGTATTTTGGTTTTGTGCAATTGCTATGAGAAAGTGAAGAACTTTCACTCCATTCAACCAAGAAGGTTCTTGGTTCTGCACTGGTTGTCATTGCTTGCTGCAGACTATTTGCCCTTTGTTGTCACCAGATGTTGTTGATGTGGAACAGAATACACTGCAAACTGATAAACAAAACTGCTGTACTGTATTAAATATTCATTACTTGCTTCATATGTCACAATTTACAGCAAGATGTTTCCAGAAATCCTGTCAGGAGTAAAAGTGATTCCTCCAGTTCCAATTTCAGTCATTTTTGAGTTGTCTTAGGTAGTTGTATTATAGCAATTGCATTTGTACAGTTGACCCTTAAAGTTAGAGAAATGCTTATTGTACAGTCTACTCTTAATTCCAAGTGGCTTAATTCAAATGATCTGAATGTAATTTTAAGCATTAAATTCCCACTATACTGTTACTTACATTGCTTAATTCAAATTATTGGATAATTCAATGTTTTAATGCAAAAATTATCAGGAGCAAACTGTATGTGATTATGCAGTATTAACCCTTGAATTGCTGGTAGTTCCATTCCAGCCTTCTTAGGCTGGCCATTTTCTTAGTTTAGCTTTATTACTGTAACATTAGCCATATATAATTAAATAAAACTTTCTTTTAAGTAAGAAATTTTAAGCAATTTAGCTTGCCACATCTTTTGCTTTTGTCCATTTTCTTGCTCTCCTTTTTATTAATCTAGCTTTATTTCTATTTAATATATTTAGTTATATTCCATAACTTTTTTTTTTAAAGTATAAATTATGTACAGGAATCCCTCCCCAACCGCGGGGGACACGTCCCTGTAAACCCCCGTGGTCATAGAGTCATAGAGTTTTACAGCACAGAAAGAGGCCCTTCGGCCCATCGTGTCTGCGCCGCCCATCCCTCCCTGTCCAGTCTAATCCCATTTTCCAGCATTTGGTCCATAGCCTTGTATGCAATGGCATTTCAAGTGCTCATCCAAATGCTTCTTGAATGTTGTGAGGGTTCCTGCCTCTACCACCCTTTCAGGCAGTGAGTTCCAGCTTCCAACCACCCTCTGGGTGAAAAAGTTCCTCCTCAAATCCCCCCTAAATCTCCTGTCCCTTACCCTGAATCTGTGCCCCCTTGTTATTGACCCCCCTACTAAGGGGAAAAGTTCCTCTTTATCTACCCTATCTATGCCCCTCATCATTTTGTACACCTCAATCAGGTCCCCCCTCAGCCTTCTTTGCTCCAAGGAAAACAACCCCAGCCTGTCCAGTCTCTCTTCATAGCTGAGGCGCTCCATCCCAGGTAACATCCTGGTGAATCTTCTCTGCACCCTCTCCAAAGCAATCACATCCTTCCTATAGTGAGGCGACCAGAACTGCACACAGTACTCCAGCTGTGGCCTCACCAGCGTTTTGTACAGCTCCATCATAACCTCCCTGCTCTTATATTCTATGCCTCTGCTAATGAAGGCAAGTATCCCATAAGCCTTTTTAACCACCTTATCTACCTGTTCCGCTGCCTTCAGGGATCTATGTACATGTACACCAAGGTCCCTCTGACCCTCTGTACTTCCTAGGGTCCTACCACTCATTGTGTATTCCCTTGCCTTATTTGTCCGTCCAAAATGCATCACCTCGCACTTTTCCGGGTTAAATTCCATTTGCCACTTTTCCGCCCATCTGACCAACCCGTTAATATTGTCCTGTAGCCTGAGGCTTTCCTCCTCGCAATTTACCACCCCACCAATTTTCGTGTCATCCGCGAACTTACTGATCATACCCTTTACATTCTCATCCAAATCATTAATGTAGATCACAAACAGCAAGGGACCCAGCACCGATCCCTGAGGTACCCCACTGGACACAGGCTTCCAGTCACAAAAGCAACCTTCGACCATCACCCTCTGCCTCCTGCCACTCAGCCAGTTTAGGATCCAACGCGCCAAGGCCCCCTGGATCCCATGGGCTCTTACCTTCTTGACCAGTCTCCTATGCGGGACCTTGTCAAAAGCTTTACTGAAGTCCATGTAAACCACATCCACAGCATTTCCCTCATCCACACACCTAGTCACCCCCTCGAAAAATTCAATCAGATTGGTCAGACATGATTTACCCTTGACAAAGCCATGCTGACTATCCCCGATTAATCCTTGCCTCTCCAAGTGGAGACTAATTTTGTCCCTCAGAATTTTTTCCAATAATTTCCCTACCACAGATGTTAGGCTCACTGGCCTGTAATTCCCTGGTTTATCCCTGCTACCCTTCTTGAATAATGGTACTACATTAGCTGTTCTCCAGTCCTCTGGTACATCCCCTGTGGCCAGAGAGGTTCTGAAAATTTGTGTCAGAGCCCCTGCAATCTCCTCCTTTGCCTCACACAACAGCCTGGGATACATCTCGTCCGGGCCTGGGGATTTATCCACTTTTTGGCCTGCTAAAACCGCTAGTACCTCCTCCCTCTCGATGCTAATATGTTCAAGTATGTCACAGTCCCCTTGCCCGACTTCTATATCTACATCGTCTTTCTCCATAGTGAACACTGAGGCAAAAAATTCATTTAAAACCCCACCTACTTCATCTGGCTCTACACACAGATTGCCACTTTGGCCCCTAATGGGCCCTACCCTTTCCCTGGTTATCCTCTTGCCCTTAATATACTTATAAAACATCTTAGGATTTTCCTTTATTTTGCTCGCCAGTGTTATTTCATGGCCCCTCCTCGCCCTCCTAATTTCCTTTTTAAGTATGCCCCTGCACCTCTTATACTCCTCTAGGGCTTCCACCGTCTTTTGTCTTTTGTAACTGCCAAAAGCCCCCCTTTTTTTCCTAATGCATTTTTGTATATCCGGTAAAACCGCAGTTGGCAAATTCACTATAAACACAATAAAAAAGAATATAAAAAGCATATAAATAGCATAAAAATCATGTTTTTTTACCTTGTTCCTAAATTAAAAACCGCGCATATGCGAATTTCACTGCCGCGGTTGACAAAAATTGTCGCAGAGTGGAAACCGTGTATACGTGAAATTCGCTTATGACAAACCTGCGGTTGGGGAGGGATCCCTGTATCTACTTTCCTTGTCTTCCAAGACTCGCCTGAGACGAACATTGACTGACTGAAAGCCAGTTCTAAAATTCATTTTTCAACCCTTTGAGACTTTATTATCTGAAGGTTGTACATTGTCATGATTTTCTAGTGTCCAAATACAGGAGTTGGCCATTGGATGAATTACCTCGTCTACATTGTCGGGGTCTAATATCGCCTGAATGAACTAGTTCTTCAATGGTGCACCATAAACTTGTATATTGAAAAACAAAGTTTCATAAATTAGTGCAGTTTGATAGTTGGGCTGATTGAAACAATTTTTCAAATTTAGATTACTACATTTGATTTAAAATTATACTGTTGATCAGCTACTCTCCTTACTACAGGAGCTTACCCAATCTCAAAGGGGAAGTTTCTTCCAGCTAGCTACACACTGAAGGAACAGTCAGCATAGGGCAAATGCAGAGATTTCAGGGACATCACAGTATTTTCTCTGATCTCCCTGTGCTGTGCACTAATTGCAGCTGAGAAAGTAGATGGATGATCTGCTCCTAAGTCTTTACCAGTGCCATATTGAGCTGGCTGACAAGTTTATAGAACTTGCTTGAAGATATGTGTCGCTCTGATTTTCCCTCTTCCTTGCAAGGGAGGCAGTTGGGCATAGCAGCACAGATGAAATCAGAAAATTGAGACTGGAGGATCAAGCATAATTTCCTCAGTTCTGTGGTGCTTTTAAAGCTTTGAACTCGAACAAATTGATTTGATCTCTGTCTATCCAGTACAAATGTAATGTCTGTATTCCTGAGCTTTATAAGTATTTCTAAACTTGGCCATTAAAATAAATATCAATTTAATTTTCTATATAATAGATTTTATGCTATCGTATACTTTGTACCAAGGAGTTTTTCTTCCTGGGATGTTGGCGTCCATGGCAAGGCCAACATTTATTGTCCATCCCTAATTGCCCTTGAGAAGGTGGTGGTGAGCCGCCTTCTTGAACCACTTGCAGTACTTGTGAAGGTACTCCCACAGTGCTGTTAGGAAAGGAACTTCCAGGATTTTGACCCAGCGACGATGAAGGAATGGTGATATATTTCTAAGTCAGGATGGTGTGTAACTTGGAGGGGAACTTGCAGGTGGTGGTGCTCCCACCTGCCTGCTGCACTTGTCCTTCTAGGTAGTAGAGGTCGCAGGTTTGGGAGGTGCTGCCGAAGAAGCCTTGGCGAGTTGCTGCAGTGCATCTTGTAGATGGTACGAGTTGCTGCAGTGCATCTTGTAGATGGTACACACTGCAGCCACGGTACGCCGGTGTTGGAGGGAGTGAATGTTTAAGGTGGTGGATGGGATGCCAATCAAGTGGGCTGCTTTGTCCTGGATGGTGTTGAGCTTCTTGAGTGTTGTTGGAGCTGTACTCATCCAGGCAAGTGAAGAGTATTCTATCACACTCCTGACTTGTGCCTTGTAGATGGTGGAAAGGCTTTGAAGGTAAAGGAGGCCTGAAGGCCTTGTGTCTTAATGCGAGGAGCATTCATAATAAGGTGGATGAATTAGCTGCGCAAATAGAGGTAAACGGATATGATATGATTGGGATTACGGAAACATGGCTCCAGGGTGACCAAGGCTGGGAACTCAACATCCAGGGATATTCAATATTCAGGAAAGATAGGCAAAAAGGAAAAGGAGGCGGGGTAGCATTGTTGGTTAAAGAGGGGATTAACACAATTGAAAGGAAGGATATTAGCTCTGATGATGTGGAATCTGTATGGGTAGAATTGAGAAACACCATGGGGCAGAAAACGTTAGTGGGAGTGGTATACAGACCCCTAAACAGTAATGCGGAGGTTGGGGATGGCATTAAAAGGGAAATTAGAGATGCGTGCAATAAGGGCACAGCAGTTATCATGGGTGACTTTAATCTACATATAGATTGGGCTAACCAAATTAGTAACAATACTGTGGAGGAGGAATTCCTGGAGTGTATACGAGATGGTTTCCTGGACCAATATGTCGAGGAACCAACTGGAGATCCGGCCATCTTAGACTGGGTATTATGTAATGAGAAAGGATTAAGTAGCAATCTTGTTCTGCGAGGCCCCTTGGGTCGGAGCGATCATAATATGATAGAATTCTTCATTAAGATGGAGAGTGAAGTAGTTGACTCAGAGACTAGGGTCCTCAATTTAAATAAAGGAAACTACGATGGTATGAGGCGCGAGTTGGATAGGATTGATTGGGGAATGTTACTCGAAGGGTTGACGGTGGATAGGCAATGGCAAACATTCAAAGATCGCATGGGTGAACTACAGAATCTGTTCATCCCTGTTTGGCATAAAAATAAATCAAAAAAGGTGACTCAACTGTGGCTAACAAGGGAAATTAGGGATAGCATAAGATCCCAGGAGAAGACATATAAATTGGCCAGAAAAAGCAATAATCCTGAGGATTGGGAGCAGTTTAGGATTCAGCAAAGGAGGACAAAGGGATTAATTAAGAGGGGGAAAATAGAGTATGAGAGTAAGCTTTCAGGGAACATAAAAACTGACTGTAAAAGCTTTTATAGATATGTGAAGAGAAAAAGATTGGTGAAGTCAAGCATAGGTCCCTTGCAGTCAGAATCAGGGGAATTTATAATAGGGAACAAAGAAATGGCAGACCAATTATTAAATACATAATTTGGTTCTGTCTTCACAAAGGAGGACACAAATAACCTCCCAGAGATGTCGGGGAACAAAGGGTCTAATGAGAAGGAGGAACTGAAAGAAATCAGTATTGTTAGGGAAATTGACGGGATTGAAGACCGATAAATCCCCAGGGCCTGATAATCTACATCCTAGGGTACTTAAGGAAGTGGCCCTAGAAATAGTAAATGCATTACTGGTCATCTTCCAAAATTCTATAGACTCTGGAACAGTTCCCATGGATTGGAGGGTAGCTAATGTTACCCCACTATTCAAAAAAGGTGGTAGAGAGAAAACGGGGAATTACTGACCAGTAAGCCTGACATTGGTAGTGGGGAAAATGCTAGAATCCATTATAAAAGATGTAATAGCAGAGCACTTGGAAAACAGTGACAGGATCGGACAAAGTCAACATGGATTTACAAAAGGTAAATCGTGCTTGACTAATCTACTGGAATTTTTTGAGGATATAACTGGTAGAATAGATAAGGGAGAACCAGTGGATGTGGTGTATTTGGACTTTCAGAAGGCTTTCGATAAGGTCCCGCATAAGAGATTAGCGTGTAAAGTTAAGGCACATGGGATTGGGGGCAAGGTACTGACTTGGATAAAGAACTGGTTGGCAGACAGGAAGCAAAGAGTTGGAATAAACGGCTCTTTTTCCGAGTGGCAGGCAGTGACTAGTGGGGTACCGCAGGGATCGGTCCTAGGACCCCAGCTATTCACACTATATATAAATGATCTAGACGAGGGAACTAGATGTAATATCTCCAAGTTTGCAGACGACACAAAGCTGGGTGGGCGTGTGTGCTGTGAGGAGGATGCCGAGAAACTCCATTATGATTTGGACAGGTTGGGTGATTGGGCAGAAGCATGGCAGATGCAGTATAATGTGGATAAATGCGAGGTTATCCACTTTGGTGCCAAAAACAGGAAAGCAGATTATTATCTGAACGGCAATCGATTGGGAGAAGGGGAAGTTCAACGAGACCTGGGTGTCCTTGTGCACCAATCGCTGAAGTTAAGCATGCAGGTGCAGCAGGCGGTTAAGAAGGCAAATGGTATGTTGGCCTTCATAGCGAGAGGGTTTGAGTACAAGAACAAGGATGTCTTGCTGCAGTTGTACAGGGCCTTGGTGAGACCACATCTTGAGTGTTGTGTGCAGTTTTGGTCGCCTTATCTGAGGAAGGATGTTCTTGCCATGGAGGGAGTGCAGTGAAGATTCACCAGACTGTTACCTGGGGGGAGTGCAGTGAAGATTCACCAGACTGTTACCTGGGATGGCAGGAATGACGTATGAGGAGAGATTGGGTCGATTGGGCTTATTCTCACTGGAGTTTAGAAGAATGAGAGGGGATCTCATTGAAACTTATAAAATTCTAGCAGGCCTAGACAGACTAGATGCAGGAAGGATGTTCCCGATGGCGGGTGAGCCCAGAACCAGGGGTCACCGCCTAAGGATAAGGGGTAGGCCATTTTGGACAGATGAGGAATTTCTTCACCGAGAGAGTGGTGTACCTGTGGAATTCTCTACCACAGAAGGCAGTGGAGGCCAATTCATTAAATATATTCAAGAAGGTGTTGGATATGTTTCTTAAAGCTAAGGGGATCAAGGGATATGGGGAGAAGGCAGGGACAGGATACTGAGTTTGGATGATCAGCCATGATCTCATTGAATGGCGGAGCAGGCTCGAGGGGCCGAATGGCCTACTCCTGCTCCTATCTTCTATGTTTCTATGACATTTGCCGCAGAATACCCAGCCTCTGACCCGCTCTTGTTGCCACAGTATTTATGTGGCTGGTCCAGTTAGGTTTCTAGTCAGTGGTGACCCCCAGGATGATGTTGGTGGGGGGTTTGGCGATGGTAATGCCATTGAATGTCAAGGGGTAGTGGGTAAACTCTCTTGTTGGAGATAGTCATTGCCTGGCACTTAAGCGGCAAGTAACATTCATGCCACACATCAGCCCAAGCCTGAATGCCATCCAGGTCTTGCATGCGGGCATGAACTGCTTCATTATCTGAGGAGTTGTGAATGGAACTGAACACTGTGCAGTCATCAGCGAACATTCCCACTTCTGACCTTATGATGGAGGGAAGGTCATTGATGAGCAGCTGAAGATGGTTGGGCGTAGGACACTGCCCTGAGGGACTCCTACAGTGCTGTCCTGAGGATGAGATGATTGACCTCCAACAACCGCAACCATCTTCCTTTGTGCCAGTTATGACTGCAGCCAGTGGAGAGTTTGCCCCCTGATTCTCATTGACTTCAATTTTACTAGGGCTCCTTGATGCCACACTCGGTCAAATGCTGACTTGATGTCAAGGGCAGTCATTCTCGCCTCACCTCTGGAATTCAGCTCTTTTGTCCATATTTGGTCCAAGGCTGTAATGAGGTCTGGAGTTGAGTGGTCCTGGCAGAACCCAAATTGAGCATCGGTGAGCAGGTTATTGGTGAGTAAGTGCCACTTGTTAGCACTGTCGACAACACCTTCCATCACTTTGCTGATAATTGAGAGTAGGCTAATGGGGCGGTAATTGCCTGGATTGGATTTGTCCTGCATTTTTTGGACAGGACGTACTTGGGCAGGTTTCTACATTGTCAGGTAGATGCCCGTGTTGCAGCTGTACTGGAACAGGTTGGCTAGAGGCGCGGCTGGTTTTGGAGCATGTCTTCAGCATGACAGCCGGATGTTGTCGGGGCCCATAGCCTTTGCTGTATCCAATGCGCTCAGCCGTTTCTTGATATCACGTGGCGTGAATCGAATTGGCTGACGACTGGCTTCTGTGATGGTGGGGACCTCGGGAGGATGACGATATGGATCATCCACTCTGCACTTCCGGCTGAAGATGGTTGCAAATGGTTCAGCCTTGTCTTTTGCACTCGCATGCTGGGCTCCGCCATCATTGAAAATGTGGATATTCCTGGAGCCCCCTCTTCCTGTTTAGTTGTCCACCACCATTCACTACTGGATGCGACAGTGTAAGTATATGCTAATGCTGATTACATAAAAACACATCTGCCTGTTAGTTGTATAATAAGTGAGGAATCATTTACTTACTTAAAAGTCCAATGTACTAAATAATAACTTTTGATAGGAGATAGGGTCCCTTTGTTGGAAACCAATCTAACCTTCAGAACAATGTTTATCTGTTAGATATAGAAGGAAATATACATGAAGTTTTATCTGTGCAAGAGGAGTTCTCAAACCACAGATATAGGCTAGCAGCATACACTCTTGAACAACCACACGGTACTGACATGTCACTTGGATGAATTAAAGTTGGGTGAGGAAGAGGGCAGGGACCTTGGAAAAGTTTATAATCTAGTCAGTAGGTGGAAAAATTAGCTCTATAACTAAAACATGCAAATAAGAAGTTTGAGCCTAATCTGCTAGCTCTAAAACAGATTATATTATCAAAATGGAACTGTATGCTATTTGTATTGTAACATTTGTCACATGTCCTTTTGCAGGATGAAAGTAAAAAAGCTGCCTATGATTTTAGCTCTTCATCTGAAGAGGTTCAAATATATGGATCAATTGCATCGATACACAAAGTTATCCTACAGAGTAGTCTTTCCTTTAGAACTCCGACTATTCAACACATCAGGAGATGCCACCAATCCAGACAGAATGTATGACCTGGTTGCTGTGGTGGTGCACTGTGGAAGGTAAGCACTCGACGTACCATTCACATTTAAGAATACAAAAAAAAGCATAGAACAAGAAAAATCCATCAGAAGCATTCCTTTTTCATCCCGATATACTCGACAGTGTCTTGGACTCTGTCCAACCCATTTCATCTCCTGAAGAGAGGGTCTGAAAAATTCTCACTAATACACCCCCCCCCCCCCCCCCCCAACCACCAAAAAAAAGTAAAACAAGTAAAATTCCAGAATAGCGCTCTAATATTGCATCCCCCAGCTGGGCAATGATGGAGCAGTATAATTGCATTCAGCATCTCCGAGTTAGGAAGGGGGAAAAGCAACCTGGATTCCTGCTTCTCATAATCCACTGAGCTCTGCTAGAAAATGCACATCCGTGAATGTAGGGTGAGGATATGATCAGACACCGCTTCCTGCAGCCTCAATAGTCAACCTTTACTGTGAGGCACTCTTGGGCATCTGTCATGGGACTGTATCTCGGCTTTTGTCGCTGCCAAAGTACAGGGGTTTATGAGAGCTAGATTTTTGTCTGTCCCACCTGGGAATAAAGTAACGGCTGGGCTGAGCAGAGTGGAGAATTGGACAGGGAGGAATGCACACTGATGACTGAAAGCGCCCAATTTTTCTTCCATTTAAACGAATAGAAGAAAAATTAGACAGGCTCTGTTAACAGGCGTACATTTCTCTCTGTTCGATTTTCCTTTCTGTATTCTACCCAGGCAGTAGAGACAAAACTCTCACCCAATGTATTTAGGATGATGTGAGCATACTGACATGTTGCTCGTTCAGTGTGAGAATTAAGAAAAAAATGTTAGTGGTTCTGTTATTGCACTGCATTGTGTGTATATTGTTGTGAAATAAATTATTTTTGATCAATAATTCTGAACTGACAGATGCATACACACACTCAGTCTCCCGTGAGGTTGCACATCGAAGCTCAAGAGCAAGTGGAATTTTTCAGGTTAAATAGAGTTAGAGGGCAATGGGTAATTAGACTAGGGCTGAGAGAACTGTAGTGCTGGAGGCGGGAGGGGAAAGGTAGAGCAAGGGTACAGGGGAGGGGGAAGGTAGAACAGGGTTAGAGGTGGGAGAAAGGTAGAGGAGGGTTAGCGGTTAAGGGGCACAGTAAAGCAGGGTTATATTTGGGGGCCGTGCAGTAGCTAGAGAAGGGTTAGAGGCCAGGGGGTGTAGAAAGTAGAGCAGGGTTAAAAGTCAGGAGAGAGGGGAGAAGAGGAAGGTAGAGCATGGTATGAGGCCAAAGAAGAGTTAGAGTTTCGGGAATGTGGGCACGGAATTGAAAGCTACCCGAGTGGGGTTGCAGTTCGGAGGAAGTGCCCACATAGCTGCAACCAATGACAGCAATATGGTAATTGATGCCAGATTGGAGAGGGGAGGAAGGAGGAGCAGCTAGAGCAGAGCTGGGAAGTATGGGAGGTGGAGCGAAGAGATAAAAGTGATGAGAGAGATAGAGAAGAGGCAAGCGGAGAGGGGGAAGAGCAGAGTACGATGGAGAGGGGGAAGAGGAGGCGGGGATAGGAGTGGGATGGGGTATGAGAGAAAAAGGGTTGAGAGGCTAGGAGGAGGGAAATGAATTGCGTAGCTGGAGAGAGGGGTGGGGAAGGGGATAGTAGGAAAGGGATGGAAGCTGGGGAAATGCAGGGGGATCAAGAAGCTGGTTCATTATAGTCTTAAGTATTAATGAATTCTCTCTGACCCAAGATTCAAAAATTCACATTACTGATGTGTAATGAATAGTACAACAGCAGACGGGTTTAACTTCATATTATAATTGTCGTTGCTTTTATTTGTGTATATGCATACAGAAATTTGGTAATGCCTGAGCAGGGTATCCAATCTTTTTGTCAGTTGAGAAGAATGTACTTGATCCCAAGTCTTGTTTGTAAATTTATGTCTAATATATAAATAAAGGACTATGGGCCACAGAAGCCGTCGATCTGTCACTAAAACTACCACAATAACTGGATGAGTTGCAACCTGCTCATGACAACAGGAAGTCATGTGGCATAGTTAGGAAGTGTGCGCAAACATAAGATTTTTAACATATAGGCTGGAATTTGCTGGAATAGGGCATTTTGCAGCGTGCCCAGTTAGTTAGACTTTTTCCTGCACATTTCAGCTCAAAAATCTTTTTCCCTGTAAGTTGCTGGAAATGCAAGCTGATAACGGCATGACAGGAGCACTTGGGATCTTGGTGAATGACTGGACCAACAGAGTGTCTCCTTAACCAATGAGATTTAAGGATTGAGCAAGAAACAGGAAGAACTGAGGAGGGGGGTAAATTAGAGTGGTTGAATTCAATGTCAAATCAGGCACAGAAAGAGGAATAAAGAGAAGGGGGAAAAAAATTAGATATAGACAGAAAGGAAAAATAAGAAAACATTTTTTAACATTTGACATTTTTAAAATCCAGCAACAATTCACTACCGGAGGGAATGGGACTCCACACTTTTAATTGTTCACTCTCTGGGCCAGAGAGGTTCAAAGGGTACTTGCGCTATTAATTACTAGACTTAACTTTCTGCGAGTTTAATGGGCAATTAATGTACAAATCCAGCAACTTCAGGAAACTAATGGAGAGGTTAAGAGTGAGATGCCGTTATTGCAAAGCTAACCGGAGCGGTGCAAATCGCCCAGCAACTTGTGAAGATTTGCAATTCACAAGATATCTCCTCTTCACCACACATTGCTGGCCGCTTTGCACGTTAATAACGTGTGTCGTTCACACGATTATTTTTTTGGCAAATTACGGCCCATTATAAATATTAGTCAAATCTCCTGTGGCATTGCACGAGGTAGGTTGGAGAATATGGTTACTCTCTGATGTCTTTGTGCTTTGTTTCTCTGTCTCTGTTTTGCTTCTGTGTCTCTTTTTCCCTTTTCTGCTTTTCTCCTCTTAGCTCTTTTTGCTTCTTGTTTCTTTTCAGATGGGAGGTGAAGGGTAATGTGGTGTGATCTGGTGGGAAGAAAGCCACCACAGGCTGGATTTGGGGTAGGGATTGTGGGAAAAATGTGGCCTTCAGCTGCTCCTCTCCCATCCCCTACCCCAATCATGTGCTCCGGCCCCTTCTCCTTTAACCTTCCCCCCACCTCTTCCTCATTCTACCACCTTGTCCCATCACTATTCCTACCTCTTCCCCTTTGAAGTAAGCTGCTCAACCTCTGTATCTTCCCGTTCCCTTGGTCTCTTGTCACATCTTACACTTAATCCTCCAGCCACTCTGAATTGCTCCCTGAATCAGCATAAATGGGATCAAGGAAATTAGAATAAGGAAAGAAACTGTCAGTCTCTCTCTCACTTTCATTCTGTCTGTCTCTCAGCCTACCCCTCTTCCTCTTTTAACCTTGCGCTCTCTCTCATGACCCCATCTCTCAAGTCAGAGACCTCTTCACCTTCAGCCAGTTCCTCCTCCTCCTCCTCCAGTTTGTTTCCCTCAGAGGATTTGTCAAAATTCAGTTTGTTTAAAAAAAGAAATCAACTCCGGAATTTCCTGGAACTTTTTAGTGTAACTACGGGTTTTTGTGAGGAACTTCACACGTAACTATGCCTGTTTTACACAGAAACATCAGTATGCATGAATTTCCTTGATCGTTTGCATTACATTTGAGATACGTCCACTGAAATCCTCTGCCAATCACTTGGGTAGCTCTGATCCCATGCAAAAGACCAGGTCATGCGAGTTTCCTGCATTTACTCCAGTAATGCGCTGGCGTAGATTTACACCCCAAATTTTCTGGGAACCCTGTTCTGCATAATAATGGAAGAGGAAAAGCAGTGGCAAGAAGCTCAGTGTGGCAGAAGACAGACCAGTCGCTATTGCCCCTATTGGTGGCGCATCATTTGTGCTTGTTTTTACATTCCAGTGTAGCCATAAATGCTTTGCAGGAAATTTGGTCCTAAATTCCCGTCGGCAAGATCAGCATACATTTCGGCATAAATGGGATCACGGAAATTCGAGGAAATTAGAATAAGGAAAGAAACTGTCAGTCTATCTCTCTCTTTCATTCTGTCTGTCTCTCAGCCTACCCCTCTTCCTCTTTTAACCTTGCGCTCTCTCTCTCATAACCCCATCTCTCAACACCTGCCCCTCAACGTCATAGAACACAAGACAAAAGATGTGTAGTCAGTACATTGTCATTTTTTAAAATCACTTGTTCAAAGACATACACAAACCTTTATACAAATTTGAAATTTGGTGATTGAATTTCACAACTAGCCTCTTCATATTCTCTGTAAACTGTGGTATTTAAAGTCCAGATATATTCCTTTATTTATGTATATATTTAATTATCCCATACCATTTTACATTCTGAGAATAGACAGCAAGATGGAAGCCAAGATGTACTAGCTGGAGGTGAACACTGGCATTTGGTAGTACTTGGGAACAGGAGTGGGGTTTCATTGCACTAAGGGCAATGTTGGGCTTTCATAGTGGTGGGAATGGTTCTGTGGTTTGGTAGTGCTAGGGAATGGTCCTGGAGTGTGGTAGCACTGGGAAATGAACCTGGGGTTTGGCAGAACTGGGATGAGGATCCAGAAGTTTGATGGTATTGAAATTGGGCTGCTGGTTTGGTAGCATTGGGATCCTTTGAACTCGCAGCACTGTGAAGGAGGGAGCCTGGAATTTAGCACAACTATGGAAAGCCCTATTTATAATAGAAACTACTTATGTAACCTCGTCATGCTGTAATAACACCTTGTCCCTATTCTTGATGCAGCACCTCCACTGCACTGGGGGAGGATGTAATTACATTGTGATAAGTTTAAAAGGCACTTTCTATTATAAATGTGGACATAGGAATTTAAAATGGCAAAAGTTGCCAGGAAGTACATGCAAATGTGAGATATATAACATTTTACAGGAGTATGAGTTTATTTGGATAAAATGTTTTCAGAAATTACAATTTTTACGCTTAAATATACAGAGATAGTTTTGATGCATCTACCTAAGGAACACATTTGTAAACTCGTACTCGTGCAAGTAAGTTAAATAAATACTATAATTTTATATCTTTCAAGTCATTCATGAGTCACCTGTGGATGTTTTCAACTCCCGCTGTTGCAGGCAAACCTGACTGTACTGCTCCAGACAGGGGAATGAGCAATGCACTCAGGATTTCCCTGCAACATTGTGAATCGTATAGGTGATCCAGAATAAAAACAGAAAATGCTGGAAGTACTCAGTAGGTCAGGCAGCATCTGTGGTGAGAGAAACAGAGTTAAAGTTTCAGGTTGTCAGAAAGGTCATTGACTTGAAACGTTAACTTTGTTTCTCTCTTCACAGATGCTGCCGGACCTGTTGAGTATTTCCAGCATTTTCTGTTTCTATTTCAGATTTTAAGCATCTGCAGTATTTTTGCTTTTATTTAGGTGATCCAGAACCTTCTCAATCAGATCTGAAATAATTGAAAGTATATTATTTTGTAGGTCCGAAAAGCTTATTCAAAAGACAACTTAATTAAACAGCAACAGCAACTTGTATTGATATAGCACCTTTAATGTAGTAAAACGTCCCAAGGCGCTGCACAGGAGTATTTTAAGACAAAACTTTTCTCACCAATCCACATAAGGATAAATTAGGGCAGGTGACCAAAAGCTTGGTCAAAGAGGTAGGTTTTAAGGAGCGTCTTAAAGGAGGAAAGAGAGGTAGCGAGGCAGAGAGGTTTAGGCAGGGAATTCCAGAGCTTAGGGCCTAGGCACAGAAGGCACGGCCACCGATGGTTGAGCGATTATAATGAAGGATCCTCGAGGGCAGAATTAGAGGAGCGCAGATATCTCGGGGGTGGTGGGGGAGGTTGTGGGGCTGAAGGAGATTAGAGATATGGAGGGGTGAGGCCATGGAGGGATTTGAAAACAAGGATGAGAATTTTGAAATCGAGGCGCTGCTTAACCGGGAGCCAATGTAGGTCAGCGAGCACAGGGGTGATGGGCGAACGGGATTTGGTGCGAGTTAGGACACGGCAGCCAAGTTTTGGATGACCTCAAGTTTACATAGGGTGAAATGTGGGAAGCCAGCCAGGAGTGCGTTGGAATAGTCAAGTCTAGAGGTGACAAAGGCATGGATGAGGGTTTCAGCAGCGGATGAGCTGAGGCAAGGGCGGAGATGGGCGATGTTACGGAGGTGGAAATGGGCGGTCTTAGTTATGCTGTGGATATGTGGTCGGAAGCTCATTTCAGGGTCAAATATGACACCAAGGTTGCGAACAGTGTGGTTCAGCCTCACAGATGTTAGGGAGAGGGATGGAGTCAGTGGCTAGGAAACAGAGTTTGTGGCGTGGACCGAAAACAATGGCTTCGGTCTTCCCAATATTTAATTGGGAAAAACCTGTATGACTTGTTTGCCATTTTCTTTCTTTTTAATGTAAATGGGAAAAATGCTCAGGAGCTTTCTTATAAATTTAGATTAACTACTGTGGTATGGAGAAGTGTAGTGAATCAGTTTAAAAAAAAAATAAAAAAAAATCATCTTTTGGAAAGTATATGTATTGAAAAAGCGTGTTTATATATATGTCTTTTAGAATAACATTTTTTTTTTAAATTAGAGCAATTACAGTAACAAAAACAGCTCGGCCAGGATCCCAAAGCAGTACTGTTGCTAGGATTTTAGTAAAGCGTAATGTCGGATATATGAAATGTTCATGCGGCAGTACTGTAGATGTTCTCCTGCACTTCCTGCCCCATTCCAGCCCACTAATAATTCAGTATAGTGTAATGATGGATGAGAAATGTTTGTGATATATTCATTCGAAGTTTGAAAAGCACTTAACAGTAGAGTTATAGATATTATCCTTCTAAACTTGGGTTGTGTCTAAAGAGAATATTTTCAGCTATGTAACACACTGGTGAAATACTGCTGGGTACAGATCTGAAGCCGGTGTAGAAGTGTGAGCAATTTTAGGTGATGAGTGAAGAATATCACAAAGCACTTTGAAATAGCTTTAAAACATCATGTCCTTATAGCATATTGGTACCAGTTTACAAAATAAGCTTGGTTCTTAGCAAATTAGTTCTTTATTAGCTGAGAACTGGATCAAAACCTATTGGAGCCTTCCTTTATGACTACCTGTAATCTAATATTTTGTTAAATACAGTACATGTTGGCTGTATATTATACAGTCAGCAGTAGCCTTTTGAGAATTGAAAATATCCTTCATAGCAATTATTTTTTTGTGCAAAGCTGATTAAAGCTGTGAATTGTGGATCATTATACACTGGCTCCTTGCCAGATTTACGGGCAAAATGTAATATGAGCAGAGTGAAAAAACCCCCACAGAAAATGATGGATAGGCAATTTCATCTTCGATGGCTAGAATTCTGCTGCAACTCTTCTCAATCCTTTTTGTTGGTAAGAAATTTATCTGATGCTACGAAAACATTGAAAGGAACTTTTGTGCTAATGCTAATTGTTTCTCTTGTTTAGTGGCCCTAACCGTGGGCACTACATTGCAATAGTAAAGAGCCATGACTTTTGGTTGCTGTTCGATGATGATATAGTAGAGGTATGTTTATTTGAAGTTATTACTGAATTTAAGTTATTTAATACTATTAAAGTTTGTTTTCTAAAATTGTTTTAATGAAAGCTGTAAAATATTAAGGGTATTCAATAATAACTTTCAAAAGGGAATTGGATATATACTTAAAAAGGAAAGATTAGCAGAGCTAAGAGAGCAGAGGAGTGGGACTAATTGGTAGTTCTTTCAGAGAGCCAGCATAGGCACGATGGAACGAATGGCTTCCTTCTGTGCTGTATGATTATGTGCCCCTGCAGTTTTTTTTTGTTTTAAATCGTTCTGAGGTGGAAGTAGCTGAACTGAAGAAGTGCAGCTTTTCTGTGGTTTGGCAACCATTCAAAGCATAGTTCTAAACTCACTTGCAGGTTAAATTTGGAACAGTGAACAAAACTTGCCAGACTTTCTCATCTCTGGCAGGAATTCATATAGTGCATTTAGAAGTGATCCCTTTGTGTTAGAATCATAAAATTTTGTTTTTCTTAAGTGAGAGAAGATGGGAGAAAAGATTGTAAGATGCATGTTTTTAAAGAGTTTTATATTCTGTTGAATTACTTCATAATTCCTAAATGTTAAACATCTGTTTGTTGACTACTGTCTTTTAGATGTCCCTTGTTACTATGGCCGTTGTTATGCTTTAGTACTGGGTAGATGCAGAATACCCACTGGAGATTCATGATGTCACATGGGGAGGGGTTTCTGATCCTACACTGCCTCTAGCCAGCAGTTTAATAGCATACAGCACAGCAGCAAGGCGAGACTGAGGCACAAAACGAAGTGTAGCTTTACTTTTCTGTATAATGTTTTGGAGCTATGGTGCAGTTTAGTTCAGCATAAGAACATAAGACGCAGGAGTAGGTCATTTGGCCCCTCGAGCCTGCTCTGCCATTCAATAGTATCATGGCTGATCTGATCTTGGCCTCAGTTCCACTTCCCTGCCTGCTCCCCATAACCCTTGACTCCCTTACCATTCAAAAATCTGACTATCTCCACCTTAAATATATTCAATGACCCAGCCTCCACAGCTCTCTGGGGAAGAGAATTCCAAAGATTCACGACCCTCTGAGAGAAGAAATTCCTCCTCATTTCCAATTTAAAAGGGTGACCCCTTATTCTCTGCATCTACCCTGTCAAGCTCCTTCAACATCTTATCTGTTTCAATAAGATCCCCTCTCATTCTTCTAAACTCCAATGAGTATAGGTTCAACCTGCTCAACCTTTCTTCATAAGACAACCCCTTCATCCCCGGAATTAACCTCGTGAACCTTCTCTGAAATGCCTCCAATGCGAGTATATCCTTCCTTAAATAAGGAGACCAAAACTGTACGCAGTACTCCAGGTGTGATCTCACCAAAGCCCTGTACATTTGTAACAGGATTTCCCTGCTTTTATACTCCATTCCCTTTGCAATAAAGGCCAACATTCCATTTGCCTTCCTAATTACTTGCTGTACCTGCATGCTAACTTTTTGTGATTCATGTACAAGGACCCCCAGATCCCTCTGTACCTCAGCATTTTGTAATCTCTTCCCATTTAAATAATAATTTGCTTTTTTATTTTTCCTACCAAAGTGGATAACCTTGCACTTTCCCACATTATACTCCATCTGCCAGGTTTTTGCCCACTCACTTAGCCTATTTATATCCCTTTGGAGATTCTTTGCGTCCTCCACACAATTTGCTTTCCCACCTATCTTTGTATCATCAACAAATTTGGCTACATTACACTCGGTCCCTTCATCCAAGTCATTAATATAGATTGTAAATAGTTGAGGCCCCAGCGCTGATCGCTGTGGCACCCCACTAGTTACAGTTTGCCAACCTGAAAATGACCCATTTATCCCGACTCTCTGTTTTCTGTTAGTTAGCCAATCCTCTATTCATGCTAATATATTACCCCCAATCCCATGAGCTCATATCTTGTGCATTAACCTTTTATATGGCACCTTATCGAATGCCTTCTGGAAATCCAAATACACGACATCTACTTATTCCCCTTTATCCACCCTGCTCGTTACATCCTCAAAGAACTCCAGCAAATTTGTCAAACATGATTTCCCTTTCCTAAAACCCTGCTGACTCTGCTTCACTATATTATGATTTTCCAAATGTCCTGCTACCACTTCCTTAATGATGGACTCCAACATTTTCCCAATGACAGATGTTAGGCTAACTGGTCTATAGTTGCCTGCTTTCTGTCTCCCTCCTTTCTTAAATAGGGGCGTTACATTTGCAGTTTTCCAGTCTGCTGGGACCTCTCCAGAATCCAGGGAATTTTGGTAGATTACAACCAATGCATCCACTATCTCTGCAGCCACCTCTTTTAAGACCCTCGGATGCAGGTCATGGGGACTTGTCCACCTTTAGTCCCATTAGTTTGCCTAGTACTTTTTCTCCAGTGAGAGTGATTGTTTTAAGTTTTCCCCCCACCCCACCCCAATAGCCCCTTGATTATCCATTATTGGGATGCTTTTAGTGTCTTCTACCGTGAAGACCGATACAAAATATTTGTTCAAAGTCTTCGCCATTTCCCTGTTTCCCATTATTAATTCCCCAGACTCATCCTCTAGGGGACCAATGTTTACTTTAGCTACTCTTCCCTTCCTTTTTATATACCGGTAGAAGCTCTTACTGTCTGTTTTTATATTTCTTGCTAGCTTACTCTCATAAGCTATCTTCTATCTCTCTATCATTTTGTTAGTCGTGCTTTGCTGGTTTTTAAAAATTCCCCAATCCTCTGGCCTTCCATTATTCTTCGCAACATTGTATGCTTTTGTTTTCAATTTGATACCATCCTTTACTTCCTTAGTTAGCCACAGATGGTTCATCCTTCTCTTAGTCTTTCTTTCTCACTGGAATATATCTTTGCTGAGAGTTATGAAATATCTCCTTAAATGTTTGCCACTGCTTTTCTACAGTCTTACCCTGTAATATATTTTCCCAGTCCACTTTAACCAAGTCTGCCTTCATACCTTTGTAATTACCTTTATTTAAGTTCAGGACACTAGTTTGAGACCTAACTTTCTCACCCTCAAACTGAATTTGAAATTCTACCATGTTATGATCACTCTTCACTTCAAGATCATTAATTAATCCAGCCTCGTTACACATTACCAGACCTAAAATAGTCTGCTCCCTGGTTGGTTCCACAACGTATTGTTCCAAGAAACCATCCCGCATACACTCTAAGAACTCTTCCTCAAGTCTACCTTTGCCAATTTGCTTTGTCCAATCAATATGAAGATTAAAATCTCCCATGACTTTAGCCGTACCTTTCTTACAAGCCTCTATTATTTCTTGATTTATACTCTGTCCTACAGTGTGGCTACTGTTTGGGGGCCTATAGGCCACTCCCACCAGTGACTTCTTACCCTTATTATTTCTTATCTCCACCTAAACTGACTCTACGTTTTGATCTTCTAAGCCAATATAATTTCTCACTACTGCACTGATCTCATCCCTTATTAACAGAACTACACACCACCTTTTCCTTTCTGGCTATCCTTACGAAATGGCAAGTACCCCTGAATATTCAGTTCCCAGCCTTGGTCACCTTGCAACCACGTCTCTGTAATGGCTATCAGATCATACCCATTTATTTCTATTTGTGCTGTCAGCTCATCTATCTTGTTACAAATGCTGCGTGTGTTCAGATATAGAGCTTTTAATTTTGTCTTTTTACCATTTTTCCCTACTCCGACCCCTCTTTCTGATACACTCGTGTGTGTATATGCTCTGTCACTTCCTGTCACACTCTGGTTATTATTACCCCTATCGCTACCCTGCACTTTTGCCTTCTCATTTTTCTTTGACTTTTTAAATTTCCGCTCAGCAGACCCACCCCCCCCCCCCCCCCCCCCCCACTACAGGAAACTTTGTGTTATCCGGAGGCTAAATGTCCAGCAAGCTCGAGCCACCGGCAAAAATCAGGAGCTGTTTTTTTTCTTTTCGTTGCTTTTTTCCTCAACAGTCAAGCTCTGCAAGGTCTGTAGCTAAGCAACAGCTTCAGCTAGAGACGCTTGCCGACTGTTTAGAAGCTGTTGCTAAGCAACAGGGTTTGTTGATTCACACGGAGCTGAAAATCTCCGTATGTTTCAACATTAGCGCTGGAGTGTCCAGCGGTTTTGAGGGAACGGCAACAGCTCGGTGCCGGATAGCACAAAGTTTCCTGTATTTAGTTTAAAGCCCTATCTACAGCCCTAGTTATTCGATTCTTTTTTAAAAATTCATTGATGGGATGTGGGCGTCGCTGGCTAGGCCTGCATTTAGTGCCCATCCCTAATTGCCCTTGAGAAGATGGTGGTGAGCCGCCGCCTTGAACCGCTGCAGTCCATATGGTGTAGGTACACCCACAATGCTGTTAGGAAGGGAGTTCCAGGATTTTGGCCCAGCGACAGTGAAGGAACGGCGATACAGGTCCAAGTCAGGATGGTGTGTGGCTTGGAGCGGAACTTGTAGGTGGTGATGTTCCCATGCGTCTGCTGCCCTTGTCCTTCTAAGTGGTAGAGGTCGCGGGTTTGGAAGGTGCTGTTGAAGGAGCTTTGGCGAGTTGCTGCAGTGCATCTTGTAGATGGTACACACTGCAGCCACAGTGCGCCGGTGGTGGAGGGAGTGAATGTTGAAGGTGGTGGATGGAGTGCCAATCAAGCGGGCTGCTTTATCCTGAATGGTGTTGAGCTTCTTGAGTGTTGTTGGAGCTGCACTCATCCAGGCAAGTGGAGAGTATTCCATCACACTCCTGACTTGTGCCTTGTAGATGGTGGAAAGGCTTTGGGGAGCCAGGAGGTGAGACACTCGCCGCAGAATTCCCAGCCTCTGGCCTGCTCTTGTAGCCACAGTATTTATATGGCTGGTCCAGTTCAGTTTCTGATCAATGGTAACCCCCCAGGATGTACCAGGACACTGGTCCCAGCCTGGTTCAAATTAAGCCAGTCCTGACGGGAACAGCTTCCTCTTACCCCAATACTGGTGCCAGTGCCCCAAGAATCGAAACCCATTTCTCCCACACCAATCTTTGAGCCACTTGTTCATCTCTCTGATCTTATTTACCCTATGCTAATTTGCACGTGGCTCAGGTAGTAATCCAGAGATTGTTACCTTTGTGGTTTTGCTTTTTAATTTAGCCCCTAGCTGCTCATACTCTCTCAGCAGAACCTCTTTCTTTGTCCTACCTATGTCGTTGGTACCTACATGGACCATGACAACTGGATCTTTCCCCTCCTGCTCTAAGTTCCTCTCCAGCCCAGAGGAGATGTCCTTTACCCTGGCACCGGGTAGGCAACACAGCCTTCGGGACTCATGCTCTTGGCTACAGAGAACAGTGTCTATCCCCCTAACTATACTGTCCCCTACCACTACCACATTTCTTTTTGCTCTCCCCACTTGAATGGCTCCCTGTACCACGGTGCTGTGGTCAGTTTACTCATCCTCACTGCAGTCCCTGCTCTCGCCCACACAGAGAGTAAGAACCTCATAACTGTTGGACAAGAGCAAGTGCTGAGGCTCCTCCACCACTACCTCCTTGGTCCCCATACCTGCCTCGCTCGTAGTCACACCAACCTGTCCCTGACCACGGACGAAATCGAAGGGGTGTGACTGCCTCCTGGAACACAGCGTTCAGGTTACTCTTCCCCCTCTCTGATGTGTCGCAGTGTTTGAAGCTCGGACTCCAGCTCATCAACACGGAGTCGAAGTTCCTCAAGCAACCAACACTTACTGCAAATATGGTCGCTGTGGACATCAATGGTGTCCACCAGCAGTAACACATCGCCTGCCTTGCCATCCCTAATGTATTTAATTAATTAAGTGTTTAAGTTTTGAAAGTTTCATTTTTAATCCCGGCTCTTAATATATACCAATGCCCAAGAAAAAGAGAGAAATACTGACCAACCAATCACTTCCCTGCTTTCCTGTGACATCACACTTTGAATCTTTCTACTTCTTCTCCTCCCAGGTTGGTTGGTGCTGCTCCGGGCTCGCCCTCTTGAAATCCCGCTGGTCGGCTCAGTCGTGCCCTTTTATCTCCGGCCCGCTCTCGCGCTCTCTTGTAACCCCGCTGGTCGGCTCAGTCGTGCCCTTTTATCTCCGGCCCGCTCTCGCGCTCTCTTGTAATCCCGCTGGTCGGCTCAGTCGTGCCCTTTTATCTCCGGCCCGCTCTCGCACTCTCTTGTAATCCCGCTGGTCGGCTCAGTCGTGCCCTTTTATCTCCGGCCCGCTCTCGCGCTCTCTTGTAATCCCGCTGGTCGGCTCAGTCGTGCCCTTTTATCTCCGGCCCGCTCTCGCGCTCTCTTGTAATCCCGCTGGTCGGCTCAGTCGTGCCCTTTTACCTCCGGCCCGCTCTCGCGCTCTCTTGTAATCCCGCTGGTCGGCTCAGTCGTGCCCTTTTATCTCCGGCCCGCTCTCGCGCTCTCTTGTAATCCCGCTGGTCGGCTCAGTCGTGCCCTTTTATCTCCGGCCCGCTCTCGCGCTCTCTTGTAATCCCGCTGGTCGGCTCAGTCGTGCCCTTTTATCTCCGGCCCGCTCTCGCGCTCTCTTGTAATCCCGCTGGTCGGCTCAGTCGTGCCCTTTTATCTCCGGCCCGCTCTCGCGCTCTCTTGTAATCCCGCTGGTCGGCTCAGTCGTGCCCTTTTATCTCCGGCCCGATCTCGCGCTCTCTTGTAATCCCGCTGGTCGGCTCAGTCGTGCCCTTTTATCTCCGGCCCGCTCTCGCGCTCTCTTGTAATCCCGCTGGTCGGCTCAGTCGTGCCCTTTTATCTCCGGCCCGATCTCGCGCTCTCTTGTAATCCTGCTGGTCGGCTCAGTCGTGCCCTTTTATCTCCGGCCCGCTCTCGCGCTCTCTTGTAATCCCGCTGGTCGGCTCAGTCGTGCCCTTTTATCTCCGGCCCGCTCTCGCGCTCTCTTGTAGTCCACTTGTAATTCTGTTGTAACAAAATGAGTAATACATCAATTAAATTTTGTTTGAAGAAAGATCACAGTGCTGACATTGAGATGTAGGCCCCGTTTATTCAATCACTGCTTCTATTTTATCCTTATTTTTAGTGATTTACAAAAAAAATTCCTTAAGTCAATGGATATAGATCAACGGTGGGCAAATGGAGTTGAGGTATAGATCAGCCATGATCTATTTGAATAGCGCAACAGGCTTCAGGGGCTGAATGGCCTACTCGTATTCCTATGTTCCTAATAAACTACATTATACACATTTTTTTCCAAGTCCCCTTAAGTGATGATTCCATCAACTTTATAAAAAAAAAAAAAAAAAAAAGTCCTTTTTGTTTAATGCATATTATTTGTACTTTTCAAATATTTGCTCCTGAATTTCCATAGTGGTTCTCCTGGTCTCCTGCCAATAATTCGGTGGGAGATCTGTGGAACCCCCAGAGAAATGGCATAGCTGGCTACAGTAGTTAACATCTGGTCTGTACATACTGTTGCTATACTTTGGTGAATAAACTCTTAAAGCATTCGGCACAACAGCTGGTTTGGTAACATTGGAGTGTTTATTCAGCAGTGCAAGGATTAGAAATAGTTTGGCAAAAACATTATGTGGTGAATAAAAAAAAAAGTCAAGAAACATTGGGGGTGAAATTCATCTTGGGCGATAACGCAAAACGGGTGACAGCGAATCAGCAGCCCGTTCTACACTCTGTCCAGTCAATGTAAAACGGACCGCCGATTTGCTATCCCTCTTTTGCGCTATCGCTGAAGATGAATTTCACACCCATTGACTTGTTAAATAGAGAATTCCCCCACCCCACAGGGTAGGTTGTTATCCAGCTATAGTAAGTGAGGGCTTTTGACAATAATCAAGACATGTACACAGGTAGTTCTGTATTTACTGTGCAGGATGTTTACTACTTGGGCAAAAGCTTTGACTTTTCTGTGAGACATTCAGGATCATTTGTTTGATCGACAGAGCTATTAGAATTGAACAAGACTCTGTAGCCTTTTTTCTCCATTGTTAACCATGTTTATGTTGTCTACTGCGCAGAAGATAGATGCACAAGCCATCGAAGAGTTCTATGGATTGACGTCTGATATCTCAAAGAACTCCGAGTCTGGTTATATCCTTTTCTACCAGTCCAGGGATTAAATGGATCCAGAGTGCAGGAGAACAGTTCCACCTCATTCACTTCCCAATGCTCACCCTTGCAGGAACAAGGCACTGAGATCATGCAAAAGAAACAGAAGATGAGAGAACTTTTAGTCTTGTTTGCAGAGCTTGGGTCACAATAGAGTAATACTAATTGTAATGGCAAAGCAAAGATATCCATGTAAACAAAGCGGCTTTACTCATTGTGAAATCACATTGAAATAAAGCTGTAGCAGCTGTGTATAAGGCACACTTGTGTAAGTAGCGCTGAGCTGAGGCTATGATGTCAGTTCCACAGCTGCAATTGACATAAGTGAAAGTGATGGATGCTAAATGCATATGTATGAAACCAAAGTGAACTGATGTTGGCTTATCCTGTTGGCATTTTAAGTTATGTAATTTTTACATCCTGAAATTTGGGTACTACTGGGATTAGATTTGTTTTCCTTTTAAAGTAAATGACCAAAAACAATGACAGTTGATATTAACAAATCTGAGCAAAATTTCCCACCAAAGAGGAACATGACATTGTATATTATGTAAGGTTTCTACACCTCTTAGAAACCTATTTGACTGACATCTAGCCCTGCAATTGTGACGACTTTCAATTTCCACAAAGTAAATATGTAATATTCCAGCAGACATGGTGTTAATTTGCATTAAATTCAAGTATTTATTTTGTTTCACCATCTGTTCACACATTGGCACTCTTTATTCACAAAAAATCTGGTGCTGATTGCAGGAAAGTTACCTAATGCACAAGAAGCATCAAATATGAGTAGATGTTAAATGCAGGGCATGAGCAATGGCAGGCAAAGAGTTGTAGAGCCTTGTAAATACAACAGTGAAACAATTTGTTAGTGTCAAAGAATTAAATACGTTTTGTAAAGTATTTTTGTTATCCCAGAGGAACTGTAAAGTGGCAAAGTGTTATAAAAGTAATTCCAATTTGTTTTTTGACTTGATGCATCATGAAAAAGTAAATAGACCATATTTTAAATGTCTCGCTAGAAACACCCCACTGTTCTGCCATATTGGAGTGTGCACTAATTATTTTCTGTTGTGTGTGTATATAGTATATAAATAATGTGAGTACACATTTTAAGATTCATTAATTTCTTTATAAACCATTTCAGTTCCTATAAATCTTTGGTTGCTCACTATTATGTACAATATAATTATTCTTTGTTGTAACATCTTAGAATTTCTCTTGCATTGTTGAGTCTGCATTGCTTATCTGATCCAGCACACTTCAATATAGTAATTGAAGTAACTGAATATTTGCCTGAAAAATATGGTCTGTGTTCCCATGCACTTAGTTGAACTCACAGTCACAGATGAATGTAATATCTCAAGCCCCTGTTTACACACCATGTGTACATTCAGATTTGTTTTGCATTTCTGTTTATGGGAATCAAAGCACACTGTTCATATGGTACCCATAAATTACTTTGGCAGTTTTGTGTAAAAAAAAAAAAAAAGTCCTACCTCCCCATATTAATTTAAAATTGGATAATGAATTTAAATCAAACTGAGGTAATTTTATGAATCCTTGCTTGCCGCCTCCTCATGGTGCACACCAGCCCATGCCTCTGACGTAAGGTTTGATATAGTCTGATTAATTGTCCTGGTTTAAAACAGCGATGTGTAAATGGGAGGTAGATTGGCTGCAGTTCAGTTCAGCAGAATCTAAGCATCCATGCTGACTGGTGATGTAGATGAATATAGTAGACTCTGGCAACATGAATTTTAAAGTGGCCTGCATAAGCTTTAAAGTAGGGTTTAAGACCAGAATCACTGTTCTGAATCCAGGTGGAGAACTTTGCCACCTTTCTCTTGTACAGTACTTCATATCAATACTTTGAAATCCTGTGAAGAATGTCTATCTGCTGCTAAAACAAACTTTGATTCATCAGAGAACATTCTGTAGCTTTTAGAATAATGCTTTTTGACTTTTTGGCTCAGGAAATGCTGTGGTCTTAACATTTGATGCCATTTAACCCTTAGCATTTACCTTTTGTTTTTTTTTAAAGGGGAATAGTATCATGTCATTGGGGCAAGGTGTAAACTTGTGGGGGGCAGGAGTTCAGACTGATTGCTTCTAAGTAGATAGCTTAAGTGCCCCAAATTTTTTTTTAAATATTTTTTTTATTGAAGCCCTTTAGGCTTTCCCTACAGTGCTTTAATCAGTTCCCTTGTATCACCTGCATTAAAACACATCTTGGGATTCAGGAATAGAGAAGCCATGTACATTCTGTTGAATGTTTTTTTTGCCTCCTCTTTGCCTCCCCACTTTCATGTTTGGAAGGATATATACTTAATAGTCGATATAGTTTTAAAAAAAGAATGCTTCAATCATAAAAAAACAAAATAATCAGTGGTTGAGTGAGATATCATTAGAATATTGCAGCATTATGCATTTGTTCCTGTTATGCTCGGGTTTTGTAAAAAGAAATGTTTTTGGGTGTGGATTTTAGTGAATATTAGGAATTGATTTGGCTATTGTGCAGCAGTCAAATGGTGCATAGTTTGATAAATTTGGATATTTTAAATGCTACAAAATTGCATTTTAGCCATCAGAAATCAGGGTGTTGGGGGGAAAAGTAACCAGTAAATAATGGAACTGATTCATGTCTTTATGTCAAGAAGTTCTTTGGGACACAGCAGCCGAATATTTTGTATATTGGGTCAGAAATTTCTACAGAAAAAAAGTATGTTCTTTGATAGCATAATATTGTATGTATATATATTGAAAAATTACTCTAAATTATAAATTGTTGCACTTTTGATACTGATTTTTAGGTGTATTTAAGGGGTTACTTGAGACAGCCTGTTGTTTAATTATGTTTTTGTCTTACAGAAATAAAAAAAGATAATTTACAGGCCTAAGGAGTGCTTGAATTTTATGTTTAACTCTCTGTGGTAATTACACAGATTATTCTTGAAGTAAATCTTTTTAACTCTAACTGTATTATATTTGACAAGGAAATATTTTGTAAGTTCTGTTTTGTTTAACCCCTACTTTAGATACTTACTCAGCACCAGCATTACTTTTACATTTTATCATGGTTGTCAAATGACTTCTTGACAACAGTGGGACTAAGATGTATATTTCAAAGATCTCTGTGACTTCATATTCAGAGGAAAAATCAATATGGAATTGCATTCAATGTCAAAGTTCTACAGCATACACAGCTTAATGCTCATTGCTTAAATCTATTATTGCTTTGGCATATACTAGCAGATCTCATGGTGTTGCTTGCAGTGAGTCACGTAATGTATATAATGTAATATATATAAAATATATATAATAAAAAACATATTGCATATACCACGCACTTCCTGTCCACAAATCTTATCTGTTGTAACACTTCTTACTGTGAACTAGTTAATCTCCTCTGTTGTACATTGGAATCAAGACCAAGTATAGTCTCTAGGTGAAGCAATATTATAGGACAGGAGCTAATTCAAGCAGAGCACACAGCTGTAATTCAGTCCCCATTTTAAAATCATATATTGTCTTTTTTTCCATTTCCAATATAAATCCCTATGTCTACATTTATAATGGAACTATTTATCTAAACATGTGCTGTAATGGCACCCTCCCGCCAGTGGTAGTGTTGTAGTGCCTCCCCTGGGAGGTTTGATGCCGGGGTGGGAATTTAGAATGAAAAAATGTCAAGGCTTTTAATATATTACAAGTTGATCTTACTTGGCAATGCACATGGGCAGTCAAATGTGGTCTTTCTGTAGACAGTTTTAGACTGCAGTGATAATTGGACCAGGTGTGCAGATGTAATTCAGTCGCCATTTCAAAGTCATACATTCTGTCCTTATTTTTATATTTCCATTATAATATCCTATATTCACATTTATAATGCAAACTTGCCATGATGTAATTACATTCTCCCAGCAGTGATGGTGCTGTAGTGTCTCCGCTGGGGGGGAGGGTGTAATTACAGCCTAATGACTTCATAATGAATGTAGACAGGAATTGATACTGGAAAAGATTGACAGAACGGGATATGCAGATAAAAGATTTTAAATCTAGGTATTTATAATGGAAACTTAATTTGTAAACATTAACAGGATTCTATATGCAAACATTTAGCAATTTTATCATGGGAAAACTATGTAAACCTTTAGCCATCATGGTTTGTTAATGAACCAATTGACTCAAAATGCTTTTAGGCGGAAAAAGTTGCCTTTTTTCAGCAACTGAATTTCTAAAGTTCAAAGTAAAGTTTAAAACAGAATTTTAAAAAATACATATCTCACAACATGATTGGATTTATCCACTTATTTTATTACTGTTTTTAAAACCTTCATTAAGGTTTTTTACTTCAAGGCCTCTCCCAAAAGCCTTGCCTTAGACTTGAAAGTGACACCATGCTAGGTAAAAAATGTGTTAGCTGAACACAGGTCTGGCAGTCTGGACGTGTGTACAGCTTCTCGGGTTGCATCAATACATTTAAGATGGACAAATGATAGAATGCTTCTCTCAAATTATTTGGGGGAAAAACACTGGAGAAAAAAATTTCAAAAGCTTTATTAGGTAAAAAATTTTTTTTTTTAAAGATGCTCTTTTTTTGTGCAATAATAGAATAAAACACTACTGATTATATGCATGTTGCAGCTTTAGTTGTTATTTGAATTTTAAATAAACTTAAAGTATTATGTTGAGGGGAAAAGACACATCCTAACTGCTGAAAGGCAGCAGGAATCCTTCAGTGTGTGGAAACCCCATATTTTGCCTTGCGGTCCTACCAAACTCCATGTTCTCCCTCCACAGTGATGTCCGACCTAAGGTTCTCCCCCTGCCGCCCCCCCCCCCCCCCCCAAATCCCAGCAGCCCCACCTAAGTTCTGTCAAAATCTAGGAGCACCCCCAGTGCTACCAAAGCATAGAACTGTCTCCTGTACAGCTAAACTCCATTTCCCCTACCAGTACTGCTAAATACCAGATATCAAACTCTGACTGATGCATAATGTATACCATCTTGCTATGTATTCTCAGTTTTAAAACTAGTAAGGGATTAAAAAAATATATATATATTTAGCTAAAGGAAAATAAAAGCCGCTCATGTACAGGTTCTTCAGAGTAATGGAGAGTTGTGGAATTCAATTCCCAAATGCCAGTAAAAATCCCAGAATACAGTTTAATACAAATTGAATTTGATTTATTCAGTCACTAAATCAGTGGACCTGATGTTCTCTACATGGCGTAAGCACCTATGGTTACAAAACTGCATATCCTTCAACTCATTGTGAGCAATGCCACATGAGTTCTGCTAGTATGTGTTATGGCCAGTAACACACGATGGGGGAGAGACTGGGATTTAGCAGTAGTGCAAAATGAGCAATAATGTAAACAGACACTGAGACATACAGTAGGAGGAGGGACTTACAAAAAGATTGATGGAGGAACGAGTCAGATACAAATAGCACAATGCGAAAGTGTGCAAGAGCCATACAGAGAGAGAGAAATATGGAGCGATGGGAAAAATTCATGGGAAAGCCCCATAGAAACCATGAAAGGAAAAACAATTTTGTTTTATCCAGGGCACTGCCATGAATGTTCAACTTTAATATGTAACACATGGGGTGAAATTGGTCTTGGTCAGTGTAAGTCGGATGGGGTGTAGAATGGGCTGCCGATTTGCTATCCATTTTGCGCCACTGGCCAAGACCAATGTGTTACATATTAAGTTGAACATTCATGGCAGTGCCCTGGACAAAAGAAAACTCTTTTTTTCCTTTAATGGTTTCTATGGGTCTTTCCCAATAAATTTTCCCCGTCTCCCCATATTTATTTCTCTCTCTGTGGCTCTCACACACCTTCTCATTGCGTTATTTGTATCTCTGTGTCTGACGTTCATTCCTCCATCAATCTTTCTGTATGCCCTGCCTTTCGTCTCTTCTGTATGTCTCACAGTGTTTGTAATGTTGCAGGTAACATGGGGGCAGGCTATTTGAGAGCTGGTGCAATCCATGCATTTCAGAGAGAAAATGGGGCAAAGGTGGCTGGAAAGTCGGGGGGGAGTGGGGGGAGGCAATCTGGGGCCAACAGTGGACCAGAGTGTTTTTTTGTGGCATTCCTGCTTTTCCTCGACCCAATTAAAAATTTCCTTGGCCATTTTTTGGTCCCTTTAAGGACCGCTGGTTAGGCTGCTCAGTGCCTGGTACAAACTGGCAATCGGGGTCCTACAACTGGCATAAGACCCCCATTTGCATATTTAAGCAACCTTACACCTGTTTCAGGCAGGCTGCTGGCCCATTGACAGGCCAGCCTGAAAATTGCATCTGAGAGGTGGATGGAAGTATCTGTGAAAACATTTTTTTTTTTTTTTTAAAAGCACCACTGTTGTAAGATTAAAAGTGCCTATGAAATACAACCTTCTGATCACTATTTAAACCTGGCTTGACACTGCACTGGAGTTAGAGGTGTCAAGCTCAAGTGGTGGAAGGTGACTTCAAGACTTTCTGACACTGCTGCATTCCAGAGCCACTTTTGCTCCACAGCAAATCAAAAGTGGTAGTCTACATACAGCCTCTGTGTCTAAATATGAAAAATATGCAATAATAACTGGCTCAGCCAGATAAGGTGCAGTTGGAGTAACACTTAATCATTTACTGTAATATTGGTGATGGAGGATGGTGCAGTGACGCAATCTATTGTGCACCATTCTTTGCCACAGCAAGGTAGGTTGCAGGTTTCCACTCACTAATTTCTTATAGCGCAAGTTCTAATCTTGCTCATGTCACCAGGAAGGAGACAATAATTAACAATTGACACAGGCAATATTTTAACACTAAATAATCCTTATGGACCTCTTAAAACTTGTAGCAGTATTTGCCAGCTGATTTAAAAAAATAATGGCCCGGATTATGTGGTCAGAGGCGTTCGGACGATGCTCACCGTTCATTACGCTTATAGCTGCCCACAGACTTTCCATGGGGTTTTGCATAGCAACTTATGGTCATCGGGAGTGGATCTGGGACGGTGTGGCCAGGGCAAGCAAAAACAAATCAGATTGAAGAATTCTTACTGAGCTACGCAGAGTCCAAGCCAGGAAGTGTAAATTAGAATATTTAATTCAATATAAAATCATGTACAGAAAGCAAAATAGAGGGGGAAAGAAAGATGGGATTAAGAGAGAGAAATGAAATAGAAAAACTAAAAAATACTTTATTTTAATTTTTACATTTTTAAAAATCTCCAACAATAATTAAAATCTGAAGGAATCAGACTCCACACTTTTTTAAAAGTAAATTTTCAATGCCAGAGGTTGATTAATAACATAAGAAATAGAAGCAGAAATAAGCCACTTGGCCCCTCGAGCCTGCTCCGCCATTCAATAAGATCATGGCTGATCTTGGGCTCAAAGCCACTTCCCTGCCCGCTCCCCATAACCCTACAGTCCCTTATCTTGCAAAAACCTGTCTATCTCCACCTTAAATGTATTTAATGACCCAGCTTCCACAGCTCTCTGGGGCAGAGAATTCCACAGATTTATGACCCTCTGAGAAGAAATTCCATCTCATCTCAGTTCTAAAAGGGCGACCCCTTATTCTAAAACACTGCCTCCACGTTCTAGATTTCCCCACGAGGGGAAACATCCTCTTTGCATCTACCTTGTCGAGCCCCCTCAGTATCTTATATGTTTCAATAAGATCAACTCTCATTCTTCTAAATTCCAATGAGCATAGGCCCAGCCTGCTCAACCTTTCTTCATAAGTCAACCCCCTCATCTCTGGAATTAACCTAGTGAATCGCCTCTGAACTGCCTCCAATGCAAGTATATTCTTCCTTAAATAAGGAGACCAAAACTGTACGCAGTACTCAAGGTGTGGTCTCACCAATACCCTGTACAGTTGTAGCAGGACTTCCCTGCTTTTATACTCCAACCCCTTTGAAATAAAGGCTAACATTCCATTTGCCTTTTTGATTACTTGCTGTACCTGAATGCTAACTTTTTGTGTTTCATGCACAAGGACCCCCAGGTCCCTCTGAACTGTAGCATTTTGTAATCTCTCTCCATTTAAATAATTTGCTTTTTTATTTTTCCTGCCAAAGTGTATAACCTTGCACTTTCCCACATTATACTCCATCTGCCAAATGTTTGCCCACTCATTTAGTCTGTCTATGTCCCTTTGCAGGTTCTTTGAGTCCTCTGCACAACTTGCTTTCCCACGCATCTTTGTATCATCCACAAACTTGGCTACATTATACTCTGTCCCTTCATCCAAGTCATTAATGTAGATTGTAAATAGTTGAGGCCCCAGCACCGATCCCTGTGGCACCCCACTAGTTACCTTTTACCAACTGGAAAATGACCCATTTATCCCGACTCTGCTTTCTGTTAGTTAGCCAATTCTCTATCCATGCTAATATATTACCCCAATTCCGTGAGCTCTTATCTTATGCAGTAACCTTTTATTTGGCACCTTATCGAATGCCTTCTGGAAATCTGGATTGGTAGTAATTAAGACTTATCATGGCATTAAAAATTCACTTACACTTGAATGGACAAGCTTTAACTTTTTCTGCCGTGTTTAGTGGGTATCTAGTGGGTAAGTACAGCAACTTCACGGCCTTCATGTGTTTGAGGCCGGGTCTCTCGGTGAGGTATGGAGGAGCAGGGCAACTCTGACAGTAACTTCCTGATTTCTGAGATTAACTGCACATGTGCGGACGTCTGGTGTTGCTGTCCGATTTATTCCTTAATATTCCAAAATCTGGGCCAATAATATACCCACTTTTGAGGAGGAGCAATCTGTCTACCCCCTTTTTGCATAAACGTGGATAAATGCGTTATCTACTTTGGTGGCAAAAGCAGGAAGGCAGATTATTATCTGAATGGCAATAGATTGGGAGAAGGGGAAGTGCAACGAGACCTGGGTGTCCTAGTGCACCAGTCGCTGAAGGTAAGCATGCAGGTGCAGCAGGTGGTTAAGAAGGCAAATGGTATGTTGGTCTTCATAGCGAGAGGGTTCAAGTACAAGAACAAGGATATCTTGCTGCAGTTGTACAGGGCCTTGGTGAGACCACACCTTGAGTATTGTGTGCAGTTTTGGCCGCCTTATCTGAGGAAGGATGTTCTTGCCATGGACGGAGTTCAGCGAAGATTCACCAGGCTGATACCTGGGATGGCAGGAATGACGTATGAGGAGAGATTGGGTCGATTGGGCTTATACTCGCTGGAGTTTAGAAGAATGAGAGGGGATCTCATTGAAACTTATAAAATTCTGACAGGACTGGACAGACTAGATGCAGGAAGGATGTTCCCGATGGTCGGGGAGTCCAGAACCAGAGGTCACAGTCTAAGGATAAGGGGTAAGCCATTTAGGACAGAAATGAGGCGGAGTTTCTTCACCCAGAGAGTGGTGAACCTGTGGAATTCTCTACCACAGAAGGCAGTTGAGGCCAATTCATTAAATATATTCAAGAAGGAGTTGGATATATTTCTTAAGGCTAAAGGGATCAAGGGGTATGGGGAGAAAGCAGGGACAGGGTACTGAATTTGGATGATCAGCCATGATCGCATTGAATGGTGGAGCAGGCTCGAGGGGCCGAATAGCCTACTCCTGCTCCTATCTTCTATGTTTTACTGGCATAATCCTTTATGTTCCTAGCATCACTTCCATTCGTATTGCATCTACATTGTCACAAGTGATGTCTTTCTTCAAACAAGAATTATGTCTTTATTGTTTTCTGCTAAGCTTTGACAGGACTACTAGATTTTAAGTAATACACAGTCTACAGATAGTCTTTCATTATTGTATGTCTGATGGCCATGGGTTTTACCACAGTTGCCCTCTACTTGATCCGAATGTCATCGCATATGAATTTACATGGATTGCCAAAAAAGAATGAGAAAAAGCTTCCTCAGCTGTCATCTTTCAGCTGTGGTAATGGTTGGCACAAAAAAGTAATCAGCAGGATCACAAGTCAACTGAAACATGACTCTTCTTCCTGTACTTTTGACAACAGACATAAGGTGCCATTCGTCATGACTCATCCTTTAGTACCCCAAGTAGCCTTTCTGTCAGAGATAAGTACAACTCGGATGAAGGAAGCAGTACCCAAGAATTTCATCGCCACCCTGAAAAATATCACCATTTGCTTTGGTGTCTGGCCCGAGTAGTTTGAGAGATGTATCTCACTATCCTCACAGAAAAGCCCACCCACAGCTTTCAGAAAGTGAGTCTAAACTTTCACAATCAGTGAGGATCCAAAATAATGGACTAGAAATTGGATCATGCTTAAATCGAGGTGCGATCCCAGTGCCGTGCATGTTGCAAGCACCTAATAGGCTAGCGGTGAGACCAGGGAAATTGGTTCGCTGGCCTCATTAGGATAGTACAGGATGCCATTTGTGATCCCAGGGGCAGCTCGCCGTTTTGGTGGGGAGCTGCTAGCTCCACAATAAGGTAGTGAGAGAACCATTAACTTAGCTTTGAGGTGGCAGCCTCCAGTAGTCCAGACTGTTAGTGTGGCAGCTGAGCACCTGAAGAAACTGACCGCAACATACATGATGCCAAAATAACAACAGAAAATGCTGGAATAACTCAGCAGGCCAGGCAACATCCGTGGAGAGAAAATAGAGTCAACGTTTCGAGTCAACCTCTTTGTCAAGACTGGAAAGGCACAGGAAATGAAATAGATTGAGAGGCCAGGCTGGGAGAGAACAAAAGAGAAGTGAAGAGACATTAAGAGGTATTCAAAACGAGACGAGATGGTGATAGGACTAATGGAGACAAAAGACGGCTCTAGATTAGGTGTGAAATGCGCTGGCAGAATGAGAGACAGCTGCCATGTGGGAGAAAGAGAAAAAAAAGGGGGTAAAGGGCCAAAACAAAGGTGGGGATAAAAAATAAGTAAAAATGTAATGGGGGCCGAGGTTATGATCTGAAATTGTTGAACTCGATATTGAGTCCGGAAGGCTGTAAACTGCCTAATCGAAAGATGAGGTGCTGTTCCTCGAGCTTACGCTGGGTTTCCGTGGAACAATGCAAGAGCCCGAGGACGGTGAGGTCTGAGTGGGAATGGAACGGTGAATTAAAATAACAGGCGACCGGAAGCTCGGGGTCATCCTTACGGACTGAACGGAGGTGTTCCGCAAAGCGGTCACCCAATCTGCGTTTGGTCTCCCCAATGTAGAGGAGACCACTCTATTTTCTCTCCACGGATGTTGCCTGGCCTGCTGAGTTATTCCAGCATTTTCTGTAGTTATTTCAGATTTCCAGCATCCACAGTATTTTGCTATCATACATGATGCCACCTTTCTTGGCTGTGATTGTTTGTCCCGATTTTAGTGGCAGAATTACCCAACATTTTGAACTTTACCATTACTGCCTGAACAGAATTTTGTCAATTTATTATTTTCTAATATCATTAACCAGCAGACATGGAACGAGGTTGCCCTTGGTGATTTGAAGTGCGAATTAACACTCCACTGAGAGAAATGCTAGTCCTAAAACTGCTTATCAGTGTAATTTAGTTTGTAGTTTTGAAACAATGGGATAACCATAGGTGTCAATCAGTTGTAAGTTAGACCAACATCAAAAGCAGTTCTCATTCAATAGGCCCAAGAGAGGGCTTAGCTTAACAGCGATTTGGATATCTTTGACTATTACATCAATGTGGTAACTTGACTGACAGCTCAGTGGTCCAACGCGCCCCCCCCCCTCCCGACCCCCAGACCTCACCTTCTTAAGGAACTTTTTTTCTCCCTCACTCTGAAACATCAGAATGGTAGAGTAAATCCATGCTGCCTGTAACTGAAATATAGTACAGTTACTTTGGGATTAATTAGGTTAACTGGGCTTTTGCCCAGCAATGTCAGCAGAGTTTTCATTTTTTAATTATTTTCCTGGAATGAGGAGCAGTAGGAATTTGATGGATTTCACTGTTTTCTGTTCAATCATGTATTTTATGTAAAATAAATCAAGTTGTTGGTTTGCAATCACGTCTCTTCTTGTTAGAATGCTCTTCAGTTCTCCTTACATAAAGACAGAAGAACATATGTGGCAGCAGGTGCAAGATTACAGTAGCTGGTGCATGCAGTAAGGGTTATATGTTGTAATCCCTGGGTCATGCTCTTGTTTATCTAGATATTGGACAGAAAAAGGTGCAATCTGCTTACGAGAGTCACTGGTGATGCTGAATCCAAGAGAATATCAAGAGTAAAACCTGAAAATTTGTAGCATAGATTAAAGGCTAACAGAAAAGTCACAAAGACCATGAACATTAATGACTCAGCCTCAAAATTGCCCTTTGAGGTAAAATTTCCTTCTCAGCAAATTTAAACATTCACATTCTGGTGCAGACGTGCCCATAGAAAAGATTTTGATGCTGCTTAAAAAGTTTTTATCATAACTGAGTAGGCCATATACCCATTGTATATATAAAGTACCTACAATTTGAAAGATGATCTCTTTTTTAAATTAACGCATATTAAATCCTGCATAAATAGATTGGACAGTTATAATTGAGGCTCGCTCCAAGTACTTATGCTCCATTCAATAGTCATATTCCATAGGCAAAATATGTTGCCTATGAACCAAAACCTGGCCCAATCCAAAGTATCTAGGATAGCAGACCTCCAGGTGAACACTTTATAGTTGATATGTACAATGGAAATAGTACATAATACCATCATATACTTCTGATCTCTCTGAACTTGGTGGAAAGTAGACAGACCATATGATTCAGACTGGAAACTATTAATCTGTTTTTATTAAAAGACATAAACCAGACTGAAGCAAAATGGATCAACCTGCAGAATGAATACTTGATTTCACAATAATACTTTAAAAGCATTTCCTAACAAAAGTGCCGGGGCATTGTAATTCTTGTAATCTTGAACTACAAGTACATGAAGAAAAAGGTTTTGCATGAGAAAGACAATCTACCGAGTCCTCTGCCTTCGGCCCCTTGTAACAGTAAAGCATGAAGGGAACTAAAGAACATTAGGCACTCTGCTAGTTTAGAAGCCTCTCTTTCCTTTTGATGTCAAGCTGATACAAAAGGAAGATGAAAAGGTAGCTTCACAATTAATCAAAACCACCAATCAAGAAACGATTTCAGAAAGCAGCAGGGCAGCCTCTCAGCATCTCGATAAGCAATTCACATATCTTCAGGATAAAGCAAAATTGCAAGAGTAATGCTCACAGAGCCCCTGATGAGACAATTGCACAGGCTATAGACTGTAGCTGTGGCAGATGAAAGCCCCGGTGATCAATATTAAGTATTTTAATGACCTGGATTAACTTGGCACTTACTATCCTTTGTTCGGCAGAATGAATAGCTCCGTGCTAAATAACATATCTGCTCACAGTCAAACTATTTTATTTTCACAGAGGAGCTGCATCTAGGCAGTTGCCATAAACTGATATGAATCATTTCCTTTTGGGAGCTGCAGACCACTTTGTGTTTCCATACATACCCCCATACTGAGACTTGTTAGATCCGTGTATTTTGATGTTGTGTGTCCTTCAATAACTAGACATGAGACTGCAGGGAACAATCAACAGGTATTTACTGGATGAGGGTTACTCTAAAACTAAACATACAGGTCCCTACTCAGGGTTTATAGACAGGTGTGGTCACTGCCGGTACTACAGTATACAGGAGCTGTAAGAAGTAGTTCTCCCCTTAAAGGTACATACACTACAATTCCTCCCCTTTTAGATTGACAGTACCATAACATTCACTTAACAATTAACACTTTTAACATGCACATTAACTGAAAATAGTCCATTTATAAATTCAGTCTTTGGGGCGGCTTCCTGATCCTTTCTGGATAGCGCCTTTCCTGAGTGTCTTGTTCTGCATGTGGAGGCCCCCTGTCGTCAGTTGGTTCATCAGCTTCTGATTCTACTGTTTCTGGGGTAGATGCTACCTGTATGTCGGGTTCATCACCAGGTGCGCGAGACATGGGGTTGACTCGTTCCTGTGACTCTAGGATCTGGTCGACATGGCGTCTCACAATGTTCTCCCCAACATCCACTGTGTACATTAGTGGCCCCTGCCGTGTGCATATCGTTCCTGGTTGCCATTTCTCTGTTCGGTAGTGGCGGGCCAAGACTGGTTGCCCTACATTGAAGCTCCTTGTCGGCTTCTCATTGATGTGCTGGAATTGCTTATTCTCAACATCTCTTCGTACATTTGGTCTGAGCAAATCCAGATGAGATCTCAACCTTCGGTTAAAGAACATCATGGCCGGTGTCTGGTTGGTGACTGCATATGTCGCATTTCTGTAGGCTAACAGGAAATTGTCCACCTTATGCTGCAGTGGAATGTCGTCATCGCACATGGCCCTTACTGCTTTCTTAAAGGTTTGTACGAACCTCTCAGCCAATCCATTTGTGGCTGGATGATACGGGGCGGATGTGTAATGCCTTACCCCATTCCTTTTCATGAATCTTCGAAACACTTCGGACACAAACTGTGGTCCGTTATCAGAGCAAATCTGCTCTGGCAAGCCGTTCCTGGCAAATATGGTCCGTAGGACTGCAATAGTTTTCTCCGTGGTGGTGGACGACATTTTGATCACCTCAGGCCATTTCGAGTGCACATCCACGGCTATTGGAAACATTGAGTCCATGAATGGACCAGCAAAATCAATATGCACCCGTTGCCATGGAGATGAGGGCCACTCCCATGGGTGTAGAGGGGCATGTGGTGGTGCATTTTGGACCTTCTGGCATCCTGAAAAGCTCTTTGTCAGGTCCTCAATTTGCTGATCGATCCCCGGCCACCACACATAAGCCCTAGCAAGGCTTTTCATTTTCACCCCTCCCAGATGGCCTTCGTGAAGCTCATTTAGCACTCTCTCCCTTAACTTGGGTGGAATTACCACTCGGGATCCACACATCAAGGTCCCCTGGCATACTGACAGCTGTTCTCTTCTGGATGAGAATGCTGGCAACAGTGAGTCGCCATGTGTTGGCCATCCCTTCACCGTCAATTCATATACCTGAGACAGTATCGGGTCATTTCGGGTCTCCTTCTCTATATCAGCGTTAGTTACTGGCAAGCGTTCAATTATAGTCGAATAAAATATTTCGACAGGGTCCACTGCTGGTGCTTCCTCCGCAGTAGGCAGTGGCAGGCGTGATAGCCCATCAGCGTTTCCATGCTGTTTCGTGCCCTTATACTGGATTTCATATTGGTTCGCCCCTAGAAAAAGGGACCATCTTTGTAGTCGTTGCGCAGTCATTACCGGCACGCCCTTCTTTGGATTAAAGATGGAGACAAGTGGTTGGTGGTCAGTCAGCAAGGTGAACTTCTGCCTGTGCAGATAGTGGTTGAACTTTTTCACTCCCCACACTAGGCTGAGGGCCTCCCTGTCAACCTGGGCATAGTTACGCTTGGCTGAGGTTAGTGACCGAGACGCAAAGGCTACCGGCCTCTCCGAGCCGTCCGGGAACTTGTGCGACAGCACCGCTCCAATGCCATAGGGTGATGCATCACACGCTAACCGAATTGGTAGTGCTGGGTTGAAATGAGCCAACACCTCTTTTGATGTGATCAATTCTTTGCACTTCTGGAAAGCTTGTTTACATTCGTCATTCCACTTCCATGGTACCCCCGTTTGCAGTAGGGTGTTCAGTGGGTGTAGTACTGTAGACAAATTCGGCAAGAACTTATGGTAGTAGTTCACCAGCCCGAGGAACGACCTCAGTTGTGACACATTTTCCGGTGCTGGAGCCTTGACTACTGCCTCAATCTTTTCAGGGGACTTATGTAACCCCTCTTCATCAATAACGTGGCCACAATACGAGATCTGCTTCTGGAAAAACTCGCATTTGTGGCGATTAGCTTGGAGCCCATATTCCTTCAATCTAGTGAGCACCTGCTCCAGGTTGGCAAGGTGATCACTGTCATTTTCGCCCGTGACCAGGATGTCGTCCAAATAACACTGGGTCCCTGGAATCCCTTGCAGCACTTGATCCATTGCCCTTTGCCAAATAGCCGGAGCTGATGCTACCCCGAACACCAGCCGGTTGTATTGGTAGAGACCTTTGAGTGTTGATCATGAGGTACTGTTTCGAGGCTTCTTCTACCTCCATTTGCAGGTACGCCTGGGCCAGATCAATCTTAGTGAAGCATTTCCCTCCAGATAGCGAGGCGAAAATATCTTCAATCCGCGGAAGCAGATATTGTACCGTGTGAAGGACTCGGTTCACTGTCACCTTAAAGTCCCCACAGATGCGAACCTTCTTTGGTTCCCCAGGCGTATTACTCAACGACCTCTTCATTACAGGAACGATGGGTGTAGCCCACTCGCTCCAGTCCACTTTGGACAGTACTCCTGAACGTTCCAAACCTTCCAGCTCTGCTTCGACGGCTGGGCAGATCACATAAGGCACCGGTCTGGCCTTAAAAAACTTTGGGCTTGCATTTTCCTCTAGTTTGATCGTCGCTGTTATGCATTTTAGTGTTCCAAGTCTCTCCTGGAACATTTCTTGTGCGTCTGTTAGCATTTTTGACAGTCGTCCAGGTGTGGCGTCGTCATCCTTTTTGGCATCTACAGTCAGTGCTTGTATGGAATGCCAATCTAGCTGTATCTTCCAGATCCATTTACGTCCTAGTAGTGGTGGTCCTCCATCTGGCAATACATATAGGTCCATTTTTGGTGTTTCCTTACCATTATATACAACGTTCACCCTTATTTTTCTTTTGGGGTAGACTTTTTGCCCCGTGTACGTCTTCAAGACAATCTCTGTATCTCTCAAGGATATATGTGAGAATAGCCGGTTGTAGTTCCTTCGGTTTATGACTGTTAGGGCTGATCCTGTGTCCAATTCCAATTTCACTTGGACTCCAGCTATCTTGAGCATGACCCAGATAGTTTGGTGATCCTCCGTTTGGATCACCTTATGTAGTTTCAGACAACCCAGCTCCTTGCTTCCGGAGTCTGTATCACTTTTCTGTTTGTCTGAACTACTCTCCGTCACCTTATGTACCTTCTTGTACTTCTCCTGTGGAGATTTCTTGCTGCTGGTTTTCTTTCCCGACCTGCAGACTCCTGCTATGTGTCCTATTTTTCCACACTGTCTGCACACTTTGTCCTTGAACCAGCAATCATTATGGTCGTGTGTTGTTCTGCCGCAGTGATAGCACTTCACTGTTCCGTATGACATTTCATTTGTGCCATATTCTTGCGGTCTCCGTTGTATCTCTGCAGCGCCCTGTGCGGCTGCTTCGTGTGATACTGCCATGCTGAAAGCCTTGTCCAGCGTAAGATCCTTTTCTGATTGAAACCGTTTCTGGGTTCCTTCACTTTGAAGCCCACACACAAACTTGTCCCTTAAAGTATCTGCTAGTCCCGTTCCAAACTGGCAGTGTTTCGATAGCTTGCGCAGTTCCGTTAAATACTCAGCATTACTTTCATCTTTATGCTGGTTCCTTTTGTGAAACTTAAATCTTTCTGCTATCAGCAGCGGTGTGGGGTTTAAGTGGTTCTGTAGGATTGACACTATGTTTCCAAAATCCTTTTCCACTGGCTTCTCTGGGGTTACTAGGTTTCGCAGTAAGCCATACGTTTTTGCACCCATGGAATTCAACAATACCAGCGCTTTCCTATCATCTGGCACTTCATTCGCCTTGCAGTACACTTCTATGCGTTCGGCATATGTTGTCCAATCTTCGACTTCATTGTCGAACGCTATGATACTGCCACTCTTCGGCATCCCTGGGTGTGGTTAGACTGGCTCAAAATGGCGTTTTCCCGCGCTCTCCCTTCTTCTCCGCTGCAGCTGCTCGGCCCTTGAACACCGGCTACGCTCTGCGTATTTCCCTTTCTTCCCCGCTGACGCTGCTCGTCCCTTGAACACCGGCTGCGCTCTGCGCGTTTTCCTTCGCGCCTCTCTCTCTTCTCCCATCTATGCCATTCGGTCCTGAACACCGGCTGCGCCCTGTGCGCTCTACCCTCTCCCTTCTCCCGTTGACGCTGCTCAGTCCTGAACACCGGCTGCGCCCTGTGCGCTCTACCCTCTCTCTTCTCCCATCGACACCGCTCGGTCCTGAACACCGGCTGCGCCCTGTGCGCTCTGCCCTCTCTCTTCTCCCGTCGACGCTGCTCGGCCTTTTCTGTGCCGTCGGTCCGCTCTAGCCGGCGCTGTCCGGGAAGGGTCTGCACCGTACCTTTTGCCAGCCCGTTTTGCTGGACCACTGTGACTGGAGAACCAAGCCCAGCTCTCAACAGCCTCCCCTGCGATGCTCAAATCTCCGCTGGATAACTGGGCGGTTGCTCGTTGTCGACGCCCGTGCTTCTGAACTCGACCTTCTTGCACTGTTCTCCAGGAGCGAATCCCTGGGAGGTGATGCAGAGTTGCAGGTAGGTTCGAATCTGCCTTGTCGCCAATGTTAGATCCGTGTATTTTGATGTTGTGTGTCCTTCAATAACTAGACACGAGACTGCAGGGAACAATCAACAGGTATTTACTGGATGAGGGTTACTCTAAAACTAAACGTACAGATCCCTACTCAGGGTTTATATACAGGTGTGGTCACTGCCGGTACTACAGTATACAGGAGCTGTAAAAAGTAGTTCTCCCCTTAAAGGTACACACACTACAAGAATATAACCAGCCCTCCATGAAACCAGACACAGCAGATTATTAAAAAATGTTTCACAGTACCGGCAAGCTACAAATTCCTATACACATACAGCATCTATATATATAAAAGGATACTTCTGTCTGTCATTCCGTCTGTCTGTCTGTCTTGAATTAACTCGAAAGTTATAGAGCGTACCTACACGTGCGTTACGTCGAAAGAAAGCTGACGATTCCAGAACCGTCCTAAACATATTTACGTTTTGGCCGGACAAAAATTGCACCCGCAGTATCCAAAAAACGTTCAACATTCCGCTCATTATCCGCTCATTAGCATCGAGTGACGTCGAGGTCGACCAATCGTACGGCGGGTTCCTGGCGCATGCGGCCGGGCCCTCCTACGGTCGAGTGATGGGACGATTGACCAATCCTACGCTTCGGTGACCTGATGGTCCACCAATCGGTGCCTGTGTGGGCGGGCCTTATCGTTCTGAACCAAGGTGAGTCGCCGCCATCTTGATTCCAAACTTTTCATTTCTTTTTCCCGCTTTCTGCGTCTTAAAAAAAAGTTCCTTTTAAAACAGAAATTCTTTTTAAAAAAAAGTTAATTACTTTCAGAAAATGTTTTAAAAAAAAGTTAATTACTTTCTAAATCTTTTATCTAATCTCATTAATTTTCCTACCTTTCCCCGTTTTTGCAGGTAGGCCTCTAAGCCTGGGCGTCTGTTGCCAGCCATGCTGGACCCTAGGCAATTGTTTTGTGGCAAGCTCCTCCCACCCCTCACCCCCCCCCCCTTCGGTCTCCCCCATCACGTGATGGTTGACCAATCCTATGGCGTGTGTGGGCGGGGCCTGATGCTTAATAAGACAGAATAAATAAAAGTTACTTTAGTCTTCGCGAGCACTGGAGTGACTGCAGCAACTATTGCAACGTAAGTGAAGAGATAGAGAATAAATAATTCAGTTTTTATATCTTCTAACTTTATATCTTCTTTCCTTAAAAACTTTCGGTTTTCAAAAGGCGAAAGTTTTTTAAGGAAAGAAGATATAAAGTTAGAAGATATACAAAAACCGAAAGTTTTTCACGAAAGAAGATATAAAGTTAGATGATATACAAAAGCCGAAAGTTTTTAAGGAAAGAACATATAAAGTTAGAAGATTTCCGATTTTGTACCTTGCAGCTACTTTTTTTAAAAGTAAAGAAATTTTGCAGTTTTTAATTAAGAATTTTTTTTTTTCCGTGCTTCCAACCGACATGAGAAAATGGCCGCCGGCTTCTTCACGCACCTTCAAGGCTGGCTGCACCCGCCCTGAAGGCTGGCAGACAGCTTTTTTTTCTTTCTGCCCCCGCCCCCTATCCCCTCTCCCCCCCCGCTCTCAAGGGTTAACCCGGCAACCGGCTCTGGAGATCGGGAGGGGAGGAGGGTTTCCCCGGCAACTGGGCCCGGCCATCTTTCATCCTGGCAGCAGTTCAATGCAGCGACACCACAGCGCCATATTTGATCCTGGCGGAACGGCAATTTCCTCATGACGCCATCTTTGATCATGGCGGAACTTCAATGTGGGCCCGAACAGCGCCATCTTTAGCCTGGGCTGCCCGGTTTCTTCCTCCTTCCCCCTCCCTCCCTCTCTCTCCCCCCTCCCTCTCTCTCCCCCTCCCTCTCTCTCCCCCCCTCTCTCCCCTCCCTCTCCCTCCCCCTCTCTCCCTGCCCCCCACTCTCCCTGCCCCCCTCCCTCCCTCCCCCTCTCTCCCTCCCTCCCCCCTCTTCCCCCCAGTCGCTCTCTCTCTTCCCCCCAGTCGCTCTCTCTCTCTCCCCCCCCCAGTCGCTCTCTCTCTCTCTCTTCCAACAACAACATGCCCTCGAAAAAGCCTCGGCACCGCCGGGCACTCCAGCAAGTCTATATATATAAAGGATACATCTGTCTGTCTGTCTGTCTGTCCTTCGGTGTGTCTGTCCGGCTATACACTCTAAAGTTATAGAGCGTACCTACACGTGCGTTACATCAAAAGAAAGCTAACGATTCCGGAACGGTCATAAGCATATTTACGTTTTGGCGAGACAAAAATTGCGCCCGCGGTATCCAAAAAACGTTCAAAATTCCGCTCGTTATCATCTCATTATCCGCTCATTAGCATAGAGTGAAATAAAGGTCGACCAATCGTACAGTCGAGTGACCCGACGGTTGACCAATCACTGCGTGGTGGGGGCGGGTTCATCTCGCGTGCGGGCGGGCCCTCCTAGAGTCGAGTGACAGGACGATTGATCAATCCTACGCTTCGGTGACAGGACGATTGACCAATCGGTGCATGTGTGGGCGGGCCTTATCGTTCTGAACCGAGGTGAGTAGCCGCCATCTTGCTTCCATTCTTTTTCCCGCTTTCTGCATCTTTCTTTTCAAATATACATTTCCAGCAAAAAAAAAGTTGCTTTTAAAACACAAATTGTTTTTTAAAAAAGTTAATTAATTTGTAAATCTTTTCCCTAACCTCTATAATTTTCCTACCTTTTACTGTTTTTCCAGGCCCGAGGCCTAGGCTTCTCCAACTGCCAGCAGCGCAACTCTAGTCCCAGGCTCCCGGCCTAGACAGAAACAAACACTGGCAGAGGGGAGAGGGTGTGCTGCCTCAGCTCCATTCCCGGGGTCAGTAGGTGAGGAGGCTTCATAAGCAACTGGGGTAGGTCAAAAGCCCCGAATAATAATCTGAAGATCCTGTGTTTGCAGCTGAGGAAATTTCTTCTGCTGACAGCCCCAGGTTAACGGCAGCCATCTTTGTCAAGGAGGGTGAAAAGTTTCAGTGCGACACCATTTTAATTCAGTGTGTAACAGAGTGCATGCGTGGCCATCTTAGTACAGGAACATAGAGTGGGTGGGGCTTCTGTGCTCCCAATCGGGTCCTGGTGACCGAGACAGACAATCGACTGTGTGGGCGGGGCCTAATCTTTCCAACTGAAAAGCAAGCGGGGGCCATTGTTTGTGATACAACACACTGACAGGTCAGGACCCCTTTTTTAATAAAAAGATTGGTGAGGTTGTAAAGTGTATGTTATAGAAAGATTTACCAAAAATGTTTTATAAGTACTTTAAGTTTCATGTTTCCCCACCCCTTGCTCCCCCACCTTTCAGTGCAGGGGCCCGAGGCCTAGGCTTCTCCAACGGCCAGCAGTGCAACTCCAGTCCCAGGCTTCTGGCCCAGACAGGGACCAACACTGGGAGAGGGTCTGCTGGCTCCCCCCTCCCTTCCCCCCCCTCACTTTCCCCCGCTCCCTTTCCCCCCCTCCCTTTCCCCCTCTCCCCTCCCTCTCCCCCCTCCCTTTCCACCCTTCCCCCCCACCCCCCCAGCCCCCCTTCCCCCCCACCCCCCACCCCCTTCCACCCCCACAACCCCCACCCCCCACCCCCTTCCACCCCCACAACCCCCACACCCACCCCCCTTCCCCCCCACACCCCCTTCCCCCGCCACACCCCCCCCACACCCCCTTCCCCCCACACACCCCCACCCACCCCACCCTTCTCCCCCCCACCCACCCCACCCTTCTCCCCCCTTTCTGCCCCACCCCTTTCTCCCCCACCCCTTTCCCCTTTCTCTCCTTCCCTCTCTGTCTCTCTCTCTCTCCCTCCCTCTGTCTCTGTCTCCCCCTCTCTCTCTCTCTCATTCCCTCTCTCCCTCCTTTGCTTTCCCTCTCTCTCTCCTTCCCTCTCTCTCTCCTTCCCTCTCTCTCTCTCCTTCCGTCTCTCTCTCTCCTTCCGTCTCTCTCTCTCTCCTTCTGTCTCTCTCTCTCCTTCCCTCTCTCTCTCCTTCCCTCTCGCTCTCTCCTTCCCTCTTGCTCTCTCCTTCCCTCTTGCTCTCTCCTTCCCTCTCGCTCTCCTTCACTCTCTTTCCTTCCCTCTCTCCTTCCCTCTCTCTCTCTCTCTTCTCCCCCTGTCTCTCTCTTCCCCCCCAGTCGCTCTCTCTCTTCCCCCCAGTCGCTCTCTCTCTTCCCCCCAGTCGCTCTCTCTCTTCCCCCCAGTCGCGCTCTCTTCCCCCCCAGTCGCTCTCTCTCTTCCCCCCCAGTCGCTCTCTCTCTTCCCCCCCAGTCGCTCTCTCTCTTCCCCCCCAGTCGCTCTCTCTCTTCCCCCCCAGTCGCTCTCTCTCTTCCCCCCCAGTCGCTCTCTCTCTTCCCCCCCAGTCGCTCGCTCTCTTCCCCCCCAGTCGCTCTCTCTCTTCCCCCCCAGTCGCTCTCTCTCTTCCCCCCAGTCGCGTGCTCTCTTCCCCCCAGTCGCGCTCTCTCTTCCCCCCAGTCGCGCTCTCTCTTCCCCCCAGTCGCGCTCTCTCTTCCCCCCAGTCGCGCTCTCTCTTCCCCCCCAGTCGCGCTCTCTCTTCCCCCCCAGTCGCGCTCTCTCTTCCCCCCCAGTCGCGCTCTCTCTTCCCCCCCAGTCGCGCTCTCTCTTCCCCCCCAGTCGCGCTCTCTCTTCCCCCCCAGTCGCGCTCTCTCTTCCCCCCCAGTCGCGCTCTCTCTTCCCCCCCAGTCGCGCTCTCTCTTCCCCCCCAGTCGCGCTCTCTCTTCCCCCCCAGTCGCGCTCTCTCTTCCCCCCCAGTCGCGCTCTCTCTTCCCCCCCAGTCGCGCTCTCTTCCCCCCCAGTCGCGGTCTCTTCCACCCCAGTCGCGCTCTCTCTTCCCCCCCAGTCGCGCTCTCTCTTCCCCCCCAGTCGCGCGCTCTCTTCCCCCCCAGTCGCGCTCTCTCTTCCCCCCCAGTCGCGCTCTCTCTTCCCCCCCAGTCGCGCTCTCTCTTCCCCCCCAGTCGCGCTCTCTCTTCCCCCCCAGTCGCGCTCTCTCTTCCCCCCCAGTCGTGCTCTCTCTTCCCCCCGTCACGCTCTCTCTTCCCCCCCAGTCGCGCTCTCTCTTCCCCCCCAGTCGCGCTCTCTCTTCCCCCCCAGTCGCGCTCTCTCTTCCCCCCCAGTGGCGCTCTCTCTTCCCCCACAGTCGCGTGCTCTCTTCCCCCCCAGTCGCTCTCTCTCTTCCCCCCCAGTCGCTCTCTCTCTTCCCCCCCAGTCGCTCTCTCTCTTCCCCCCAGTCGCTCTCTTTCTTATCCCCCAGTCGCTCTCTCTCTCCCCCCCAGTCGCTCTCTCTTGCCCCCCAGTCGCTCTCTCTCTTCCCCCCCAGTCGCTCTCTCTCTTCCCCCCCAGTCGCTCTCTCTCTTCCCCCCCCAGTCGTTCTCTCTCTTATCCCCCAGTCGCTCTCTCTCTTCCCCCCCAGTCGCTCTCTCTCTTCCCCCCCAGTCGCTCTCTCTCTTCCCCCCCAGTTGCTCTCTCTCTCTCTTCCAACAACAACATGCCCTCGAAAAAGCCTCGGCACCGTCGGGCACTCCAACTAGTATATGTATAAATATATCCGTATGATCAAACAAAATAGATCCTGGGTCTGTCACATAGACAGATCAACCTGACGTAGACAGAAAAGAACTGGTAAGTGTAGCTTTTTCCATCTTCACGATGCTTCCTCTTAATGCAAGTTCATTTTTTGTTAACAAAGAATAATGTGCCTCAAGCCAGTTAAGTTGCCTCTTGTGATATAACTTGGCAGTGAAATAGTTACTATTGTAGTGTATGTAACCGTCTACCTTTAAGAGACTATTGTATGTAACCGTTCACCTTTAAGAGAACTATTTTAGGTGTGGCACTACTTGTTTGGCTTCTGTATACGGTAATACCGACGGTGACCACACCGGTATATAAGTGCTGTGGCATGATTTATAGGGCAGATTCGCCCTGACCTTCGAATAGTAAAGTCCTGTTGTATGTTACTCCTGAAGTCTGTGTCGTAATTAACTGCACAACCCACAGACTTTACAACTATGTTTCAAGAAGACCTCAGAATTGTTCTTCTGAAATTTCTTGGCAAGAGATTTTGTTTGAATTATCTAGGCATGTTTAGATTCCAGGGGCCTTTAAATTATTTAACAAAATGGACCACAAGAGTTAGGTTTAATTAGTTTACTACAGTTTGCAAGGCCATTAGAATCAAGTACGAATGAGTTTGAGACATCAACATATTTAATAACTTTGGATGTGTTTTTTAATGAGTCACTATCTTGACCTAAAAGGAATTCACCATATGACGTACAAAGCTTTAGAGTTTTTAATGATTTATTTTCAAATGATCTATTTTTGTATGAGTATAGCACACGTAAAAGTTAGTCGTTTCCATTCCTTTAGATGGTAAAGCTAATATTAGCTAAACACGAATTAGTGCCACCTTTCTTAAATAACCCATCTAAGCAACCTTGCTTATTGTGAGGTTGTAAAATATGAACATATGTTTCTCTCTTGAAGGTGCTGATCCCTGCTGGGGTGCAGTTCCATGAACACCAGTAGCCTCCCAGTACATTGCCTAAATGGCTACTCCTCATGCATAAGCTCAGACAGCGAGCACTGGCAGGCTACATAGAATCATAGCAATTTACGGCACAGAAGGAGGCCATTCAACCCATTGTGTCTGTGCTGGCCAAAAAAGAGCTATCCATCCTAATCCCACTTTCCAGCTCTTGGTCCGTAACCCTATAGGTTACGGCACTTCAAGGGCATATCCAAGTACTTTTTAAATGTGATCAGGGTTTCTGCCTCTACCACCCTTTCAGGCAGTGAGTTCCACACCCCCACCACCCTCTGGGTGAAAAAAGTTCTCCTCAACTCTCCTCTAATCCTTCTACCAATTACATTGAATCTTCGCCCCCTGGTTATTGACCTCTCTGCTAAGGGAAATAGGTCCTTGCTATCCACTCTATCTAGGCCCCTCATAATTTTATACACCTCAATCAAGTCTTCCCTCAGCCTCCCCTGTTCCAGAGAAAACAACCCCAGCCTGTCCAATCTTTCCTCATAGCTAAAATTCTCTAGTCCTGGCAACATCCTCGTAAATCTCCTCTGTACCCTCTGTAGTGCAATCTTTCCTGTAATGTGGTGACCAGAACTGTACACAGTACTCTAGCTGTGGCCTAACTATTGCTTTATACAGTTCAAGCATAACCTCCCTGCTCTTATATTCTTATATTCTATGCCTCGGCTAATAAAGGAAAGTATCCCGTATGCCTTCTTAACCACCTTACCTACCTGTCCTGCTACCTTCAGGGATCTGTGGACATGCACTCCAATGTCCCTCTGTTCCTCTACACTCCTCAGTAACCTACCATTTATTGTGTATTCTCTTGCCTTGTTAGGCCCTCCTCAAATGCATTACCTCACACTTCTGCGGATTGAATTCCATTTGCCACTTTTCTGCCCACCTGACCAGTCCATTGATATCTTCCTGCAATCTACAGCTCTCTTACTCACTATCAACCACACAGCCAATTTTTGTATCATCTGTAAACTTATTAATCATGTCCCCTACATTGAAGTTTAAATCATTGATGTATACCACAAAAAGCAAGGGATCGTAGAGCCTTGCAGAATCCCACTGGAAACAGCTTTCCAGTCACAAAAACATCTGTCGACCATTACCTTTTGCTTCCTGCCACTGAGCCAATTTTGGATCCAACTTGCCACTTTCCCCTGGATCCCATGGGCTTTTACTTTTCTGACCAGTCTGCCATGTGGGACCTTGTCAAAAGCCTTGCTAAAATCCATGTAGACTACATCAAACGTACTACCCTCATCAACCCTCCTTTCCCTAACAAATGACTGTCCTAGATTAATCTGTGCCTTTCTAAGTGATGATTAATACTGTCCCTCACAATTTCTCCCAACAATTTGCCCACCACCGAGGTTCGGCTGACTGGCTTGTAATTACTCAGTCTATCCCATTCCCTCTTTTTAAACATTGGTACAACGTTAGCAGTCCTCCGGTCCTCCAGTACCACACCTGTAGCCAGAGAGGATTGAACAATGATGGTCAGAGCCTCTGCTATTTCCTCCCTTGCTTCTCATAACAGTCTGGGATACATTTCATCCGGGCCTGGCGATTTATCTACTTTCAAAGATGCTAAACCCCTTAATACTTCCTCTCTCACTATGTTTATCTCATCTAATATTTCACATTCCTCCTCCTTAACTACAATGTCCGCATTATCCCTCTAAGATAGACGCAAAGTATTCAGTAAGAACCATACCCACATCTTCCGCCTCCACACACAAGCTTTCTTTTTGGTCTCTAATAGGCCCGACTCTTTCCTTGGTTATCCTCTTGCTCTTTATGTATTTATAAAACATCTTTGGGATTTCCTTGATTTTACATGCCAATATTTTTTCATGCCCTCTCTTTGCTTTCCTAGTTTCCTTTTTAATTTCACCCTGCACTTTCTATACTCCTCTAGGCTTTCTGCAGTATTTAGCTCTCGGTATCTGACATAAGCTTCCCTTTTTTGCCTTATTCTAACCTGTATGCCCCTTGCCATCCAGGGAGCGCTAGATTTGGGAGTCCCACCCTTTTTCTTTGTGGGAACATATTTGCTCTGAACCCTCATTATCTCCTCCTTGAATGCCTCCCACTGCTCTGACACTGATTTACCTTCAAGTAGCTGTTTCCAGTCCACTTTTTACTAATTGACATTTCAGCTTAGTAAAACTGACCTATCCCTAATCGAGAACTTTTACTCCTGATCTATCTTTGTCCTTTTCCATAACTATGCTAAATCTAACTGAATTATAATCACTACCACCAAAATGCTCTCCCACTGATACCCCTTCCACTTTTCCAGCTTCATTCCCTAAAACATCTGACTGAGGAGGGAAAAACTTGATTCTGTTCACACCCAACACCCACACACACGCACCTTCCTTCAGTGGTCACTTGATGACCAGGAGCAGGCCTCCTGGCTGTTTTTTCCCCCTACCCTAGCACATGGTACTTGACCCGAGCAGAGCTTTGATCTCCACATCCTCTCCATCACCAAGACCCCCTACTTCCACCTCTGGAGCATTGCCTACATCTGCCATTACCTTGGCCCATGAACTGTTGAAACCTTCATCCATGCCTTTGTCACCTCTTGACTTGACTATTCTAATACTCTCCAGGCTGGCCTCCCATCCTTCACCCTCTGTAAATTCAGCTCATGCAAAACTCTGCTTCCCTTATCTTATCCTGCAACAAGTCCCAGTCACCCATCACCCCTGTCCCCACCAACCTACATTGGATCTCGGTCCCCCAATGCCTCAAAGGTAAAATTCTCATCCTCATGTCTCTGTAACCTTGAGCCCTATAACTCTTACCCCCCACCCCCCCCCCCCCCACACCATGTACACTCTGTTCCTCTGGCCTCTCATGTATCCCCTCTTCTCTTTGCCAGTATTGGCAGCTATGCCTTCAGCCGCCTCTGCGACCTCCTCTCCTCCTTTCAGGCCCTCCTTAAAACCCACCTCTTTGATCAAGCTTGTGGTCCCCCAACCCAATATCTGCTCCTTTGGCTTGCCTTCCATTTTTTTGATTACACCTCTTTGATGTGCCGTGGGATGTTTTTCTACATTAAAGGCACTATATAAATGTATGGTCATGGTAAGTTTCCTGCCTTGGTTGCCTGATAATGCTATTGAATCTTATCTCTGCACGTGAGTAATATTGTCGGCCCCAGCTTTCCAGGGACATTTTGTAAGACAAGGAGCTAGTGAAATACAACTAGACTTCCATGTTCTGAAATAAGTTGATTAAAGCCTTGTTTTATGCTCAAATCAAGTGCGTAGTGAGTTTTATTACGTCAATTTAATCAACTTGCTATCGACTCCACGCTTTGAGTGATTTCGGGAACAGCCAGCTACGACTCGAACCGTAGAAGGGAACTCAGACAAGTAATCATCCATCATGAAGAAACTACTCAGCCCCGCCCGTCTCGACCTGGACCCGAATTCACTTACAGCTGCTAAGGTATGGAAACACTGGTATCGTACCTTTAGCAACTTCCTCAGGGTGTGTGGTAAAAATGTTCCTGATAAACTAGAGGTACTTGCGAATTATGTACCCCCTCAGGTGTTTGATTATATCGAAGACTGTGTAGACTATGACGCCGCTATCCAAATACTACAGCAGCTATATGTCAAGTCCCCAAATGAAATTTTTGCTCAGCATCTACTGGCCACAACTCGACAACAACCCGGGGAATCACTTGACAAATTCCTTCAGAAACTTCGCAGGCCCAGCAAGGATTGTAATCATAAAGCTGTTACAACTGAGCAGTACCAGGAGGAATTCATTCGTGATTCCTTTATTAATGGGATTGCATCTCCCTTCATACGCCAGCATCTGTTGGAGAATAAAACCCTCAAGTTACAGGCTGCCTATGACCAGGCATGTTCTCTGGACTTAGCAAAGAGGAATGCAGATACCTATCTTTCACCACGTGCATGGGCTGCTGCTATCACTTTTAGTGACGCCTTCGATAGGCCTCGGGTGGAAGCCCTCACGGATGATGACTCCAACCTGGCTGATGGCAACCCTACCCTAGAAACCTACACTGATGATGACCCCGCCCTAGCGGCATTTTGGCAATCCAGAAGGAAGTGTTTCTTCTGTGGAGGTGCGTTCCATTATAAGAAATTTTGTCCTGCTCGTAACGCAATCTGCAATCATTGCAGCAAGAAAGGTCACTTTTCTAAGGTATGCCAGTCAAGAGCCACTGTTAGTAAGAAATGCCACTTTCCTAAGGTATACCAGTCGAGAGCTCCTGTTAGTTTTGCAGCTACTATCTATAAAACTGCTCCTCCCCCAAGAGCCACTACTAAGGTTACAGCTGCAATCTATAAAACTGCTCCTCCCCCAAGAACCACTACTAAGGCTACAGCTGTCAAGGGTAAAACTGCCCCTCCTCCCATCACAGCTGTTTTTCCCCAAAGTCTGTCCCATGCAGCCATGAAGGTTTCAGTAAATGGACACATTTTGAGTGCACTAATCGACTCATGCAGCTCTGACAGTTTCATTAGTGAGCGGGCTGTCAGTAAGTTAAAACTGCGTATTTACCCCTTGGACAGGGAAATTGCAATGGCTCTGACGACACTGACCACCAATTCTTCCGGCTTTTGTCTTGTCGACCTTATCCTCAATGGCCGCACTTATTTCTCCACCCGGCTCGGGGTGCTCAAGAACCTATGCAGTGATGTGCTCCTGGGACAGGATTTCCAGAAACAACACAAAAGACTCACTTTTGAGTTTGGAGGGCCAAAGCCAGAACTTACTATTTCCAAAGTACCGTTTTTTGCGCTTTCGGCGGCTTCGCTCGACGAGCCCTCCTTGTTTGCCAATCTTTCCCCCCGATGTAAGCCCATAGTCACTAAATCACGACGTTTCAGCCAAGATGATCGAGCCTTTATCGAGGCAGAAATCTCTCGCCTTCTAGCTGACGGTATCATTGAGCCATGTTCATCTTCCTGGCGGGCTCAAGTCGTCATTGTTAAAAATCCTCTGAAGCAACACAAGAAACGTCTTTGCATCGATTACTCGCAAACTATTAACCAGTATACCGACCTGGATGCCTACCCACTACCACGCATCGATGATATGGTCAATAACCTTGCCAACTACAAGGTATTTTCAACTTATGATTTAAAGAGCGCATATCATCAAGTACCGTTAAAGGACTCTGACAAAAAGTATACAGCCTTTGAGGCCAATGGTCGGCTTTACCAGTTTTGTCGCTTTCCATTTGGGGTCACCAATGGGGTGGCCATCTTTCAACGGGCAATGGATAGCCTAGTCAAACAGGAGAACTTAACGGACACTTTTCCATATCTGGATAATATCACCATTGCTGGTCATGACCAGAAGGAGCATGCTGCCAACCTCCAGAAATTTTTTGACTTTCTCCGTCATCACAACTTAACCTTAAATGAGTCCAAATCTGTGAAATCAGTACCATCAGTCAACATCCTTGGCTACTGGGTGGGCAACGGTGTCATCAAACCGGATCCGGAGCGACTTTATCCACTTCAGGAGCTCCCTCCCCCTACGAATCTCAGCTCTCTTCGTCGGGCACTCGGCATGTTCGCCTATTATGCGAAATGGATACCCCACTTCTCCGACAAGATCCAGCCCCTGCTTCACGCTAAGTCATTTCTATTGGAGGCAACGGCTATTTCAGCTTTCAACCTCCTCAAGCGACAACTGGAAAAAGCCACGCGTCGTTCCATTGATGAAAATCTTCCTTTCGTGATCGAGCGCGATGCATCGGATGTGGTGATCTCTGCTACCTTGAATCAAGGTTGTCGACCCGTTGCATTTCTGTCCAGAACTTTGCAGGGTAGCGAGCTCCATTATTCTCCTGTCGAGAAGGAGGCTACAGCCATCATCGAAGCGGTACATAAATGGAGTCAATTTCTCGCTCGTCGCCATTTCACACTTATAACCTATCAGTGCTCCATGGCCTTTATGCTGGATAACCGGAAACGCACTAAGATCAAGAATAACAAAATACAACTCTGGAGGATGGAATTGGCTGCCTTTGGATACACCATACGTTATCGACCCGGTAAAGAGAAAGTGGCCCCGGATACCCTCAGGCGGGCATTCTGCTCTTCTATGTCAACTTTGACTCTGGCGGATCTTCATACTGACTTATGCCATCCTGGCGTTACCCGTATGTTGCACTTTGTGCGATCTAAAAATCTCCCATTTTCTACGGAAGATGTGAAAAGAACGTGCGCTCCCCGTGGGATGGCCACCCCGGGCCAGGACGCCGGTCAATCCCCGGCTAACCAATGGGACGAAGCCAGTTCTGCGCCTGTGGGGACCCGCACCCGGAGTCATGATCTCCCCAGCCACCCTCGGGTCGATCAGAGCAACACGGGCCCTGTTGATCCACCGGTACGGATCAAGCGGCCCAGGGACCAAGACACGGTCCGGGGAGACGTGCCCTCTGGCCATAAACAAAAATCTAAAAGACTGTGGCTATTCGTGGTCCACCTAATCCGTTAAGAGGAAGTTGTCGGTCTTCCAAATCTTTTAGGCAGGAAGAATGTTATAAATCTCCTCATCATCAAGAAACTACTCATGAAATAACGCTGGACGACCAGCTGGTGGTGCCGTCCAAGGAGTATAAATACTCGGGCGGGGGCCCAGCTTTCCAGGGACATTTTGTAAGACAAGGAGCTAGTGAAATACAACTAGACTTCCATGTTCTGAAACAAGTTGATTAAAGCCTTGCTTTATGTTCAAACCAAGTGCGTAGTGAGTTCTATTACGTCAAGGCCTTCCTCCTAGTTACCCTGGGCTGCTCTTCTTGGAGACTTCGGCTGTTTACTGCTGAACAGGGACCACCTCACTTCCCCAAGGAGAATCTTCTTGGCCCCCTCAGAGAACCAAGCCGCTCTGTGGCCCCTCTCCTAGAGGTTGGGCTCCCAATCAAAGGCAGTTTCCATGTCTGGCGCTTGCATGTCAAATCTAATTAGGCTGGCCCAAGAAATTCACAAGAGTCAGCACCTTTCAGGTCAGGAGGGTACTGTTTAACTTACATTTGAGATTATGCCTGTTCAACACAACAACTTGGGCAAGAAATCACCTGCTGCTCCAAGATTTAAAGTCCTGCAGCATTTTAAAGAGGCAAGCATTAAGATTGGAACAATTTATAAAGGAAGGGAGTTCCTGGTGGAAAATTGTCCAAAAAGAGTGGAGTTAGACCACAGAGGATTATTAGAACATCGAATGCTTTACTACAAGTGGGTACTGAAGCAGAGAATATAACATAATTTTACAAGGAACTGGATAAATATTTGAAAAGGAAGAATATTTAAGGGTATGGGAAAAGGGCAGGGAAATGGGATTAGAGTAGAGAGCTCCAATTGAAAAGCCAACCTGCTTCTGTTCTATGGTACTATCGGAGTGGAACTCTTCTGAGCAATCACCTGGAATTTTCATAGGGTTTCTATGATGGGAGAGTGTGGAAAAACGACGTATATGGCTAAAAACAGCAGTTTACATTGTTTCTGCACAAGTTTCGTCAGTCTCCCACTAAGGTTACAGCAAGAGATCAGGAGAACCATGGGGAAAGTAAGGGCCAATTTGGCCTTGGTAATGTCTAACTCAAGCATTGTATCTACAGAGTACAGAAATAGACATTTGAGAGATTCAAGCAGATGGTTCAAGATATCTCTTCTCTTGATCCCCTGACATCAATGAGGGCTGCTAGATCTCTGATTCAGATCCCAGAAACTAAGCATGTTATCTGTTGATAGAGCTCATTCTTCAGCTGGCGCTGATGTGACAGGGGTTCGCCAGTCACCGGCCTAGACATTCATTGGCGCCGCACCTGTTTTTCATTCGCAAAACACTCGCTTAAGCATCCAGTATTGAGGATGGCACCTGCATTCACATTCCATGCCAGAAGTGAGCTGCCCACTATATTGCCGACAAGGTGGCACAAACCAATTTCTAAGCCACAGTCTTCTACTAGTGGGCAGTCGCTGGAGTGAGGGAAATTATGGCATGAGGATTAGCCAGACACATTTTATAAGTTTGGGGGTATTGGATAATCTGGCATTTCATTCTTTGTATTTTCTTCAAACTAAGGGCTCATAAATCTAAAGGTTACAAGTGTATAATAAATAAGACACACACTTATCCCTCTTTCATGTAGATTATTTGAAGATTGTATTCATGTTGATATGTTTGTAATACTACGTGCCTTTTTGTACATAGACTTATTACAAACAAATAGATTCCTGTAGCATTGCTCATGGGTAGTCTGAAAGCTGGAATGTGATCTTTCATGCTTACTGCTGTTCCATGGCAGCCTAAATATAACAGTCATTGACCAATTGCTGTAATACAGCTGATTTACTGAAGCAATATAGTGTATGATTGACATACGGTAAAAGTATTACATAGTTTACTGAAACTGAATGATACATGCCTCACAGAAAAACATATTTGTCATACTCTTTACTTGACACTTTACAAAACTTGTAAAAGTCAAATTCTAATTCCCTCCAACGCTCTTAAAAGCTACTGGTGGTTATCAGCAACATAAGTGCTTCAAAACAGTTCACAATATTTAATGTCTTATTCCGAACCTAGACTCCCCTCCATTCCCAAAGGATACCGTACTAACCCTGACCTCTGAATGGTACATGATAGATAGGCGATTTTTTTTTGTGCTCTGTGCCTATGGTAAAGTAATCACCCTGCTACAGTAGGCCATCCTAAACTGCCAGCTTAAACGGATTTACATATCTTGCTGCAACTTAGACTTCATGAATATATGGTGGGCCTATTGAGAATTCTGGCACCATAAGTGATTGCTTATACCTCCCTCAAGAAATGTGGGGTGTTCTGAACTCAAAGGGATCTGCAGCAGAGAGTAGGAGAGCTAGGCATTGAAGGAAGTGCTTGGAAAGGCGCTGAAGGGCCCTGTTCCAAGCTACACTTAAACAAACTGTCACCAAGTGTAGAAAAGCTATTCAGTCATATGAGGGTAAAATACTGTATAAAACTTGAGAACCTTATCTCATGAATCCAGCATCAACAAGCCTGGAGCATTTGTAGGAATTATGGCAGTGCACCTGAAGGAAAAATAAAAAGCACATGTACTCCATGAATGGTGTTGAAATAGCTAAGGGTAAAGTTGAAAGAGACGTAGGAGTCTTAGTAGACTCATTGTTCAACATGTCCAACCAATGCAGAGCAGCTGTCAGCAAAGCCAATAGTGAACTATTTACCCAAAGCAGTAGAATACAAGTCAGGGGAGAAATCACAATCATATGGTATAGTGCTTTGGTCAGACCATACCTTGAGTACTGTGTCCACTTTTGGTCACTAAGACACAGGGAGACATTCATGCATTGGAGGCAGTGCACAGAAGAGCCACAAGACTGATCCCTAATGTTAGAGGTCTGAATTATGAGAGAGTTTTGGGATTTTCAACCTTGAAAGGAGGCATCTGAGAGGTGATCATATAAAGGTACGTAAGATTACCTTTTCCATACAACAGTATGCAAAAAATAAATCTGAGAAATTAAATTAAATCATGGTTAGTATGCAGGTACAGCAGGTGATCAGGAAGGCCAATGGAATCTTGGCTTTTATTGCAAGGGGGATGGAGTATAAAAGCAGGGAAGTCTTGCTTCAGTTATACAGGGTACTGGTGAGGCCACACCTGGAATACTGCGTACAGTTTTGGTTTCCATATTTAAGAAAAGATATACTTGCTCTTGAGGCAGTTCAGAGAAGGTTCACTCGGTTGATTCCGGAGATGAGGGGGTTGACTTATGAGGAAAGGTTGAGTAGGTTGGGCCTCTACTCATTGGAATTCAGAAGAATGAGAGGCGATCTTATCGAAACATATAAGATTGTGAGGGGGCTTGATTGGGTGGATACGGTGAGGATGTTTCCACTGATGGGTGAGACTAGAACTAGGGGGCATAATCTTAGAATAAGGGGCTGCCCTTTCAAAACTGAGATGAGGAGAAACTTCTTCACTCAGAGGGTAGTAAATCTATGGAATTTGCTACCTCAGAGAGCTGTGGAAGCTGCGACATTAAATAAATTTAAAACGGAGATAGACAGTTTCCTAGCTGATAAGGGAATTAGGGGTTACGGTGAGCGGGCAGAGAAGTGGATGTGAGTCTAGATTCGGATCAGCCATGATCCTATTGAATGGCGGAGCAGGCCCGAGGGGCCATATGGCCTACTCCTGCTCCTACTTCTTATGTTCTTATGTTCTTATGAGAGTAGAACAAAAGGTCACAGGTTCAAACTAGTAAAAGGCAAATTTAGGACTGATACCAGGAAGTTCTTCACATAAAGACTGATCAATATATGTATCTGACTTCCAGATAGAGTAGTGCAGATGAGAACCCTGCAATCATTTAAGAACCAGTTGCATGCTGTAATGGATAAGATCATTCTTGAAGGACGAACTAAGCTTGGCCAAATGGTCTTCCTTATCTGTAACTATCTGTAATTATCTTGTGATCTTATGATATGCAAGCTCTCCACTAACCCCACTGTGATCAGCAGATTTCACAACTTTTACACTTTCCTCTACACCTTGAAATCCTAGGAGGCTGATAGGAAATGAAAGACTCATAAGGGGTAATTTTTTGACTTCATGATCCCGAGAGGGAGCCTTGCCCACCAGTGGGAGGGCACGTCATTTGAATTGGGCTGCCAGGCACCTATGGCACTGCAGATGCATCCCTGGTGCCACCTGCCCCATTCAGTCTCCAATCCCAAGGTCCCAGCACATCGCCTTTAGCACCCTGTGCAAGGGTGCCAATTTAATAATAAGTTTAAAAAAACACTCACCTTTTCTTCAGGGGTCCAGACCATTTCCCTTACCTCGATCCTCTGTTGGGGTTCATTTCTGATTATCTGGAGGCTGGTATTCCTCATCTCACTTGGCGCGCTGGCCTCTGGTCTAAAGCTGGCTCCCGACTGAATCGGGGAAACAAAAGTCCCTGCCCTGGGGCTGCTCCTATGGTGTCATTTGCCTTGTGAGCGGTATCTGGAGGTTCTGCCCTTTACAAGGCTGCATGGCAACCCCTGGAAACAGCAAGGACCCAGTAGACTCGGTGGGTTCCACTGGAGACCCACTAGAATATGGCAGATTTTTGAGGCCCTTTTTTGTCCATAATTAACAAAATCTGAAATTTTCTTAGTGGGTCATTAATTATGGAGAAAAATAAGCATTCTTCCATTTTTTAATTGAATTTCACCCCCGGAGTTATTTGTTAGATAAATGTGTTAATAGTGATTGATTAAGTACCTAAAGAATTTTTTTTTAGCGTTGTGACAGGGATTGTAGGATATCATATTTCCTAGACACGGCAGATGGGCTGCACTGTTCTTTTACAGTCATGTACATTCCTATGTTCCTCTGTGATTAATACATTTTTTTAAAGAAATATTATTAGTCACAGATGCAATGGTTGCAATTGAGCTCATAGATAAGATTTAGACAACAACCTGTCCAGACTTGCACAACTTTGATAAATGTATGCAGCTGGAATATTTCACATTAATGAGATTCATGGATGGGTCTATGTAGCAAAACTATTAATGCAATGACGTGGCTCTTGAAAAACAATGCGTTTAATTTCCTGACACATGCAGAACAACCATCTGTGAGACAAGATTAAACACTAATGTCTGTAGAACTAGCTTTGACAATCAGTGCATTTGATTATGAAAATATAAACTGTATTTGGTAACATAGGTTTATTAATTAATTTTAAAATGTTGTAATTCCCTGCTTGCCAAGAGCAGACCCACTTGTAAAGGCTGAGAAGGAGGTGAAGTGGAAATACTGTACTGCATTTAACCAGGACAGCCCCGGTTTTTACATGGGTTAAAGTAACCATTTTTCTGCCATTCAGCTAGCTTCTGCTGATTAGAGCAGTGCCATCTGGTGTCTACATAAGCAAGAAAGAGTAGATCAGGGAGACTAGAGGATGTGGAAGTGGATAGTCTTTGATTTTCTGGAGTAACGAAAGGAGACACAGAAAACAATAAACACTAGCATAAAAACTTTTACCCACACTCCCTTTCAGAATACTTTGCTACTGGGAGCACGTGATAGCCCATGTGTCTGAAGGCTGAGAGCCCTGTATCTGTATACACCTGCATGCACGTATGTGAGAGAGGGGAAGTCAACTTTCTTGAGTATTGAATAGGGGGGTGGGGTTCTCAAACCTCTTGAAAATGCCAGTTTGCCCAGTGGTTCAGTTGGTTAATGCAATGCCCAGTGTAAAACTGAGCTATACAGACCAGGAATATTCCAAATCTGTGCTGAGTTAGGATGGCAATAGGGATGCTACCATTGATTTCATCACTGCTGGGCTGGGAGATAAGCAGAAATCAGCCAGGGTGTTTGATTTTCTTCAACAGCTCATGGTACATGTCACTGGGGCCCAGTGATATATCTACCTTGAGTTTTTTTCTAGTTATCTCTAGCAATTGTTCCATATCCTCCTCTAGTATATCTATATTCTCACTTTCATCATCATTTGTAAAAACTGCCACAAAATGCTCCTTCATTCTAATAGGTTAAACTTTGCAAGGCCCACTTATGTAAGTGGCCAGCGATGCTGAACCTAAGAGAATATCTAGTGCAAAACCCATGAAATGAATCCTTTTACAGCCACTGCTCAGGTAATCCCTGTTGAAAGTGGTCTAAAGAGGTCAATTAGAGAGAAATTCCTGTTGTTCTGGCAAGTTTCTTTAGATTGTCTCTTCCTCGCCACAGCCAGCTATGAAATAAGTTAAATGTGATGAGTTGGCACTTCTGGCATAGATTTTTTATTCTGAGGAGGAAGAGGAGGGTCTGAGGAAATCTTAGGTGGTCATCATGGCTAACCTGCCCTTACCCAACCATCCATATGTAAAGGCCGAGGCACACCTACTTTGACAAGTCATGAGAGATCAGACTAAGGAAGCTACAATTCATGATAGTGGCAGTGAGAGAGTATGTAGTTTCCTAGAGCCAGAACTTCTGATAAGTCCCAGGGTAGGGTTGTCAAGATAACCTGCGCTTTCAATTTTCATGTCAGTGGTTCCTTCCAAGCAACAGCAAAAGATATTTGTCAAATGTCACAACCAATAGTATACCAATGCATCAGGCAAGTGACTTATGTCTTGTTAACCAGGGGAACTCATTTATCAATTTTCCCATCAAAACCAGCCTGTAACGTGAGAGAGTCGTGCACTTTTACCATATGCAGGACATTATTAATAGCATGCATCACAGACCCTGATCCCCAACTCCACTCCCTTCATGATCAAAATGAATTTCCATTTCATTAATGGACCACTGAAAGAGTTTCATGTCTATGAATGCTTGCTACTTTGGCGGTGATGATTTTTTTACTTTATGCCAATTGATGCTGCCACCGTTGTTTGATGGATAGCTGCTTGAGGCCGAAGACTATCCTCTTCAGCCATGGCTCATGACACCCTGAGACAGCAATTAATAAAAGCTGAAAAGCAGTAAGAAGTCCATGCCACCACCAGGATCATGGTCAATGGTGATCTTTTAGAAGAGGTGGTGATTAAGGTAGCTTTGAAAGGGAAATGGACTGTGCCAGAGTGAAGGGGCCATTAACATCATTGGTAAGCACAGGGGTTAGGAAGAATAATTGGATAGGTGAATAATTGGGGGTGGGGGGGTTGAGGGGGAGCGGGGAACTGAGAGATCAGATGTTGGGCCTAATGGAAGAGATGAGATTGGAGAGAGCAGGAATGGGGATTTGGAGAGAAATTGCAAAGTTAAACGCGATCATGGCTGGGTGGGTGAACAATTAGTGGGGGTCAAAGGGCAGTGGTGGAGGTAAAATGTGGGGGTGAGGAAAGGAAGGCGAGGCACCGGCACAGATGGCCATACTCTTGGAAGTGAAAACATTCATGAGCTCCTCACACATGATGTTAGATGTGAAAGTAGAAGAACTGGAAGGAGGAGGTTTCAGCAGGTCGTTTGTTCTGGAAAAAAGTATTCATGGATTATACTTACCCTCCAGAGTGATCCTGCAGTAGTTATAGAATCATAGAATCTTACAGCACAGGTGGAGGCCATTTGGCCCATTGTGCCTTTGCCGGCTCTTTGAAAGAGCTATCCAATTTAGTCCCACATGCCAGCTTTTTCCCCATGACCCTGCAAATCAGTCCTTTTCAAGTACATATCCAATTGCCTTTTGATAGTTCCTATGGAATCTGATTCCCCCACCCTTTCAGGTAGTGCGGTCCTGATCTTAACAACCCTCTGGGTGATGACATTTCTCCTCATTTCCCCTCTAGCTCTTTTGACAATTATTTTAGATCTATGACCTCTGGTAATGACCTACTTGCCAGAGGAAACAGTTTCTTCCTACTTGCTCTATCAAAAACACTCATAATTTTGAATACCTCTATTAGGCCTCCCCTTAACCTATGGAGAATAATCCCAGCTTCTCCAATCTCTCCACATAACTGAAGCCCCTCATCCCTGGTAACATCCTGGTAAACATCCTCTGTACCCTCGCCAAGGCCTTGACATCTTCCTAAAGTGCCTAGAATTGTACACAATACCCCAGCTGAGGCCTAACCAGAGATTTGTTAAGGTCTAGCATGACTTCTTTGCTTTTGTATTCAGTGCCATTATTTACAAAGCCAAGTATCCATACACTTTCTTAACCACCTTATCAACTTGTCCTGCCACCTTCAAAGATTTGTGAATATGCACCCCACGACCCCTCTGTTCTTGCACCCCCCCTCAAAATAGTAACATTTTGATTATACTGCCCCTCCATTCTGTTTCTCCCAAAGTGCATCTCTTCACACATAGAATCATAGAATCCTAGAATAGTACAGTACAGAAGGAGGCCATTCGGCCCAGAGTCTACACTGGCACTTTCGAAGAGCAATCCCGTTAGTCCCACTCCCGCTCTTTCACCATATCCCTGCAATTTTTTCTCCTTCAAATATTTATTCAATTCTCTTTTGAAGGCTACTATTGAATCAGTTTCCAGCAGTGCATTCCAAATCCGAACCACTCATAGCGTAAAAAAGCTTTTCTTCATGTCGCCTCTGGTTCTTTTGCCAATCACCTTACATCTCTGGTTATCGATCCTTCAGGCATTGGAAACAGTTTCTCTTTACTTACTCAATCTAAACCCTTCATGATTTTAAACACCTCTATCAAATCTCCTCTTAGCCTTCTCTGCTCTAAGGAGAACAACTTATTCATATTAAATTGCATCTGCCATGTACCTGTCCATTTCACCAGTCTGTCTATGTCCCCCTGAAGTCTGCTACTATCCTGCTCACTATGTACTACATTGCCAAGTTTTGTAGCATCTGTAAACTGTGAAATTGTACTCCCTACACCAAAGTGCAAGGGGGAAAAATTCAGTTGATTTGCTCCTCCCGTTAGCGCCCTAAGAGGGTGCTAACAGGGCGCAAAGCAACTAGCGCCCAAGCGCGGCGATGTTTGCGCCGCTTGCTAAATTGACCAGACATTTTGCGGCAGTGCTAAACACTACTGCCATGATCTCCTGCGCCCACAGATCGTGACGTCAGTCAAGCGTGCAACGCCCCAGACCGGATATTGAGTGGCGCTAGCAACGACAGGTAGAGAGCAACATTTTGCAGCCGAGAAGGGGCTGGGGGAGCGGTATTTAAAGGTGGCCACTTCCTGCCTTTTTTTGTCGGCGACATTTTTGCAACACGCATTCTGAGAGAGAGAGACTTCTGGAGAGATTCAACGCTGTGTGAAGAAGTTTTGGGTACTGAGCAGCACTTTGCAGGTTCATTTTGATTTGACCTTCCTTGCATCTATTTAGAAGAGACTATGGGGGCTGCACTCTAAGCTCTTTCCCTGGGCCTCTCCATTGTTCGTTCCAGCAGATTTGATGTACAGGTCTCTCCAGGCCGAGATTCAAGGCTGCAAAGAGCAGGGTGTGGATGGAGAGCAAGATTGACCCTCCCCTTTAAGAACTGACCGGCGCCAGTGTGTCTGTGTTCCATTGTTAACTGACATCACATGAGCTTCGCCAGCGCTCTGAGGTAGTGCCTCGCTCCTCGGCGTTAGGGCCTTAAGACAGGTGTGTAGCGCCTGAATTAGCACTCAATCACCTCCAGGGGCGATAGAGGCCTAGTTTGCAGTTGGAGGCGATAATTAGCGCTCGGCCGATAATTCCGCCCCAAATGGGGCGATACCGAATTTCTCCCCCCAAGTTATTTATATATAACAAGAAAAGCAATGGTCCTAATCAATGTTCCCATTAAGTTGCGCAGCCACGCGGTCGCACAGCTGTCTGGAGATCCTGTGCAGCCGGCGCACTGGCTTTTAAGTAGAAAGAATGGGCTGCGCAGCCTGTTAAAGGGGCTGCACACTCAAACAAATTTAAAGGGAACATTGGTCCTAATACAGATCCCTGGGAGGCCACACTACATACTTCTCTCCAGTCAGAAAAACATCTGTTCACCACTACTCTCTGCCTCCTATCCCTTAGCTACCCCCACTTGCTCCTCCTCACTTGTGCTCTGTGACTCACTGAGTGCTTCCTCCTGCAACTCACTACATGAACGTCTTGTTATGGATGTGTCCTTGCCGCTATTGGAGTAAGTTATGCATGGTGCTAAAAGGGGCCGAGGAGAGCACAGACATTTGTTTCTGTGAGCTCCTCTTCATGGCCAATTATAGCATCAAAAGAAAAACACATTTTACAATGCTGGTAGTAATTCGAAATATTAGGGACAATTTTCCTCTGCTGTACACCCAGGGAATTCTCAGTTCCTTGGGTGCAAACAGAGGAATAAAGAATAGGCAGGGAATTTGGCCGCAGCAAGACCATGCAGAAATTGCTGGGGAAGGCCGGGACTTGGCGTATCTGAGAACCGGCCTACTTTCTAGTCCGTCTGTCAGGCTCTCGCTTGAGTCACATTTGGGCAGAGGTTGGGGGGGGGGTGGTGGGGAAGGGCCACAGATTTTTGGCCCGATGATTACATGAAGGAAAAAAACTAAATATAAATATTATTTTGTACAGCCATTGAAATTAAACAAAATCATTATTACATTTATTTTAATTTGATAAAATATGCATAATTTTATTACACTAGTTTTATTACTCAGTTTATGCATGCCCTGGCTGAGTGAATAACACAGAAAGTTGTCCTATTACCAAATGCATGTTTCAGTGCTATTTTCAGGTGAAGCTACATTCTGGAGAGATTGGTGATAGTTCCCTAATGCCAGTGTCTCAACTGCTCTACGTAAATTGTCAGAAACAGCGCACTTCATTTCCAGAAAGCCAGAGCAGCCACATATATGACTAATATACAACTGTGTCGTTTCAAGCTGCAAACTATTTGATATTTACCTTTACATCGCCATCATTCTGTATTCTGTTGAATGTGATTAAGCTTGTTCATTATTTTCCTCTTGTTGGTGCCGTTTTTGCGTCAGCAGTAATAGGCTTGTCTGATGAATTTGCGAACCATGCCAAATTGTTCGGGGCTCTCTGCCACAAATTTATAATATAAATTCAGATAAATGCCTACATGTTGACGTGCTATTGGGTGTTTGTCATTATTGCACGGGAATACAAATGAACTGACATCAGTTACACAGCAGCCTGGGACTTTCCAGGAAATTACAGCAAGCTTCAGAACAAATGGTTAGTCTCTGCATGAAGACTGCACAGCAATGCACAGGATCCTCATTTACAAATAACACATGGCCATCCCAACCCATAAAATGGCTTATTATTTTTACAGACAACCTATTCAACCTATACGTATTAGGAAATCTCTAGGCCAACACATAATTGAGAGTCATCTGCCTTCTAAAATTGGAAACAGGAATGTAAAATTCTTTCAAAGTTCATCAATCGTTTTTAACCTCTACTTATACCTGACATCACTTACCAAGCGAAAGTAATTGGCCCAAAATTGTTTTATTCATTGATTTTAATGACCCTCCTTTAGGTTTCACTAGCTTATCTATCCCTCCATCACTTCCCCCATGCTACTTACCACGCCCCACTTGGGAGGGCAAGAAGACTATGGCCTAGAAATTCAGTGGCCTGCGCCACCAGTTTGCGCCCAAAGAGGGCTTTTGCGCCACTGTCCAAACCTACCGCGATATTTAGCGGGGCGCTAATGGCGGCGTTAGCCTGTAGCGCTGCGCCGCCACCGATGACGTCATCGGTGTGCGCAGTGCCCTGCTATCGCCCCGCTGGCCATATTTGGTTGCTGCCGCCTCCTCCGCGCCGGCCGCAAACAGCGACCGGTACACAGGGGCCTACCTGTGCCGGTAGTGGGGCGAGTTAAGGTGGAGGTGCGACCGGCCGCTTTTTCGGCGGCCGCCTGCCCGCACCTCCGTCCCCGGCCTCCTACCCCCCCCCCGCGGCATTGCCGGCTGTTTCCAGAGAGCCCGGCACTTCTCCTTGGTGTCGGGCTCATTTGCCGGCACTCGCGAGCGGGGATCGCGCTGTTGCAGGCACCTCCCCCTTAAGAGTGAGAGGAAGGCCTGCAGTACCGCAGGCTGCCGTGCCGCAGCAGGTGGCGCTGCGGCACTTTGCGCGCCAATATTCAGTTTCAGCACCCCAAGCGGGGCGCCGAAACCCTTGTTTAGCGGCCGGCTTCCACTTGGGGAGCTGAAACTGAATATCCCACTGGCGCAAGTGGCTCCGCGCGCAGCGGTAATTCCGGCGCCCAGGCGAGCTGGGCGCCCCTAACTGAATTTCTAGGCCAATCTGCTTTCAGACCTTTGACAATCCTAATCTGATTGGTTGCTGGGGAATGTGTGAGAATGGGTGACACTGGAACTCAGGTAGAGGTCATGGGCACTGTCACAGTCAATCTTTCTTGTCATAGATATTGAAGTTGGATTCCACAATTTCCTCAGCGTGATTTGCACTGATATTGCACCTTAAAACAACGTTAATGTTACTGGCCTGTAGAGGGAGATACATGGAAGTTACCTGGGTATGCTCATTTGCATATCTATTGGTTATAAGCATTGGTGTAACAGCAGTGTAAAACTGGTGCAGTCAGATGAGTCAGCAGGAAATGTCTGTGCAGTCTTTTAAATGCATTGTTCAGTCTGTGCTATTCAGCACAGCACTGGAGGACAAGAAGGTAAGATAGGAACACTGCTTGGCTCTTTCATTTCTCGCTCAAATTACTTCACTGCATGTTGTACTAGTAGTTTATGGCATTTGGACAGAATTTTCAAGTGCCATCTGTTCCCAGAGGGCAGCAGTGTTTGGCACCAAGCCAGAGGAGAAGAAAATGCAACTTCACTCATTCAGAGCTCCAAATCTCCTAGGGAACATTGAAGACAGGACGAATAGACTCTTGCGTATCGGTGCCACCAAGTCTTCCAGAATTATCACTCATGGAGGGAGATGGCACTGACTGCCAACTGCCTCACCCCTAGGACTGCAGAACAGTGCGACAAGGCATTCCATATCATCACAGGACAGGCAAGGCAACACACTGCACACCTTTCCCTTGCCCACCCTGGGCACCAGCACAATATTCAGCCTCTTAAAGCAATTCTCCTACAATTAACCCTTTACAATGTTCTCTGGTTATGGACGCCTCCAACTGCCTGTCATATACTATGGATACACAGCTCCATTAACACACAAATGCATTACACAACCCCTTCCTCCACTTCAACACTCTCACACCCCCACATCTATTACTTCAGCTCTCTCATGTCATTTGCACACAATCTTTAACTGCTGTCCTTGCCCTCATTTACTTATCCCTTTGCAAGAGAAATTGGGGCACAAAAAAACCAATTTGAAAGACATCTCCTACCTTCAGAAATCTTCAATAAAGAGGAAGTTGTGTATCCAGTACAGGAGCTCAGATATGCCACAGAAGGTGAACTTCTCAATTAGGCTTGGATGTCATAACCTATTAATGGTTCTTGAAATTTCAGTGGCTAATCCTCTAATTATGTGCTTGGCACTGAGAGTATCAGGTCAGTTTTGGGCCACACGATTGAGCAGTTCACTGTTCAAGGCTACTTCCCCAGATTACAGTTGAAGTGCACAATACCTTATAGAATCTGGTCAACATCAATACGTTCAGTAACTATGCCAAGAAAGATGGACTGTGATGTCTACCTCATTATCAAACAGCTATTTTACTTTTGTCAGTGTTTATATATTTTTCTACTTGACAGATAATTATTGTCCCGTAGAAAAAAAAAATATTCTTTACCTTCTGTCTTGACTGTCAAAGGAATAAACTACTCCTCAGAAATTTTAATATTATACCACTGACACTTTAAAATAATATATGGAAACATTTTAGTCCTATAAACAATTAAGTTTGCAAACAAATGATGAGTCCTGGCATTATCTTTATTCTTCTGTGTCACTGCCATTTTCTTGCTGTCTTACGAGGCTTTTCATTATCTTGTTCCTATGTTCCTTCTTCCTCTGCCTTTGTGTCCAATTCCTTTCCCCCCTCTTCTCTTGAAGGCATTGACTCTTTGCTGAGGTGTGGTTCCAAAGGTGCCAAGCACACCCTAGGACCTCGCCCAAATCACAGCTGATCCTGACCCTATCCTCACTCAATGTATACACGTATGTGCGTCCAACAGAGATCACTGGATAGCTATCAGGAGCAAAATCCCTGGTCAAAAGCCAAAGCCAATTGTAGCATCCTCTAATGTCACGTGGCTGAGATCAGTTAACTCGGGATAGACTGGAGACCTAACCTGAAACCTTCCTGCTCTGTATGGCTCAATTATTCATTGGATGAACATAACGATCTATCAGAGAAGTCACTTACTTTTTCCTTTTATGTTTTTCTAGGTACTTTTTCCTTCTGACTCCTTTAGTAATTTTTAACCCATTTGGATTTTTGAAGCATTTGGCAGCAATTTTGTATAATAATAAATTTCATCCAGTCTGATTAACAACTTTACATGGTCAATTTTAATTTGGCTTCAACCTAACTTTACATTTTCAATTGTGACCTCTTGTTCAATGGGCAATCCTGAGAAGTTTGTATTTACAAAGGTTCTTTGATCCTGTACATGTGACTTTTTTCTGAACACCAACTGTTATGCCCGTTATAGAGTCCAACCCAACTGGTTTTGGGGGATCCTGAAGCATTTATTTTCTAAGACTTACAGCCCCTTCTCCCAATTTGGATGTTGTTTTTACAGCACTTTTTGTAAGCAAATCTTATTCAGGCCATTTTATAATATCACTACCATTAAGACCTGTGCAAAGCAATAATACCATACTTTGGGGCATCTACCAGCATATTCCATTAGTTAGCTCGCTGCTCAAAATAGTAAATAGGTCTATCGTATAGCTGATGAGGAAACTCTCAGATTTGGGGCGACAGAAATGGAAAGACATTGCCTGGAGGTCGGCTATGAGAACATGTGCTCATCTAGCTAGGGTTTGATGTTACAATTGGATTGCAAAAATGCAAGCAGCTGATGCTGAAGCTCCATACTTCCAACTGGTGGAACTGTGCAATGGGGTACGGTGTGTGTTCCTGCTATGGTCAGGGGATGATGGCAATGCATTTGCATATTTTATGTCACTCTTAAAGAGCTCGCAGTACTTCTCAAAAAAGCTTGTCAGTTCTCTAATGTCCTACTAATGATTATCTTCCTGTGTGTGGGGATGTGGGAGAGGACTTAACTGGGTGTCTTTGGAGCTGAGCTGAGTTGGCTCCAAGATGACACACCAGTATATGGAAGATTGGAACATAAGAACATAAGAAATAGGAGCAGGAGTAGGCCATATGGCCCCTCGAGCCTGCTCCGCCATTCAATAAGATCACGGCTGAACTTTTACATCAACTCCACTTTCCCGCTCTATTCCCTTAGTGCCCAAAAATCTATCGATCTCAGTCTTAAATATACTCATCGTCTGAGTATCCAAAAATTCACAACCCTCTGAGAGAACAAATTTCTCCTCATCTCAGTCCTAACTGCCCGACCCTTTTTCCTGAGACTGTGACCCCTATTTTTGACTCTCCAGCCAGGGGAAACAGCCTCTTAGCATCTGCCCTGTCAAGCCCTCTAAGAATTTTATATGTATAAATAAGATCACTCTCATTCTTCTAAACTCCAGAGAATATAGACCCATTCTACTTAATCTCTCCTCATAAGACAGCCGTCTCATCCCAGGAATCACTCTAGTGGGCCTTCGTTGCACCCCTTCTAAGGCAAGTGTATCCTTCCTTAGGTAAGGAGACCAAAACTGTGCCCAGTACTCCAGGTGTGGTCTCACCAAAGCCCTGTATAATTGCAGCAAAACTTCCTTACTCTTATACTCCAGACCCCTGGCAATAAAGGCTAACATGCCATTTGCCTTCCTAATTGTTTGCTGTACATGCATGCTATCTTTCTGTGTTTCCTGTACAAGGACCGCTAAATCCCTCTGAATACCAATATTTACTAGTCTCTTACCTTTTAAAAAATATTCTGTTTTTCTATTCTTCCTACCGAAGTGGATAATTTCACACTTCCCCACATTATACTCCATCTGCCACCTTCTTGCCCAATCAATTAACCTGTCTATATCCATTTGCAACCTCTTTACGTCTTCCTCACAGGTTACTCTCCCACCTAACTTTGTATCATCAGCAAACTTGGATATATTACACTCTGTCCCATCATCTAAGTAATTGATACAGATTGTAAATAGCTAAGGCCCAAGCATTGATTCTTGTGGCACCCCACTAGTTACACCCTGCTACTCTGAAAATAACCCATTTATTTTACTCTGTTTTCCCCAATCCCATGAGCCCCAATCTTGTGTAACAACCTCTTGTGTGGCACCTCATTGAATGCCTTCTGAAAATCCAAATATACTATATCCACTGGTTCCCCTTTATCTACCCTGCCAGTTACACCCTCAAAAAACTGTAATAGATTTGTCAAACACGATTTCCCTTTCAAAAAACCGTGTTGACTCTGCCTAATCATATTGTGATTTTCCAAGTACCCTGTTACCACTAACAATAGATTCCAGCATTTTCTTTACTACTAATGTCAGGCTAACTGGCCTGTAGTTCCCTGTTTTCTCTTTCCATCCTTTCTTGAACAGTGGTGTTAGATTTGCTACCTTCCAATCTGCTGGGACCGTTTTATAATCTAGTGAATTCTGGAAGATCAAAACCAAATCATCCACTATCTCTGCATCCACTTATTTTAAAACCCTAGGATGTAGACCATCAGGTCCAGGGATTTGTCGGCTTTTAGTCTCATTAATTACTCCAGTACTTTTTCTTTACTAATATTAATTACTTTATGTTCCTCACTCTCATTAGACACTTAGGGGGGAATTTTTGGGGGGTCAGCGGGCACGTTCGTTGGTGGGTTGGGTGGGAAAATATTTTTTTGTCTGCAGGTCGGGACCCCGCTGTCAACCTGCCACCACGCGCCTTTCCCAGATGTTGGGTCTGTCAGGGCTGAACAGACCCGACATGCAGCAGCGGGGGACGCAATTCAGGTCATTATGATTTTGTTAACAACCCACTAAAAAGTGTTTTGAGCTCACCATACCATTTTACGAGGTCGCCCACGGGGTCCACGTTGCTCGGGGATCACATCAGGGAAGCAGGTCAGGAGTTGTGTCACCATGGAATCAGCTCATTACTTGACAACTGCAAATGTACTATAAAAGCTCCCATCTCACAGCTGTTCACTTTCCAAGCTCAGAAGCCATTGCTTACAGCATTTGGAAGACAGATTGAGCTTTATGCAAGTTGCAAGTGTTTGGAGCAAACTCCCTATCCAGTGTCACCTCATTGGAGCAACCTCTCTCACCACTGACAGATTGCTTCTGTCATCACAAGTTCATCTGCCATCTATTCCATTAGCATCGGTGTCCTTGAATCTATCTCACCTTGGTCCTCAGAATCCCACCATCAACACCAGCAGCACCAGGCACACCAGCAGCACCAACAACAACACCAACCTTCTGCACAATCAGCTAATGCTGCACAGGACAGAGGGCATCAGCACCTGACCACATTGCTGCCCGGGACGCCAGGGATGGCCTCACCATGGCCAGATTTACTTCATTTGAGGCTGCCACATGATGTGCCAGGTTGGCACCACCCCACACCAACACCATAAAGCATTCAAACAATACCCAAGCCATTCATTTCACACTCATCACCATTGCGGGGGTTACAGTTATGTCTCACCATTCACTGCAACTCACTAAGCCACTTCCAAAGGTGCACACAGGTCTTTCCAAGAACGCAAAGTGTTGAAAATAAAGGTTTCTATGTTTGACACCACGTTAACAGAAACTTTACATGAACATTGCATAAAACACCCAAGTGCCTACCCTTGTGTGTTGTTAGTTGGTTAGTTTGCAACCTTGGTGTCATACTTGACCCTGAGATGAGCTTCCGACCACATATCCGCAGCATAGAAAAGACTGTCTATTTCCACCTTCGGAACATTGCCTGTCACCGTCCTTGCCTCAGCTCATCCACTGCTGAAACCCTCATCTATGCCTTTGTTACCTCTAGATTTGACTATTCCAACGCACTCCTGGCTGGCCTCCCACATTCTACCCTATGTAAACTTGAGGTCATCCAAAACTCGGCTGCCCATGTCCTAACTCGCACCAAGTCCCAACTCGCACCAAGTCCCATTCACCCATCACCCCTGTGCTCGCTGACCTACATTGGCTCTTGGTTAAGCAGTGCTCAATTTCAAAATTTTCATTCTTGTTTTCAAATCCCTCCTTGGCGTCGCCCCTCTCTATCACTGTAATCTCCATTAGACTCACAACCCCTCGAGATATCTGCGCTCCTCTAATTCTGCCTTCTTGAGCATCCCTGATTATAATCACTCAACCATTGGCAGCTGTGCCTTCTGTTGCCTAGGCCCTAAGCTCTGGAATTCCCTGCCTAAACCTCTCCGCCTCATTACCTCTCTTTCCTCCTTTAAGATGCTCCTTAAAACCTACCTCTTTGACCAAGCTTTTGGTCACCTGCCCTAATTTCTCCTTATGTGGCTCGGTGTCAAAGTTTATGTCTTAAATACTGCTGTGCAGCACCTTGGGACATTTTACTATGTTTAAGGCGCTATATAAATACAAGTTAGAAACATAGAAACATAGAAAATAGGAGCAGGAGTGGGCCATTTGGCCCCTCGAGCCTGCTCCGCCATTCAATGCAATCATGGCTGATCATCCAAATTCAGTACCCTGTCCCTGCTTTCTCCCCATATCCCTTGATCCCCTTAGCCTTAAGAAATATATCTAACTCCTTCTTGAATATATTTAATGAATTGGCCTCAACTGCCTTCTGTGGTAGAGAATTCCACAGGTTCACCACTCTCTGGGTGAAGAAATTCCTCATCATCTCTATCCTAAATGGCTTACCCCTTATCCTTAGACTGTGACCCCTGGTTCTGGACTCCCCCGCCATCGGGAACAGCCTTCCTGCATCTAGTCTGTCTAGTCCTGTTAGAATTTTATAAGTTTCAATGAGATCCCCTCTCATTCTTCTAAACTCTATAAACCTAATCGACCCAATCTTTCTTCATACGTCATCCCTGCCATCCCAGGTATCAGTCTGGTGAATCTTCATTGCACTCCCTCCATGGCAAGAACATCCTTCCTCAGATAAGGCAACCAAAACTGCACACAATACTTAAGGTGTGGTCTCACCAAGGCCCAGTACAACTGCAGCAAGACATCCTTGCTCCTGTACTCGAATCCTCTCGCTATGAAGGCCAGCATACCATTTTCAAGTTGTTGTATGATTGGACTAGGATGAGTATGAGGGGTTGCTAGTGAGATGGGGATGTGATAATGCAAACAGAGAGGAATGGGTGGAGGTGCAAGATAAGTTGGTGTGAGTAAGGATGTGCAGGAGTAGGGTAGGGAAGGCAGAGTGGTGGGGATGTGATGAGTGGCACAGCAGGATGAGGTTGAGTGTGGCTTTGCAGTAACATTTCGTGATCTACTGAGATCATTGCAAGGTTTGAGCCCCTGCAGCCTGGTCCTCCTGACGACATCCCTGCTTGTGTCCTCCTGTGCAATGTGCGTTGGTCTCCTGGGGAGGTCTCTTTCGCCCATTGGAAGGGAAGAGAACCTCCCTACATGCTGTGGCTCCCTCCATAAGCATATGGAGGGAGTCATGGGAGAGCCTGGGTGCAGCCGTGCACGTCTGTGCAGTGCTTGTCAGTGTTTGCATCACCTCAATGCTGTAAAACACTGACAGCACAACTGTCAAAATCAATTTGCGCGTGGTCCCTTTAAGGAAACTGGCTGATGACGTGTCATCAAATGACGTCATCAGACCCGCTTCCTTCAATTGGCTGGCAAATGCACTGGGCGGGCTTAAGAAGCCCAATCAACGTAAAATAATTCTACACAGTGGCTGGGAGCCAGTAGCGGTGTCAGGACCTGCCACCGACGTTGCCCGCCATGGACCCACCGAGGTAGGGGAAATCGCGGCCTTGGTTCCCCAACCTTATCTAATGTGTTCTTTGTATCTTCTACTGTGAAGACAGACGCAAAATACTTGTTTGACGTCTTTGCCATTTCCTTATTCCCCATTATAAAGTCTCCTGTCTCTGCCTCTAAGGGACCCACATTTACTTTCACTAATCTCTTCCTTATTCCATACTTGTAAAAGCTCTTACAATCTGTTTTTGTATTTCTTGCTAGTTTACTCTCATATTCTATTTTCTCCCTCTTTATCAATTTCTTGGTCATCCTTTGCTGATTTTTTAAAAACCCTCCCTATCCTCAGGTTTACTAGTCTTTTTGGCAACATTGTAAGCCTCTTCTTTTAATCTAATACTCGCCTTAACTTCTCTAGTTAGCCATGGTTTGTTTAAATTTAAGATCCTACTTTCAGACTTAACCCTGGAGTCAACCTTTTGTGGCAAGTCTGCAGTACTCCAGGGCAATGATGATGATTAATCAGGCGGGCTCATTGATGGGACTTGGAGCAGTAGAGGGCAATCGGGACAACTTTATTTTCAGAAGAGGCTTTGGAAGCCCTGCTGCAGAAGATGTATTAAAGATGTGTAGCACTATGGCGCAAGGGATTGTGACTTTTCGCACTCATCTCTAGATAACTTTGCCTGCTAATGACAGGTAGGGCAGTCTGCCTAGACAGTGGGAAGTTGCTGAAAAGCTGCTTGGTTTTAGTTGCATGAACTCCAGTACTACTAGACAGTCCCTAAGCTTCAGTTCTGATGAAGGGTCAGCACCTGAAACATCAACTTGTCTGTTTACAGCAATTTCTGTTTTTGTTTCTCTAAGGCTTAGTCAACTACACTTACATTTATACTTACATTTATAAAGCACCTTAAATATAAACAAGTCTCAAGGTGCTTCACAAATAAATGTAATGAAAATGGATACCAATTAATAAGGAAGAATTTACGAGTGACTATGGGCTAGATCAAAGGGATATGAACATTGGAACAGAAGTAGGCCATTCAGCCCCTTGAGCCTGTTACACCATTCATTTAGATCATGGCTAATCTGTACTCAACTCCATTTATGCACCTTTGCTCTATATCTCTTGATACCCTTACCTAATAAAAATCTATCGATCTTGGTCTTGAAAATTTCAATTGCTGCCTTTACAAAATAGGGGCTTTACAGTATAGTACACATAAGGGTAAACTTTCATCTTCATTCATCCACATTCTCGATATATACTCCTGGTGCACAAAGCTCTTTCCCAGAAGTGCTAAAGGTGAACATATACAGCATTGTGAAGGTTGAAAGTATCACATTCACTGACTCCTTGAATAATGTTGTTATTTTAGCATCGTTTATTATATCATGCAATATATCAGATAAAAAAAATCAATCACAGGTCATGGAAGCTATTGTAATATGTATTACTGTACATAGCATATTTTAACACATAATAATATTTTCTGCCTATCTTTATCTTAATTTCATAAAGTTTTACAAGAAAACATATAGTCAAAAATGATCTTCAAATGATGTACAGTCCAAAATCATAGATTTTTAAAAATTAATTCATGGGATGTGGGCGTCACTGGCAAGGCCAGCATTTATTGTCCATCTCCAATTGTCCTTGATGAGGTGGTGGTGAGCCGCCTTCTTGAACTGCTGCAGTCCGTGTGGTGAAGGTACTCCCATAGTGTTGTTAGGGAGGGGGTTCCAGGATTTTGACCTAGCGACGATGAAGGAATGGCGATATACTTCCAAGTCAGGATGGTGTGTGACTTGGAGGTGGTGGTGTTTCCATGCGCCTGCTGCCCTTGTCCTTCTAGGTGGAAGAGGTCACGGGTTTGGGAGGTGCTGCCGAAGATGCCTTGGCGAGTGCATCTTGTAGATGGTACACACTGCAGCCACGGTACGCCGGGGGTGGAGGGATTGAATGTTTAAGGTGGTGGATGGAGTGCCAATCAAGTGGGCTGCTTTGTCCTGGATGGTGTCGAGCTTCTTGAGTGTTGTTGGAGCTGCACTCATCCAGGCAAGTGGAGAGTTTTCCATCACGCTCCTGACTTGTGCTTGTAGATGGTGGAAAGGCTTTGGGCAGTCAGGAGGTGAGACACTCGCCACAGAATACCTAGCCTCTGACCTGCTCTTGTTGCCACAGTATTTATGTGGCTGGTCCAGTTAAGTTTCTGTTCAATGGTGATCCCCAGTATGTTGATGGTGGGGGATTTGGCGATGGTAATGCCGTTAAATGTAAAGGGGCGGTGGTTAGACTCTCGCTTGTTGGAGATAGTCATTGCTAGGCACTTGTGTGGTGCGAATGTTACCTGCCACTTATCAACCCAAGCCTGTATGTTGTCCAGGTCTTGTTGCGTGCGGGCATGGACTGCTTCATTATCTGAGGAGTTGTGAATGTCACGGAACACTGTGCAGTCATCAGCGAACATCCCCATTTCTGACATTATGTTGGAGGGAAGGTCATTGATGAAGCAGCTGAAGATGGTTAGGCCTAGGACACTGCCCTGAGGAACACCTGCAGCGATGTCCTGGGGCTGTGATGATTGACCTCCAACCACCACAACCATCTTCCTTTGTGCTAGGTATGACTCCAGCCAGTGGAGTGTTTTCCCCCCAATTCCCATTGACTTCAGTTTTACTAGGGCTCCTTGATGTCACACTCAGTCAAATGCTGCCTTGATGTCAAGGGCAGTCACTCTCACCTCACCTCGGGAATTCAGCTCCTTTGTCTATGTTTGGACTAAGGCTGTAATGAGGTCGGGAGCCGAATGGTCCTGGTGGAACCCAAAGTGGGCATCAGTGAGCAGGTTATTGGTGAGTAAATGCGGCTTGATAGCACTGTCGACGACACCTTCCATCACTTTGCTGATGATTGAGAGTAGACTGATGGGGCAGATTGTATTTGTCCTGCTTTTTGTGAACAGGGCATATCTGGGCCGTTTTCCACATTGTCGGATAGATGCCAGTGTTGTAGCTGTACTGGAACAGCTTGGCTGAAGGTACGGCTAGTTCTGCAGCACAAGTCTTCAGCACGACAGCCGGGATGTTGTTGGGGCTCATAGCCTTTGCTATATCCAGTGCGCTCAGCCATTTCTTGATATCACGTGGAGTGAATCGAATTGGCTGAAGACTGGCTTCTGTGATGGTGGGGACCTCAAGAGGAGGCCGATATGGATCATCCACTCGGCACTTCTGGCTGAAGATGGTTGCAAATGCTTCTGGCTGAAGATGGTTGGAAACGCTTCAGCCTTGTCTTTTGCACTCACATGCTGGGCTTCACCATCATTGAGATTGGGGATATTCATGGAGTCTCCTCCTCCATTTAGTTGTTTAATGGTCCACCACCATTCACAACTGGATGTGGCAGGACTGCAAAGCTTTGATCTGATCCGTTGATTGTGGGATTGCTCAGCCCTGTCTATAGCATGCTGCTTCCACTTTTTAGCATGCATGTAGTTCTGTGTTGCAGCTTCCCCAGGTTGGCACCTCATTTTTAGGCATGCCTGGTGTTGTGTGTGTACCTTTAAGAGAAGAACTGATTCTATACTGCAGTACCGGCAGCGACCAACCCTGTATATAAAGCCATAGCAGGCTTCTGTATTTCAGTCTTAAGTTACCCTCTGTTCAGCTGCAAGCACGAGCAGAGGGAGCAGCCAGACTTTGGAGAGTGGATTAAAGTGGTGATCCCCTGACCAGGAAGAGGAGGAGAACGTTGGACCACCACCACCAACTCCACCATCATTACATCAGCTGAGGTGCCTGGAGAGAGAGGACAGAGGAGGAGAAGGAGAAAGGAGGCCTACATCAACATCAACCAGGGGAGAGGCCTTTCTATCACTGCCTCCCCAATTTGGCCTCCACTTCAGGAGAGGGAGAGAGGGGAGAGAAACCAACTGCTTGAAAGGAGGGAAGAAAACTTCATCCGGAACATCTACAGGTGGGTGTTATTTGGGGCACTCTCCCAAGACTTTGTATTTTAGGTGGGGGGAGAAAAGAAGAAGCAAGGCCGGATCATCAAGGGGTGTAGTGTGTGTGTGCTCTTGTTAAAAGCTAGGCCACACACACCACTAATTAGCATCCCTTCTATTGCCTGCCCTGGGAGAGCTTGGAGCTGCCCAAGGTGAAGTCCTTAATTTAATGTAATTACATCGTTAAGACCTGTTGCAGGACTAAGCCTGGGCTTCTCCAGCTTTTCCAGGTGAAGACGTCTTCTCCCCCTGCCAGAAGACCACCATCACCAAAGACTTTTTCCATCAGAGAGTGCAACCCTGCCTACACCCACCCACCATCCTGAGTGGCAACACTGCCCTTTGCGGCCTCCCTCCTTCCCACCCCCCCCCACCTCTCTCTCTCTCTTTGTCTCTCTCTGCCTGTCTTTCTAAGGCACCTTAGTTTCATCTATTTTATTAATTGCCAATTGAGCAGAGGGGCGAGGGCTCCTCTCCCAATTTAAATCAATAAGGAGAGAGGTGTGTCCTCATTTTAATCAGCTCCCTCTGCTCAATAGAGGACAAAAAAGTATATATATATATACACCGAGGCCATTAACACCTTCAGGCCTGTGACTTGGGGTGAGTGTAGCCCTTAAAAAAAGCACCCCAGAATGGCGACTGCATCTTCGCCGGTGGCGGGGCCAGCCGGGACCTATGCGAGAGTGGTAGCCACAGCCACAGCTGCTCCCGCTGTTCCTGCTGCCCCGTCACCTTTTCGATTAATAACGAAAAAGCTTGGGGTGAAGAGCTACACTCACCCCACTATGACCATCGAGGCCTGCGTCAAGGCCATGGCTGGGGTTGTCGGCCCCTCAGCCATCGTCGCGGCCTCGAAAATGTATGGGAAGGCTGTGTTCTTCCTGGGGTCGGAGCGGGCGGTGTCCCTGGCTGTCGCCAAGGGGCTCACCGTGGGCGGGACCTTCCTGCCGGTGGATCCTCTCGAGGCCACCGCGCAGAGGATCATTATTTCCAACGTCCCGCCCTATGTTCCTGGTGAGCTCCTCCTTCCCCATTTGCGACAACTTGGGGAGGTGAGGTCGGGGATCACGCCCATCCCGCTCGGCTTCCGGGAGGCCAGCCTTCGCCACGTCTTCTCCTTCCGGCGCCAGCTGTTTATCCAGCTGGCGCGGGAGGAGGACACTGAAGGGGCGTTCGTCGTCCTCCACGAGGGGACCGCCTACCGCGCCTTTTGGACGTCGGACGGTGTGAGGTGCCATGCCTGCAGGGAGGTGGGGCACATCAGGAGGAACTGCCCTGCCTCCAAGGCCGCCGGATCATCTCGTGCGGCCGAGGCTGGCGCCGCCGCCGCCGCCCTTCCCCCCGGATCTGCCCGCGCGTCAAGTACGTCTGATGCGCGGTTGACGTCGGGGGCCGATGCCACCAAGGCCTCCGGCGGGGGGGAGGGAGCGTGTCCGGCCGGAAAGAAGGCGCGGGGAAAAAAGAAGCACCTTGGGGCAGGCCCCCCCGTGGATGGTGAGCCCTTGCCCCTTGAGCCCCTTACACCCGCGCTCCTCGCGGAGTTGATCAGGGCAGATGTGAGCGGGAGGGGCCCCGTGCCCGAGCCTGTGGCCGCAACCGCCGCAGCGGTAATGCCAATACCTGCGGCCGGGCTCGGGCCCGAGGAACCCGACAAACCTGCTCCGCCGGAGGGAGTCGAGGAGGAGGCCTTTGCAGACATGGAGGTCTCCCTCGCTCCCTCCGTGCTAAAAAGAAGGCGCGACCCCCTGGATGAGGAGGAGGACCGGGAGGAGGAAGGTCCCTCCGAGCAGGGGGAGTCGTCGCCCGCCGCGGGTACTGCGCCCCCCCGCCCCCCCAGCGCGGTCGTCATCACCAGCGATCGGCAGGGGTCGCCTGTCCCTCGGGAGGCTGAGGCAGATGTGTCTGTCCAGCACGTCCCTCCCGGGGATGGGGATGAGACCCTGCCCGTGGGGGGGGTTGCGGAACAACCCGCGGCAGTAATTGAAGTTGACCTTTTATCGGTGTCGTTACCCCTCGCCGGGTCGGGCAGCCTGGGGGCTGGGTCGGGCGAGCTCGAGGATAATGAGCTCGCCCAATGCGACCCGGACGTCTCCCAGGGGATGCTCGTCCTGGTAGAGCTTTTAATTCAAAACCCCCCGTCCGCTGGGTCGGAGGTTGGTGGCGGGGAGGAGGATGGCCCCCTGGCTGCGTCTCTGGTGCCGGACGTACTGGAGGAGCTGGAAATTGTTCTCTCCCCGGTTTCTCCGGTCGTTCCGGCGTCTGAGACGGAGGGGAGCTCTGAACCGCCGCCGTCTTCTGGCCCGGCACCCCTAGAGGAGCCCAGGGAGAAATCCTCTGCCGCCGATCCTGGGGGTGGGATCCGGGCGGAGGCGGGGCTGGCTGGCGCGGCCGAGTCGTTCGCTTCGCACTGCGCGGCGGACGGGTCGGCCGCTGGTGACGAACCCCTGGAGGAGGATGGGGACTCGGTGATGGGCACGGAGGACGATTCGGACTCCAGCGCCGACGTGGCGATGGATGACCTCGTGCCCCTTGCCGAGTCTCCCCTCATTTCCGTGAGGGAACTCCGGGATTTTATGGCCACGTGCCTGGGTCAGCGCAATAAGGTCCGGCTGGCCCTCGACAGGTGGTCGGAGCTGGCGCTGCTCATCGATTCCGTCCGCGCCGCCGTTAAGATCTTGGGCGCGGACGAGGGTGTGAACCCGCTCGAGCTGCGTCGGCTCACAACGTTTCTCACTGGGCTGCTGAGGAAGTGGCGGCGGACCAGCGGCTGCGCTTCCTCGCCCCGTTAGGTGTAGGTAGAGGTTGCACTATGCTTCTGACATGAAGATAACCATAGCCAGCCTCAACATCAACGGCAGCAGGGAGGCGCGCCGCAGATTCAATAACTTCTCGGTCCTTCGGGACGGGAAGTATGCGGTGTGCTTCCTGCAAGAAACCCACACCGTTCCGGGAGACGAAGCCACATGGCTCCTGGAGTGGCAAGGAGGGGTCAGCATGAGTCACCTCTCCAACAATTCCAGCGGGGTGGCTATCTTGCTGGCCCCGCATTTTCAGCCGGAGATCTTGGGGGTCAAGGAGCACGTGCCGGGCCGCTTGCTCCATGTCACTGTTCGCCTGGGGGGCGTGCCGCTCCATCTAGTGAACGTGTACGCCCCTCAGACCAGTGCGCAGCAAGTGCGCTTCTTCGAAGAAGTGTCCGCTCTCTTGGGCTCCATCGACGTGGGCGAGTGCGTCATCCTCGGGGGGGATTTTAACTGCACCCTCGAGGCGAGGGACCGTTCGGGTCCCCCGCGAAGCCCGGCGGCGATGGAGAAGTTGAGGGACCTGGTTGGGTCCTTCGACTTGGTGGACGTCTGGCGAAATCTCCACCCCGACTCCAGCGCCTTCACTAGCGTGAGGTCTGGGGGAGGAAGGTCCAGAATCGACCGCCTCTACATTTCCCGGGCGTTCGTCTCCTGCGTTCCGGCAGCTTCCATGCGGCCGGTGCCGTGCACGGACCACCACCTGGTGTGGGCGGAGCTCGCTCCGCTGCGCGCGCGGGGGGGGTCCGTGTACTGGCATTTTAACAACCTGCTGCTGGAGGACGCACGGTTCCGGGATTCGTTTCGTCGATTCTGGGCCGACTGGAGAAGGAAGCAGGGGGGCTTCCCCTCCTTGAGGCTATGGTGGGATGTGGGCAAGGCTCACATCCGTCTCTTCTGTCAGGAGTACGCGAAGGGGTCGACCAAGAGGCGGGAGGCCCGGGTCGGGCGGTTGGAGAAGGAGGTGCTCGACCTGGAGTCCCGTCTCGGTCAGGTCGTCGAGGACCCGGCCCTGCGGAAGGTGTACGAAGAGAAGAAGGGCGCGCTGAAGGACCTGCAGCTCGTCGGGTCCCGAGGCGCGTACGTGAGGTCGCGGATCCAGCTCCTGCGGGACCTGGACCGCGGCTCCCCCTTCTTCTACTCGCTGGAAAAAAGACGGGGGGTCCGTAAGCAGCTCTTGGGGCTGCTGGCCGACGACGGATCTCTGGTCTCGGATCCGGAGGGAATCAGCGCGGAGACCCGCGCCTATTACGGGGCTCTGTTCTCTCCGGATCCGTCCAGCGAGGATGCGCGCAGAGTTTTGTGGGAGGACCTGCCGAAGGTTGGCCCGGAGGGCGCCGAAAAATTGGACGCTCCGCTAAGTCTGGCGGAGCTGACCGGCGCCCTCCGCCAGCTCTCTAGGGGAAAGTCCCCGGGGCTGGACGGGCTGACCGTGGAGTTCCACAGGGCGTTCTGGGACGTCTTGGGGGGCGACTACGCGCGGGTCCTGGGGGAAAGTTTGGCGACCGGGGAGATGCCCCTCTCTTGGCGCAGGGCGGTCATTGTCCTGCTGCCTAAGAAGGGCGATCTCCGCCTCCTTAAGAACTGGCGCCCGGTCTCCCTCCTCAGCACGGACTATAAAATCTTTGCCAGGGCCATGTCTGCTCGCCTTGGCACCGTGCTGGCCCACATGATCCACCCCGACCAGTCCTACACGGTCCCGGGCCGGACCATCCACGATAACATCCATCTGGTCCGGGACCTGGTCCACCACTCCCAGAGGGCTGGTCTGTCGGTCGCCTTCCTTTCCCTGGATCAGGAGAAGGCGTTCGACAGGGTGGATCACGAGTATCTCTTCGGGACTCTGCGCGCATTCGGGTTCGGGACGCATTTCGTCGCCCGGATCCGACTTCTGTACGCCGCCGCGGAGTGTCTGATTAAAGTTAACGGGTCCTTGACGGCGCCCCTTCGCTTCGGGAGGGGGGTGCGTCAGGGATGCCCCATGTCCGGCCAGTTATATGCCATTTGCGTGGAGCCTTTCCTGCGCCTCTTGCGGAAGAGGTTGACGGGACTGGCTCTGCAAGGGCCGGGCGTGGAGGTGGTCCTCTCGGCTTACGCCGATGACGTGCTCCTCACGGTCACGGATCCCGCTGACTTGCGGAGGATGCGGGAATGCCAGCAGATTTACTCGGACGCATCCTCCGCCAAGATCAACTGGGAGAAATGTTCCGGACTCCTGGTGGGTCAGTGGCGGGTGGACTCCCTGCCGGAGGAGTTCAGGCCTTTCGCCTGGAGCACCACGCACCTCCTCTATTTGGGAGTCTACCTTAGCCCTGCCGAGGACGCTTGGCCGGCGAACTGGCAAGAGCTGGAGGCCAAAGTCACCGCTCGCCTAGGACGCTGGACAGGACTGCTCCGAGTGTTGTCCTACAGGGGTCGAGCGCTGGTCATAAACCAGCTGGTGGCCGCCATGTTGTGGTACCGGTTGGTCACTTTGATCCCTCCCCCTGCGTTTGTCGCCAAGATTCAGAAGAAGCTCATCGACTTCTTCTGGGACAAAAGGAAGCACTGGGTCTCTGCCGCGGTTCTGTGTCTCCCGCTTAGGGAGGGCGGTCAGGCGCTGGTGTGCCTTCGCACCCAGGCTGCGACTTTCCGTCTTCAGACGCTGCAGAGATACCTGTACGTCGAGAATCCTCCGAGATGGTGTGCGCTGGCGACGTTTTTCTTCCGCCAGCTGCATGGCCTCAATTACGACACGCAGCTCCTGTTTGCGAAAGTGGGCAGCAGGCGTGCCGGCCTGCGGGAGCTGCCTGTCTTCTACCAGGAACTACTATGGGTTTGGAACTACGTCGCTTCCAGGCGGAGCTCTCCCCCGTCAGGAGCGGCGGCTCTCCTTCGGGAGCCGCTGCTCAGGAATCCGCACCTCCACGAACACGGGTTCGGGCGGCTGGCGGAGGGTAGGGCTGTGGCTGGCAAGGTGACCAGAGTCGGGGACCTGCTCGATGGCGGAGGAGCGGGCTGGATGGCGCCGGAGGAGCTGGCGCGGCGCCTGTCCTGGGCCAACGTCCAGCTCGCGGTCGAAACCATCGAATCGGTAAAAGCGGCACTGGGCCCCGACTCCACTAGGTGTATCGAGGCGGCTCAAGCACGTGGGGCGATCCCGTCCGAGCTTACCCCCGTTCGGACGGAATTCCTCATCGGCGCCCGGCCCCGAAACTCCCCTCGGGAACCGGCGCCTCACAACTTGAGCCGTCTCGAGGAAATACCCTCCGTGCCTTTTCATTCCGCGCGGAGGGGTTTCCTGTACGGGCTGCTCCTGCACACTCTCCACTTTGCCATCTTCGTCTACCGTCCGGACACGCCTTGGCGTGGCGTTTTGCCGACCGGCGGTAGCGGAGGTCCCCAATGGAGGGCTCTCTATGCGGGAGTCCTCCCTTGTTCCATCGGGGACTTGGCCTGGAGGGTGTTGCATGGAGCGGTCCCGTGCAATAAGGTTTTAAGTAGGTTCACGGACTCCCAGGCCGCCTGCATTTTTTGCGGCCTGGAGGAGTCCGTGTTTCACGTTTATATGGATTGTGAGAGGTTGCAGCCCCTCTTTCACTACTTGAAGGGGCTGCTCCTCGATTTTTGGTTGCACTTCAGTCCCACGCTCTTGATCTACGGTCACCCGGTGCGGAGGGGAGCGGACAGGTTGGAGGATCTCCTTGTGGGCCTGCTCCTGGGCCTGGCTAAAAGAGCCATCAATTGGTCCAGGCAGCGGGCGGTCGAGGGGGTCGTCCAGCCGGATTGCCTGCATCTCTTCCGCGGCCATGTTCGCGCCCGGGTGGCCCTGGAGATGGAGCACGCGGTGTCCGCCGGTGCGCTTGAGTATTTCCGCGACCGGTGGGCGCCGCGGGGACTGGAGTGCATCATCAACACGGAAAACCAAATTTTAATTTGATTTGTTAAGCTTTAGTTGAACTTTTGTCTATTTACAGTCGAATTGGGTTTTTTTTGGGTCCAAATAAAAGAGTACCCTCTGTTCAGCTGCAAGCACGAGCAGAGGGAGCAGCCAGACTTTGGAGAGTGGATTAAAGTGGTGATCCCCTGACCAGGAAGAGGAGGAGAACGTTGGACCACCACCACCAACTCCACCATCATTACATCAGCTGAGGTGCCTGGAGAGAGAGGACAGAGGAGGAGAAGGAGAAAGGAGGCCTACATCAACATCAACCAGGGGAGAGGCCTTTCTATCACTGCCTCCCCAATTTGGCCTCCACTTCAGGAGAGGGAGAGAGGGGAGAGAAACCAACTGCTTGAAAGGAGGGAAGAAAACTTCATCCGGAACATCTACAGGTGGGTGTTATTTGGGGCACTCTCCCAAGACTTTGTATTTTAGGTGGGGGGAGAAAAGAAGAAGCAAGGCCGGATCATCAAGGGGTGTAGTGTGTGTGTGCTCTTGTTAAAAGCTAGGCCACACACACCACTAATTAGCATCCCTTCTATTGCCTGCCCTGGGAGAGCTTGGAGCTGCCCAAGGTGAAGTCCTTAATTTAATGTAATTACATCGTTAAGACCTGTTGCAGGACTAAGCCTGGGCTTCTCCAGCTTTTCCAGGTGAAGACGTCTTCTCCCCCTGCCAGAAGACCACCATCACCAAAGACTTTTTCCATCAGAGAGTGCAACCCTGCCTACACCCACCCACCATCCTGAGTGGCAACACTGCCCTTTGCGGCCTCCCTCCTTCCCACCCCCCCCACCTCTCTCTCTCTCTTTGTCTCTCTCTGCCTGTCTTTCTAAGGCACCTTAGTTTCATCTATTTTATTAATTGCCAATTGAGCAGAGGGGCGAGGGCTCCTCTCCCAATTTAAATCAATAAGGAGAGAGGTGTGTCCTCATTTTAATCAGCTCCCTCTGCTCAATAGAGGACAAAAAAGTATATATATATATACACCGAGGCCATTAACACCTTCAGGCCTGTGACTTGGGGTGAGTGTAGCCCTTAAAAAAAGCACCCCAGAATGGCGACTGCATCTTCGCCGGTGGCGGGGCCAGCCGGGACCTATGCGAGAGTGGTAGCCACAGCCACAGCTGCTCCCGCTGTTCCTGCTGCCCCGTCACCTTTTCGATTAATAACGAAAAAGCTTGGGGTGAAGAGCTACACTCACCCCACTATGACCATCGAGGCCTGCGTCAAGGCCATGGCTGGGGTTGTCGGCCCCTCAGCCATCGTCGCGGCCTCGAAAATGTATGGGAAGGCTGTGTTCTTCCTGGGGTCGGAGCGGGCGGTGTCCCTGGCTGTCGCCAAGGGGCTCACCGTGGGCGGGACCTTCCTGCCGGTGGATCCTCTCGAGGCCACCGCGCAGAGGATCATTATTTCCAACGTCCCGCCCTATGTTCCTGGTGAGCTCCTCCTTCCCCATTTGCGACAACTTGGGGAGGTGAGGTCGGGGATCACGCCCATCCCGCTCGGCTTCCGGGAGGCCAGCCTTCGCCACGTCTTCTCCTTCCGGCGCCAGCTGTTTATCCAGCTGGCGCGGGAGGAGGACACTGAAGGGGCGTTCGTCGTCCTCCACGAGGGGACCGCCTACCGCGCCTTTTGGACGTCGGACGGTGTGAGGTGCCATGCCTGCAGGGAGGTGGGGCACATCAGGAGGAACTGCCCTGCCTCCAAGGCCGCCGGATCATCTCGTGCGGCCGAGGCTGGCGCCGCCGCCGCCGCCCTTCCCCCCGGATCTGCCCGCGCGTCAAGTACGTCTGATGCGCGGTTGACGTCGGGGGCCGATGCCACCAAGGCCTCCGGCGGGGGGGAGGGAGCGTGTCCGGCCGGAAAGAAGGCGCGGGGAAAAAAGAAGCACCTTGGGGCAGGCCCCCCCGTGGATGGTGAGCCCTTGCCCCTTGAGCCCCTTACACCCGCGCTCCTCGCGGAGTTGATCAGGGCAGATGTGAGCGGGAGGGGCCCCGTGCCCGAGCCTGTGGCCGCAACCGCCGCAGCGGTAATGCCAATACCTGCGGCCGGGCTCGGGCCCGAGGAACCCGACAAACCTGCTCCGCCGGAGGGAGTCGAGGAGGAGGCCTTTGCAGACATGGAGGTCTCCCTCGCTCCCTCCGTGCTAAAAAGAAGGCGCGACCCCCTGGATGAGGAGGAGGACCGGGAGGAGGAAGGTCCCTCCGAGCAGGGGGAGTCGTCGCCCGCCGCGGGTACTGCGCCCCCCCGCCCCCCCAGCGCGGTCGTCATCACCAGCGATCGGCAGGGGTCGCCTGTCCCTCGGGAGGCTGAGGCAGATGTGTCTGTCCAGCACGTCCCTCCCGGGGATGGGGATGAGACCCTGCCCGTGGGGGGGGTTGCGGAACAACCCGCGGCAGTAATTGAAGTTGACCTTTTATCGGTGTCGTTACCCCTCGCCGGGTCGGGCAGCCTGGGGGCTGGGTCGGGCGAGCTCGAGGATAATGAGCTCGCCCAATGCGACCCGGACGTCTCCCAGGGGATGCTCGTCCTGGTAGAGCTTTTAATTCAAAACCCCCCGTCCGCTGGGTCGGAGGTTGGTGGCGGGGAGGAGGATGGCCCCCTGGCTGCGTCTCTGGTGCCGGACGTACTGGAGGAGCTGGAAATTGTTCTCTCCCCGGTTTCTCCGGTCGTTCCGGCGTCTGAGACGGAGGGGAGCTCTGAACCGCCGCCGTCTTCTGGCCCGGCACCCCTAGAGGAGCCCAGGGAGAAATCCTCTGCCGCCGATCCTGGGGGTGGGATCCGGGCGGAGGCGGGGCTGGCTGGCGCGGCCGAGTCGTTCGCTTCGCACTGCGCGGCGGACGGGTCGGCCGCTGGTGACGACCCCCTGGAGGAGGATGGGGACTCGGTGATGGGCACGGAGGACGATTCGGACTCCAGCGCCGACGTGGCGATGGATGACCTCGTGCCCCTTGCCGAGTCTCCCCTCATTTCCGTGAGGGAACTCCGGGATTTTATGGCCACGTGCCTGGGTCAGCGCAATAAGGTCCGGCTGGCCCTCGACAGGTGGTCGGAGCTGGCGCTGCTCATCGATTCCGTCCGCGCCGCCGTTAAGATCTTGGGCGCGGACGAGGGTGTGAACCCGCTCGAGCTGCGTCGGCTCACAACGTTTCTCACTGGGCTGCTGAGGAAGTGGCGGCGGACCAGCGGCTGCGCTTCCTCGCCCCGTTAGGTGTAGGTAGAGGTTGCACTATGCTTCTGACATGAAGATAACCATAGCCAGCCTCAACATCAACGGCAGCAGGGAGGCGCGCCGCAGATTCAATAACTTCTCGGTCCTTCGGGACGGGAAGTATGCGGTGTGCTTCCTGCAAGAAACCCACACCGTTCCGGGAGACGAAGCCACATGGCTCCTGGAGTGGCAAGGAGGGGTCAGCATGAGTCACCTCTCCAACAATTCCAGCGGGGTGGCTATCTTGCTGGCCCCGCATTTTCAGCCGGAGATCTTGGGGGTCAAGGAGCACGTGCCGGGCCGCTTGCTCCATGTCACTGTTCGCCTGGGGGGCGTGCCGCTCCATCTAGTGAACGTGTACGCCCCTCAGACCAGTGCGCAGCAAGTGCGCTTCTTCGAAGAAGTGTCCGCTCTCTTGGGCTCCATCGACGTGGGCGAGTGCGTCATCCTCGGGGGGGATTTTAACTGCACCCTCGAGGCGAGGGACCGTTCGGGTCCCCCGCGAAGCCCGGCGGCGATGGAGAAGTTGAGGGACCTGGTTGGGTCCTTCGACTTGGTGGACGTCTGGCGAAATCTCCACCCCGACTCCAGCGCCTTCACTAGCGTGAGGTCTGGGGGAGGAAGGTCCAGAATCGACCGCCTCTACATTTCCCGGGCGTTCGTCTCCTGCATTCCGGCAGCTTCCATGCGGCCGGTGCCATGCACGGACCACCACCTGGTGTGGGCGGAGCTCGCTCCGCTGCGCGCGCGGGGGGGGTCCGTGTACTGGCATTTTAACAACCTGCTGCTGGAGGACGCACGGTTCCGGGATTCGTTTCGTCGATTCTGGGCCGACTGGAGAAGGAAGCAGGGGGGCTTCCCCTCCTTGAGGCTATGGTGGGATGTGGGCAAGGCTCACATCCGTCTCTTCTGTCAGGAGTACGCGAAGGGGTCGACCAAGAGGCGGGAGGCCCGGGTCGGGCGGTTGGAGAAGGAGGTGCTCGACCTGGAGTCCCGTCTCGGTCAGGTCGTCGAGGACCCGGCCCTGCGGAAGGTGTACGAAGAGAAGAAGGGCGCGCTGAAGGACCTGCAGCTCGTCGGGTCCCGAGGCGCGTACGTGAGGTCGCGGATCCAGCTCCTGCGGGACCTGGACCGCGGCTCCCCCTTCTTCTACTCGCTGGAAAAAAGACGGGGGGTCCGTAAGCAGCTCTTGGGGCTGCTGGCCGACGACGGATCTCTGGTCTCGGATCCGGAGGGAATCAGCGCGGAGACCCGCGCCTATTACGGGGCTCTGTTCTCTCCGGATCCGTCCAGCGAGGATGCGCGCAGAGTTTTGTGGGAGGACCTGACGAAGGTTGGCCCGGAGGGCGCCGAAAAATTGGACGCTCCGCTAAGTCTGGCGGAGCTGACCGGCGCCCTCCGCCAGCTCTCTAGGGGAAAGTCCCCGGGGCTGGACGGGCTGACCGTGGAGTTCCACAGGGCGTTCTGGGACGTCTTGGGGGGCGACTACGCGCGGGTCCTGGGGGAAAGTTTGGCGACCGGGGAGATGCCCCTCTCTTGGCGCAGGGCGGTCATTGTCCTGCTGCCTAAGAAGGGCGATCTCCGCCTCCTTAAGAACTGGCGCCCGGTCTCCCTCCTCAGCACGGACTATAAAATCTTTGCCAGGGCCATGTCTGCTCGCCTTGGCACCGTGCTGGCCCACATGATCCACCCCGACCAGTCCTACACGGTCCCGGGCCGGACCATCCACGATAACATCCATCTGGTCCGGGACCTGGTCCACCACTCCCAGAGGGCTGGTCTGTCGGTCGCCTTCCTTTCCCTGGATCAGGAGAAGGCGTTCGACAGGGTGGATCACGAGTATCTCTTCGGGACTCTGCGCGCATTCGGGTTCGGGACGCATTTCGTCGCCCGGATCCGACTTCTGTACGCCGCCGCGGAGTGTCTGATTAAAGTTAACGGGTCCTTGACGGCGCCCCTTCGCTTCGGGAGGGGGGTGCGTCAGGGATGCTCCATGTCCGGTCAGTTATATGCCATTTGCGTGGAGCCTTTCCTGCGCCTCTTGCGGAAGAGATTGACGGGACTGGCTCTGCAAGGGCCGGGCGTGGAGGTGGTCCTCTCGGCTTACGCCGATGACGTGCTCCTCACGGTCACGGATCCCGCTGACTTGCGGAGGATGCGGGAATGCCAGCAGATTTACTCGGACGCATCCTCCGCCAAGATCAACTGGGAGAAATGTTCCGGACTCCTGGTGGGTCAGTGGCGGGTGGACTCCCTGCCGGAGGAGTTCAGGCCTTTCGCCTGGAGCACCACGCACCTCCTCTATTTGGGAGTCTACCTTAGCCCTGCCGAGGACGCTTGGCCGGCGAACTGGCAAGAGCTGGAGGCCAAAGTCACCGCTCGCCTAGGACGCTGGACAGGACTGCTCCGAGTGTTGTCCTACAGGGGTCGAGCGCTGGTCATAAACCAGCTGGTGGCCGCCATGTTGTGGTACCGGTTGGTCACTTTGATCCCTCCCCCTGCGTTTGTCGCCAAGATTCAGAAGAAGCTCATCGACTTCTTCTGGGACAAAAGGAAGCACTGGGTCTCTGCCGCGGTTCTGTGTCTCCCGCTTAGGGAGGGCGGTCAGGCGCTGGTGTGCCTTCGCACCCAGGCTGCGACTTTCCGTCTTCAGACGCTGCAGAGATACCTGTACGTCGAGAATCCTCCGAGATGGTGTGCGCTGGCGACGTTTTTCTTCCGCCAGCTGCATGGCCTCAATTACGACACGCAGCTCCTGTTTGCGAAAGTGGGCAGCAGGCGTGCCGGCCTGCGGGAGCTGCCTGTCTTCTACCAGGAACTACTATGGGTTTGGAACTACGTCGCTTCCAGGCGGAGCTCTCCCCCGTCAGGAGCGGCGGCTCTCCTTCGGGAGCCGCTGCTCAGGAATCCGCACCTCCACGAACACGGGTTCGGGCGGCTGGCGGAGGGTAGGGCTGTGGCTGGCAAGGTGACCAGAGTCGGGGACCTGCTTGATGGCGGAGGAGCGGGCTGGATGGCGCCGGAGGAGCTGGCGCGGCGCCTGTCCTGGGCCAACGTCCAGCTCGCGGTCGAAACCATCGAATCGGTAAAAGCGGCACTGGGCCCCGACTCCACTAGGTGTATCGAGGCGGCTCAAGCACGTGGGGCGATCCCGTCCGAGCTTACCCCCGTTCGGACGGAATTCCTCATCGGCGCCCGGCCCCGAAACTCCCCTCGGGAACCGGCGCCTCACAACTTGAGCCGTCTCGAGGAAATACCCTCCGTGCCTTTTCATTCCGCGCGGAGGGGTTTCCTGTACGGGCTGCTCCTGCACACTCTCCACTTTGCCATCTTCGTCTACCGTCCGGACACGCCTTGGCGTGGCGTTTTGCCGACCGGCCGTAGCGGAGGTCCCCAATGGAGGGCTCTCTATGCGGGAGTCCTCCCTTGTTCCATCGGGGACTTGGCCTGGAGGGTGTTGCATGGAGCGGTCCCGTGCAATAAGGTTTTAAGTAGGTTCACGGACTCCCAGGCCGCCTGCATTTTTTGCGGCCTGGAGGAGTCCGTGTTTCACGTTTATATGGATTGTGAGAGGTTGCAGCCCCTCTTTCACTACTTGAAGGGGCTGCTCCTCGATTTTTGGTTGCACTTCAGTCCCACGCTCTTGATCTACGGTCACCCGGTGCGGAGGGGAGCGGACAGGTTGGAGGACCTCCTTGTGGGCCTGCTCCTGGGCCTGGCTAAAAGAGCCATCAATTGGTCCAGGCAGCGGGCGGTCGAGGGGGTCGTCCAGCCGGATTGCCTGCATCTCTTCCGCGGCCATGTTCGCGCCCGGGTGGCCCTGGAGATGGAGCACGCGGTGTCCGCCGGTGCGCTTGAGTATTTCCGCGACCGGTGGGCGCCGCGGGGACTGGAGTGCATCATCAACACGGAAAACCAAATTTTAATTTGATTTGTTAAGCTTTAGTTGAACTTTTGTTTATTTACAGTCGAATTGTTTTTTTTTGGGTCCAAATAAAAGAGTACCCTCGGTTCAGTAAATACTTGTTTTATTGTTCTCCTGCAGTCCGTGTATGATTAAGGCGCGGACACTACAGTGGTGACGAGCAGGTTCGAACTCACCTGCAGTACTGCATCACCTCACGGGGATCTTTCCCTGCGAAGAAGCTTCTTGGAGGTCGAAGTCAGAACAACGGGCGTCGACCGCGGGCAACCGCCCAAGGATTCATCGGAGTTCGGAGAGTTGCAGGAGAGGCTGTGGAGAGCTGGGCTTGGCTCCCCAGTCAAGGTGTCCCAGCAAATCGTGCTGGTAGCAGGTAGTGCGCTGACCCTTCCGGACTGCGGCGGGCTCGAGCTCGATCGAGCGGCTCTGCAAAGGGGCCGTGCAGCGTCGTCGGGAGGAAAAGAAAAGAGAGAGAGAGAGGGTGGAGCGCACAGGGCGCGGTCGGTGCTCAAGAACCGGGCAGCGTAGCGAAAATAAAACAAGGGGAAGGAAAAGTGAGACGCGCCGAAGCCGCGGGTCGCCGCCATTACCCTGCAGAATGCTAGGAGCAGCGTGGCAGCAAGGGGAAGAAGGAAAGCACGGGAGGTGCCATTTTATTCCATTGGGGAAGAAGGAAAAGCGCGGGAGGCGCCATTTTAATCCATTGGTGAAGAAGAAAAAGCGCGGGAGGCGCCATTTTAAATCACCCAAGATGCCGAAAAGTGGCAGTATCACTGCTTTCGGCAACGAGGTAGAAGACTGGACCACGTATGTGGAAAGAATTGAAGTGTACTGCAAGGCAAATAAGGTGGCTGATGGAAAGAAGGCGTCGGTATTATTAAAAATGATGGGCGCAAGAACGTACGGCCTATTGCGGAATTTAATTACCCCAGCTAAACCAATGGAGAAAAGTTTTCAAGAGATTGTTGATATCTTACAGGAACACCTAAACCCTACACCGCTGCTGATAGCAGAAAGATTCAAGTTCCATAAAAGAAACCAGCACAAAGATGAGAGCAATGCTGACTATCTTACGGAACTACGCAAGTTATCAAAGCACTGCCAGTTTGGAGCAGGACTGGCAGACATCTTACGGGATAAGTTTGTCTGCGGGCTCCAGAGTGAAGGAACCCAGAAACGACTACTTTCGGAAAAGGACCTGACGCTAGAACAGGCTTTCAGCGTGGCAGTATCCTGCGAAGCAGCAGCATGGGGAGCTGCAGAAATACAACAGAAACCACAAGAATACAGCGCTAACGAAATGGCGTATGGAGCAGAAAAGTGCTATCACTGCGGCAGAACAACCCATGATCAGAAGGACTGCTGGTTTAAGGACAAAGTATGCAGGCAATGTGGGAAAATGGGACACATAGCAAGAGTCTGCAGGTCAGGAAAGAAAACCAACACTACAAGAACTACTAAGGAAAAGTACAAGAAAGTAAAGAAATTGACAGACAGTAGTTCGGAAGATCAGGAGAGTGATAAGGACTCCGGGAGCAGGAGACTAAGTTGTTTAAAGTTACACAACGTGATCGCAAAGGAGGATCACCGAACCATTTGGGTCACCCTCATGATAGCAGGGTCCCCAGTAAAGATGGAATTGGACACAGGATCAGCCCTAACTGTCATGAATCGACGAGACTATGAGCGGCTATTCTCACACATACCCTTGAAGGACACGTCCATTGTATTGAAGACATACGCGGGGCAAAAAGTCTACCCCAGAGGAAAAATAAGGGTGCCAGTTGAATACAACGGCAAGGAAACACAGAAACCGTATCTATACATACTACCAGATGGAGGACCACCATTATTGGGACGTGAATGGATCCGAAAAATACAATTGGATGGCATTCCATTCAGGCGCTAACTGTGACTGATAAAAAGGATGATGACGTCACACCTGGACGACTGTCAAAAATTCTAACTGACGCGAAAGAGGTGTTCCAACAAGGACTTGGGACTCTAAAAGGAGTAACGGCAACGATAAAAATCGAAGATAACGCAAACCCAAAATTTTTTACGGCCAGACCGGTACCTTACGTGATCCGCCCAGCCGTTGAAGCAGAGCTGGAGAGTCTGGAGTGTTCGGGTGTGCTGTCCAAGGTGGACTGGAGCGAGTGGGCCACACCCATTGTTCCTGTAATGAAGAAATCATTGAGCAGCACGCCTGGGGAACCGAAGAAGGTTCGCATCTGTGGGGACTTCAAGGTAACTGTGAACCCAGTCCTGCACACAGCACAATATCCACTTCCACGGATAGAAGATATTTTCGCCTCACTATCTGGAGGGAAACGCTTTACAAAGATTGATCTGGCCCAAGCGTATCTACAAATGGAGGTGGAAGAAGCGTCTAGGAAATACCTCACGATAAACACTCACAAAGGCCTTTACCAGTACAATCGACTGGTATTCGGGGTAGCATCAGCCCCGGCTATTTGGCAGAGGGCGATGGAACATGTCCTGCAAGGGATCCCGGGGACCCAGTGTTATTTGGACGACATCCTGGTTACGGGCGACAATGACAGTGAACACCTTGCCAACCTGGAGCAGGTGCTCACGAGATTACAGGAATATGGACTACGAGCCAACCGCCCCAAATGTGAGTTCTTCAGGAGACAAATCTCGTATTGTGGCCACATGATTGATGAGGAAGGGTTGCATAAGTCACCGGACAAGATTGAGGCTGTAGTCAAGGCTCCAGCACCGGAAAATGTGTCGCAACTGAGGTCGTTCCTCGGGTTGGTGAACTACTACCATAAGTTCTTGCCGAATTTATCCACAATTCTGCACCCACTGAACGCCCTACTGCAAACTGGAGTAACATGGAAATGGAGTGATGAGTGTAAGCGTGCCTTTCAGAAATGTAAATGCCTAATCACTTCAAAAGAAGTATTGGCCCACTACAATCCAACACTACCGATTCGGTTAGCATGTGATGCGTCTCCCTACGGCATCGGAGCGGTGCTGTCACACAAATTCCCTGACGGTTCAGAGAGGCCAATAGCCTTTGCATCGCGCTCGTTAACCTCAGCCGAGCGTAACTACGCCCAGATTGACAGGGAGGCCCTCAGCCTGGTGTGGGGGGGGGGGGTGAAGAAGTTCAATCACTATCTGCACGGGCAGAAATTCACCCTACTGAATGATCATCAGCCCCTGGTCTCCATTTTTAACCCAAAGAAGGGCGTTCCGGTGATGACGGCGCAACGGCTGCAAAGATGGTCACTTTTTCTAGGGGCACATCAGTACGACATAGAGTACAAGGGTACGAAACAGCATGTAAACGCTGATGGGCTGTCGCGCCTACCGTTGCCTACGGTAGAGGAAGCACCTGCAGTGGACCCTGTTGAGATATTCCATGCGACCATAGTCGAATGTCTACCTGTTACAAACTCAAGTATAGAGAAGGAAACCCGAAATGACCCGACACTCTCTCGGGTCTATGATTTGACGGTGAAGGGATGGCCAGCACATGGCGACTCACTGTTGCCAGCATTCTCGCCAAGGAGAGAACAGCTGTCAGTGTGCCGGGGGACCTTGATGTGTGGACCCCAAGTGGTAATTCCACCCAAGTTGAGAGATAGAGTGCTCAATGAGCTTCATGAGGGTCATCTGGGAGGGGTAAAAATGAAGAGCCTAGCCAGGGCGTTTGTGTGGTGGCCGGGAATCGATAAAGAAATCGAGGATATGACCAAGAGATGCACAGGATGCCAGAAGGTCCAAAACGCTCCACCACAGGCCCCGCTACATCCATGGGAGTGGCCCTCATCTCCATGGCAACGGGTACACATTGATTTTGCTGGTCCATTTATGGACTCAATGTTCCTAATCGCTGTGGACGCCCATTCGAAATGGCCACAGGTCATCAAAATGTCCTCCACCACCATGGAGAAAACTATTGCAGTCCTACGGACCATCTTCGCCAGGAATGGCTTGCCAGAACAGATTTGCTCCGACAATGGGCCACAGTTTGTGTCAGAGGATTTCTGGAGGTTTCTGAGGAATAATGGGGTGAAGCATTACACATCTGCCCCATATCATCCAGCCACAAATGGATTGGCTGAGAGGTTTGTTCAGACCTTTAAAAAGGCCATAAAGGCAATGCATAATGACGACATACCACTACAACACAAGGTGGATAATTTCTTGTTTGCTTACCGGAATGCGACACATGCAGTCACCAACCAAGCTCCAGCCATAATGTTCTTCAACCGAAGGCTAAGATGTCGCCTGGATTTGCTCAAACCAAACATAAGACGAGATGTTGAGGATAAGCAATTCCAGCGCATAAATGAGAAGCCAACCAGTAGCTTCAAGATAGGGCAACCAGTCTTGGCCCGCGACTACCGAACAGAAAAATGGCAGCCAGGAACGACATGCACACAGCAGGGACCACTAATGTACACAGTGGATGTTGGAGAGAGCATCGTGAGATGCCATGCTGACCAGATCCTAGAGTCACAGGAACAAGCCAAACCCATACCACGAGCAGGTGCACCTGGTAATCAACCCGAAGTACAGATTGCGTCTACCTCAGAAGCAGTGGTATTGGAAGCTGACGAACCAACCAATGACAATGAGCCAGAATCAACTCCGCCGCAAGAATAGGATACTCGAGAAAGGCGCTATCCAGTCAGGATCAGGAAGCCTCCTCAAAGACTGAACTTATAAATGATTATTTCAGTTGATGTATATAGTACAGAGAAAATTGTAATTGTAATTAGTTATTATTTAGTTGTTAAATGAATGTTATGTACTGTTTATCTAAAAGGGGAGGAATTGTTGTGTATGTACCTTTAAGAGAAGAACTGATTCTATACTGCAGTACCGGCAGTGACCACCCCTGTATATAAAGCCATAGCAGGCTTCTGTATTTCAGTCTTAAGTTCTGGCTGTGCAGCTGCCTCAGTCAGCAGGAGGAGAAGGAGCAGCCAAACCAGGAGAGTGGAAAGTGGTGGTCTCCTGACCAGGAAGAGGAGGATATCGATAGACCACCACCACCTCCACCTCCACCATCATCACAGCAACTGAGGTGCCTGGAGAGAGAGGACAGAGGAGGAGAAGGGAGACCAGCAACAACACCAACCAGGGGAGAGGCCTTTCCATTACTGCCTCCCCAAATTGGCCTCCACTTCAGGAGAGGGAGAGAGGGGAGAGAAGCAACCAACAACCACCAACTGTTTGGAAGGAGGGAAGAACAACATCATCTTTCAGGTGGGTGTTATTTGGTGCACTCTCCCAAAGACTTTGTATTTTAGGTGGGGGGAGAAAAGAAGAAACAAGGCCGGATCATCAAGGGGTGTCTGTGTGTGTGTGTGAGCTCTTGTTAAAAACTAGGTCACACACACCACTAATAAGCACCCCTTCAATTGCCTGACCTGGGACAGCTGGAGCTGCCTAGGTGAAGTCCAATTACATCGTTAAGACCTGGTGTGGGACTGAGCCTGGGGCATCTCCAGCTTTCCCAGGTGAAGACATCTTCTCCCCCTGCCAGAAGACCACCTTCAAAGACTTTAAATTCCCATCGGAGAGTGCACCCCTGCCAACACCCACCCACCCACCATCCTGAGTGGCAACCCTGCCTTTGCGGCCTCCCTCCTTCCCACCCCCCCTCTCTCTCTCTTTGTCTCTCTCTGCCTATTTCTCTGAGGCACCTCAATTTCATCTCTTTTTATTAATTGCCTATTGAGCAGAGGGGAGAAGGCCCCTCTCCCAATTTCAATCAATAAGGGGAGAGGTGTGTCTTCATTTTAAACAGCTCCCTCTGCTCAATAGAGGACCAAAAAATACCTGAGGCCATTAACACCTTCAGGCCTGTGACTTGGGGTGAGTGTAGCCCTTATAAAAACACCCCATAATGGCGACTGCATCTTCGCCAGTGGCGGGGCCAGCCAGGACTTATGCGGGAGTGGCAGCCACAGCCACAGCTGCTCCCGCTGCTTCTGCTGCCCCGTCACCTTTTAAACTTATGACAAAAAAGCTTGGGGTGAAGAGCTACACTCACCCCACTATGACCATTGAGGCCTGCGTTAAAGCCATGGCTGGGGTTGTCGGCCCCTCAGCCATCGTCGCGGCCTCAAAAATGTATGGGAAGGCTGTGTTCTTCCTGGGGTTGGAGCGGGCGGTGTCCCTGGCCGTCGCCAAGGGGCTCACCGTGGGCGGGACCTTCCTGCCGGTGGATCCTCTCGAGGCCACCGCGCAGAGGATCGTCATCTCGAATGTCCCGCCCTATGTTCCTGGTGAGCTCCTCCTCCCCCATTTATGCCAACTTGGGGAGGTGAGGTCGGGTATTACGCCCATCCCGCTCGGCTTCCGGGAAGCCAGCCTTCGCCATGTCTTCTCCTTCCGGCGCCAGCTGTTTATCCAGCTGGCGCGGGAGGAGGACACTGACGGGGCGTTCATCGTCCACCACGAGGGGACCGCCTATCGCGTCTTCTGGACGTCGGATGGTGTGCGGTGCCACGCCTGCAAGGAGGTGGGGCACATCCGGAAAAACTGCCCCGCCTCCAAGGCCGCCGGATCATCTCGTGCGGCCGAGGCTGGCGCCGCCGCCACTCCTCCCCCCGGATCAGCCCGCGCGTCGGGAACGTCTGATGCGCGGTCGACGTCGGGGGCCGATGCCACCAAGGCCTCCGGCGGGGGGGAGGGAGCGCGTCCGGCCGGAAAGAAGGCGTGGCGGAAAAATAAACATCTTAGGGCGGGTCCCCCCGTGGATGGCCAGCCCTTGCCCCTTGCGCCCCTTACACCTGCGCTCCTCGCGGAGTTAATCGGGGCAGACGCGAGTGGGAGGGGCCTCATGCCCGAGCCTGTGGCCGCAACCGCCGCAGCGGTAACGCCAATACCTGCGGCCGGGCTCGGGCCTGAGGAACCCGACAAACCTGCTCCGCCGGAGGGAGCAGAGGAGGAGGCCTCTGCAGACATGGAGGTCTCCCTCGCTCCTTCCGTGCTAAAAAGAAGGCGCGACCCCCTGGAAGAGGAGGAGGACCGGGAGGAGGAATGTCCCTCCGAGCAGGGGGAGTCGCGCCCGCCGCGGGTACTGCGCCCCCCCCCCCCCCGCTGTCATCATCACCAGCGATCGGCAGGGGTCGCCTGTCCCTCGGGAGGCTGAGGCAGATGTGTCTGTCCGGCACGTGGCTCCCGGGGATGGGGACGAGACCCTGCCCATGGGGGGCGTCGCGGAACAACCCGCGGCTATTGACATTTTATCGGTGCCGTTACCCCTCGCTGGGTCGGGCGGCCTGGGGTCTGGGTCGGGCGAGCTCGAGGAAAATGAGCTCGCCCAATGCGACCCGGACATCTCCCAGGGGCTGCTCGTCCCAGTGGAGGTTTTAATTGAAAACAACCCATCCGCTGGGTTGGAGGCTGGTGGCAGGGAGGAGGATGGCCCCCTGGCTGCGTCTCTGGTGCCGGACGTACTGGAGGAGCTGAGAATTGTTTCTCCGGTCGTTCTGGCGTCTGAGGCGGGGGGGGACCGCCACCGTCTTCTGGCCCGGCGCCCCTAGAGGAGCCCAGGGAGGAATCCTCTGCCGCCGATCCTGGGGGTGGGATCCGGGTGGAGGCGGGGCCGGCTGGTGCGGCCGAGCCGTTCGCTGCGCACTGCGCGACGGACGGGTCGGCCGCTGGTGATGACCCCCTGGAGGAGGATGGGGACTCGGTGATGGGCACGGAGGACGATTTGGACCCCACCGTCCACGAGGTGCTGGATGACCTCGTGCCCCTCGCCGAGTCTCTCATTCCCGTAAGGGAACTCCGGGACTTTATGGCCACGTGCCGGGGTCGGCAAAATAAGATCCGGCTGGCCCTCGACAGGTGGTCGGAGCTGGCGCTGCTCATCGTGTCCGTCCGCGCCGCCGTTAAAATCATGGGCGCGGACGAGGGCGTGGATGCGCTCGAGCTGCGTCGGCTCAGAACGTTTCTCACTGGGCTGCTGAGGAAGTGGCGGCTGACCAGCGGCTGCGCTCCCTCCCCCCGTTAGGTGTAGGTAGAGGTTGCACTATGCTTCTGACATGAAGATAACCATAGCCAGCCTCAACATCAATGGCAGCAGGGAGGCGTGCCGCAGATTCAACAACTTCTCGGTCCTTCGGGACGGCAAGTATGCGGTGTGTTTCCTGCAAGAAACCCACACCGTTCCGGGAGACGAAGCTGTTAAGTCTGTGTGTTATATTGAGAATTACTACACAGACCACAAGAGTAAAATTTAACAGGTCTTTACTAGTCGAAGGTCAGGGCGGAACTGCCCAATAAATCATTACACAGCACTTATATACCGGTGTGGTCACCACCGGTATTACAGTATACCGCAGCCAAGATAAAGTAGTGCAACCCTTAAAATAGTTCTCTTAAAGGTGGAACGGTTACATACACTACAATCCTCCCTTTTTAGCTTAACAGTATATATATTCCCCATTAAACATAACATCATAACATATATACACAACTTCATGTAAAAACAGTTCACAGATTCAGTCTCTGCGGAGGCGCCTCCTGCGCTTCCTGACTCGGTCCGGATAACGCCTCGGTGGTGTAGTAGCTCTCGGTGGTGTAGTAGGTTCTCGTTGCTGGGGTGGCTCATCTAATAGTCCTTCACTGGACTTAACAGCTTGAACTTTCGTAACTTCAGAACCAGCCTTGCTGACTTCTAAAGGCCCGAGTACCTTGGGAAGTTTTTCTACTTCCAGACTGATTTGGCTCAGTTCAGAGGGACCAGGTGCGTGACCTGGTAGGGGTGATAATGGTTCAGATGAGTCATCATCTTCTGCTTCTTCTCTATTGTCTTCTATTTCCTCCATCACTTCAGCTTTTGCCTCTGCCACCAATTCCCTGAGTGGCTTATTACTGCTGACACTGCTCACAAAAGGGTTCTCTTTCTTCTTAGCTTTCAACTGACCGATGAATTTGACATATTCCCTTTCTTGCTCAGCTTTGATTCGTTTGGCCTCATCGCACAGACGGTTTGTGTGTTCCTGCTCCATTTTCTCAATCAGCTGCTTCTGCTGTCTTTCCAGATTCTCCCACTCTGTGTCAAAGAACTTTTTCTTTGCATTCACCTCTTGCTCAAAACGGCGAATCATTTGTTCTAATTGCTGTTGTAGTTTGAAATTGAGTTGAGTTCGAGCCCGGTGTTCCTCAGAAATGTGCATGTCTGTAGACTGGACAGACTCAGAATTCTCTGTCAAACTATGTTGTTGTTGTTCAGTGGAATTCTGTTCTGATACTTTGTTCTCTTCTGAAGCATTTATGCACTCCTTTGTTTTTCCATCATTAGTCTGCAAGTCCATTTTAGACTTGTCTTTTGCACATGGGCTGGTCTTACCATCATCAGTTCCAGAGTCTGAGCTGATTGTCTTCACCGAGTTCTCACTCTCTGCTTTGTCACTGTCACTACTGCATATGCCCTCATCCAATATTCTGGACAATTGTTCAGGTTTGACATCTTTTCTTTTTCCGGAATCTACCGTCATTGCTTTTAGGGAGTGCCAGTCTATATTTATTTTCCTGATTCACTCCCATCCCAGAAGTGGTGGACCTCCCTCAGGTAGTACATATAAGTCCATTCCTTGGTGTTCTTTGCCCTTGTGTCTCACCTTGACTTTTATCTTTCCGATGGGGTATACTCTTTGCCCCGTGTATGTCTTTAATACTATCTCCGTATCCCGTAGGGGAATATGTGTGAATAACCTTTTATAATCTTGCTTATTCATGACCGTCAACGCCGATCTGGTGTCCAATTCCATCTTCACATGGACTCCTGCTATCTGCAGTGTGACCCAGATAGTTTGTCGGTCAGCTTCCTTACTCACATTGTGAATTCTCAGACTACCCAGTTCCTTGCTGTTGGAGTCTGAATCCGAATTCTGTTCATCCGAACTCTTCTCAGCCACCTTATGTACCTTTCTGCACTTTTCCTGCGGTGACTTTTTGTTGCTGGTCTTCTTTCCTGACCGGCATACTTTAGCTATGTGACCAAGGTTGCCACATTTTCTACATTCCTGGTTTTTAAACCAGCATTGGTTCTGATCGTGTGTCGTCTTTCCACAACGATAACATTTCGTTGTACCCAAAGCCATTTGATCTACGCTGAGTACCGCTGCCTTCAGTTGCATTTCTGCAGTGCCTCTCGCTGCGGCTTCGTGCGATGCTGCAATAGTGACAGCCTTATCAAGTGTAAGATCATTCTCTTCCAGCAGCCACTTTTGTGTTCCTTCTTTCGACAATCCACACACGAATTTGTCTCTCAGTGCCTCTGTCAGACTTTCCCCAAACTGACAGTATTTCGCTAGCTTATGCAGTTCAATTAAATACTCCGCGTTGCTTTCCTCTTTCAGTTGCGTTCTCGCATAAAATTTAGATCGTTCCGCTAACATCAGCGGTGTGGGGTTCAAATGATTTTTCAGGACAGCAACAATTTTAACGGAAGTCTGATCCGCCGGTTTAGCTGGTGATAGAAGATGCTTCAATAGCCCGTATGTCTTCGCACCCATTGAGTTTAGTAAGGTTAGTGCTTTATCTTCATCTGATATTTTATTGGCCTTACAATATATCTCTATGCGTTCTACATACGTGGCCCAATCTTCAACATCGGGATCGAAATCGTTGATGTTACCATGCTTAGGCATCCTCGCAATCTTCTTGAGAAACAAAAGGAAATTTTTCTTTTCTTTTATTTTTTTCAAAATGGCGGTTTCCTGCGCTTGTCTTCTTCTCCCGCCTACGAAAATGGTGGCTTCCCGCGTTTGCCTTTCTCCCCCGCTGGCTGTAATGGCGATTGCCGTATTGCTGCGTTCGCCCTCCCCAGCGGTTTTCAAATCGTGCCTCCCAGCCCCTCTTGCAGTCCGGTCCTTTCCCCCGGCTGCGGCTGAGTTCTCCGCGGTTTTTTTTTTTTTTTTTTCTCCCGCGCCTTACGCTGACCCGGTCGCTGCGCCTCGCAGCCTCGGTAGCTGCCCGGCCTTTTTCACCGGTCGCGGTCGAGCTCTCTCTCGACGCTGTTGCGTCTCCCAGCCCGCTTGCAGCCCGGTCTTTTACACCGGCTGCGTTTGCATGCACCGCGGCTCCCGTGCCTTACGCTGGCCCCAGTCTCAGCGCCTCTGGCCCCAACTTCTGTCCGGCTCTTTTCCCCGGCCGTGGTCGAGTTCTCCGCCCTTATATCCTCCGTTTTTCCCTCCCCTACTTCACGCCAACGTGGCCGGCTTGCTGCTCGTCGCTGATCGGCTTACCCACCACCGTGATAGAAGGGATGATCACTGCCTGTTGCTGATGGAAGGCTTTGTGTCAGAATTCTTCCTTTGCTCTGCAGACCCGAGTCTTTTCTCAGCAGAATGATGAGGGCGGATGCCTCCTCTCGACGCCCGTTAAACTGCCTTGGATGTATCTCTGCCGCAGGGTAAGATCGTACTCATCGCCACTGTTAAGTCTGTGTGTTATATTGAGAATTACTACACAGACCACAAGAGTAAAATTTAACAGGTCTTTACTAGTCGAAGGTCAGGGCGGAACTGCCCAATAAATCATTACACAGCACTTATATACCGGTGTGGTCACCACCGGTATTACAGTATACCGCAGCCAAGATAAAGTAGTGCAACCCTTAAAATAGTTCTCTTAAAGGTGGAACGGTTACATACACTACAGAAGCCACATGGGTCCTGGAGTGGCAAGGAGGGGTCAGCATGAGTCACCACTCCAACAATTCTAGCGGGGTGGCTATCTTGCTGGCCCCGCATTTTCAGCCGGAGATCTTGAGGGTCAAGGAGCACGTGCCGGGCCGCTTGCTCCAGGTCACTGTTTGCCTGGGGGGCGTGCCGCTCCATCTAGTGAACGTGTACGCCCCTCAGACCGGTGCGCAGCAAGTGCGCTTCTTCGAAGAAGTGTCCGCTCTTTTGGGCTCCGTCGACGCGGGCGATTGCGTCATCCTCGGGGGGGATTTTAACTGCACCCTCGAGGCGAGGGACCGTTCGGATCCCCCGCGAAGCCCGGCGGCGATGGAGAAGTTGAGGGACCTGGTCGGGTCCTTCGACTTGGTGGACGTCTGGCGAAATCTCCACCCCGACTCCAGCGCCTTCACTATCGTGAGGTCTGGGGGAGGAAGGTCCAGAATCGACCGCCTCTACATTTCCCGGGCATACGTCTCCTGCGTTCCGGCGGCTTCCATGCGGCCGGTGCCATGCACGGACCACCACCTGGTGTGGGCGGAGCTCACTCCGCTGCGCGCGCGGGGGGGGGGTCCACGTACTGGTATTTTAACAACCTGCTGCTGGAGGACGCGCGGTTCCGGGATTCGTTTAGTCGGTCCTGGGCCGACTGGAGAAGGAAGCGTGGGGGCTTCCCCTCCTTGAGGCTATGGTGGGACGTGGGCAAGGCTCACATCTGTCTCTTCTGTCAGGAGTACGCGAAGGGGTCGACCAAGAGGCGGGAGGCCTGGGTCGGGCGGTTGGAGAAGGAGGTGCTCGACCTGGAGTCCCGTCTTGGTCAGGTCGTCGAGGACCTGGCCCTGCGGAAGGTGTACAAAGAGAAGAAGGGCGCGCTGAAGGACCTGCAGCTCGTCTGGTCCCGAGGCGCGTACGTGAGGTCGCGGATCCAGCTCCTGCGGGACCTGGACCGCGGCTCCCCCTTCTACTCGCTGGAAAAATGACGGGGGGTCCGTAAGCAGCTCTTGGGGCTGCTGGCCGACGACGGATCACTGGTCTCGGATCCGGAGGGAATCCGCGCGGAGACCCGCGCCTATTACGGGGCTCTGTTCTCTCCGGATCCGTCCAGCGAGGATGCGTGCAGAGTTTTGTGGGAGGACCTGCCGAAGGTCAGCCCGGAGGGTGCCGAAAAATTGGACACTCCGCTAAGCCTGGCGGAGCTGACCGGCGCCCTCCGCCAGCTCTCTAGGGGAAAGTCCCCGGGGCTGGGCGGGCTGGCCGTGGAGTTCCACAGGGCGTTCTGGGACATGTTGGGGGGCGACTACGCGCGGGTCCTGGGGGAAAGTTTGGCGACCGGGGAGGTGCCCCTCTCTTGGCGCAGGGCGGTCATTGTCCTGCTGCCTAAGAAGGGCGATCTCCGCCTCCTTAAGAACTGGCGCCCGGTCTCCCTCCTCAGCACAGACTATAAAATCTTTGCCAGGGCCATGTCTGCTCGGCTTGGCACCGTGCTGGCCCACATGATCCACCCCGACCAGTCCTACATGGTCCCGGGCCGGACCATCAACGATAACATCCATCTGGTCCGGGACCTGGTCCACCACTCCCAGAGGGCTGGTCTGTCGGTCGCCTTCCTTTCCCTGGATCAGGAGAAGGCGTTCGACAGGGTGGATCATGAGTATCTCTTTGGGACTCTGCGCGCATTCGGGTTCGGGACGCATTTCGTCGCCCGGATCCGAATTCTGTACGCCGCCGCGGAGTGTCTGATTAAAGTTAACGGGTCCTTGACGGCGCCCCTTCGCTTCGGGAGGGGGGTGCGTCAGGGATGCCCCATGTCCGGTCAGTTATATGCCATTTGCGTGGAGCCTTTCCTGCGCCTCTTGTGGAAGAGGTTGACGGGACTGGCTCTGCAAGGGCCGGGCGTGGAGGTGGTCCTCTCAGCTTACGCCGATGACGTGCTCCTCACGGTCACGGATCCCGCTGACTTGCGGAGGATGCGGGAATGCCAGCAGATTTACTCGGACGCATCCTCCGCCAAGATCAACTGGGAGAAATGTTCCGGACTCCTGGTGGGTCAGTGGCGGGTGGACTCCCTGCCGGAGGAGTTCAGGCCTTTCGCCTGGAGCACCACGCACCTCCTCTATTTGGGAGTCTACCTTAGCCCTGCCGAGGACGCCTGGCCGGCGAACTGGCAAAGCTGGAGGCCAAAGTCACCGCTCGCCTAGGACGCTGGACAGGACTGTTGTCCTACAGGGGTCGAGCTCTGGTCATAAACCAGCTGGTGGCCGCCATGTTGTGGTACCGGTTGGTCACTTTGATCCCTCCCCCTGCATTTGTCGCCAAGATGCAGAAGAAGCTCATCGACTTCTTCTGGGACAAAAGGAAGCACAGGGTCTCTGCCGCGGTTCTGTGTCTCCCGCTTAGGGAGGGCGGTCAGGCGCTGGTGTGCCTTCGCACCCAGGCTGCGACTTTTCGTCTTCAGACGCTGCAGAGATACCTGTACGTCGAGAATCCTCCGAGATGGTGTGCGCTGGCGACGTTTTTCTTCCGCCAGCTGCACGGCCTCAATTACGACACGCAGCTCCTGTTTGCGAAAGTGGGCGGCAGGCGTGCCGGCCTGCGGGAGCTGCCTGTCTTCTACCAGGAACTGCTATGGGTTTGGAACTACGTCGCTTCCAGGCGGAGCTCTCCCCCGTCAGGAGCGGTGGCTCTCCTTCGGGAGCCGCTGCTCAGGAATCTGCACCTCCACGAACGTGGGTTCGGGCAGCTGGCGGAGGGCAGGGCTGTGCTTGGCAAGGTGACCAGAGTCGGGGACCTGCTCGATGGCGGAGGAGCGGGCTGGATGGCGCCGGAGGAGCTGGCGCGGCGCCTGTCCTGGGCCAACGCCCGGCTCGCGGTCGAAGCCATCGAATCGGTGAAAGCGGCACTGGACCCCGACTCCACTAGGTGTATCGAGGCGGCTCAAGCACGTGGGGCGATCCTGTCCGAGCTTACCCCCGTTCGGACGGAATTCCTCATCGGCACCCGGCCCCGAAACTCCCCTCGGGAACCGGCGCCTCACAACTTGAGCCGTGTGGAGGAAATACCCTCCGTGCCTTTTCATTCCACATGGAGGGGTTTCCTGTACAGGCTGCTCCTGCACACTCTCCACTTTGCCATCTTCGTCTACCGTCCGGACACGCCTTGGCGTGGCGGTGGCGGAGGTCCCCAATGGAGGGCTCTCTACGCAGGAGTCCTCCCTTGTTCCATCGGGGACTTGGCCTGGAGGGTGTTGCACGGAGCGGTCCCGTGCAATAAGGTTTTAAGTAGGTTCACGGACTCCCAGGCCGCCTGCATTTTTTGCGGCCTGGAGGAGTCCGTGTTTCACGTTTATATGGAGTGTGAGAGGTTGCAGCCCCTCTTTCACTACTTGAAGGGGCTGCTCCTCGATTTTTGGTTGCACTTCAGTCCCACGCTCTTGATCTACGGTCACCCGGTGCAGAGGGGAGCGGACAGGTTGGAGGACCTCCTTGTGGGCCTGCTCCTGGGCCTGGCTAAAAGAGCCATCAATTGGTCCAGGCAGCGGGCGGTCGAGGGGGTCGTCCAGCCGGATTGCCTGCCTCTCTTCCGCAGCCATGTTCGCGCCCGGGTGGCCCTGGAGATGGAGCACGCGGTGTCCGCCGGCGCGCTTGAGTATTTCCGCGACCGGTGGGCGCCGCGGGGACTGGAGTGCATTATCAACCCGGAAAACCAAATTTTAATTTGATTTGTTAAATTTTAGTTGAACTTTTGTTTATTTACAGTCCAATTGGGGTTTTTTTTGGGTCCAAATAAAAGAGTACCCTCGGTTCAGTACATACTTGTTTTATTGTTCTCCTGCAGTCCGTGTATTATTAAGGCGCGGACACTACACCTGGTGCTGCTCCTGGCATGCTCTTCTGCACTCCTATTGAACAAGGGTTGGTCCCCTGGCTTGATGGTAATGTTAGAGTGAGGGATATGCCGGGCCATGAGGTTACAGACTGTGGTGAATACAATTCTGCTGCTGCTGATGCCCCACAGCGCCTCATGGATGCCCCGTTTTGAGCTGCTAGATCTGTTCTGAATCTATCCCTTTTAGCACGGTGGTAGTGCCACAAAACACGATGGAGGGTGTCCTCAGTGTGAAGATAGGATTTAATCTCCACAGTGACTCTGCGGTGGTCACTGCTACCGATGCCGTCATGTACAAATGCATCTGTGACAGGTAGATTGGTGAGGACGAGGTTAAGATTACCACATCCTAAACCTGTATCTTTAGATAAAGGAAAATGCATCATAGTAAAAACCCATGTTGGCAGGGTACTTCTTTGTTATTCAGCCTAAAATATGTTTGCATACGCAGCTTAATGAAACTTTTGAACTACTTAACAATAGATTAAAATTGAATGAAAAGGCACAGATTCTTCTTGGATTGAAATTATCATAGAAACATAGAAGATAGGAGCAGGAGTAGGCCATTCGGCCCCTCGAGCCTGCTCTGCCATTTAATGAGATCATGGCTGAATAACAGTCTGTTACTGCCATCTAGTGGCGCATGCACGAAGAACTTGCTCGAGTTATTTTTTGTCATTATTTTTCAGGATTTCAAAATTGAAATTAAACATTTAACTGCACAAAATATCTGGAGTATTTTATTACAGTAATTTTCATATTTTGCACAATAAATAATTTCCAAGTAAAAATATATATTTTTTAAAACTTTACTTCTGCTTTGTGTTTTCCATTTTCCTTTTCTCCATTTTTTCTCTTTTACTTTTTTATTTTTACTATTTTAAATGTTAGCAGTATATCAATTCAGAATATTATTCTAACTATTAATGTTTAAACTTACCTATTCTGGAGCAGGAACCTGCACTATCAAAAATTGGTCTCTGATTGGCTCCCAAAGATAATCTTTATCAGCCATTGTTGTTCCTATCATTTGACCTAGTCACATCATTCAAGCCACCAGGTTAAAACTACCACGTGTTTTAGATACCCACATTAGGCATTCCAGTGGTTTGCTGAGATACCAGCAGAGTGGGTACCAAGATAACTGGTCACCAGTGCCTGTAAAGTTAATTTTAACTCGTAATTATTAGTATGTTGGCGATAACAGAATTCATGTGACAAGGTGTGGTTGTATGTACATTGACTGTGTATAATTTGGAACATAAATGTGGTAAATTGTGTATATTGGGCACTCCATATGTTAGCTGCAGGGTAAAGCTTCCGTCACTTTGTCCCAGTAATATTCTTGAACCCCAGCCTTTGAATACCCTTTATTGTGCCATTGGGATATTTTCATTTTCCATATCAGTCAGACTTGCAATCTCTTCGTGTACAAATAAACATTTAGTGCCAATTTACTTAGTACTGTGAACTCATGCCCACTGTGGTGCTTGGTTTTGCAAATCCACTTCACTTATGATCCTCACAGCCAGCAGAGGGAGAAGACTTTAATGAGATCAGCCGGAGTTGAATTTAAACCCAGGCTCTTGAGGTGAAAGACTGTGCTGCAATCTACTGCACTAAGCGGTCAGTGCTTTAAATTAGGATCCAGGAACAGATCTCTATTTTAATCATCAGTACTGACATTCAGAGTATGATATTGTTCCCCTTTTAATGTTCTTTTCATCCTGCTGTAGAATTTACTTTCTCAAAGCTTAATGCTCATCAAAAGTTAAGTATGAAAATTACAGATGAGCAAATCCCTACTAAGTCACTACTGGCATGGTATCTCTCTCTATTACTATTATGTGAGACTTTTAAATTTAAACCTACTAGTACTAGTCATTGCAATGAAAATAAAACTTTCAGATCAGATTGCTATAATCTTATATTAGCTCAAAATGCTGTAAATGCAATGGAAGCAGCTTGGAATTTAAGTGATAATTGTGGGCCAACACCCACAGCACTTAACACAAAACCGCAGTTCTATAATCGCTAATTCTGCTTGATAGAATTTCTGACTAAAATGTAAAATAACAATCAATGTATTGATTCGAGAACAATTGCTGTATAAAACCATTGCATCTCACTGTTGTATTTAGAATTTAACAATGGTAAATAAAGACCTTTAGCTCTTATCAAAGTTTTTGTAGAAAAAAGGGTTAAGATGCCCTCCAGAGTCTGTGGCAAAAACATCAGTAACTGCTTTTCCTAACTAAGGCTTATTTTGTACTGCATTAGCACCTTTTAAACATTAATAATTGCACAATTATTATTCATTCTGTCAGATATAATATCTGCTATATCACAGCATGGTTTGTTAATTTTTTGTAGTATCTATAAACAGATTGGCCAGGGTGGGTGATAAATTACACCCAGTTTGAGACTGGCTGGCGCCATGATATATTATAACTATTCTGATTGTGCTCCATCAGATGCCTACGGCTTTTCTTTGTTCAATCAATACTTTTCCCATTAATATCATTAAAGGGAATAAAGTAATAGAAAAGATGTGGAAAGGGGAGTGAGAGATGTTTTTCGGTTTACTTATCCATGTACTGAGAGCGAAGCTAAGAAAATCACAAAATGCAAGTGCTGTGTAAGGTACTAATTATAATTCATTGTACCTTGTAAATGTTGGAATGCAACTCTTACAAAAACCTTGCAGAATTTCTAAAGGATTTTCCTGCAAGACTTTTGGAATTCCAAACTGATTTATTTTACTTTAGAGACAGCCTGGAAGCAGATATTTTGCACAGAATTCATCATGAGATGATGTAAAAATAAATAAGACTTGCCTCTATAGCACCTTTCACGACCACCGGACATCCCAAAGTGCTTTATAGCCAATGAAGTACTTTTGAAGTGTAATCACTGTCGTAGGAAATGCAGCAGCCAACTTGCGCACAGCAAGCTCCCACAAACAGCAATAATAATAATAATAATAATCAACTTTATTGTCATTGTTAGTGCACAAGTGCAGTACAACGAAATGTAGGCTTGCGGCTCCCGAGAGTGTACATTTTGATTAAGACATTTAACATTCAACATTCATTTGGCTTGTAATACATAAACATAAACATAATAAAGTGCATTGGCAGATGTGCAGGCTTTAGAGTTTATTTACCAGGTAATCTCTTTTAGTGATGTTGATTGAGGGATAAATATCGGCCAGGACACCGGGGATAACTCCCCTGCTCTTCTTCAAAATAGTGCCATGGGATCTCTTAGTCCACCTGAGAGAGCAGACGGGGCCTCGGTTTAATGTCTCATCCAAAACACAACACCTCTGACAGTGCAGCACTCCCTCAGTACTCAGAGGAGTGTCGGCCTAGATTTTTGTGCTCAGGTCTCTGAAGTGGAACTCAAATCCACAACCTTCTGACTCCGAGGCAAGGGTACTACCAACTGACCCACGGCTGACACATCTAATCTAATAACTAACCCTGCGCTTAGCCCATTGTTCCTATTTAGGATATATTTAAATTGGGACTTCACGATGACACACAAGATCTCAGACTGTCTCTAACCAGTAATTCTAACATATCAGCCACTATAATGAAAGAAAACTGAGAGACTTCAGAAATATTTATGCATATCTCCTTTTGTAAAATTTGGGATTATAGTAACAATAAGTAGAATAAACTTCCTTTAAGAGCCTCTGATGTAAGTATTTTGTGGATGGGGATTTTACTCTACACTCTGTGGATCATGCATTTAATGGGTCAACATAATTAATACTCTGATACTTGTGTGTCTGACCATTTGAGTGAATAACAGAAGGTCCCTAGTCCAGGTTATTATGGTGCATTAACCCTGCAAGTAATTTCAGTGTAAATCCAGAGTCAGACCTGATTCTACATCAAAATGAAGTGAGACGGCACTCAAACCACCTCAGTTTGACACAGCATTGAGTTTAAATCTGATATGATGTCAAATTTGGTTTGCAAAGTGCTCCATTGGCCCCCCCTGCCCCTACCTGACCTAAATTTAAATGTTTCAAGAGGATGGATTATCCCCTCCCTACTCTCTAAACATTAACATTTCTAACTTTTGGGAGACAGCTCTTATATCCATGAGTCTAGGCACATGCAGAACTCTCACCTAAGCAGAGCAGTTAATGTTCCAGTCAGGAAGGAGTCAAGCAATGTAAACGTGGTGCTGCCTGGCTAGATTATGACCTGCACTCAGACAGGTAGCTACAGATCAAATGCAGTCTTTAAAGCCTATTTAGCCTACTAATGGTGGCAGAAAAGCTGTTCAGAATTTCACAGAGGAGAAAGGTGGGCAAAACCGTTCCTTTTGACGCTGAAGGGTTGCAGGCCCTCCAGGGAAGTGTACCAAAGGAGGATGGTCCTATTTGAAGCAGACAACAATCCTCCAGTAAAAGCACAGGAGCGAGCTGGATGAAGGGAGCCTACCAGCTGAGTCAATGTAATATTCCTGGTCCCTTGTACTTGGCTGCAAATAAGGAAGACGCTTACTGGTATCAGGAAGAAATCAATGATAAGTGCACTCACATTTCTTGACATGGCACAGAATTGCTGGGAACTTCCGTGCTTGCTGGTAGGTACTATTTAAAGCATAACACACAACCATTGCACTTTTGGCCACACTCATTCATTGTGCCAAAGCTGCACAGCACACATTTCTTGCAAGGGAGTGGTGGCCTCTGAGGAAAGGCAAGCAAGGCTTACAGTACAAGGCACTCCCCTGTTTCTCAACGGGGCCATCAACAAGGCCTGGTCTCCTAAGAGCCACTTGCACAGTTTTTGCCATGGACTGCCAAGGAATGAAGGCACCATTGTTGCTTACTGGATAACAGCCATTGAAGCACATAATTTTGTTTCTGTGGTCAGTTACCACCTGCAGATTGAGTACAAACCCTTTCCGTTCAATAGGGTTGATATGAGGAACCCTGATTCTCACAGGGGCATGATGTAATTTGCCCTGCACTCAAGAGAACCCTGTGACCTGGTGATAGCTCTGCACTTTATCCACCCGATGTCTCCTTTCTACAGAAAAAATGAGAAAGGTTTTGCCACTTGCAAACACAGCATTTGTTTCTTGCTTGACACATACATGCACTGCAGCCTAGCTGATCTGTCAGATGTCCCCTGCATTAACCTAGAAGGACCCAGTAGCACGATAGCTTCACAGTGTGGTATAATTCACTGTTACGGGAGGAGCCATCCCTGTTCTGGATGCTGTCTGTCGTTAGGTCATCCTGCAGCAGATGGAACATCTCTGTGGCAGCCTCTCTTGTAAAACGGAGGCAGCGAAGACGGATCTTTGACATATCCACATACATATGGAGAGGTCAATAAATGTGGCCGAAAAGCCTCTGGTGTTATTGCACCTGTATTTGTTGCCCCAAGAAAGAACAAATGCACCAAAATTTAATGAAAATGCAAGAAAAAAGATTTAAAAACTTGTACCAAAAACATAGAATGAAAATATCCCTTTAAGAAACCTCCTGGAGCAGGCACGTCCCAGAATCAGCAGTGCACCCATTTTATAGGGCCAAGGTGCGCTCTAATGGCAAAAACTCCACTTGAACTTGTGAAAATCTTCATGTAACTGGATTTATATAAATATTCAATGGAAATCAGGTTCATGCAAGCCTGACGTTCAGCTTGCTCTTGATTCCAAAAATCACGCACAGCAAAATGTGGCATGCAGTGATTCTAGTGTGCCAAGTCAAGCCCTTGATCTCCCAACCCACACCCTGACCGGTGGAGCCTCATAAAGTCCACCTTCTGATTCTTCCTTCGCAAAGCTGCTGAACTGAAGTCAGAACTCTCTTTTATTTTTCACTAATGTTGTTACAATCATACAATACAGGATGTACAGGGCCTCAAAGTATTGATTCAAGTTTCTACAACTAAATTGTGGAGTGATATATATTGCACACATGTACTAATAACAATTATACAGTGTCACATAGGAGACTGGTCCACGAGATTGGAAGACACGGTATTGTTCGGCGTGCTTCCAAAATGAATCGAAAATTGGCTGAAGCAGAGGAACCAAAGGGTGATGGGGACTGAAGGAGGTAACCAAGGGGGTGCCTCAGGGTTTATTGCCAGGGCTGTTTTTGTTTGTAATATACATAAATGACATGGAAGTGGGGACAAAAGCAAAACTCTTCAAGTCTAGGAGGGACTGGAAGCAACAGAATGATCAATCACTGAAGGACTGGGGAGCTGAGCTGACAAGTGGCAGATATCATTTAATGTAGACAGATGCAAAAGTCATGCGACTGGTCAGGCAAGGCACTGGACCAGGGGTGCAATTCCATAAAACTATCCCAAATATATATACAGATCATATATTCTTCCCATTCCCTGCACTCCAAGGTCTCTCTCTCTCAACAGTCTTACAGACTATCCACTGAATTCTCATGTAGTTTAATGTGTCTGATAAAAACATTGAGAAAAATTGCTATGTGTTCATCCGTGTTAACAAATAAGCAGTCAAATGTTGAAGCTAATTGTGATAACGTTGTTCACTGCTTTCTCTTTCATTAGGGATGACGCATCTATAGGTGCCTATAAAGCTCATGTTTAATAAGGTGAAAGTCTTCCTGGAGCTGCTGGTAGGAAAGTGGCAAATTCCTTTTCACAAACCGAGGCAGGCATTGGATGTCCTTCTCTCCGAGATCTTCAAACTAGTGTCGTGGGGGTAATATTGTATTTGGGTTTATCACATGATTGGAAAAGGGACCCAGAATGAACCTGTGTCATTGTTGGGTTATTCATCACCCAGTCAGCAGCTTTCTATTGATCAGAGTTAAAGCAAAAGCAAGGGTCACCCGTCATTACTACATTAATGTGCCATAATTGGGCTGCTCTATGGTAGTAAACACACAAAATTTTGGAAACACTCAGCAGGTGAGGCAGCATCTGTGGAAAGAGAACATAGGGATAATCTATCAGGTCGATGACCTTTCATCAGAACAGTTCATTGACCTGAAACGTTAACTCTACCTTTCTCTCTCCACAGATGCTGCCTGCCCTGCTGAGTGTTTCCAGCATTTTCTGTTTTTATTTCAGATTTCCAGCATCCGCAGTATTTTGCTTCTGCTCGAAGGTAATATTTTAATTGTGGTGAAGTCACTTCCTGTGTTTACGCAATGCCAATATGTTTAGCCTTGTTTTTACTTCCTCAAATAAATGTTGTAAAATATTGACTTTTATGAAGATAGTGGTGATTATTATAGACTTTGAAATAAGTAACTTATCCATAGCAAGATATTCATTTCTAGAATAATCATGCCACTGAAGGACATTCCGGGTCACTGAATATGGCTTTAAGGAGGAACAGATAATTGATTCTGTACACGCACCTATTTGCACAATGTTAACAATCTTTTGTGAAGTCAACAAAAGGGAAGGTTTTGACATATGCATAACCAGACATAATCTCGCCAAATTAAAATTGACCAGTCGTCAAAGAAGTAATTGTAGTAAATTGGGCAAGAGCAGTGGCCCAGCTATATATGATGGGATATCAATGACATACAGGAAAAAAAGATTTTGTCTACCGGAGTTTGCTCCAACTATGGCAGTGCTGACATTGACAGCCATTGCCAAAGGCTCAGTCAACATTAAGTTGGGACCTCTGCTTCTCACGATCTACATTAGTGATAGTGTCATGGGTATTGTCTCTTGTTTTACACACTTTGTATAAAAATAATAAATTGCAGGACAACGGAGTATTACAGCTTAACTCTTTTATTAAGCATTAGGTCTGTGATCTTACTGATAGCAGCACCAGAGGGCAAAGCATGGTATTAGGACCCCTAGCCTGGGTCTTCAAAACAACAGTAGTCCTTACAGATGCCTGCAGGCCAATGACAACTCAGCATGTGATCACATGTGAATATAATAGGTATTCCTTACAGATGCCTGTGGGCCAACGATAATTCAATATGCAAATGTTACATTGTCCACAAATTCACGGACAACATAAAGATCTGTGCTAGTGCTAGGACCCTAGATGAGTAAAAAAAAGACTACAATCTGATTTAGATGTGATAGGGAAACGGGCCCACATCTGGCAGATGTCATTCAATGTTAATACATGCACTGTCGTGCATGTGAGTAGGGCTAATGCTAAGCATGTATACACCATGTTTGGCACAGAATTGAAGCCTGTTGAACAGGAAAGGGACTTAGGTGTTATAAGACATGAGTTTGTGAAGTTGCACAACCTGTGCCCTGAGGCTATTACGAAGGCACATGGAGTACCTGGATGTACAGAGAGGACAATTCAGTATAAAACTAAAAGAACTATGATGTTCTGGTACAAAACTTTAGTTAAGCCTCATCTGAAATACTGAGTTCAGTTTTGGTCTCTTCACATGGTGAGTGATATAGAAACCTGAAAAAGGTTCAATTGAGGGCCACTAGAATAGTAACTCATTTTAAAACCCTTAGTTATCATGTTAGGTTTAGAGAACTGGATCTTTTTACTCTACAAAACCGTAGGATTCGGGAGATTTAAATGAAGTGTTTAAAATGATGAAGGCTCTAAATTGTGTCTGTTTGGACAGACTAGTTGAGCTAAATAGGTTAGGGAACATGAGGGTCCTGCATATAAGCTATGCAGGCTTAGAACTAGGTTTGATGTCAGGAGGATTTTCTTTACACAAAAGGTTGTCAATACTTGGAACAAGTTATCCATTTGTGTGTTGAGTCTGGATTCCCTGCACCAGTTTCTTTTTCTTTTTCCCTGAATTAGCCTAGGGTTTTAAAATCTGTTATTTCTCCTCTCCCAGGAGATTACATGACTATAAGTGGGAGGATATACAGGGAATCATGATGCTTAGTTGGTCTTTTCCAGTGTGTCTTTTCTTAAGTTAGTACTATGAAATAGAGGGACAGATCTTGACCCCTGCCACAAACTCCATTCCCTAGCCACCGATTCCATCACCCTCCCTAGCCATTGTCTGAGGCTGATCCGACTGTTTGCAACCTCGGCATCCTACTTGACCCTGAGCTTCCGAGCCCATATCCTCTCCAACGCCAAGACTGCCTACTTCCACCTCATCTCCGTAATATCAACCGTCTCCCCCTCTGCCGAAGCCTATCTGCTGCTGTAACTCTCATCTATGCTTCTGTTATCTCCAGACTCGACTATTCCTATGTTATCCTGGCTGGCGTCCAATTTTCCACCTTCCATAAACTTCAGCTCCTCCAAAGCTCTGCTGCCCGTATCCTGACTTGCACCAAGTCCCATTCACCCGCTCGCTGGCCTACATTGGCTCCCGGTCCAGCAATGCCTCGATTTCAAAATTCTCAACCTTGTGTTCAAATCCCTGCATGGCTTTGCCCCTCCCTGTCCCTGTCACCTCCCCCAACCCTGCAACCTTCCGAGATCTCAGCATTCCTCCAAATTCTGGCCTCATGCATCCACGATTTCCTTCGCCCTTCCATTGGTGGCCATGCCTTCAGCCGCCTGGGCCCTAAGCTCTGGATTTCCCTCCCTAAATATCTCCAGCCTCTCTACCTCTCTCTCCTCCTTTAAGACGCTCCTTACAACTTAGCTTTTTGACCAAGCTTTTGGCCTCCTGTCCTAATATCTCCTTATGTGGCTCGGTGTCAAATTTTGTTTTATAACGCTCCTGTGAAGCGACTCGGGACATTTTACTATGTTAAAGGCGCTATATAAATACAAGTTGTTGTTGACTTCGTGTGATAGTGTAAAAAGAGTGAAAACGAGTCAGGAGTCTATTTTACATCTCCCAATTTTTATTTCCATTGAAGTCAATAGTGACCACCCCGCCACTAAAGGCATGGTATTTATATCATTAGTCCTAACCAGCACAGGTAGGGGAGTCAAATTGAGAAGGATAACTCATCTATCACCTCCTGGTTAAAACAATATAGTCTGCGCATTAATAGATTAGACTTACCAGGTACCTGACAGGATCCTCCATGAAGCAAACATCAGGGAGTGCATCTTTTATGAGATATAATTTAAGTACACACTTCTGTTCAGTCTCTCCTCCACATTTTCCTCTTCCTTTGTCTTGTCTGTGATGCACACCAGTAATGAAAACAAACACTCTAGTCACACAAGACATTTCTAAATTCATAAACGTGAATTGGGAATCTTGGTAACCAATTTAACCCTACTGCTAAATACCACTCTTATATCTTGAGATAAATGCAAAGATTATTGTTCTTAGATCTTTTAGCTCGATCTGCCCCGATCGATGTTGGAGACAACCTGCGGTACTACAATAGACCTCATTTAAAGCTTACATGGAAACTGCAGCATAACAGTAAACGGCCATAAGTGTTTGATTATCACCAGTTCTAATATACTGATAATTGTGCATTAACATAACTCACACCATTGGTCTTTACCAATATGGCTGATCTGACATTGTGACACAATGTTCAGATTGCTTAGTTGCAACCCAACAAACACCCGGGCCTCAGAATTCTTCTTCAATGTGCTTTGAGAGAGCAGAGACCTATGACACGAGGCCTTTGCCCCTTTTACGCTGCCTTGGGATTTCTCGGACTTCTCCCTATGTGTAGGGAAGGGGGTGTCGGAGTGCCTACACTTACAACAGTACACAAAAAGTGTAGCCATGTAATGAGTTGATCTAAGGGGTGATCTATTTGAGGTGTGTCAGATGATTAAAGGATATGATAGGGTAGATAGAGAAATTAATTCATCTGGTGGGAGAATCCAGAACAAGGAGGCATAACCCTAATATTGGCCTCTTTCTGTGCTGTATCATTCTATGATTCTATGAAACGCCATGAACAATATATCACAGCTTGGATGATTGGACATTACATGATCATATCAGCAGATCCATTTCTCTACCAAATGTAGCAGTGAATCTTTTGATATTTAAACACAATGGGGGGAAAATTCAGTACCTTAGCATCTCCCGTTAGCGCCAGCAGATGGCACAAATGGGGTGCTAGAGCATTATCGCCAGGGCGAGGTGAATCCAATGGTGCACGCCAAATCCCCCCCTCCCACCCAGCCGCCCCCCCCCCGCAGTGCCGGCGCTAACAGTTATTGCCGGGAATCTCAACGCTAGGTGGATCGTGATGTCAGTGAGTGTGCAATGCTCACTGGCCGCCCGATCTGAGAGAAATCAAACTGCCACACTTGGTTACATTAATGGGGGCTGCACTGGCAGTCGACCTCACCCTCCAGGATCTACGATGGAGGGAGCGGAGGCAGCGAAAAAGATTGGAACATGTGCCCAGTGGGAGGAGGAGGGCCATCAGGGCTCTCAACAGGAGGCTTTACCCTCTGAGGGTATTCCAACAGCACTTCTCCTACCTCCAATTAAGGGAGGAGCAGTGTATTAGAAGGCTCCATTTCACCAAGGGTGTGGTCATCAAACTCTGCCACCTCCTGCAACCAGACCTCCAGCCTCAGATCAGGGCGACCACGGCTCTCTCAGTGGCAGTTAAGGTCACTGTTGCCCTCAATTTCTTCACCAGTGGATCCTTCCAGTCTGCAACAGGAGACATAGCCAACATCTCACAATTCACCATCTATCGCTGCATCTGGGAGGTCACAGAGGCTCTCTACAGTAGGAGAAGGGACTACATTTCCTTCCCCATCACCAGAGAGAAGCAGGACGAGCGTGCATGTGGCTTTGCCAGGATAGCGGGATTCCCCATGCTGCAGGATGCCATTGACTGCACCCATGTGGTTTTGCGGGCACCACGTAACAATCCTGAGATCTTCTGTAACCGCAAAGGCTACCACTCACTTAATGTGCAATTGGTGTGCAACCACAGACAGCTAATCCTCAATGTCAATGCCTGCTATCCTGGCAGCAGCCACGATGCCTTCATCCTGCACCAGCCTGGTGTGCCAGCACTCTTCCAACCACCACGTCAAGCTTGCAGCTGGCTGCTGAGAAACAAGGGATATCCACTCTCCACCTGGCTCATGACTCCACTCTGCAAGCCCAACACTCCTGCCCAGCACTCATATAATGAGAGCTATGCTGCCACCAGGAACATCATCGAGCAGACCATCGGTGTGCTCAAGCAATGGTTCCGCTGTCTTGACCGCTCGGGAGGAGCCCTCTAGTACTTGGCTGAGCAGGTGTCCCATTTCGTGGTGGTCTGCTGCATGTGCCAAAACTTGGTCATTATGAGGGCCCAGCCCTTGCCACCAGGAATTGCGGGACCACCTCAGGAGGAGGAAGAGGGAGAGGAGGAGGAGGATGAGGACAAGGAGGACGAGGAGGAGGAAAGAACAGGAGCGAGGGAGGTGGCAGCCACTCAATTGGCCTTCTGGAAGGACGGTCTGTGACCGCCTCATCAGACTGGGGTTTGAATGAATTAAACCCCAGATCCTCGTTGCTCACCACATCCCCATCATTCCATCCCCATCACAGGCCATATCACAGCACAAAGCTGAAATAAGACACACCGCAAAATAATCCAAACTGAATTAATAAATTTATCAAAAATCAGTTAACACATATTTGCAACAAAAATATTTACTATTCACCCTAGTGCAATCCCTTAGTGCCCCTCGTTACTGTGCCTTTGCCTACTCTACTGCTCCTACAAAGTGTTGGCCCAGTGGCTGCAGCAGGGCTGGTGGAAGGCTGCTGAGTGTCCGTGCGGGAGACTTCGGATGGCCTTGCAGGATGCCCTTGACCAGCTCTGGGCCTGGAAGGCCCAGCTGTAGACTGCAGCACCTCAGCATGGGCGGCAGCAGTCTGGGCTGGCTGGATGACAGGGAGCAACAAGCGCAATGGTGGAGTGGCAGTGGTGGGAGCAGAAATGCTGTCATCCTGAGAGAGGACAGCAGGTTCCTGCTCTACTGACCTACTACCACTCCCCCGGGGCAGCACCTCAACATCCCTAGCAATCTGTTGGAGCACAGATTGCTGGCCTGCTGCAACACCGTGAAAGCCCCAGTCGATGGTGGTAGACCCAGTTAAGATGGCAGCAGTCAGAGCATGGGTGGCATCAAGCTGAGACTGCATGAGAGCAGTCTGAGATTGGATGCCACCAAGCATAGACTGCATTACAGCACTAAGACATTGCATCACTTCCGCCTGTGCTGCAATGGAAGCTGCCAGATCGCCCATAACACACAGCATCAGGTCTGGTTCGCCACGGTCTCTCTGGGAGTCCACCATCCTTTCTGGACTGGAAATGATGGGCTCCATGGTGTGCGCAGAACCTTGTGCAATGTTGGAGGTGGACTCCTCCACACTCCTTATCATTGCTGAGAGGCTCTCAGGCACCCTTGCCATTGCACCTATCATCTCCGTGTGCATGCCCATCACCCTTCTTCCCCATTGAGGTCCTCATCTGAGTCATGTGCCAGCAGAACTCGCGTGCTAACTCTGGGGAGCTGGCCCCTGAGCTATCCTTTCCCCCTGGCCTTACTGCAGCCCACTCATCCCCGGTGCATCACCCTGTGCAGATCCCGCTACGATACTAGCCTCGAAAGAACACATAGTGCCAGTATCTGAGCTGGTGTCTGCGGGTGAGACATGCAGTGATGCGGTGTGTTCTTTACCCTCCTCTTCTTCCGCCTCACTCTCAACTGTGCCCTCAGGAATAGACTGGCTCATTATCTGAAAGCATAAAGGCGCAAGAGTCGGGTTAAGGTGAGGGGAGGGAGAAATGCTTCCATACAGCATGATTAGCTGGAAAGTGCAAAACGCTTGTGGGGTGAGGGGGAAGTGGGACGTGAGAAGAAGGAGTAGGAATGAAAATACTGTTGTTGTCCCCAAGGGGATCAATGTCGCCGGTGGCCACGGCACCCACTACCTGGCGCTCAATGATTTGCAGCACTCTTTCCTCCAGCTCAGACAGTGGTTGGGTGTCGGCTTGTCTCCCGCCTGTGCGCTCCTGCTCCCTCCTGTTGTGAGCCACCCTGGCCTGCAAGAGAGAGGAAAGTGTGTGAGTGAGTGTGGAGCAATGTGATTGGGATCTGTGCCTGCCATAGTTGAATAGCTGTCATTGTGTGCAACGTGTGAGATGTGGGTGTGAGTGTTGGAAAGTAGAGATTGTTGGTGAGTGAGTGCTGGGGGTGTGGTGCTTTCGGCAGTGTGTGAAGGCTATGGTTCAGATGGTGGTATGTAGCATTTTGTTGAAGCATTGACTCACCCTGACCACCCGAGTGAGGTCGTTAAATTTCTTCCTGCACTGTGTGTGGGTCCAGGGGATTACAGTGCTGCCAAGATGTGCTGCGCTACCTCCCTCCACATGGTGCGGAAGACTTGCGCAGAAGGCCTCCTGCCACTTGCCGGGTAGAGCACTGCCCTCCGTCTCTCCACAGCAAACACCAACATCTCCAATGCTTGTTCACTGAATCTGCAGGCTTTCTCCCCGGGGTGTGGAGCTGCCATGAGTACAGCTGCTTCAGTCCTTCGGCTCCTTCTTGACCTGCTGCTGCTTGCTGAGGCAACTGTACAGCCAGCAATGCTGAGAATGAGATTCTGTAGCATCATTGAACTGGAAGAACTGGAAAAGCCTGTGGCAATCATAACTTGTGATTAGACTGCACTTGATATTGGTCCACCCTTTGAGTGTAACGCCAATGAGCATGGGCTTAAAGATTTGAATTAGCACTCCAATCATTCCTTTGAGCAGTGAGCATGAATTTTGCGCGCAGTCTAAAGCATTAGCGCCTGGCGCTAATTCTCCAACTTTTCTAATTTTACCACCCATTCCTGGGCTATAATGAATTTCTAGCCTAACGGAAATAAATATTGCAGTGAAGCAGATTTCTATCTCACCAGATTGTCTCTGTTTGCCTGATCATGGATCATGGCAGATTCACAGAGCAGCTGTTCTGAGAACTATACTTATCCAACAACCTTTGTTCCATCCCCCCACCATTTAGTTGTAAATATTGTCTGAAGGGCAATGCAAGTGGCTGACAAGGAAAACATCCTGATGTGATAGTGCCCTCTTATGACCATTAAAGAAATAGACAACTGTAGGAATGGCTAGATTCTTAACTAAAGGACTGAGGTCGAGTCAGTCTATCAAACAAACGATGTTTAATACTAATCAACAGAGTTTAAAACGAAAACACAGGAGAACTACATTACAGGTCTGTACTCTTTGCTGGCTCCACGAGGACTGGCTAGGGCGGCTCCCTAGCCTGACTGTTAGATCTGTGTATCTTGATGTTGTGTGTCCTTCAATAATTAGACAAGAGACTGCAGGGAACAATCAACAGGTGTTTACTGGATGAGGGTTAATCTAAAACTAACTTGACAGATCCCTACTCAGGGTTTATATACAGGTGTGGTCACTGCTGGTACTACAGTATACAGGAGCTGTAAAAAGTAGTTCTCCCATTAAAGGTACATACACAACAATTCCTCCCCTTTTAGATTAACAGTACCATAACATTCATTTAACAATTAAATATCAACTAATTACAATTAACACTTTTAACATGCAACCTTAACTGAAAATAGTCTATTTATAAATTCAGTCTTTGGGGCAGCTTCCTGATCCTTTCTGGATAGCGCCTTTCCTGAGTGTCTTGCTCTTGGTGCGGAGGCGATTCTGGCCCCCTGTCGTCGGTTGGTTCATCAGCTTCCGATGCTACTGTTTCTGGGGTTGACTCGTTCCTGTGACTCTAGGATCTGGTCATCATGGCGTCTCACAATGTTCTCCCCAACATCCACTGTGTACATTAGTGGCCCCTGCCGTGTGCATATCGTTCCTGGTTGCCATTTCTCTGTTCGGTAGTCGCGGGCCAAGACTGGTTGCCCTACATTGAAGCTCCTTGTCGGCTTCTCATTGATGTGCTGGAATTGCTTATTCTCAACATCTCTTCGTACATTTGGTCTGAGCAAATCCAGATGAGATCTCAACCTTCGGTTAAAGAACATCATGGCCGGGGTCTAGTTGGTGACTGCATGTGTCGCATTTCTGTAGGCTAACAGGAAATTGTCCACCTTATGCTGCAGTGGAATGTCGTCATCGCACATGGCCCTTACTGCTTTCTTAAAGGTTTGTACGAACCTCTCAGCCAATCCATTTGTGGCTGGATGATATGGGGCGGATGTGTAATGCCTTACCCCATTCCTTTTCATAAATCTTCGAAACTCTTCGGACACAAACTGTGGTCCGTTATCAGAGCAAATCTGCTCTGGCAAGCCGTTCCTGGCAAATATGGTCCGTAGGACTGCAATAGTTTTCTCCATGGTGGTGGAGGACATTTTGATCACCTCAGGCCATTTTGAGTGCGCATCCACGGCTATTAAAAACATTGAGTCCATGAATGGACCAGCAAAATCAATATGCACCCATTGCCATGGAGATGAGGGCCACTCCCATGGGTGTAGAGGGGCATGTGGTGGTGCATTTTGGACCTTCTGGCATCCTGAGCAGCTCTTTGTCAGGTCCTCGATTTGCTGATCGATCCCCGGCCACCACACATAAGCCCTAGCAAGGCTTTTCATTTTCACCCCTCCCAGATGGCCTTCGTGAAGCTCATTGAGCACTCTCTCCCTTAACTTGGGTGGAATTACCACTCGGGATCCACACATCAAGGTCCCCTGGCATACTGACAGCTGTTCTCTTCTGGATGAGAATGCTGGCAACAGTGAGTCGCCATGTGTTGGCCATCCCTTCACCGTCAAGTCATATACCCGAGACAGTGTCGGGTCATTTCGGGTCTCCTTTTCTCTATCAGCGTTAGTTACTGGCAAGCATTCAATTATAGTCGAATAAAATATTTCGACAGGGTCCACTGCTGGTGCTTCCTCCGCAGTAGGCATTGGCAGGCGTGATAGCCCATCAGCGTTTCCATGCTGTTTCGTGCCCTTATACTGGATTTCATATTGGTTCGCCCCTAGAAAAAGGGACCATCTTTGTAGCCGTTGCGCAGTCATCACCGGAACGCCCTACTTTGGATTAAAGATGGAGACAAGTGGTTGGTGGTCAGTCAGCAAGGTGAACTTCTGCCCATGCAGATAGTGGTTGAACTTTTTCACTCCCCACTCTAGGCTGAGGGCCTCCCTGTCAATCTGGGCATAGCTACGCTTGGCTGAGGTTAGTGACCGAGACGCAAATGCTACTGGCCTCTCCGAGCCGTCCGGGAATTTGTGCGACAGCACCGCTCCAATGCCATAGGGTGATGCATCACACGCCAACCGAATTGGTAGTGCTGGGTTGAAATGAGCCAACACCTCTTTTGATGTGATCAATGCTTTGCTCTTCTGGAAAGCTCGTTTACATTCGTCATTCCACTTCCATGGTACCCCCGTTTGCAGTAGGGTGTTCAGTGGGTGTAGTACTGTAGACAAATTCAGCAAGAACTTATGGTAGTAGTTCACCAGCCCGAGGAACGACCTCAGTTGTGACACATTTTCCGGTGCTGGAGCCTTGACTACTGCCTCAATCTTTTCAGGGGACTTATGTAACCCCTCTTCATCAATAACGTGGCCACAATACGAGATCTGCTTCTGGAAAAACTCGCATTTGTGGCGATTAGCTCGGAGCCCATATTCCTTCAATCTAGTGAGCACCTACTCCAGGTTGGTGAGGTGATCACTGTCATTTTCGCCTGTGACCAGGATGTCGGCCAAGTAACACTGGGTCCCTGGAATCCCTTGCAGGACTTGATCCATTGCCCTTTGCCAAATAGCCGGAGCTGATGCTACCCCGAACACCAGCCGGTTGTATTGGTAGAGACCTTTATGAGTGTTGATCGTGAGGTACTGTTTCGAGGCTTCTTCTACCTCCATTTTCAGGTACGCCTGGGCCAGATCAATCTTAGTGAAGCGTTTCCCTCCAGATAGCTGTTGAATCCGTGATTCTTTAAGTATGATGTTTTCCAATAACTAGACGGAGGCTGTAACTTAACAATCAACAGGTGTTTACTGGTGGAGGGTAGTCTAAAGACTAACAGTACAAAGGCATGCTCAAGGCTTATATACAGGTGTGGTCACTGCCGGTACTACAGTATACAGGAGCTGTAAAAGCAGTTCTCTCTTAAAGGTACATACACTACAATTGCGAGGCAAAAATATCTTCAATCCGCGGAAGCGGATATTGTACAGTGTGAAGGACTGGGTTCACTGTCACCTTAAAGTCCCCACAGATGCGAACCTTCTTTGGTTCCCCAGGCGTATTACTCAACGATCTCTTCATTACAGGAACGATGGGTGTAGCCCACTCGCTCCAGTCCACTTTGGACAGTACTCCTGAACGTTCCAAACCTTCCAGCTCTGCTTCGACGGCTGGGCGGATCGCATAAGGTACCGGTCTGGCCTTAAAAAACTTTGGGCTTGCATTTTCCTCTATTTTGATCGTCGCTGTTATGCCTTTTAGTGTTCCGAGTCCCTCCTGGAACACTTCTTGTGCGTCAGTTAGCATTTTTGACAGTCGTCCAGGTGTGACGTCATCATCCTTTTTGGCATCTACAGTCAGTGCTTGTATGGAATGCCAATCTAGCTGTATCTTCCGGATCCATTCACGTCCTAGTAGTGGTGGTCCTCCATCTGGCAATACATATAGGTCCATTTTTGGTGTTTCGTTGCTGTTATATATAACGTTCACCCTTATTTTTCCTTTGGGGTAGACTTTTTGCCCCGTGTACGTCTTCAAGACAATCTCTGTATCTCTCAAGGGTATATGTGAGAATAGCCGCTTGTAGTCACTTCGGTTTATGACTGTTAAGGCTGATCCTGTGTCCAATTCCATTTTCACTTGGACTCCGGCTATCTTGAGCGTGACCCAGATAGTTTGGTGATCCTCCGTTTTGATCACATTATGTAGTTTCAGACAACCTAGCTCCTTGCTTCCAGAGTCTGTATCACTTTTCTGTTCGTCTGCACTACTCTCCGTCACCTTATGTACCTTTTTGTACTTCTCCTGTGGGGATTTCTTGCTGCTGGTTTTCTTTTCCGACCTGCAGACACTTGCTATGTGTCCTACTTTTCCACACTGTCTGCACACTTGGTCCTTGAACCAGCAATCCTTATGGTCGTGTGTTGTTCTGCCGCAGCGATAGCACTTCACTGTTCCGTATGACATTTCATTTGTGCCATATTCTTGCAGTCTCCGTTGAATCTCTGCCGCGCCCCGTGCTGCTGCTTCGTGTGATACTGCCATGCTGAAAACCTTGTCCAGCGTAAGATCCTTTTCTGATAGAAGCCATTTCTGGGTTCCTTCACTTTGAAGCCCACACACAAACTTGTCCCTTAAAGTATCTGCTAGTCCCGTTCCAAACTGGCAGTGTTTCGATAGCTTGTGCAGTTCCGTTAAAAACTCAGCATTACTTTCATCTTTATGCTGGTTCCTTTTGTGAAACTTAAATCTTTCTGCTATCAGCAGCGGTGTGGGGTCTAAGTGGTCCTGTAGGATTGACACTATGTTTTCAAAATCCTTTTCCACTGGCTTCTCTGGGGTTACTAGGTTTCACAGTAAACCATACGTTTTTGCACCCGTTGAATTCAACAATACCAGTGCCTTCCTGTCATCTGGCACTTCATTCGCCTTGCAGTACACTTCTATGCGTTCGACATATGTCGTCCAATCTTCAACTTCATTGTCGAACGCTGTGACACTGCCACTCTTCGGCATCCCTGGGTGTGGTTAGACAGGCTCAAAATGGCGTCTCCCGCGCTCTCCCTTCTTCTCAGCTGCGGCTCAAAATGGCGTCTCCCGCGCTCTCCCTTCTTCTCCGCTGCGGCTCAAAATGGCGTCTCCCGCGCTTTCCTTTCTTCCCCACTGACGCTGCTCGGCCCTTGAACACCGGCTGCGCTCTGCGCATTTTCCTTTCTTCCCCGCTGATGCTGATCGGCCCTTGAACACCGGCTGCGCTCTGCGCATTTTCCTTTCTTCCCCGCTGACGCTGCTCGGCCTTTGAACACCGGCTGCGCTCTGCGCATTTTCCTGCGCGCCTCTCTCTCTCGTTGACGCTGCTCGGCCCTTGAACACATGCTACGCTCTGCTCTCTCTCGTTGACGCCGCTCGGTCCTGAACACCGGCTGCACCCTGTGCGCTCTACCCTCTCTCTTCTCCCGTCGACACCACTCGGTCCTGAACACCAGCTGCACCCTGTGCGCTCTACCCTCTCTCTTCTCCCGTCGACGCTGCTCGGCCTTTTTCTGTGACGTCGGTTGGCTCTAGCCGCTGTCCGGGAAGGGTCTGCGCCGTACCTGTTGCCAGCCCGTTTCGCTGGACCACCGTGACTGGAGAACCAAGCCCAGCTCTCAACAGCCTCCCCTGCGATGCTCAAGTCTCCGCTGGATGGTCGATGCCCATGCTTCTAGACTCGGCCTTCTTCTTTCACTTTTCTCCAGGAGCGAATCCCTGGGAGGTGATGCAGAGTTGCAGGTAGGTTTGAATCTTCTCGTCGCCAATGTTAGATCCGTGTATCTTGATGTTGTGTGTCCTTCAATAATTAGACAAGAGACTGCAGGGAACAATCAACAGGTGCTTACTGGATGAGGGTTACTCTAAAACTAACTGTACAGATCCCTACTCAGGGTTTATATACAGGTGTGGTCACTGCCGGTACTACAGTATACAGGAGCTGTAAAAAGTAGTTCTCCCATTAAAGGTACATACACTACACTGATATCATGACGTCATCACGTTTTCCTGCCGCTGGAGGATCACGTGATCAACGTGATGACGTCATCGCGTTTGGTCTCATTCTTAAAGGGACCGCGCTATGTACATGCAATGATATGAACAAAGATACAGATTCATTCTGTAGCTAATAATTTGTTAAAGATAATTATGTACATTAGATCAGAGTCCCCCTGGTGGCTCCGCCACATGCACCCCCCCAGAATTGTCTTTAACAGTAAAAGTCAATCGACTAGGAGGCCTGACAAGCCTGTCAGAGCGACTACTGTATTCTTGGAGTGGACGTTGTTGAACAGCGGGCGGGCTGGTGGATGGAAGCCTTCGGTCTGGCGTGGATGCAGCGGGAGGTCGACCACGTCGTGGTGGCTGTGCGGTCTCTACTGGCCGGTCGATGTCCAGGTGTGCCGGTTTGAGACGGTCAATGGATATGTGGTCGGGTTTACCACCGATGTCTACAGAGAAACTCTTGTCGCCTGTCTCCAGTACGCGAAAAGGGCCTGTGTAAGGGGCCTTGAGCGGATCCCTATGGGCATCATGATGAATGAATACAAATTCAGTATTCTTTAGCTCCACTGGTACGTGTGAAGATGGAAGGCCGTGATGCGAAGTTGGGATAGGCGCAAAAGCCCTGGCTGTTTCCCGGTGGCTGCTGAGTTGGTCGGCTGCGGACCACGGCTCAGTTGGAAGCGGCAGGAAATCTCCCGGTACGCGGAGTGGCTGGCCGTACACGAGCTCCGCGGCGGACGATTGCAGGTCCTCTTTGGGTGCCGTGCGGAGACCCAACATGACCCACGGAAGCTTATCCACCCAACTGGTGCCTTGGAGGCTGGCCCTCAGCGATGCCTTTAATGATCTGTGGAAACGTTCACACAAACCGTTTGCTTGCGGGTGATAGGCCGTGGTGCGGTGAAGCTTGGTGCCGAGACCCTGGGCCACAGCATTCCAGAGCTCGGAAGAGAACTGTGGACCGCGGTCTGAAGAAATGTCTGCCGGAACGCCGAAACGTGCGACCCACGAAGAGAGGAATGCTCTGGTGACATCAGCGGACTTAGTAGACGGCACAGAAACTGCCTCTGGCCATCTAGTAGTACGATCGACCATGGTAGGATGTGTGTGAACCCCTGCAATGGTGGAAGCGGCCCGACAAAATCCATGTTGACATGGTCGAATCGACGTTCTGGTACTGCGAACGTGGCCAATGGAGCCTTAACGTGACGTTGCACCTTAGACGTTTGACAGACGACGCAGGTGTTAGCCCAGTCGCGGATATCCTTACGCAATCCTCTCCAGACGAACTTAGCCGACATTAATTTTTGAGATGCCCTCACGCCAGGATGCGAAAGCCCATGTATGGCGTCGAAAACTTTGCGGCGCCAGGCAACTGGAATGATCGGGCGGGGATCTCCCATGGAGACATCGCAGAGTAACGAGGTGCCTGCAGCGTGGAATTGCACATCGGTCGGTTGGAGGCTAGAGGTATCGGTGCAATACGCCTGTGTTTCAGTGCCGGATGCCTGATCGGTAGCCATGAGGGCATAATCGATGCCCAGCTGGACCGCCCGTACGGTCGCGCGAGAAAGGCAATCAGCTACCAAGTTGTCCTTGCCAGCTACGTGTTGGACGTCTGTCGTGAATTCTGAAATGAATGTTAGCTGTCGCTGCTGTCGAGCCGACCACGGTTCGGCGGTCTTGGCCATGGCGAAGGTCAGTGGTTTGTGATCTACAAACACAGTGAAGGGACGTCCTTCTAACAAAAAACGGAAATGGCGGATAGCCAGGAACAGCGCCAGCAACTCCCGGTCAAAAGTGCTGTATTTGCGTTCGTTGCGCCGGAGTTGGCGGCTGAAAAATGCCAGTGGTTGCCACGTTCCGTTGACCCACTGTTCCTGCACAGCGCCTATGGCATAGTCGGAAGCGTCGGTGGTAAGGGCGATGGTGGCACCTGGCAGAGGGTGCGCCAACATAGTTGCATTGGCTAGAGCGGTTTTTGTGTTGTCGAAAGAGTTGTCCATTTCGACCGTCCAGGCTATAGTAATCTTTCCGGCCTTGCCTTTGAGGGCCTCGTAGAGGGGCTGCATGAGTCGTGCTACCTTGGGCACAAAGTGGTGGTAGAAATTCACCATGCCCAGGAATTCTTGAAGAGCCTTGGTGGACTGCAGCCTTGGGAATGCCGTAATTGCTTCGACCTTTGACTGCAGTGGAATTGCGCCCTCCGAAGTAATGCGATGGCCCAAGAAGTCAATCTGTTGTAGGCCAAACTGACACTTGGCCGGGTTGATTATGAGGCCATGTTGGCTGAGGCGCCGAAAGAGGGTGCAGAGATGGCAGACGTGTTCCTCTTTGGTAGAGCTGGCCATCAGGATGTCGTCAAGGTAGACAAATAAAAAGGGAAGATCCCGCAGGACCGAGTCCATTAGTCGGTGAAAAGCCTGTGCGGCGTTCTTGAGCCCAAATGGCATCCGTAGAAACTCGAACAGTCCAAAGGGAGTGATGACAGCCGTTTTCTGGACGTCCTGCGGGTGTACGGGAACTTGGTGGTAGCCACGGACGAGGTCGACCTTGGAGAAGATTGAATTTCCCGCCAAATGGGCGGAGAAATCCTGTATATGCGGGATCGGGTACCGATCGGGAGTAGTGGCGTCATTAAGGCGTCGGTAGTCCCCACATGGCCGCCATCCACCGCCGGGCTTCGGGACGATGTGGAGAGGCGAGGACCAGGGACTATTCGACCGGCGAATAATCCCCAGCCGTTCCATCGTGGCAAACTCTGCCTTTGCAGCCGCGAGCTTGCCAGGTTCCAGGCGCCGAGCTCGCGCGTAAACTGGAGAGCCAGTCATAGTAATGTGGTGTTCGACACCATGCTTAGTGGCCGAGGAGGAGAAAGTGGGCTTGGTCAGCTCCGGGAATTCACCTAATAGGCGAGTGAACTCGTCCGGCGAGGACAACGCGCAGGAGACAGTGTGCGACGTTGCGGCACTGCGGAAGCAAGGGATGGAGTGGAAGGTGGCCGCGTTGACCAATCGACGATTTCTTACATCCACCAAGAAGTTGTTGGCACATAAGAAATCCGCGCCGAGGATGGCTTGCGAAACCTTGGCTGTAATAAATTCCCACTGAAACCGTTGCCCACCGAAGCACACCTGGACCCGCCATTAGCTGCCTCGAGGGAGAGGCCATGCATCCCAGACTGAATATCGAGTGCTGAGGCAGGAAGGATGCTACACTGCGCCCCGGTGTCGCATAAAAAGCGCCGGCCTGAGAGGGAATCTGTAATGTAGAGGAGTTTCCCGGAATTTCCAATCGCCATCGCGGCCGCGGAACGTCCCTCAGACTCGGTCCTCCTTTTCTGGAGTTGCTGCTGGTGTTGATGTCGGTTTTTTTTAGGCGCGAAACTGCAGGGAGGGCGGCAGCCTCTGGCTTTCGCGCCGAAACGGGTGTGGTAAAAACACAAGCCGGGGGATGGAGGCGTCGGGGCGGCATTTGCGGGGGAGGGGTGCCTCGTGGCAGCACAGGAATGCTGCGTGACCGCATAAATCGTATCTGCTTCTGCAGCAAGTGCTGCGCAATCTGTGGCTTCCGATCTGGCGAGGGCAGCCTGAACCTGCTCGGGTAGTTGACTCAGGAATAACTCCCGAAAGAGGGAACATTGTGGTTCTGAGCCAAGGAGCGTGAGCATCTGGCTCATTAACTCAGATGGCTTGGAATCGCCAAGCCCAGGCAAAGTGAGTAGCCGACGGGCACGCTCCGCCTTCGTAAGCCCGAAGACCTGTATTAACCGCGCTTTAAGAGCATTATACTTGCTGTCAACCGGGGGGTTTTCGAGCAGGCTGATGATCTGTGAGGCCGTGGAGCTGTCGAGTGCGGAGACCACATAAAGGTAACGGGTCTGATCCGCAACGATGTTTCTGAGATCGAATTGTGCTTCTGCTTGGACGAACCAGGAGGCCACCTGTTGCTCCCAAAACTGTGGGAGCTTCAAAGTCACGGAGTTCGCTTCCATGTTTCGTCGCGCTTCGCTTCTTCCGTGAAATTTGTTCACGAAAATTCAGGGTCACCACTGTAGGAATGGCTAGATTCCTAACTAAAGGACTGAGGTCGAGTCAGTCTATCAAACAAACGATGTTTAATACTAATCAACAGAGTTTAAAACGAAAACACAGGAGAACTACATTACAGGCCTGTACTCTTTGCTGGCTCCACGAGGACTGGCTAGGGCGGCTCCCTAGCCTGACGTCATGACGTCATCACATTTTCCCGCCGCTGGAGGATCACGTGATCAACGTGATGACGTCATCGTGTTTGGTCTCATTCTTAAAGGGACCGTGCTATGTACATGTAATGATATGAACAAAGATACAGATTCATTCTGTAGCTAATAATTTGTTAAAGATAATTATGTACATTAGATCAGAGTCCCCCTGGTGGCTGACACTTCTGTACAGTACCAAGGAAGAGTTGCATTGTCGGAGGTGCTGTCTTTCAGGTGAGACATTAAACCGAGGTCTCATCTGTGTGTTCAGGTGAATATAAAAAATCCCATGGCACTGTTTTGTAGAAGAGCATTAGCGTTCTCCCACTCTTCTGTCCAACATTTATCGCTCCACCAACATCACTAAAAACAGATTAACTGGCCATTATCTCATTGCTGCTTGTGGGACCTTGCTGTGTTCAAATTGACTGCTGCATTTACCTACATGACAATGACTGTGACGTAATAAAACTCACTACGTACTTGGTTTGAGCATAAAGCAAGGCTTTAATCAACTTGTTTCAGAACATGGAGGTCTAGTTGTACTTCACTAGTTCCTTGTCTTACAAAATGTCCCTGGAAAGCTGGGCCCACGCCCGAGTATTTATACTCCTTGGACGGCGCCACCAGCTGGTCATACAGCGTTATTTCATGAGTAGTTTCTTGATGATGATGAGATTTATAACAGACTGAACTTCAAAATTGTTTCATTGGCTGTAAACTGCTTTAGGATGTCCTGAAAAGATGACAGACACTGTATAAATTGCAAGTTTTAAAAAATTTGTTCCTGGGATGTGGGCGCGCTGCCATTTATTTGCCATCCCTAATTGTCCTTGAGAAGGTGGTGACGAGTCGCATTCTTGAACTGCTGCAGCCCTTGTGGTGAAAGTACTCCAAAAGCGCTGTTAGGGAGACAGTTCCAGGATTTTGACCCAGCGATTATGAAAGAACGGCGATATATTTCCAAGTCAGGATGGTGTGTGACTTGGAGGGGACCTTAGAGGTGGCAGTGGTGTTCCTATGCACCTGCTGCCCTTGTCCTTTTAGGTGGTAGAGGTCACGGGTTTGGGAGGTGCTGCCGAAGAAGCTTTGGCGAGTTGCTGCAGGGCATCTTGTAGATGGTACACACTGCAGCCACGGTACACTGGTGGTGGAGTGAGTGAATGTTTAAGCTGATGGATGTGGTGCCAATCAAGTGGACTGCTTTGTCCTGGATAGTGTTGAGCTTCTTGAGTGTTGTTGGAGCTGTAATCATCCAGGCAAGTGGAGAGTATTCCATCACACTCCTGACTTGTGCCTTATAGATGGTGGAAAGGCTTTGGGGAGTCAGGAGGTGAGACACTCACCCCAGGATACACAGCCTTTGGCCCGCTCCTGTTGTCACAGTATTTATGTGGCTGTTCCAGTTAAGTTTCCGATGAATGGTGACCCCCCAGAATGTTGATGGTGGGGGATTTGGTGATGGTAATACCATTGAATGTCAAGGGACAGTGGTTAGACTCTCTCCTGTTGGAGATAGTCATTGCCTGACACTTGTGTGGCGTGAATGTTACTTGCTAGTTATCAGCCCAAGCCTGAAAGTCGTCCAGGTTTTGCTGCATGTGGGCATGCACTGCTTCATTATCTGAGGAGTTGTGAATGAAACTGAACACTGTGCAAACATCCCCACTTTTGACCTTATGATGGAGGGAAGGTCATTGATGAAGCAGCTGAAGATGGTGGGGCCTAGGACACTGCCCTGAGGAACTCCTGTAGTGATATCCTGAGGCTGAGATGATTGGCCTCCAACAACCGCAGTCATCTTCCTTTGTGCTAGGTATGACTCCAGCCAGTGGAGAGTTTTCCCCATGATTCCCATTGACTCCGGTTTTACTAGGACTCCTTGATGCCACACTCAGTCAAATGCTGCCTTGATGTCAAGGGCAGTCACTCTGACCTCACCTCTGGAATTCAGCTCCTTTGTCCATGTTTGGACCAAGGCTGTAATGAGGTCTGGAGCTGAGTGGTCCTGGCGGAACCCAAACTGGGCATCAGTGAGCGGGTTATTGGTGAGTAAGTGCCGCTTGATAGCACTGTCACCGACACCTTCCATCATTTTGCTGATGATTGAGAGTAGACTGATGGGGCGGTATTGCTTTTTTAGTTTTTTTCTTATTTTTTTATAGCATGGGCAGATACATGACAAATGTGTACAAAGGGAGCATCTGCCAGCCATATTAATCAAAACAGCCATCAATATGTTCTATTCCCCTGTATATAGAGTAAACAGCCATAGAGCTGAATACATATTAATTCAGCCATTTATACATGTGTTAATAATATAAACGACTCAGCAAAGTGGGAATTTAGTGTGAAACAAATGGAATATTCAAATAATTTGAATTAAGCAACTTTGAATTAAGAGTAAATTGCATCATATAGAAATAAAAGATATCGTATAATAGTTAAATATTACAGTGCTATATTTGTAAAAGTTTTCAGGCTCTAACATCTCATGGTTTAGATGAGGAGGGGTGGGGGGGAGGGGGGGGCAGAAGAGATCGGGAGTGGAAAAGTGGAGGAGATGGGAAGTGGCTGGGTGGAGATAGCAAATCTGCTGCGAATGTTGTATTCATTTTCTAGGGGTAAGCAGAGGCAGACACAGCTCAAGAACTCCTATCAGCAGATGACCCAAAAAGCTACATTTACTCATTTTTTTTCTCTTCTCTGAGCTACATTCTTGGTTCATGATTCTTGTGTTGTTTATATATAACACGTAATCAGGGCACTTGTCAATTGGTTCTCATAACTATAGATACAATAGATCCTCTCATTATACAATTTTGGGACCTCTGGAAGTCTTTTTATGAGAGGGAAGTCATAAAGGGTGTAGTTGATGTTGTATCTCTACTATGGAGGTAGTTGGAAACTTTGGGTGCTTTAATAGATGCTGTGACATATCAAAAAGCCTTACTGGACAAAGAAACAAGAACATCTTGCATACTTTCTTTTTCCAGAACTGAGCAGCAGATTGGCATTTATTTTTATTTTTAAGGTATTTATACACCAATGAGGTCATGTACCTTTGGTCCCTTTGATGGGTCAGTTTCAGACAAGGTGCCTACCACCAAGAGGTAGGACAATTTCCCCCCCCTGATACACCACTGCTGGCGATGCTGTTTGGATGGCTGTCAGGAGCTGTGTGACTATTCTAGTTTTCCAGGCTTTTCAACAAGGAGATGACTGGCCTCCTCTTGGTGCATTCCTCTGCAGCAGAACGCAGTGGTGCTGGGGCTAGATGCCAACTCCTCTCATTCCATGCCAGTATGTTTCGGTGCCACACAGTTCTCCATTGCTGCTATCAATGACACTCTATGATCAGTCTGAAGAGGATGAGTTCCGTGGATGGGACTGCTCGTGCACTATATTTCTCTTAAAATTTACTGCTCATGATGTGATTCATCTGTTGATTAAGAACTGGAGAAACGATCAAATACACTAAGATGGTGATTCAAAACATTTTGTTTTTTAAATATTCTCTATTTGTAAGGATTTTTATCGGGAATAGCTATGATACACTACAATGTCCTCCGTGAAGAAACAAAATATGGAAACTTAATTACAACTAAAAGCTGTTTCCACGAAGGTTTGCCCCATAATCCCACTGTGTGAACAGTTCTGCAATTTGTCAGATTGACAACTCCTACAAAGCCTCTCTGTACCTTAGATAGTGGAGGGAACATTTCATTTATCTCTGCATTCATCACTCTGAAATAGGGACTTTCATCACTGCCACGTTAATCATTAATTACATGCTGCCATATTCTGCAAGTTATCAAACATGTTTGGCAGGCCTGGACCTTTTTTATTGCTGAGAGCAGAAAAGTGCAGCCTTGGATTCTATTTGGATTGCGTGATGATATGAAGCTGATTGGCTGCTATTAAGGGCACCATGATGCAGAGGTCGCAGGCTGCTTGTTTGTTCTTCTCTGACCTGTTGGGAAACTAATTGAACTGATGTATCTATTGACAGTAGGTGTGTACTGACTTTGAGTCTTACCTGGGATTGAAGCAGGGGAAGCTACAAACACATCTTCCAGCTCCTCTCACTTACAGAGCAGGCTGTATGAATTAGCATCATTTAATATATCGAACATTGTAAAAATCTGTAATGTGATGGTACCATCTATGAAACCTAAAGAAGTTATTAACTGGTGCAAGGTCTTACTCGGTTCTCAATAAAACAACCAGTTTGGCATCATTAACAAAGACAAATAGAATTAATGTAAACATATTTACATTCAATTAGAAACATTCTGAATGAGGCCTTCAAAAGAAAAGTGGATATTAATCTGATCCCTTTTTTTTCCTGTTTCCACTTTCACCTCCTTCCTGTAATATTCTTCCAGGCCATCCATCATGGAAATCAATTGCGAGCTTGGACAAATGAGTATGGATTTCTGCACAGCCTCTGCTATATCGTTGCTAACTAAGCACAACTCAATGTAAATAATAGGGATTTTCCCCCCTAGCATTTGAGCACCTCAGAATCTAAGGAATACCTGTGTGAAATTGTTTGCTGAAAGCCAGAGCTCCCAGTTAGTGATTTAGGAACTAATATGAACACAGTAACATGTAGGCTGAAATCTGATTTCTAATTTTGTATTCCAGAACTGAAGCACAGGAATTTATAGAGCAATTATATCAATATATCAGATTTTTAAAGTTCAATCTTGCGATGTGGGTGTCACTGGCTGCCTCTGAGCAGTTGAACAAGAGGTTTAATATTTAAAATTTTTAAATTAGTTTTGATGCACCGGCAAAGGGCAATTTATCATCCGTGATCGATACACTCGGCTTGTGGGCCATTTGAAATGTAAGAACCTCATTTCACTATACTTGCTTGAATATGGGCAGGCACCTAGCCATCACTACTGGAGGAAAATCTGAGAAGTGGTGGGCACTGACCCACGTCCAACCCACTATCACCCAGAAGTGGGCACTAAGGGCAGGAAAATCTAACATCTAACCTTCTCTACTGAACAAATAACAAACTAAATTACTTTCAGAATAAAGTACAGTAATGTGTTAAGTACTGTTTAAATTGAGTTATATACATGCTTAGCAAGTTTGCCATCAAAACTTAACAAGAAAGCCAATCTCGGAGTTTCCAGGTGGTATTTGTACATTTAGCCAGTCTGATAATTGCAGTACGACAAATTTAAATTGGCCTCTCATAAATCTATATATTATATAAAAAATATTTAGCCTGAAATTCCACAGGACCAAGTACGCTGGTTTTGCATCCCAGCGCTGGCCAAGTGTGGCTGAAGCATGCAGCGGCTATGCCTGGCTTGGTGAGTTGACAGTCACGTAGCTGTACTGGATGGCTTATGCGTGATTTTGTGCAATTATAAAAGAATGTCTTCTGTTGGAGGATCTAGCACTCACAGAAGGGACCAGGGCATTGCATAGGTACAAAATTCCAATGAGAAAAGCCCATCCATGAATCCCTGCAGCACGATCAGACTCCGTGTTCCTCTGCTCCAATTCCCCTCTAACTCAGCCCCTGCACTGCCTGCTTAGATACTTTCGCCCAAGGGAAATTAGATGGCGTAAGCAAGGATGTGTCACCAGGTGATTCACAGAACATGAGAGAGCTGCAGGTCTGGGCAGCAGATGAAAAATTGCCTCCTTTCTCCTTAAGTGTTCCCAATCTGCGCAGGATCTCTGAGTCTGGGAACCGTGGGGGATGGGAGGGTATGGGCTATGTAATTGGGGCCAGGGAGATGCTAAGGACATGGCAATCGGGGCTAGACAACAGTAAAACAAAATTACTTAGCTCAAAGAATTAAAGCTTGTAATAAAGAATTTTAAGAAGTCACTGTATAGGTCTGCTGGGCAGGGAGCGAGAAAAACAGCCCTCAAAGATGGGAGTTGGGAGGATAAGTGTGGAGTAAATCACGTGACCTGAATCAGCAAATCAGAGGTAAGTAAAAGAAATAGGTTTAAAATTGCTAAGTTACAGCCTGAAACAAAAGCATTACAGATAGATGTGCCAGAAGAAATGTGACAGGCAACTGCTGCAGGAAGTAAGTGTGACACTTAAAGGAAGCATGCTCCATTTTGCAAGACTTTTAATATATTACTAGCTGGTTTACCATGATGTTGCTCAATGTGAATCACAAGATTACCTTTTTTATATACAATATATTATCAGGGCCACTGATTTATGGTGATTAAGTAAGTCAAATTACACTTGCATTAAAGAGTATGGTGGGAGCCTTAGTGATATTTTCAGATTCAAATGCCAGGATTGTGGATTTCTCCAGATCTCTCACCATAACTTCCGCAAATATCGGCGGTAAGGTTGGAGAAACGGTGTTTTTCTGGCGTTCTGCCAATCTTATGCCAAAGTTATGCCAGTCGATTGGGGGAATCTCTGTGGAAATTCCAGGCGAATGGGCTGGATTTTACAATCTGACAGGAATTCTGCTGGAGAGGTGATATAGGCTTTGTCCTAGTGATTTTTCCAGCATTTTCTGTTGTTACTTTTGTCCTAGTGAGTACTGGCCCTGGCAGATTTTCTCATTTGCAGATTTGGTGGTGAGTTCCTGGCAGTATTTATGCCACTGCTCTGTTACCTGCCTTTGAGTGGTGGGTAAGGAAAATGGAAGCAGCGCCTGGCACAGTGTAGCAGGAAAAAAAAGTATAAATTTTCAATTAAAAAAAAACTCCCATGCTTTGCCATCAATTTTATAATGGTTTGAATTGAGGGAGTGGCCCTGGAGTTTGGCAGTACTGGATGGGATTCCTGGTGTTGCGCAGCACTGGGGAGGGGGGAATCTGGTCCGCAGCAGGATTGAGGGTTGGAATGCTGAGTTTGGCACATGTAAGGGTTCCTGGAGTCATCTGTGCTACCAGATCCTGGGTCACTGCCTCACTGGCTGTTAGACCCCATGGTGAATCAAACTCAACATTCCTAGGGGCATGGAGTCTGTCAGCACTGAGGAGAGTGTGGGGATAAAGCAGCACTGGAGAGGGGGAGAAGCTTTCAGAGTCTGGCATTATTTTAGGGACTGGGGATGGAGAATAATAGAGGTTGTCAGCCTCCATCCTGCCTGAGCTCCACTCCTCTCATCTATGTCTTGTAAACTCCTCTCACCTGCATCTCCGCCCCTTCGAGTATTTGCCCCGTCTCCTCCACTACCCCTGTTTCCCACCCCAATTGTTTCCCTCCTTCTTCCTTTACCCCCTCTGCTTCCCCCACCCTGTCATTCCATCCCTTCCATCTTTTTGTTCCCCTGCCCTTTAATCCTTCCCCTGACCCTCCCTCTCTCTCTCCTTTCCTCTACCCCTTCATACCTATCCGCCTCCTTTTCCCACATCCTATCAACCCCCGTCAAACACCCCCTCCAACTTACACTTACCCTAGTACTTGTTTTCCAGCCTGTTCCTTATTTATTGAGGGAAACTTGTACACTTCTTACAAATACAATTTTTATTGTTACAATTATAATTTTTTCATACCTGTTGTGTCCGTGTATAATAAGACACAGACTGCAGGAGAACGGTACAACAGGTGTTTACTCAACGTGGCTCACACTGGAACTGATCTGTACAGATTACTACTCAGTGCTATATACAGGTGTGGCCACTGCCGGTACTGCAGTATACATGAGCTGTAAAAGATAGTTCCCCCCTTAAAGGTATATACATTACAATTCCTCCCCTTTTAGATTAACAGTACCATAACACTCATTTAACAATTAAATATCAAACTAATTACAATTAACACTTTTAACATGCAACATTAGCTGAAAATAGTCTATTTATATATTCAGTCTTTGGGGAGGCTTCCTGATCCTTTCTGGGTAGCGCCTTTCCCGAGTGTCTTGCTCTTGGTGCAGAGGCGATTCTGGCCCCCTGTCGTCGGTTGGTTCATCAGCTTCTGATGCTACTGTTTCTGGGGTAGATGCGACCTGTAAGTCGGGTTCATCACCAGGTATGTATGGGCGAGGCATGGGGTTGACTTGTTCCTGTGGCTCTAGGATCTGGTCAGCATGGCGTCTCACGATGCTCTCCCCAACGTCCACTGTGTACATTAGTGGGCCCTGCCGTGTGCATATCGTTCCTGGCTGCCATTTTTCTGTTCGGTAGTCGCTGGCCAAGACTGGTTGCCCTACATTGAAGCTCCTTGTTGGCTTCTCATGGATGTGCTGGAATTGCTTACTCTCAACATCTCTTCGTACGTTTGGTCTGAGCAAATCCAGGCGAGATCTTAACCTTCGGTTAAAGAACATCAAGGCTGGGGCCTGGTTGGTGACTGCATGTGTCGCATTCCGGTAGGTGAACAGGAAATTGTCCACCTTGTGCTGCAGCGGAATGTTGTCATTGTACATAGCCTTTATTGCCTTCTTAAAGGTTTGTATGAACCTCTCAGCCAATCCATTTGTGGCTGGATGATACGGGGCGGATGTGTAATGCCTTACCTCATTCTTTTTCAAGAACCTCTGGAACTCTTCGGACACAAACTGTGGTCCGTTGTCGGAGCATATCTGTTCTGGCAAGCCATTCCTGGCAAAAATGGTCCATAGGACTGCAATAGTTTTCTCCGTGGTGGTGGACATTTTGATGACCTCAGGCCATTTCGAGTGCGCATCCACGGCTATTAAAAACATTGAGTCCATGAATGGACCAGCAAAATCAATATGCACCCGTTGCCATGGAGATGAGGGCCACTCCCATGGGTGTAGAGGGGCCTGTGGTGGTGCATTTTGGACTTTCTGGCATCCTGAGCAGCTCTTGGTCAGGTCCTCGATTTGTTTATCGATTCTCGGCCACCACACATAAGCCCTGGCTAGGCTTTTCATTTTTACCCCTCCCAGATGACCCTCATGAAACTCATTGAGCACTCTATCCCTTAACTTGGGTGGAATTACCACTCGGGATCCACACATCAAGGTCCCCCGGCACACTGACAGCTGTTCTCTCCTTGTCGAGAATGCTGGCAACAGTGAGTCGCCATGTGCTGGCCATCCCTTCACCGTCAAATCATATACCCGAGACAGTGTCGGGTCATTTCGGGTTTCCTTTTCGATACAAGCGTTAGTTACCGGTAGGTATTCAACTATAGTCGAATGGAATATTTTGACAGGATCCACTGCTGTTGCTTCCTCCGCAGTAGGCAGTGGCAGGCGTGATAGCCCATCAGCATTTCCATGCTGTTTCGTGCCCTTATATTCAATCTCATAGTGGTGCGCCCCTAGAAAAAGTGACCATCTTTGTAGTCGTTGCGCAGTCATCACCGGAACGCCCTTCTTCGGATTAAAAATGGAGACAAGAGGCTGGTGATCAGTCAGCAAGGTGAATTTCTGCCCGTGCAGATAGTGATTGAACTTTTTCACTCCCCACACTAGGCTGAGGGTCTCCCTGTCAATCTGGGCGTAGTTACGCTCGGCTGAGGTTAGTGATCGTGACGCAAAGGCTATTGGCCTCTCTGAGCTGTCCGAGAATTTGTGCGACAGCACCACTCCAATGCCGTAGGGTGACGCATCACATGCCAACCAAATTGGTAATGCCGGGTTGTAATGGGCCAATACCTCTTTCGATGTGATTAGTGTTTTGCTCTTCTTGAAAGCTCATCTACATTTGTCACTCCACTTCCATGGCACCCCAGTTTGCAGTAGGGTGTTCAGTGGGTGTAGTATTGTAGACAAATTTGGCAAGAACTTATGGTAGTAGTTTACCAGCCCGAGGAACGACCTCAGTTGTGACACATTTTCCGGTGCTGGAGCCCTGACTACTGCCTCAATCTTCTCTGGGGACTTATGTAACCCCTCTTTATCAATAACGTGGCCACAATACGAGATCTGTTTTCTAAAAAACTCGCTTTTGGGGCGATTAGCTCGGAGCCCATATTCCTGCAATCTAGTGAGCATCTGCTCCAGGTTGGCAAGGTGATCACTGTCATTTTCGCCCGTGACCAGGATGTCGTCCAAATAACATTGGGTCCCTGGGATCCCTTGCAGGACCTGTTCCATTGCCCTCTGCCAAATAGCCGGAGCTGATTCTACCCCAAATACCAGCCGGTTGTATTGGTAGAGACCTTTATAGGTGTTGATTGTGAGGTATTTTTTTGATGCTTCTTCTACCTCCATTTGCAGATATGCCTGGGCCAGATCAATCTTAGTGAAGCGTTTCCCTCCAGATAGCGAGGCGAAAATATCTTCAATCCGCGGAAGTGGATATTGTACGGTGTGAAGGACTGGGTTCACTGTTACCTTAAAGTCCCCACAGATGCAAACCTTCCTTGGTTCCCCAGGCGTGCTGCTCAATGACTTTTTCATCACAGGGACGATGGGTGTAGCCCACTCGCTCCAGTCTACCTTGGACAGTACACCTGAACGTTCCAGACTCTCCAGCTCTGCTTCGACGGCTGGCCTTAAAAAATTTTGGGCTTGTGTTTTCTTCAATTTTAATCGTCGCTGTCATGCCTTTTAGTGTTCCGAGTCCTTGCTGGAACACTTCTTTCGCGTCAGTTAGGATCTTTGACAGTCGCCCAGGTGTGACGTCGTCATCCTTTTTGTCAGCCACAGTCAGTGCCTGTATGGAATGCCAATCCAGTTGTATTTTCCGGATCCATTCACGTCCCAGTAATGGTGGTCCTCCATCTTGCAATACATACAGGTCTAGTTTTGGTGTTTCCTTACCGTTATATATAACGGTCACCCTTATTTTTCCTTTGGGGTAGACTTTTTGCCCCGTCTACGTCTTCAAAATAATTTTTGTGTCTCTCAAGGGTATGTGTGAGAATAGCCGCTCGTAGTCCCGTCGGTTTATGACTGTTAGGGCTGATTCTGTGTCCAATTCCATCTTTACCTGGACTCCTGCTATCTTGAGAGTGACCCAAATGGTTCAGTGATCCTCCGTTGTGATCACATTATGTAGTTTCAGACAACTCAGTTCCCTGCTTTCGGAGTCGTTATCACTCTTTTGTTCGTCTGAACTATTCTACGTCATCTTATGTACCTTCTTGTACTTTTCTTTGGTAGGTTTCTTATTGCTGGTTTTTTTTCCCAACCTGCAGACTCATGCTATGTGTCCTACTTTTCCACACTGTCTGCACACTTTGTCTTTGAACCAGCAATCATTGTGGTCATGTGTTGTTCTGCCGCAGCGATAGCACTTCTCTGTTCTATATGACATTTCATTTGTGCCATATTCTTGCGGTCTCTGTTGTATCTCTGCAGCGCCCCATGCTGCTGCTTCATATGATACCGCAATGCTGAAAGCCTTTTCCAGCGTAAGGTCCTTTTCAGATAAAAGCCGTTTCTGGGTTCCTTCACTTTGAAGCCCACACACAAACTTGTCCCTTAAGGTATCTGCCAGTCCCGCTCCAAACTGGCAGTGTTTCGATAGTTTGCGCAGTTCTGTTAAATAATCAGCATTGCTTTCATCCTTATGCTGGTTCCGTTTGTGAAACTTGAATCTTTCTGCTATCAGCAGCGGTGTGGGGTTTAAATGTTCCTGTAGTATCGTTACTATGTCTTCAAAACTCTTTTCCATTGGCTTCGTTGGGGTTACTAGATTTCGTAATAAACCATACGCCTTTGCACCCATTAAATTTAACAATACCGACGCTTTCTTGTCATCTGACACCTCATTTGCCTTGCAGTATACCTCTATTCATTCGACATATGTAGTCCAATCTTCGACTTCATTGTCAAATGCGGTGATACTGCCACTCTTCGGCATTTTGGGTGTGGTTTAAAATGGCATCTCCCAATGGCTTAAAATGGCGTCTCCCGCGCTTTCCTTCCTCCCCCACTGCTGCCAACGCCGCTCCCGGCGGTTCTCGTGGCAATGGTGGTGCCCTGTAGGTTTCGCGCGCTTCTCCTGTGCTGCTGCCAACGCCGCTCTCGGCGGCCCTCGTGGCAATGGCGGCGCCTCGCGGGTTTCTGCGCGTCTCTCTCTCCCTCTCTTCGACGCTGCTCGGCCCCTGAACACCGGCTGCACCCTGTGCACACTGCCCTCTCTCTCTCTCCCCCGTCGACGCTGCTCTGCCCTTTGCTGTGCCGCTCGGTCGGGCTCTAGCCCGCCGCTGTCCGGGAAGGGTCTGCGCACTACCTGTTGCCAGCCCGTTTCGCTGGACCACCTCGACTGGAAAGCCAAGCCTGGCTCTCGACAGCCTCTCCTGCAATTCTCGAGTCTCTGCTGGATGACTGGGCGGTTGCCTGTGGTCGACGCCCGAGTCTCTGGCCTTGACCTCCAATCCACTGATCTCCAGGAACGAATCCCCGGGAGGTGATGCAGAGTTGCAGGTAGGTTCGAACTTGCCTTGTCGCCAATGTTGTATCCGTGTATAATAAGACACAGACTGCAGGAGAACGGTACAACAGGTGTTTACTCAACGTGGCTCACACTAGAACTGACCTGTACAGATTTCTACTCAGTGCTATATACAGGTGTGGTCACTGCCAGTACTGTAGTATACATGAGCTGTAAAAGATAGTTCCCCCCTTAAAGGTATATACATTACAATACCTACTCTCAGCTTGTGAGCTGACTGATTACACCGTATTCCTTTGGAGATTGACACTATCTTTATATTGCAATATTTGCATTAGAGTAACTCCATCAATCCCACATTCCTAATAGGAGGCGTGCATGAAGGGAGCACGGATCGCAAATCAGTGCTAGATCATTGCACCCCTCTTTCCAACCCTTGCTCCCTTTGAGCATGACCTCTTGCTGAGAGCACAGGATCAGTAAGTTTACTCTAATCTAACATAGGGGTAAAGTAGAGTGAGATTTTAGCTGCTTTTATGCTATTCTTTGGTCACTGGCTCCTGAAGCGTGGGTCTTCCACAGCCTGAGGCCACATCAACATAACTCTAAGTATTTCCCACTTGACATTTTTGATGAGAAATGGTAGGTCCTGTAACAGAGTTCACTGTTGCGTACTCGTATGAAATGAAGGCAGGTTATTGTCATTCACTGTTTAACACTTATTTATAGACTTGTGGAGTGGAGGCGTATTTCTGGAACAAGAGCAGGATTTTAATACACATGTAAAGGCCTCACCTATTAAAGTGTCTAAAGAATGATTAACGTAATGATTTTGTCAGACAGTTGAGTCTATTGAGGAATGGGCAACCAGGAGAAAAAGTGCTGGGTACAGATTATGTGGAACAATTATACTACATCCCACCCATAACGAATGATTTAACTCAAATACTTTAAGTGCGTCTGGGTGATTTATTTCTCCTGCATCTTATGTGAGGGTTTCCACTTTTCCTTTGATGTACGTATATTAAATAATTACAGAGCCATAATTTATCTTTTTGCAGGATTTCGCTGCCTGGGGTTGTTTCCTACAGCTGCTGTGTTATATGAGTAACACTCAGTAACACAACTGCCATGCCTCAAGGGCTGATGCCTTATATATCACTATCTCTAAAGTCCTTCATTCTTGACCACTAGCAAGGATGGATAGTTGTTCATTACCCGGGAGAGGAAGATATAACATAACATCAATACAAACAACAGAGGCCCTAGTGCCTGGGCTGGATGGTTTGTTTTTCTTTGTTCTTTGGCTAGGTACAAGAATAAATTGTAGTCATGTAATTGTACCTGATGCCAAGGTCCCGCTTCTTTATTTTTGCAATAGCTTGCAATCAGCCTCCAATCTTACTTTCATTCTTTCTTCACTAGGTTCATGGGTTATCTTAAGTATTACTTTATATAATCTGAATTGCACAATAAAGTTTACCTTTTAGTGGATGTAAATATTTTATGAGGGTTTAATATTGAATAAAGTAGGGCACAAATTCACATGCAGCGTATTTGTTATTCACTATTATGTTTAATGTAAAATAATGCTGTGCAATAATGAAATTTTATTGGTATTTTTGCAGTGAGTGAGCATTACATTTTTGGGCGAGGAGGTTTTAATTTCAGTTTCAGATATTTGTGAAGTCGAAGTGAAAGATCCAGTGGAACCTTAGGGTTCAGTTGAAACATTTCGGCCCAGAAATTGGTCATGGCCCATTTTCGGGCAGATAAGCAGTGGTGTGCAGAATGGCAGACAGTGGGCTGAAATTAGGCCTCAGGCCTCATTTACTTGAGCAGCACCTGTCGCGCCTCCACAGGCAGCTCGCCCATTTTACAATGTTGAATATCAGGCCGCCTGCCTTGCCAGCAGCGGCTTTGAGGTAAGTACCAGAGAGGGAGAGCGGCAATGGGCAGAGAGGGGGGAGTCGATCGCCTGTACTGTGGAGTCAGTGGGGTCAGGAGTGCTCCTTCAGACTCCACAGCACTTTTTTTTTACTTCCCTTCCCCCGAATCTCCTCTGCCCTATGTAAATATCCAAATTTCACAGTTATGGTCTTTCAGGGGTTTATGATACCTTTTGAACGCTGTTTTCTCATTTGTTCTTAACTACCCATTGACACTGTGTAAAGACATTGAATTTCTCTGCGTTTTCTGTATTACGAAAGTTTCTGATAGCACCACATATACTTTTGTGCCTCTGATGTCACACATGTGTTGGGGTGGTCCGCACCCTATAGTGTTTTTGTTATGTTTGGTATCTATGTAACTAAGAGTTTTTGATGAAGATTATGATTGTACTCTCTAACTTCGGTGCTATTCTTTACTATCATATCATTTTCAACCATCAGTTTGAGGCCCACTGCTTTCATAAGTTTTTTTTCTCTCATTACCCTTCCTGTGTAGGTGCTTACACTTGTTCTGGTGCAGTTCCGTGTACTGCTAGGAACCCAGATTCATGTGTGAGCCTGGATAGCATCAGAAGGATATTCAACTACATAGGGCATCCAGTTAAGTGCCATCCTATGCTCACAAGTCTGATCCTGCGCTGACATCTGCACAAGCACTCTCAAGCGGAGATCCTGGCTGCTCTTTCCCTAGCAGCAACACTGAGGCCAACTGCAGTGTCCTATCTGAGACAAATAACTCAGCATGAACCAGTGATTAAACCAGCAGCCTTCCTAGTTTGTGTGGCACAGTGACAAGTGATATCTTAACAAAAATACTATCAGTCCCTACATTTTTATAACTTTGACAATAAATACATAATGCTACTTTAAGAGAGGGAAATCTTAATACAATGCGCAAGGTTTGAAATGACTGCTGGCAATATGGGCAAGCAAACACATAGCCCATTCCTCTGCTGTTTTAAGTGAAGCATTAACCGTTTATTTTAAATGGATTGATACCTTTGTTAACCCATATATGTCATATGAACGCATTAAGCATTTGTTCACTACCATGGCCAACAGTAATTTAGATCCTGCGATCTGTTAAGATATTGCCCGTGAATTTTAAAGAAAAGGAAATTTTCACACAAAAGGCGAGTATTCCATTAGAAATGCCTGGTGCCCAAATGTCACTGGAGGGAAGGTCTTCATGTTACATTTGTGTTTAAATAAGAAAACCTTGGAGATATTTAAAGCTGCTTTTCCTGGAAGCTGCTGACTGCAGTGAGATGTAGGGCCTGCCCTTATCAGCACAGTTAAGCATGCCATAAATGTTTATGAGTTACTGGTAAGTCAGCACCATCATGGGATAGCAGCTGCCAGTGATTATCTGGCTCTGCTGTTGACAGTTGATCAAAGGACAGGTTTGACTGATAAGATTTGACTGAGCAAAGTTTTTTTTCTTGTTGCCCTGGAGCGGATTTTTGCCACTTGCCAGTAGACAGTTTGGTCTCTATACAAGAAAGCCAAGTGGTAAGGTACAAGCCTAGCGAATTTCATCCACATTATTATTAGCCACATGAAATGAAACCTTTGTACAGAAAAACTTCAGAAGCTTGTAACTAGTTTACAACTGTAAAGTACGGAACTAGAAGTTTATAAAAGCATTACCATCTGTGTATATGTAAAGGCCTAGAAATTGAGTTTGCGCTGCGCCGGGGCTTAACGCCGGAAATTTAGCGCCGGTGCTAAGTCGCGCTGTGCGCGCCAAAAATTCAGTAGCGCCACGCCCAAACGGCTGCCGGCACTACTGAAGGCTGTTTGCGCCTGAAAACTGGCGCTACGCGCCGCATTGCGGCGCTATTCCGGCGCTGCGGCGCCCGATGCGGTGCGGCAGGCTCGGGAAGTGCAGGCCTCCTCCTTCAGTTAAGGAGGAGCTGCCTGCACCCGCCCGCTGGCCGGTTAATTCGCCACAAAAATGAGCCCGGCACCTCGGGGAAGTGCCGGGCTCGCAGCCGAGAAGCATCTGTTCCGCGGGGGGGGGGGGGGTGGGGGAGTCCGGGGAGGGAGGTGCGGGCAGGCGGCCGGCAGGAAAGCGGCCGGCCGCCGCTCCACCTTTATGCGCCGGCGCAAAGTCGTGTAAGACTCTGTTGCCAGAGTCTTAGTTGCGGCTGCCACGGGCGAGGCGGCCGCAACTGAATTTCGGCGCTGGGGCCCGTCACCACGGCAACCGGGACGCTGCGCACACCGATGACGTCATCGGTGCCGGCGCAGCGCTACCGGTGTAACGCCGATGTTGGGCCCTAGTCAATTTCAAAACCGGCTGTAAGTCCAGCGCAATGCCCTCTAGCGCCGCAAAATGGGCGCTAAGCCCACTCAATTTCTAGGCCAAAGGGTTTACACCTCCCAGTGTCCGAAACACACCAGATGTCGTACGTCAGATATCACACTTTATTATCGATGAAAAACAATCTTAAAAAAAGAGAAAGGAAGTCAGTCACTGACCTGGAGCCTGATATTTACAATTAATTAGCAGTGCCCTCTGATTTACCTCAATAGTTCATAAATAGCTACAATCACCTGAACTTTGCTATTTAAAGTACTAGACCAAAATTCACAAGGAAGGCTAGCAGCTGAATAAAACATTGCTTCAGTCCCAAGACCTGTCAGCAATGCCATGAGAGATCTGATACTATAAGGTAGATTTGCTGAATCCTCGCCTGTGGTGTTACCTCCTACGCCACAGGCACATATCTGAAAATTGTGGCGTACTGCCCATGATTTCCCAATTTGTACTCGCAAAGGGTGAGGAGCTGAAAAATCTACCTATATGTACATAAAAAAACTTCCACACAAACAACTATGCAAAGTCTGAAGTACATACATCATAAGGTTAACCTCTTGTAGAAATTGGTTTTAAGAATAGCAGGACCATAAAATGATGCAAGCTTGCATCAGTGTATAAGAAGGGTGGTGGCCCATAAGACCCATTAAAGCAGATATAGCCTTTCCATTATTCATTGAAGCTGGCCTGCTCTATCTCTTGAATGGGCTGCACTGCACCACAGGAAATATGGGGGTCAGTTTCCATAGGGAGCATCAATCAGGCGGACAGTGGGCGGAGTGTCTGCTCTGTCTACCCAATGCAGTTGGCAGGATGACTGAACCATTTTCATGGTTGGGCCTCATTACCATGTAATTGGTGAACTGCCAGGAGTAATCACGCTCTCTATAGGCAGCTCACCGATTGGGAGGGCGAGAAATCTGGCAAGGCAGCCGTTACTTAAAGGCAGCCTGCACCTCCTTAAAGGGTGACGCACTTTTCAATTGTGGCTAATAGAGATTTGCTGAAGCAGCAGGCTGTATGACTGCATCCAGGCCCACAGACTCTGTGTTTCGGCCATGGACGCTCAGAGAGTAAGCGAGCAGCAGGATGGATGTCCTCTTCCCATCCAATGGGCGATGGTTGCCCAGACAAAGAAGTCAGCAGCAATGGAGAGACATGGCAGAACATGTCAGTGCCAACAGCAATGCTACCAGGACCTGACTTGGCATGAAGAAATTTACTGACCTCACCAGGGTGGCAAAGCAAGATTTCCCCTTCACATCGCTCTTATTCTCTGTATAGCCCTGCAACACCCTAATTTATCACCAGCGATACTTCCCTCCTCCACTTTCCACACCTGTCCTCCGATTAGAACAGGATACTTCATTACACCTCCTTTTGTTTCCACTCACACATCTTCTACTGTCCTCATAACTGCTGCCCCCTCTTGGCCACACTTGCTGCTTCTTCCTGCCATGCACACTATGTTAAAGCTGCTTCAGACATCTTGAATACCTTTAAACAGAGCACATAATAAACCACTTCGACCCATCTTACAGGAGAAGCTGGCACACAACAGAAGGGCGAGTACAAGAACAGAAGGAGATCGGATACACTGCACCCTCTGACACCAATAGAGGCGGCAACCATCAACATCATTGGCAGAGAGAGGACACGCTACACAGGAGATGACCAGGCTGGCAGCCATGCACAGCAGGGTGTTTGGGGATCTTACCTTCCTTTTCTCTCTCTACTTAATTCTCTCACTTACACACACAGTCAGCCTGACAACCTAGTGCTGCATTACGCTGCCACTCATCTGTTCATGCTTATTTTCGCCATTGCATGGTAACATTTATAGCTGTCTAAATCGAGGTCTGCCCAAAAATTGGAGCAACAGTGATAAGTCGGTGGGGGTCATGCTAAATGGGTTCAAAACGAATTGGCAGCTCGTGTTATATTGCACCTGTTTTCCTTTTCCATTGAAGTCAAAGGAAAGGAAAATGGGACGTGGCGTAACATGGGCTGCCGAGTTACTATCAGCCCATTTCATACTGCTGGTGAAGACCAACATGATTCTGTTCTCCACATGATTTTCATCTTGCTACTGTCCTGTTATTAGGTGTAAATGTGGCGTCTCTGAGATGAAAAACCCCGTGATCTCAACATGCACGAGGGTGCAAAACAAATACAAAACCGCTGCAAAAGAGAAAATTATGACGCCGATTCAGACAACAAAAATAGAAAAGTTCTCACAGAAAACAGAGAACATTTGGGTCAAAATCTTAATTTTAAGGACCACTCAGGGGGAGTTGTCTGCTGGCCGGCAGCAGTAACACAGCGGGAGGAGCTGACTGGCCAGAAGAGGCCCAGGTCAGTTTTAAAACCTTGCCTGTCTTTGCACTCCTTGTGGACCAGAAGGAGCAGGAGTGCTCACCCCATGCCCCTCAAGGTGCCCTTGGGCCTCCCCAGCCCTGGCATTCCCTACGATCTTCGGGGAATTCCCAGCACCGGCATTCCTTTGAACTTCGTTGAAAGTAAGCCCGGCCTCCCTCTCCCACCATGATGCGAGGGAATCCCCTCCAACCACTGACTGCCGGGAATCATTCCCAGGGGTCCCCGGCTGCGGCCAAATTCCCACTCCCGCCCACCTGCCAGGTAGTCAATCTGGCCGTTTGTCAGCAGGACTCTGGAAATATTTATTCTAATGAGGCCGGTAAAATCGGCAGGGCCTCCATGTCCTCGACCTTGCCAGGTTTGTCACCCGTTACCAGCTTAGAGATAGAGATAAAGATACAATAAAAATGGAAACTGTTTAAGCGATAGGAACCTCTGCTTTTCCTCCTTTGGATATAACACTCAAATGTAGCTTTCTGCTTGAGTTATGGTGTAAGATGTGCCCTCTTTTACCGATACTCACATAGGAATCTGTAAACTTAGTACAAACAGCACCTACGGCATTTAGTAAAGAAGATACTGGAAATGATAACACACTGTAGATATTTGGGTGATTTATAGCTTATTTCTTTCACATTTACAATGCAGACTTATCATAACACAAACTGGGCAACAATGAATCCCAGCATAATTTATTCAGTTCTAAGCACAAGCAACTGACTTGCCATTGTCCACAGTCAGACCCAGATATTCTTTTACATCAGTTTCTTAGGTTGCGATTTAAATCAACAGTAACATATAACATTAACAGTACATGAATTTATGTAACATAGCATCATATCAAAACTTCTCTAGGGATTTCATAGAATGAATTAAAATTGAAGTGCAGTGACAGTTGTTATGTAGGTAAATATTCTACCCAGCAATACCCCACATACAGCTATGAGATGGTGACTAATTAATCTGTTTTATTGGTGGTGTTACTTGCGGGAGGGATGTTAACCAGGACATCGGGAGAACTCCCTGCTCCTCTTTGAATACAATCTGGGCCTGAAATTGCGATCAGAGGTTTCCCGCGGGCGGATGTCTCCAACCTGTAAAAAATCTACACATTTACCTGGAGGTATGGAGGCTTACGATCCTGGGCCTCTCCGGGTACGCGGGCAGAGGCCCACGTATCCCAGGGGTGCATGCGGTTCACAAGCGCCCCTGGGATCATGTGGGCCAGCCCAACCAATAAAAGAAGGGAATCCCCATTCATACTTATGGGAGTTGTGTCCGTACTCAACTCCCATAATTATGAATGGGGATCACTTAAAAATACACGAACACATGAAATAAATGTTTTAAAAATTACATATTTTTAAATAAATTAAAATGCCATTTAATTAAATATTTTAAACGAAAATTTAATTTTTTGAAAAAAAATGTATATGTTTTAACAGGGCTAAAAATAAACTTAACTTATTGGACAGGGTTTTTAATGTATAAATGAGTGATAACATTTTATTTTTCTATTTTTTGAAACTCTTATGCTGATAAAAGCAGGCCTTACACCTGCTTTTACCAGGCGTAAGAATTTCACAGGCATTCAGTGGGTGGAAGTTGGGCAAATAGCGCAACTCTCCACCGGTAGAGGCCCATCTCCCGGGGATGCGGAGGATCTGTCAAGACAGATTGCAAATTCTGGGTTTTCGCGCATGCGCTTTGCATGCCTAAACCCGGAACTTGTGCAGCCCCTACGGGCGCATGCACACCTCGTACGTACCCGTGGGGGTCGCAAATTACGGCCCATAATGCCTTTAATGTAGTAAAACATCCCAAGGTGCTTCATAGGATTATCACAGCATTATCAGACAAAATTTGACACCAAGCCACATAAGGAGATATTAGTACGATAGCAAAATACTGCGGATGCTGGAAATCCGAAATAACAACAGAAAACGCTGGAAAAACTCAGCAGGCCAGGCAACATCTGTGGAGAGAGAAATAGAGTCAACGTTTCAGGTCGAAACCCTTCGTCAGGACTGAAAAAACACAGGAAATGAAACAGATTAAAAGGCCAGTTTGGGGGCTGGGAAATGGGGATGAAAGAACGAGAGAGAAGTGAAGAGACATTAAGAGGTATTCAAAACAAGATGAGATGGTGATAGGACTAGTAAAGAGACAAAAGACGGTTCAGATTAGGTGTGAAATGCGCTGGCAGAATGAGAGACAGCTGCCATGTGGGAGAGAAAAAAGGGGGAAGGGCACAAAACAAAGGTGTGGATAAAAAATATATATAAAAATGTAATGGGGGCCGAGGTTATGATCTGAAATTGTTGAACTCGATATTGAGTCCGGAAGGCTGTAAAGTGCCTAATCGGAAGATGAGGTGCTGTTCCTCGAGCTTACGCTGGGTTTCCATGGAACAGTACAAGAGCCTGAGTACGGTGAGGTCTGAGTGGGAATGGGGCGGTGAATTAAAATGACAGGCGACCGGAAGCTCGGGGTCACCCTTACGGACTGAACGGAGGTGTTCCGCAAAGTGGAGATATTAGGTCAGGTGATGAAAAGCTTGGTCAAATAGGTAAGGAGAGAGGTAGAGGGGCAGAGAGGTTTAAGGGAGGGAATTCCAGACCCTAGGGCCTAGGCAGCTGAAAGCACAACCATCAATGGTGAAGCGATTAAATACTGCCCTGGAATCTTTAGCATTGGCCTGAGCAGTCAGACAGGGCTACGGTTTGACGTATTATCCATACCTTACAAAATGTCTCAAAAATCACTTCCCCATAAAAAAATATCTGCTGGGAACAAATTGGTATTTTGGGGTTTTATTTTATGGGAAAAATAACACCAAATTATATGAATTTTCTAAACTATTTGCTGACATTTTGCCTTTAGGTTTACATTAATATGTTTTCTAACCATGAAACGCATCAACGAATTCTCAATCTTTACATTAAAGTAGCACAGTTTATAAGGAAAAAGAGAGGGAAACCCAGTGGCAGTTTGACTGAACTGAGAAATCACTTAACACTCCAAGCACTATAATTCACCCAAGATAATTGTTTCCTAAACATTATCATCTAAAATTGCAGTCAACAAATTTCACTCCTTAATTTGAGAGTAATTGGCTTTTACAATGTTGTAAAAAATATTGACGTGGCCTGAATTACATTGGCCACTATTCACTCCACTTACCTTTTATCAATGCAGTATTATTTGACACTTTTGCGCAAACAGAATTGTAAAGTTACTATAGCTTACAAGGAATATGCTAATTGAAGATTAGTGTTACAACTCAGTGCATACCCACTAAAAGGTAATTAGATTGACTGATGTGGCTGTAAAGTCATACGTTTTATCATGCAGTCCACGGCCTTGTCTTATGAATTTACAGCATCATTTACGGTATTATTAATCTATCAAAATTAGGTCTACAGCTGTTGAAGTAGAAACCTCAGATGCAACACCTGTGAACCTCCCTCGTGCTCTTGATGTTGGAATAAACATACAAAAAAACCCTTCAGTTATTTATGATGATTTATGGGAAATCCTGTTACATCCATTGAGTCAAACCAGATGCAAAACTTGCACATACCCAGAACGGAATATCCCAGGACTGACTACCAGTGTTGTTTTTGTAGGTTAAAAGGAGGAGGAAATTAGCTACTGACTAAAATTAAAATATTTTTGTCAACTAAGATTGGAACTAAATTTCTTATGAAGACTTAAAGCTAAACTAAAATCTAAATTTGAGATAGAGAGGCTACAATTAAAACTTACACATTAAATGGTTTCTAATACAAGAATGGAAATAGTTCTAGCATTTTGTGAATCACAAATTTTGAAAAAAAATCCTAAAATTATTAGAATGAAAATATGGAAAGCAAAAATTAAACTTTTGACTGTTTATTTTCCACATCAAAACTCAGCTAAAACTTGGGAACTAAAAATTAGATTAAGATTAGGACTAATTGTCTTCCAAAGGTTAAATAAAATAAGACAAAACTTTATTAAATTTATTTCTCGAGCTAAAACCATACTGCTAACTATATCCTCACCAACTACGCAAAGAGCACCATAAAGAGTAGGTAACAATTTGCATTTATAACAATTGCATGGAAATAAAAATCAGATTTTTACAAGTAGGATGTACCATTCGTGACAAAACATTCAATTACCAGTTTCAGATAAAAACCTACTGTAGGTGCTATAATTAGAAGCTTTCATAACACTCGCAGTAGGTTTTCAATGAAAAAAAAGAACTTAAGTTGAATGCTTTTGTTGGTTGGATAATCTTAAATTGTGTAGCTGTCCATTTTAATATGAATTTATAAGAAAAACAATTGAAACTCAATTGCTATTTAGTTATATTCTCTTTGTTTACTGTTGATTTTGCCAAGCTAAACCCTGCTACATTTTAAGAGTTAAGGATACCTTTATCTGCAATTCGTGCTTTAGCTTACAGAAGGTTTACTGCTTTATTGTGTTGCCTGTGTGGTGTGATATATTGGAAGCATAGGGGGAAATGGTAACGCACCCCTAACCCCCCCCCCCGCCCGGCAGAAACCGAATGCAGGAGCAGTCAAAATGGAGCAGGGGGCTTACCTGCTGACCTCCTGCCCTGATCCTGCCAACTGCGATTTTAAATTGCAGGCGCAAAGGACACTCAATCGAAAGACTTTCTATGTGCGCAGATCGGGTCCCGATGACATCGTCAGGACCTGACTGTCATTTTAACATTAGTCTGAATGGGGAAGAGGCTGTGTTTTTCCTGACAGGCTGAAGCTATCAGGAGGAGGATCAGCAGAAGAGGCCCCTCCAGATAAGTTTATTTCTTTCCTTTTTGGGGCCAAGAGGAGCAGAAATACTCCTCCGTGTCCCACAAGGGAAGTGTAGGCATCCCCTTTCCAAACCACTGAGCCCCCGTACCACCCCGTCCTAGCACTTACCATGGTCCTGGCTAATGGCCTCCGCTTCCTGACGACTTTCTGGGTGTTTTGGTCAGGAAGTCGGCCAGTAGCATGTTAATGTGACCCGGCTGTTAAAAATTGCCTGGGTTTCCCACTGCCGCACCCAGACAGGCTGGCTGTTTGCTAGGCCGCTTTTCCGTCTGGGAGTTAAAATTTCCCCCATGGATTTAGAGCTTAGAGAGACAAATAATTCTTTAGTTCAATCGAGTAAACTCGCATTTGATTACCTGTCAGCAGGCATGACAAGGCACACAATGTTATAAAAAGAATCTACATGGGACTCGGGCATGCTGAAAAATAAGCCACTGAGGTGACTTTGGGCTGCATAACTTACAAGCCCAAACAAGAATATGTTAACTTTTGTCTATCTCCAGCACAGTGAGGATGCTCCATACAGGTAAGTGATGGTACACTATCTATACATTGGAAGAGCAGAATTTCAGTCATTCGGGCTGGCTGGCAGCCATATTGTCTTCATTGCCCCTTTCTTTTATAGTGTTTAATAATGCCATAGAAACAAAGGCGAGTACTCATGTTTACGCCATCAACTTTCAGAAACCCATCCCTGGAGGCGGGGCACAGACAAGTCAAGTACAAATATATAGCAGCAACTGGTATTGAGTAGTTATGGGTTAATTTGGCTCCCACTTGATATTGTGAAGGAGCTATAATGTGATAGTGAAAGACACTGTTGGAAATTAAATTATTCACTGCTTAAGAATAAATTACATATGGTATTTAATCATTGGCCAATGTAGAATATACATATTTGCAAAACCTCAGTTCTACTGAGCACCATGGCAACCTCATGTAGCTCCTGCGTTGTGTTGGTAATTAAACTAGAAATATCAGCTATTTCATGGTGTAATTACACTGCATATATACATTTTGAAATTCTCATAAATATATTTGAATTGAAACCAAATGCAAAAGGCAAGGATTGTGAGTGTTTACTGAGTGTGCAGTTCATATCATTTTCAATGTATCCACTTTTTTTTAATTAACATTTGTTTATTTTTCTTGCTTGATTACCCTGGAATCAGAGGTTATTTATTCAGAAGTCAGGAGATTAAATAGGTGGCTTAGAGTCCGTGAAAGGATAGATTTTATACGATCGTCTGAAGGAGCAGGTTTGGTGGTTCGAATGGTATTTTCTCAATCATTCCATATGTACCTATACAACTTGTGCACCTGAACAGCACCACCTTGTGGACATTACTGAAGGAGCCCCCTCTACCCTTCCCAATATGTCAGTCTGAGCGAACATGAGGGATCATCGGCATCTATCTATGGTTCTGAGATGGTGCTTTTGTAAAACCCTTTCATTTTGTTGGATTCAGAGTTCGTTGTTTTAAGTACGCTGGCCTATAATTTGGATCAGAAAGTTAGAGTTGAGCACTAAGCAAAATTAATATTTTTTTTAGGGGGTTTTCATTTTATAATTATTTTAACAATCTGAGAAATCAGCAAAATTAAGCTACCCATCCACCTATCTGTCTAACAAACCCAACCATTTTTTTAAGATATGAACAGACCCCATCCGTACGTCCAGGCTTTTCTGTTTTCATTCCAGAATTCCAGCGCTGCAGTTTTTTTCTATCTATTTATCTATGTGTCTGACTATTAGATATCTGCATCTCAATTTGCTCCTATGGGTACTCTTTAAAGCATTAGATATTGCTCCCTTGACCCTAACTGGTTCTTACCTGCACTTTATTTTGCTTTGTTACATACATTATGGTACAATCTGCTTTACTGTTCAATCTCATCTGTGGTTAATCAGTGGGAAACTAAAGAGTGTGTGATCGAAAACATGCAAGGTCCCGAGATTCAGTCAAGCTTGTTATTCTGCGCAGCAACTGAACAGGTCAAACTTCCTCATTTGTGCACATGGGCCAGAGTTCACCAACCAGACTGAGCTACACTGAAACAGCATGTGATAGAGGTTACTGTTCTGCCTTATAATTGCAGGAGTTTCGTTTTGTTGCCGCCAGTAGGTGGCAGTAAATGGAAATGGCCAGTAGGGTCACTCAACAGGAAGTAGTATAGTGATAGCAAACAAAGAGGTCACATCAGCATGGAGCGTGCTGCAAGTTAATCCGCTGTAATCTTACATTGTTACGCCTTCGAAAGCATTGCCTGTGAGTTGAATGGTTTCATTACATATTCATGTTTAGATGTTAGTTATATCTCATGTATGTAACAAGGTGCATTTCTTTCTTTTTTCTTTCTCAGTTTTACTCCAACCCAATGCAACTGATTTGTATTGTTTCATTGACCTCATGCAAGTGTGGCATTATTAAACACCGGAGCTTGGACGCTACATCCTGACTCCCATGTCGTTATTGAAAGGAGTTTGACTGGCTGTCTAACTGCGTACAGACACATACACGTAGGGAGGACAGTACAGTTACTCTTCGATTTAAAGAACAATCTGTTGGATACAGGGAGATTGAACCTGAGCTGGAATGAAGTAGATTCAAAGTATAATCAGGATTATGGGTGTATTGTTCAAGAGAATAAAATATTATAGAAACTGGAAAAATAAATAATTAATTACTATACAAAATCATTCAATGATTCGATTGTAAACCAGGGTGTCTCAGCAATGCACAATCTGGTTTGGATTTCTTGTACTCAGGTGCATACTTTAAAAATATAATTTTGGTGACTTTAGTGTCCATTCACACAAGAGATTTCAGTGCTGGGAAATGAAACACCATTGCTCTTTGGGTGTTCAGTGCCAGCATTAAACACACCCAAGTTGGCTATACCATGTGCCTGATGCAAAGTAAAGCCCTCCTTATCTTGCCCCAGCAATGGGGAAAGATTTCTGCTGTTTGCTATTTATAGAGAAAATGTAAAATCATGAATATAGAAAGATTTTATAAGTTTAGTGGAAATCTTTCTCCAAAGTGCCTCAGAATTGCACCACTTCAAATTTTCCATGTTCAATATCTGCCGTCTTTAGCGTCTCTCTTGAATAATGGAAAGCTTTGTGCTGTGACTCAAACCCACTAAGAAGTGGATTGGCATTGTCCAAATTCATTTCAAGTAGCACTCTTACAAGGTTAGCAAGAGAGAGAAGACATTCATCCTATCAACCTGGGCTAGCAGTGATAAGCCAGTGTTCTAACCCACTGAATTACCCAGCTACACAAATTGATAACATTACAGATTTGAACCGTACATGCATGTCTGATTGTTTTATCTGGATTTAGGTTCACTGATGGCTTCTGTGGAACAAGCTGTATGAGTGAGTTAAAATCAGCAGCACAGATTATCAGTTAAATTTATATTAAAACTGTGATAAGATTTTCCCAGAAATCCAATACTGGTTTGATAAAGTTGGCTTGCCAGCAAAGTTGAAGCCCATGGAATAAAAGGGACAGTGGCAGCATGAATATGAAATTGGCTAAGTGACAGGAAACAGTGAGTAGTGGTGAACGGTTGTTTATTGGACTGGAGGAAGGTACATAGTGGTGTTCCCCAGGGGTCGGTACGAGGACCACTGCTTTTCTTGATATATATTAAAGACTTGGATGTGGGTGTACAGGGCACAATTTCAAAATTTGCAGATGACACAAAACTTGGAAGTATAGTGAACAGTGAGGAGGATAGTGATAGACTTCAAGAGGACATAGACAGGCTAGTGGAATGGGTGGACATGTGGCAGATAAAATTTAATGCAGAAAAGTATGAAGTGATACATTTTGGTAGGAAGAACGAGGAGAGGCAATATAAATAAATAAAGGGTACAATTCTAAAGGGGGTGCATTAACAGAGAGACCTGGGGGTATATGCGCACAAATCGTTGAAGGTGGCAGGACAGGTTGAGAAAGCAGTTAAAAAAGCATATGGGTTCCTGGGCTTCATAAATAAAGGCATAGAGTACAAAAGTGAGAAAGTTATGATGAACCTTTATAAAACATTGGTTCGGCCTCAACTGCAGTATTGTGTCCAATTCTGGGCACTGCACTTTAGGAAGGATGTGACGGCCTTAGAGAGGGTGCAGAAAAGATTTACAAGAATGGTTCCAGGGATGAGGGACTTCAGTTATGTGGATAGACTGGAAAAGCTGGGGTTGCTCTCCATAGAGCAAAGAAGGTTGAGAGGAGATTTGACAGAGGTGTTCAGAATCATGAGGGGTCTAGACAGAGTAGATAGAGAGAAACTGTTCCCATTGGCGGAAGGGTCGAGAACCAGAGGGCACAGATTTAAGGTGATTGGCAGAAGAACCAAAGGCGACATGAGGAAAACTTTTTTATGCAGCACGTGGTTAGGATCTGGAATGCACTGTCTGCGAGGGTAGTGGAGGCAGATTCATCGTGGCTTTCAAAAGGGAATTGGATAAATACCGGAAGGAAAAAAAATTGGCTGGGCTACGGGGAAAGTGCAGGGGAGTGGGACTAGCTGAAGTGCTCTTGCAGAGAGCCGGCACAGGCTTGACGGGCCAAATGGCTTCCTTCTGTGCTGTAACCATTCTATGATTCTATGATTCCTATAGGCCCCTACCCTACCTACCCCACCCCCAATTTGGAAGATTATGAAAGCTGAAGAGACTTGCTTGTTCAGTGTCTAAACTGGAGTCTTGGCGCCATCATGTGGAGTTGTAAAGCCAGTGTCACAGTTTGAATATCTTTCAAGGATTTAACGTGTAACCCAGAAGCATGACTTCAGGGTACTTAAAAACATGCCCTCCCCCACTAACTGACCAATATTGGCATTTACCTCTCACCAGCATAATTTATTAATGTGAATATTCTGCTGCTCACCTTATGGATGCTGCGTAAGGTTCTGGCTATTTTACTTTCCTATCATTGGTGTGCACTGGTTGAAGTGTTCAATTTAATTTGTGCTTCCGTTCAGGTGTTAACCAATTTTCAATACTGACATGGATTGAAAATTGGTTAACAGACAGAAAACAGAGAGTAGGAATAAATGGGTCTTTTTCGGGGTGGCAGGCGGTGACTAGTGGGGTATCGCAGGGATCAGTGCTTGGGCCCCAGCTATTCACAATATATATCAATGATTTGGATGAGGGAACCAAATATAATATTTCCAAGTTTGCTGACGACACGAAACTAGGTGGGATTGTGAATTGTGAGGAGGATGCAAAGAGGCTTCAAGGTGATTTAGACAAGTTGAGTGAGTGGGCAAATGCTGTATAACGTGGATAAATGTGAAGTTATCCACTTCATTAGGAAAAACAGAAAGGCAAAGTATTATTTAAATGGTGATAGGTTGGGAAATGTTGATGTACAAAGGGACCTGGGTGTCCTTGTACACCAGTCATTGAAAGCAGACATGCAGGTGCAGCAAGCAATTAGGAAGGCACATGGTATGTTGGCCTTCATTGCAAGAGGATTTGAGTACAGGAGCAAGGATGCCTTACTACAGTTATACAGGGCCTTGGTGAGACCACACCTGGAGTACTGTGTGCAGTTTTGGTCTCCTTACCTAAGAAAGGATATACTTGCCATAGAGGGAGTGCAGCGAACGTTCACCAGACTGATTACTGGGATGGCAGGACTGTCGTATGAGGAGAGATTGGGCCAACTAGCGTTTAGAAGAATGAGAGAGGATCTCATTGAAACGTATAAAATTCTGACAGGGCTAGACAGACTGGATGCAGGGAGGATGTTTCCCCTAGCTGGGGGCGTCTAGAACGAGGGGTCACAGTCTCAGGATACGGGGTAGGACATTTAGGACTGAGATGAGGAGAAATTTCTTCACTCAGAGGGTGGTGAACCTGTGGAATTCTCTACCACAGAAGGCTGTGGAGGCCAAGTCACTGAATATATTTAAGAAGCAGATAGATAGATTTCTAGACACAAAAGGCATCAAGGGGTATGGGAAAAGAGCGGGAATATGGTACTGAGATAGAGGATCAGCCATGATCTCATTGAATGGCGGAGCAGGCTCGAAGGGCCGAATGGCCGACTCCTGCTCCTATTGTTCTATGTTTCTATGTGTCCCTTTACTCTACACATTCAGCATCAGTGCAAAGAGGTTTTGGCTTTCCACTGACACTAAACTTGTGGCGAATAAGTTGGGTGTTAAAGCTCAAACTGATTCAAAAGCAAAGTGGATTGATACTCCATCTTCTAACCAGTCTCATTCTGCTTCTGGAGTCAAGGCCTGATCTGACACTGGAGCATCTGGTTGAGCCCTGACTCCAGATTCAGGTTGCATTTACACCATAACTACAGCATTGGTACTTTGGACTGGAGGAAGGTACACAGTGGTGTTCCCCAGGAGTACCGGTTAGGACCACTGCTTTTCTTGATGTATATTAATGACTTAGACTTGGGTGTACAGGGCACAATTTCAAAATTTGCAGATGACACAAAACTTGGAAGTATAGTGAACAGTGAGGAGGATAGGGATTGAATTCAAGAGGACCTAGACAGGCTGGTGGAATGAGCAGATGAAATTTAATGCAGAAAAGTGCAAAGTGATACATTTTGGTAGGAAGAATGAGGAGAGGCAGTATAAACTATAAAGGGTATAATTCTAAAGGGGGTGCATGAACAGAGAGACCTGGGGATATATTTGCACAAATCGTTGAAGGTGGCAGGGCAGGTTGAGAAAGCGGTTAAAAAGTCATATGGGATCGTGGGCAAGGAAGTAATGATGAACCTTTATAAACACTTGTTCAGCCTCAACTGGAGTATTGTGTCCAATTCTGGGCACCGCACTTTAGGAAGGATGTGAAGGCCTTAGAGAGGGAGCAGAAAAGATTTACGAGAATGGTTCCAGGAATGAGGGACTTCAGTTATGTGGATAGGCTGGAGAAGCTGGGGTTGTTCTCCTTAGAGCAGAGAAGGTTGAGAGGAGATTTGATAGAGGTGTTCAAAATCATGAGGGGTCTGGACAGAGTAGATAGAGAGAAACTGTTCCCATTGGCGGAAGGGTTGAGAACCAGAGGACACAGATTTAAGGTGATTAGCAGAAGAACCAAAGGCGAATGGTTAGGATCTGGAATGCACTTCCTGAAAGGGTAGTGGAGGCAGATTCATCATGGCTTTCAGAAAGGAATTGGATGAATACCTGAGGAAAAAAAATTGCAGGGCTACGGGGAAAGGGCGGGGGAGTGGGACTAGCTGAAATGTTCTTGCAAAGAGTCGGCACGGGCTTGATGGGGCGAATGGCCTCCATTTGTGCTGTAACCATTCTATGAATCTATTCTATGATTCTATGAAGCAAAGGTTGTAGTGTAAATGCACCCTAAATTATATTTTGAACAGGCTGAAATTCAGGACCCCTGGAGGTGAGCTTAAAGTCAAAAGTTCAGACCTCTGCACCGTCTAAAGTTTAGTTAAAGATATTTTGGTTGTGCATTGTTGATTGGAAGGGTGTATTGCTACCACCTCTCCCTGCCATCCAATTAACTTACCAGGAATTTGACTTCTTGGGAGATGTTTCTATTTTGGTGAATTCCATTAAAGTGAGGAAGGCTAGTTCTGGGAAATATAAGATTTCCACATGTTGGGCACTCACTGTCAGCATCAAATACTCTGGATCAGGTACAGCTCAAGCCAGACAGAGGGTAAAGTTCCATCTATTTGTCTACCGATACAATAGCAGAACTTTTCCCCAAACTCAGGAGAACATCCCTAAGGGCACTACTGTGACATTTCCATTTCCCATAAAAGCCATTTCTGTTAGCTCTCTGGGTGGGATTGCCAATTTGGTGTCAAATTATGGACTGTTTTATGCTACAAGTTCAAGCCAACTATTTGTTGCATCCTCCCACAAGTTATGACACAATGGTGGCTGTTAAAGCAGTCTTCTTTCATAAGGAAAGGAACCCTATGCATTGCCTGAGTTATAACTTAGCAGAGAGACCGCACCTTGAGTATTGTGTGCAGTTTTGGTCGCCTTACCCGAGGAAGGACGTTCTTGCCATGGAAGGAGTGCAGCGAAGATTCACCAGGCATGATACCTGGGATGGCAGGAATGACGTATGAGGAGAGATTGTGTCGATTGGGTTTATACTCGCTGGAGTTTAGAAGATTGAGAGGGGATCTCATCGAAACCTATAAAATTCTGTCAGGCCTGGACAGACTAGATGCAGGAAGGATGTTTCTGATGGCCGGGGAGTCCAGAACCAGGGGTCATAGCCTAAGGATAAGGGGTAAGCCATTTAGGACTGAAATGAGGAGGAATTTCTTCACCCAGAGAGTGGTGAACCTGTGGAATTCTCTGCCACAGAGGGCGGTGGAGGCCAGTTCATTAAGTATATTCAAGAAAGAGTTGGATATATTTCTTAAGGCTAAAGGGATCAAGGGATATGGGGAGAAGGCAGGGACAGGGTACTGAATTTGGATGATCAGCCATGATCTCATTGAATAGCGGAGCAGGCTCGAAGGGCCGAATGGCCTACTCCTGCTCCTATCTTCTATGTTTCTATGTTTCTATGAATCGCATCACTTCAAACATAGTCAGTTGTGGAGACAGCTCATCTGCCATGGGATTGCCTCCCAGAACCTGGTGGACTCGTTCTTAGTGATCAGTTGCCCTTCCGACCCAGATTCCTGTATTCCCTCACACAATCTCTGTGATTTGAAGGTCCACATCAATGAAGAAAGCCTTTCTATGCCTCATTCTGGGGCAAAACTGTGGCAGATGGATTTAAATGCAGGTAAGTGTGGGGTCATCCATTTTGGACCAAAAAAGGATTGATCTGAGTATTTTTTAAATGGGGCAAAGCTAGGAACAGTGGAGGTCCAAGGAGATTTCAGGGTCCATGTACGCAGATCACTAAAATGTAGTGCTCAGTTACAAAAATATAATCAAAAAAGGCTAATGGAATGTTAGCCTTTATAACTAGAGGGCTAGAATATAAAGAGGAGACAGTTTTGCTACAACTATACAAAGCCCTGGTTGGACCGCATCTGGAGTACTGTGTACTGTTCTGGGCACTGCATCTAAGAAAGGATATATTGGCCTTGGAAGGGGTGCAGTGCAGATTCACCAGAGTATTAACATGGCTCCAAGGGTTAAATTATGAGGAGCGATTACATTAACTAGGCATGTATTCCCTGGAATATAGAAGGTAAAGGGGTGATTTGTTTGAGCTTTTTAGGATTTTTGAAGGAATTGATAGGTAGAAAGACAGAAACTTTTTCTGCTGGTGGGGGAGTCTAGGACAAGGGGACATAACCTTAAAATCGGAGCCAGACCATTCGGGAGAGAAGTTAGGAAACACTTCTTCACGCAAAGGGTGGTAGAAGTGTGGAACTCTCTCCCACAAAAAGCAGCAGATGTTAGCTAAGTTTATAATTTGAAATCTGAGATCAATAGATTTTTGCTGGTCAAAGGTATTGAGGGACATGGAGCCAAGGAGGGTGGATGGAGTTACGATACAGATCAGCCATGATCTCATTGAATGGTGAACAGGCTCGAGGGGCTGAGTGGCCTACTCTTGTCCCTATGTTCCATTCTCCATCAATGCTCCCAATTCATGCATTTCATAGCTGGATTGATGGACCGAGTGTTACTTACAGTGATTATTTATTCATTATTGCAGTGTTCATTGACTGGTTGTTCGGTTCTCCTTTAATTATAATACAGTACATCTGAGCTCCAAGAATGTGATATGAGTAAATCTGTGCGGTCCTGCGAGTGTACTGACAAAAATAGGGGAGGTGAAATTAACTCGTTTAGTGTACACAAAGCAAGATAAAATCTCAAATGATTAAGTAAGCAATGTACAGTCCAATCTCCTAATGGAAACAACGTGATGAATAAAGTGTTCAATGAATCCATCACTGGTATTAAGTAAATACCATTGAGGCATCTCTGCTCAACTGGATAGGCAGCAAATGCATCAGAACTACAGGCCATAACTGTAAACTGCTCTTGTCCCGATGCACAATTGGAACAGCATGTTTTTCCTCTCCAATTGCCCCCCCTCCCCTTTTTCTGAAAGTGCAGACTCATGATGGGCTATCAGTCATCCTCCAGTACTTGCACATTAGCCATCATTTCAGGTATGCACTTTAACAATGAGTGTTAGCAGGCTATTTTTTCCCAGAAGGCATCATAACCAAATCTAATGCGGTCTTCACCTGACAGCCAGAGTCGTGCACTTTCAACAACAACAACTTATATTTATATAGCGCCTTTAACGTAGTAAAATGTCCCAAGGTGCTTCACAGGAATATTATAAGACAAAAAAATCTCACACTGAGCCACATAAAGAGAAATGAGTGCATAGAAACATAGAAGATAGGAGCAGGAGTAGGCCATTTGGCCCCTCGAGCCTGCTCCGCCATTCAATGAGATCATGGCTGATCATCCAAACTCAGTACCCTGTCCCTGCCTTCTCCCCATATCCCTTGATCCCTTTAGCCTTAAGAAATATATCCAACTCCTTCTTGAATATATTTAATGAACTGGCCTCCACCGCCCTCTGTGGCAGAGAATTCCACAGGTTCACCACTCTCTGGGTGAAGAAATTCCTCCTCATTTCAGTCCTAAATGGCTTACCCCTTATTCTTAGACTATGACCCCTGGTTCTGGACTCTCCGGCCATCGGAAACATCCTTCCTGCATCTAGTCTGTCCAGGCCTGACAGAATTTTATAGGTTTCGATGAGATCCCCTCCCAATCTTCTAAACTCCAGTGAGTATAAGCCCAATCGACACAATCTCTCCTCATACGTCATTCCTGCCATCCCAGGTATCAGCCTGGTGAATCTTCGCTGCACTCCCTCCATGGCAAGGACATCCTTCCTCAGATAAGGCGACCAAAACTGCACACAATACTCAAGGTACGGTCTCACCAAGGCCCTGTACAACTGCAGCAAGACATCCTTGTTCCTGTACTTGAACCGTCTTGCTACGAAGGCCAACATACCATTTGCCGCCTTAACCGCCTGCTGCACCTGCATGCTTACCTTCAGCGACTGGTGCACAAGAACACCCAGATCTCTTTGCACTTCCCCTTCTCCCAATCTATTGCCATTCAAATAATAGTCTGCTTTCCTGTTTTTGCCACCAAAGTGGATAACCTCACACTTATCCACATTATAGTGTATTTGCCATGTTTCTGCCCAATCACCCAACCTGTCCAAATCGTACTGGAGTTTCACGACATCCTCCTCACAGCATACCCTCCCACCCAGCTTTGTGTTGTCTGCAAATTTGGAGATATTACATCCAATTCCCTCGTCCAGATCATTAATATATATTGTGAACAGCTGGGGTCCTAGGACCGATCCTTGCGGTACCCCACTAGTCACTGCCTGCCACTCGGAAAACAACCCGTTTATTCCAACTCTTTGCTTTCTATCCGCCAACCAGTTCTCTATCCAAGTCAATACCTTGCCCCCAATCACATGTGCCTTAATTTTGCATGTTAATCTCTTATGCGGGACCTTATCGAAAGCCTTCTGAAAGTCCAAATATACCACATCCACTGGTTCTCCCTTATCTATTTTACCAGTTACATCCTCAAAAAATTCCAGTAAGTTAGTCAAGCACGATTTACCTTTTGTAAATCCATGTTGACTTTGTCCGATCCCGTCACTGCTTTCCAAGTGCTCTGCTACTACATCTTTTATAATGGACTCTAGCATTTTCCCCACTACCGACGTCAGGCTTACCGGTCTATAATTCCCCACTTTTTCTCTACCACCTTTTTTGAATAGTGGGGTAACATTAGCTACCCTCCAATCCATGGGCACTGTTCCAGAGTCTATCGAGTTCTGGAAGATGACCAGCAATGTATCTACTATTTCTAGGGCCACTTCCTTAAGTACCCTACGATGTAGATTACCAGGCCCTGGGGATTTATCGGCCTTCAGTCCCATCAATTTTCCTAACACCATTTCCCTACAAATACTGATTTCTTTCAGTTCCACCCTTTCATCAGACCCTATGTTCCCCGGCATCTCTGGGAGGTTATTTGTGTCCTCCTTTGTGAAGACAGAACCAAAATATGTATTTAGTTGGTCTGCCATTTCTTTGTTCCCCATTATAAATTCCCCTGATTCTGACTGCAAGGGACTTCACCAATCTTTTTCTCTTCATATATCTATAAAAGCTTTTACAGTCAGTTTTTATGTTCCCTGCAAGCTTACTCTCATATTCTATTTTCCCCTTCTTAATTAATCCCTTTGTCCTCCTTTGTTGAATCCTAAACTGCTCCCAATCCTCAGGATTATTGCTTTTTCTGCCCAATTTATATGTCCTCTCCTTGGATCTTATGCTATCCCTAATTTCCCTTGTTAGCCACGGTTGAGTCACCTTTTTTGTTTTATTTTTATGCCAAACTGGGATGAACAAATTCTGTAGTTCATCCATTCGGTCTTTGAATGTTTGCCATTGCCTATCCACCTAGCAACCCTTTGAGTGACATTCCCCAATCAATCCTACCCAACTTGCTCCTCAGACCATCGTGGTTTCCTTTATTTAAATTTAGGACCCTAGTCTCTGAGTCAACTACTTCATTCTCCATCTTAATGAAGAATTCGATCATATTATGATCGCTCCGACCCAAGGGGCCTCGTACAACAAGATTGCTTATTAATCCTTTCTCGTTACATAATACCCAGTCTAAGATCGCCTGATCTCTGGTTGGTTCCTCAACATATTGGTCCAGGAAACCATCCCGTAAACACTCCAGGAATTCCTCCTCCACAGTATTGTTACTAATTTGGTTAGCCCAATATATATGTAGATTAAAGTCACCCATGATGACTGCTGTGCCCTTATTGCACGCTTCTTTAATTTCCCTTTTTATGCCATTCCCAACCTCCGCCTTACTGTTTGGAGGTCTATATACCACTCCCACTAACGTTTTCTGCCCCTTAGTATTTCTCAATTCTACCCATACAGATTCCACATCATCAGAGCTAATATCCTTCCTTACAATTGTGTTAATCCCTTCTTTAACCAGTAAGGCTACCCCACCTCCCTTTCCTTTTTGCCTATCTTTCCTGAATATCGAATACCCCTGGATGTTGAGTTCCCAGCCTTGGCCATCCTTGAGCCACGTTTCCGTAATCCCAACCAAATCGTATTCGTTTACCTCTATTTGCGCAGCCAATTCATCCACCTTATTACGAATGCTCCTCGCATTAAGACACAAAGCCTTCAGGCTTGTTTTTTAAATGTTCTTAGACCTATTAGAATTATTATTTACTGTGGCCATGTTTGATTTAAACCGTTGATTTCTCTGACTGCCACTTTTGTATTTCTCCTTCCTATCTTTTGCTTTTATCCTTGTTTCCCTTTCACAGAATCACAGAAACCCCACAGTGCAGATAGAGGCCATTTCAGCCCATCGAGCCTGCACCGACACATATTCCACCCGATCCCCGTAACCCCACGTATTTAATCCCCCTAACACTGAGGGTCAATTTATCATAGCCAATCAACCTAACCCGCACATCTTTGGACTCTGTCTCCCTGCTCAGGTTCCCAACCCCCTGCCATTTTAGTTTAAACCCTCCCCCAGAGCACTAGCAAACACTCCCCCTAGGACATTGGTTCCAGCCCTGCCCAGGTGCAAACCGCCCGGTTTGAACTGGTCCCACCTCCCCCAGAACCGGTTCCAATGTCCCAGGAACTTGAATCCCTCCCCGTTGCACCATTCCTCTAGCCACGTATTCATCTGAAATATCCTTCTATTTCTACTCTGACTAGCATGTGGCACTGGTAACAATCCTGAGATTACTACCTTTGAGGTCCTATTTTTTAATTTACCTCCTAACTCCCTATCTTCCGCTTTTAGGACCTCATCCCGCTTTTTACCTATATCGTTGGTGCCTATATGCGCCACGACAACTGGCTGTTCACCCTCCCCTTCCAAGTTGTTCTGCAGCCGCTCTGAGACATCCTTGACCCTTGACCCTTGGCAGATGGCCAAAAACTTGGGCAAAGAGGTATGTTTTAAGGGAGCATCTTAAAGGAGGAAGGAGTGTGTTAGATCCGTGTGTTAATGGAGACACGGAATGCAGGAGTTTATTTAACAAGTGTTTACTGAACAAAGCCTGGAGGTGAACTAACAACACAAGACGCTACACAGGCTTATATACCCGAGTGGTCATTACTGGTACTACAGTATACAGGGGCTTCAAAAACATAGTTCCTCTTAAAGGTACATACACTACAATTCCTCCCCTTTTAGATAAATAGTACATAACATTTTTACAAGAACAATAATATACACATTTGCTGAAGTTAATCAATTACAAATTCAGTCTCTCTGGAGGCTTCCTGACTCGGTCCGGATAACGCCTCGGTGGTGTAGTAGGTTCTTTTGGCAAGGTCGATTCGGCTTCAATGCCAGTGTCGGGTTCATCTGGTTCCAGTATCACCGGATTGGAGGTAGATACTATGGGTATCTCTGCTTCATCACTAGGCGTATAGAGTTGTGGTGTAGGTTGTCCTTTTTCGGATGACTCTATGATCTGGTCAGCATGGCGCCTTATTATGCTTTCTCCAATGTCCACGGTATACATCAGCGGTCCTAGTCATGTGCAAATAGTTCCAGGCTGCCATTTCTCGGTACGGTAGTCCCGGGCCAAAACTGGTTGACCTATCTGGAAGGTTCTAATTGGCCTTTCATTCATGCTTTGAAATTGCCGGTTCTCTACGTCCCTTCTGACGTTTGGCTTGACCAAATCCAGCCGGCATCTTAGTCTTCTATTGAAAAACATCATGGCGGGGGTTTGGTTTGTAACCACATGTGTTGCATTCCTGTACGCAAACAAGAAGTTATCTACCTTATGTTGTAGATTTATGTCTTCATTACCCATGGCCTTTATGGCCTTCTTGAAGGTCTGGACAAACCTTTCAGCCAATCCATTGGTGGCGGGATGGTATGGGACGGACGTGTAGTGCTTAACCCCATTGTTTTTTACGAACTTCCTGAATTCTTCGGATACAAATTGCGGTCCATTATCAGAACAGATCTGTTCAGGCAGCCCATTCCTGGCGAATATGGTCCTTAATACTGTGATGGTTTTTTCCGTGGTGGTGGAGGACATCTTTATTACCTCCGGCCACTTGGAGTGTGCATCCACCGCGATTAAGAACATTGAGTCCATAAATGGACCAGCAAAGTCGATATGTACCCTTTGCCATGGAGATGAGGGCCACTCCCATGGATTTAGAGGGGCTTGTGGTGGGGCGTTTTGGACCTTCTGGCATCCTAGACAGCTCTTGGTCATTTCTTCGATGTCTCCATCGATACCTGGCCACCACACAAACGCTCTGGCTAAGTTCTTCATTTTCACTCCACCCAGATGCCCCTCGTGAAGCTCCTTTAGCACTCTATCCTTGAGTTTGGGTGGAATCACCACTCTGAATCCACACATCAAGGTTCCTCGGCACACTGACAGATGTTCTCTTCTTTGCGAGAATGCTGGCAACAGTGGTTCGCCATGTGCTGGCCATCCCTTCACCGTTAAATTGTAGACTCATGAGAGAGTCGGGTCATTTCGCGTTTCCTTTTCAATGGTAGAATTTGTCACCGGTAGACATTCCACTATGGTCGAGTGGAATATCTCCACTGGGTCCACTGTAGGCGCCTCTTCCACCATTGGCAACGGTAGGCGCGATAACCCGTCAGCATTCCCATGCTGTTTTGTTCCTTTGTACTCTATGTCATATTGGTGTGCTCCTAGGAAAAGGGACCACCTCTGTAGCCTTTGCGCTGTCATAATGGGAACGCCCTTTTTAGGGTTGCATATGGAGACGAGCGGTTGATGGTCAGTCAACAAGGTAAATTTTTGTCCGTGTAGGTAATGGTTGAATTTCGTCACCCCCCACACCAGGCTGAGTGCCTCCCTGTCGATCTGGGCATAGTTGCGCTCAGCTGAGTTTAATGAGCGTGACGCAAAAGCTATCGGCCGCTCCGAGCCGTCGGGGAATCTATGCGATAATACCGCTCCCACGCCATAAGGGGATGCATTGCACGCCAGTCTGATTGGCAGTGATGGGTTGTAATGAGCCAACACTTCCCTGGACGTGATCAAGCCTTTGCATTTATGGAAGGCACATTTACAGTCTTCGCTCCATTTCCAAACTACTCCCGTTTGTAGCAGTGCGTTAAGCGGGTGCAGAACCGTCGACAAGTTTGGTAAAAATTTATGATAGTAATTTACTAATCCCAGGAACGACCTTAATTGTGAGACATTTTCAGGTGCTGGGGCCTTTACGACCGCTTCAATTTTTTCAGGTGACTTATGCAACCCTTCTTCGTTAATGACATGGCCACAATATTGTAGTGTATGTACCCGTCTACCTTTAAGAGAACTATTGTATGTAACCGTTCACCTTTAAGAGAACTATTTTAGGTGTGGCACTACTTTGTTTGGCTTCTGTATACTGTAATACCGACGGTGACCACACCAGTATATAAGTGTTGTGTCAGGATTTATTGGGCAGATTCGCCCTGACCTTCGAATAGTAAAGTCCTGTTTTAAGTTACTCTTGGAGTCTGTGTATTAATTAACTAAACAACCCACAGACTTTACAGTGGCGACGAGTCCGATCGTACCCTGCGGCAACAATACTTCCGAAGCAGTTAACGAGCATCGAGAAGAGGCAACCGCCCTCGTCGTTCTGCTGGGAGAAAACTCGAGGCTGCAGAACTAGAAAGGAGGAAGAATTTAGAGACAAAGACTTCCATCAGCAACAGGCACTGACTGTCCCTTCTGCCACGGTGAGGAGTGAGCCGATCAGCACGAGAAGCAAGGCGGCCACGGTGACTGTGAGTAAGGGAAAGTAAAAAGAATAACCGGAGGATAAGGGGGGTGCACTCGACCACGGTCGAGGGGGAAAGGAGCCGGACAGAAGTCGGGTCCAGAGGCGCTGAGACTGGGGCAGCGTGGAGCAAGGAAGCCGCGGTACAGACAGGCTGGGGGACGCAACGGCGTCGTGAGACAGCTAGACCGCGACTGGCGAAAAAGGCCGGGCAGTGACCGAAGCCACGAAGCGCTGCGACCGGGAACGTAGGCGCGGGAAGAGATAAACTCAGCCGAAGCCGGGGAGGGAAGCACCGGACTGCGAGAGGGCTGGGAGGCGCGATTGGGGGCCGAGCGAGCGGGAGAGGCAGAGCCGACCAAGGGAGACTGAGCGAGAGCCAGTCCAGCGGCTGAAACTGTTCTCCGTCAACGGAGTGTACCCAGCGCCGGTAGAGCCGAGCGAGCAGGAGAGAGACAGAACCCGAGCAAGGGAGACTGAGCGAGAGCCAGTCCAGCGGCTGAAACTGTTCTCCGTCAACGGGGTGTACCCAGCGCCGGTAGAGCCGAGCGAGCAGGAGAGAGACAGAGCCCGAGCAAGGGGAACTGAACGAGAGCCAGCCCAGCGGCTGAAACTGTTCGCCGTCAACGGGGTGTACCCAGCGCCGGTTGCCCTGCCGAGAAAAGGGAAAGCACTGAAGCCGACGCGCAGGCTGTGAACCTGAATGCCAGCGGCCGTCGCCCGTGGGGAAAGTGTACCCCTCCCACCAGGGAAGAAACACGGGAAGCCGCCATTAGGCGGGGAAGAAGACAGAAGTGGGAAACCGCCATTGAAGTGGGCGGGGAGAGAAGATAAGCGCGGGAAACCGCCATTTTCGCGGGAACCGACATCTTGAAAAAAAAAAAAAAATTTTTAAAGAAATAATTCGTGCTGTTTATCAGGAAGAGAGGAAGGTGCCTAAGCGTGGTAACATCAACGATTTTAATTCCGAGGTAGAAGACTGGGCCACATATGTGGAACGCATTGAGATCTATTGTGAGGCCAATAAAATAGAAGAAGATGACAAAGCTATAACCTTGCTAAACTCGATGGGCGCGAAGACATACGGGCTCTTGAAGCATCTACTAGCACCAGCGAAACCGGTGGATCAGACTTTCGATGATATTGTGGCTTGATATACCTATCAATTCCTCCAATAAAAGGCGAAGAGTTACGAAGGTGACTTAAGGTTTTTATTGACTAAATAACAGAGCCCACTCTCGTGGGTGATCCGATCCAAGCAGGAGGAATACCAGCCAATCGCTCACCTTTATACCTGGCCTGGTGGGTGGAGCCAAGGCGGAGTCGGCAGTGGTCATCCCAGGTATAGCAGTGTGGCAAGAGGCGACCTCGTACCGTGATACAATAGTGGTCAGTGATACAGTTATAACGAACAGTGGTGAACAGTGCTAACTACTAACAGTGATACGATAGTGAACGTGGTTTACCACATTCACCCCTTGTTTAGAATTAAGTCCGGCGGGGTGAAGTGTACTACCAATTCTGGTAGGTCAGTCTGTCCGGAGGCTTCGTAAGCCTCTCCGATCGCCGCAGCAGTGGTGTTGCCTTATCCGGTGCTGGTGCCTTATCCGGTGTTGATGCTGGTGTTTGCGTGGTCGGCGAGGGCTCGTGGGGTTCCGGCATGCCGTCTACCTGGACTGAGGTTGGGGGGGGGTGGTGGCGGTGTTTCCGGATCGGCTGAGGGTGCGAGGTCTCGTAGGGAGACAGTGTCCTCCCGCCCGTCTGGGTACGCCACGTAGGCGTACTGGGGGTTGGCGTGCAGGAGGTTCACCCTCTCGACCAGGGGGTCCGTTTTATGGGTCCTCACGTGTTTCCGCAGCCAGACCGGCCCCGGGGCGGTCAGCCAGGTTGGTAGAGTGGTTCCCGTAGTCGACTTCCTGGGGAAAACGAACATTCGTTCATGGGGGGTGGTGTTAGTGGCCGTGCAAAGTAATGACCGGATGGAGTGCAGCGCTGTCGGGAGGACTTCTTGCCAGCGGGAGGTTGGGAGGCCCTTAGACTTTAAGGCTAAGAGGACGGCCTTCCATACCGTCGCGTTCTCTCTTTCCACCTGACCGTTACCTCTGGGGTTGTAGCTGGTGGTCCTGCTTGCTGCAATACCTCTCTCTTGGAGGAATTGCCGGAGTTCCTCGCTCATGAAGGAGGAGCCCCGGTCGCTGTGTATATAGTTCGGGAACCCGAACAAGGCGAAGAGGGCATTCAGGCACTTAATGACCGTGCTACTGGTCATGTCGGGGCAGGGGAAGGCAAAGGGGAAACGGGAGTACTCATCAACGATGTTGAGGAAGTACACATTACGGTCAGAGGACGGGAGGGGCCCCTTAAAGTCGATGCTCAGGCGCTCGAAGGGGCGGGTGGCCTTGATCAGGCTTGCTCGGTCCGGCCTATAGAAGTGCGGTTTGCACTCCGCACAGGTCTGGCAGTTCCTGGTCATGGTCCTGACCTCCTCGATGGAGTAGGTCAGGTTGCGGGCCTTAATGAAATGGTAGAGTCTGGTGACTCCGGGGTGGCAGAGCTGGTCGTGGAGGGTCTGAAGCCTATCGATATGCGCGCTGGCGCATGTCATTCGTGAAAGGGCATCAGGGGATTCGTTCAGCTTGCCTGGCCGGTACAAGATCTCATAATCGTAGGTGGAGAGCTCGATTCTCCATCTCAAAATCTTGTCATTCTTGATTTTGCCCTTCAGCTTGTTATTAAACATGAAAGCCACCGAACGCTGGTCGGTGAGGAGGGTAAATCGTTTGCCTGCCAGGTAGTGCCTCCAGCGCCGTACTGCCTCCACGATCGCCTGGGCCTCTTTCTCGACCGACGAATGTCGGATCTCGGGGCCCTGTAGAGTCCTTGAGAAGAAGGCCACTGGCCTCCCCTCCTGGTTTAGGGTGGCGGCTAAGGCGAAGTCGGATGCGTCGCTCTCCACCTGAAAGGGGATGGACTCGTCCACTGCGTGCATCGTGGCCTTGGCTATGTCTCCCTTAATGAGGGAGAAGGCCGCGCACGCCTCCTCCGTGAGGGGGAAGGAAGTGGCTTTCAGGAGGGGTCTGGCTTTGTCCGCGTAATTGGGTACCCATTGGGCATAGTAGGCGAAAAGCCCCAGGGTTCTCCTAAGTGCTTTAGGGCAGTGGGGGAGGGGTAGCTCCATGAGGGGGCGCATTCTTTCTGGGTCGGGGCCGATGATTCCGTTCTCCACTACGCAGCCGAGGATGGCAAGGCGCGTGGTGTTAAACACGCATTTCTCCTTATTGTAGGTGAGGTTCAGCCGTTGGGCCGTACGGAGGAATTTCTCCAGATTCGCGTCATGTTCCTGCCGGTCGCGGCCGCAGATAGTGACGTTATCTAGGTAGGGGAATGTAGCCTGCAGTTCGTTCTGGTCAACCATCTGGTCCATCTCCCTTTGGAAGACCGAGACCCCATTAGTGACACCGAAGGGAACCCTAAGGAAGTGGTATAGGCGCCCATTCGCCTCGAAGGCGGTATACTGGCGGTCCTCAGGGTGGATAGGGAGTTGGTGGTAGGCCGACTTCAGGTCGATGGTCGAGAATACTTTATACTGTGCAATCTGATTGACCATGTCAGATATGCAGGGGAGGGGGTATGCGTCCAGCTGGGTATATCTGTTTATGGTCTGGCTGTAGTCGATGACCAGGCGGTTTTTATCGCCGGTCTTTACGACTACGACCTGGGCACGCCAGGGGCTGCTGCTCCCCTCGATAATGCCCTCTTTCAGGAGGCGCCGCACCTCAGAGCTAATGAAGGCTCTGTCCCCGGCGCTATACCGCCTGCCCTTGGTAGCGACGGGTTTGCAGTCAGGGGTAAGGTTAGCAAACAGAGAGGGTGGCGGGACCTTGAGGGTGGAGAGGCTGCAGGTGTTACGCGGTGGGCGGTTTAACGTTTGCTGGTTGTTGACTGTGAGTGGGGGGAGGGGTCCACCGTATGCTAGGGTTACGCTTTGGAGGTGGGATTGGAAGTCCAGCCCTAGTAGGACGGCAGCGCAGAGATGGGGGAGGACGAGGAGTTTAAAGTTTTTATACTCCGTGCCCTTAACCGACAGGGTCACGACACAGTAGCCGCTGATGTCCGTGGCGTGGGACCTCGATGCCATCGAGATTCGGCTGCGCGTTGGTAGGAGAGAGAGGGAGTAGTGGCTCACCGTGTCTGGGTGGATGAAGCTCTCCGTGCTTCCGCTGTCGAACAGGCAGGTCGTGGCGTGGCCGTTCACTTTGATGTCCATCATTGACTTGGACAGATGGTGCGGGCGGGCTTGGTCCAGGGTGACGGAAGCTAGTGTGTAGCTGAGCGAGTCGTTGTCATCTGCGGGCGAGGCGGTCGGGCGTGGTGAGTAAAATGGCGTCTCCCACGAGGTAGGGCCCCATGAGGCACTATTGGGGTCGGTTGCCTTAATCAAAGATGGCCGCCCCCATGACTCATGTGTGGGGATGCTGGCCTCAGTTGCCCTAAACAAAGATGGCCGCCCCCATGACTCATGTGTGGGGATGCTGGCCTCAGTTGCCCTAAACGAAGATGGCCGCCCCCATAGTTCGCATGCGGCACTGCTGGCCTCTGAGGATCCGCTCCTGCAGGCCTTGGAGAAGTGGCCTTTCTTCAGGCAGGTTTTGCATATGGAGTTCTTGGCTGGGCAGCGCGACCTCGGGTGCTTCTCCTGGCCACAAAAAAAACAGCCGGCGGCCCGATCGCGGATGCCCGATGTCGGGGCCGGTGCCGGGGGTGGCGGGGCCTGTCGGGTCCGGGACGCCGACGCAGAGGTAGGTCCCGGGGGCGGCGCTGGGAAGGGTGCTGTGGTAGGGGTCGGGCCCGAGTCCCAGGGTCGCGAGCAGTACCTGGTGAATGCTTCCTGATCTTGGTGGGCCACTTCCAGGGAGATAGCGAGGGCTTCAGCTTTTTCCATGCTGAGGTCTTTAGCTTCCAGCAGTCTTTGCCGTGAGTACTCGGACCGTAGGCCTTTCAGGAATGCGTCGCGGATATTATCTTCAGTATTTTCGGCTGCCGACACCGATTTAAAGTCACAGTTCCTGGCGAGTGCATATAGCGCCTGTGAGAATTCGGCTACTGATTCTCCTGGCTGTTGCGGCCGTGATCTTAGGAGGTGCCTAGCGTACATGTAGTTTACCGGGGTCCGGTACTTCTGTTTCAGCAGGTTGATGGCGGTCTCGTAGGTAGTCATGTCCTCGATGAGAGTGTATACTCTCGGGCTCAGTTGTGCCTGCAGGACACTTAGTTTGGATGCCTGAGGGACGCTGGATTCTCTCAGGTATGATTCGAAGCAGACCAGCCAGTGTTTAAAGTCTGCGGCTGAGTTTGCTGCTCGTGGGTTCAGGTCCAGGTACGGCGGTCTGAGGGCTCGCAGCCAAGCTGGCTGGTGTGGCTGTGCTCCTGGGAGCTGCGCTGGTGGCTCCTCCGCCGGTTGTGACTCGTTGTCGGACATCATTAAATTTAGTCTATAAAATTGATATACCTATCAATTCCTCCAATAAAAGGCGAAGAGTTACGAAGGTGACTAAAGGTTTTTATTGACTAAATAACAGAGCCCACTCTCGTGGGTGATCCGATCCAAGCAGGAGGAATACCAGCCAGTCGCTCACCTTTATACCTGGCCTGGTGGGTGGAGCCAAGGCGGAGTCGGCAGTGGTCATCCCAGGTATAGCAGTGTGGCAAGAGGCGACCTCGTACCATGATACAATAGTGGTCAGTGATACAGTTATAACGAACAGTGGTGAACAGTGCTAACTACTAACAGTGATACGATAGTGAACGTGGTTTACCACATGGCTGTTCTGAAGGATCACTTGAACCCCACACCGTTGATGTTGGCGGAACGATTCAAATTCTATGCGAGAACGCAACGGAAAGACGAAAGCAATGCAGAATACTTGGTCAAACTGCGTAGACTAGCGAAATACTGCCAGTTTGGAGGGAATCTGACAGAGGCATTGCGAGACAAGTTCGTGTGCGGATTGGCAAAGGAAGGAACGCAAAAGCGACTACTCGAAGAAAACGACCTTACACTTGACAGGGCTGTCCTTATTGCAGCATCGCACGAAGCCGCAGCGAAGGGAACTGCGGAAATGCAGCTAAAGACAACGGCACTCAGTGTGCATCAAATTACCTCGACAACAACAAAATACTATCGTTGTGGGAAGACAACACACGACCAGAACCAATGCTGGTTTAAGAACCAGGAATGTAGGAAATGTGGCAAACTGGGTCACATAGCTAAGGTATGCCGGTCAGGGAAGAAGACCAACAACCAAAGGACCAACAACCAAAGGAAGCCATCACAGGAAAAGTACAACAAGGTACACAAGGTGGCTGAGAAGAGTTCAGACGAACAGAATTCGGACTCAGACCCAAACGGCCAGGAGCTGGGTAGTCTGAGAATTCACAATGTGAGTAAGGAAGCTGACCTACAAACTATCTGGGTCATGCTAAAAATAGCTGGAGTCCAAGTGAAAATGGAGTTGGACACTGGATCAGCTCTATCAGTCATAAATCGAAGGGATTACCACCAGCTATTCTCACATATACCCTTAAGAGATACCAAGTTCGTATTGCAGACATACACGGGGCATAAAGTATACCCCATGGGAAAGATAAGAGTCAAGGTGAGAGATAGAGGTAAAGAACACCCACGAATGAACTTATACGTACTACCTGAGGGAGGACCACCACTTCTAGGACGGGAGTGGATCAAGAAAATAGACATGGAATGGCACTATCTAAAAGCCATAACGAGTGAGGACTCGGTGCAGACAATCAGCTCAGATCCTGAATCGGATGACGATAAGACCAACCCAAATGTGAAAGACAAGGCTAAAATGGACTTGCCGACTAAGGTTGGAAAAACGAAGGCATGCAGAAAGGCTTATGCTCCAGAGAAGAACAAAGTTTCAGAACAGATCTCCACCGAACAACGACAACATAGTTTGACAGAGAATTCTGAGTCTGTTCAGTTTAAGGACATATCCATGACGGAAGAACACCGAGCTCGGACTCAACTTTATTTCAAATTACGACAACAATTAGAACAATTGAGTTACCGACTCGTACAAGAGAGGAAAACAATGAAAAAGTTCTATGACACCGAATGGGAGAATCTGGAAAGACAACAGAAGCAGCTAGCTCAAGCAGAGAGCGACCATAGAGCCATCGTGACCAATCACCGATCACATCTCCCTTATGATGTTCAGGAGTTAGAATATTTGCAGAAAGAAGCAAATGAAGAGGAATCTTCAGGAAGCCAGGATTTTATTTCAGTTCTTCTCTACGACTCCTTACAAGCAGAGTTTGAGAAGTTGAAGAAACAGTATGAACAGGCCCAGGCTACAATCCTGGAGGGGGTTAACTCGGCAACCTCCGAAAAGCTAGTTTCAGTGGAAGCATATGAGCAACTAAAGGTTGAACATGAGCAAGAAGTCCAAAGGCTGCAGGAAATTCTTGATGAGCTCAAGGCCAAGACAGACTCATCGGTAGAAGTTCCATCCATAGATGAGAAATTAGAGGTGAAAGACATGGCAGAACATGAAAGTCAAGATGTCCAAGAACTCATAAAAATATTGAAGGAAACCCAAGACAAATATGAGGCGGCAATGACCGAGGTTCAACAACTTGAAGAACAGATTCAACTGGGAATCCTTTCAGTGAAAGAAAAGGCAACTGTAAGAAACACAGAGACTGTAAGAATGGCCCCTGAACATGAGCTAGAGAGCATCAAAGCGCAACTTCTCCGAGCGCTTAAAGCCAAAGTACAAGAGGAAAAAAAGGTGAAAGCTTTGGAGGAAAAGGTGGATGAAATGGAGAAGACTCTGATCCACAGGGTCCCCGTGGAAGAGTTAACGGTCAGCCAACTCCTTCATATGCTGAGAGACAAGACTCTGCAATGGGAACCATTTGAACACGCGCTTCAATCTTCAAAGGGAAGGGGTTCGGAGCTCTCAAACGTTTGGGGAATAGTTGAGGTTGCAACACAGATTTTACGGGGCTGCCGGAAGTACGCTGAATCACGTCAATGTGAACTACAGAATGTTGAAACAGCTGCTCCAGTAGAAGGATTGAATAGCCCGATCAATCAATCCCCGATGGAAGGGGAAGTATTGGAATCACAAATGAGGTCATTAGTGAAGGATTGGCAGGAAACCCAGGAAGAGCGGGATGAATACGAACGCATGAAGAAGTCTCTTCAGGGAAGATGTCTAGGGAGGGAACAACAGTCGGCTAACGTCCAGTTGGGTAAGGAAGAAGTAGCAGGCCCTCTCGCTAGACTAGCTCAGGACGACACCGAATATTACCATGACCTGTTGAGTGACACGGAATATTACGATGATTGGTCTGCCCAGCTTGTGATGAAAACTCCCAAAGTGCAGAAATCAGGATGAAGCACTTAAAGTCTAAGGAACATAGGGAGATGGTGGCGCTACAGCTGGCAGCGGATAAGGGAGCCCCGAGAGTCTCCAAGAATCAGAAAAGAAAAAGACGAAGCAGAAGACGATAACCATCTAAATCATTATCACTTCTATCAGATCATGCACGTGGGCCCTACGAAGGGGGCCAAATCAGTTGGAAAGTAGGAAAAATTACCAAGGCAGTCCAGCTGTTTGTAAAAGTCAGCACGGCTGGTTCAGCAGGACGGAAGTTCAAGCTGTTAAGCCAAGGGAAAGACTATTGGATGAGTCACGCTAGAAATGTGAACCGGCTACACCACAGAGATGTTGTTCGGACCGAGTCAAGACCAGAGACTGAATCTGTGAACTGTTCCCGCAGAGACTGAATCTGTGAACTTTTTCCCGCAGAGACTATATCTGTGAATTGTTTTACATGAAGTTGATTATATGTTATGTTTAATGGGGAATAAGTATGTTGTAAGCTAAAAAGGGAGGATTGTAGTGTATGTACCCGTCTACCTTTAAGAGAACTATTGTATGTAACCGTTCACCTTTAAGAGAACTATTTTAGGTGTGGCACCACTTTGTTTGGCTTCTGTATACTGTAATACTGACGGTGACCACACCAGTATATAAGTGTTGTGTCAGGATTTATTGGGCAGATTCGCCCTGACCTTCGAATAGTAATGTCCTGTTTTAAGTTACTCTTGGAGTCTGTGTATTAATTAACTAAACAACCCACAGACTTTACAAATATGATATTTGTTTCTGGAAAACTTCGCACTTGGGGCGATTTGCTCGTAGGCCCCGTTCTCTCAACCTCGTGAGCACCTGCTCCAAGTTGGCAAGGTGCTCGTTGTCGTTTTCTCCTGTTACAAGGATGTCGTCTAGGTAGCATTGAGTCCCCGGAATCCCTTGCAGGACTTGCTCCATAGCTCTTTGCCAGATAGCCGGAGCTGATGCCACTCCAAAAACCAGTCGATTGTACTGGTACAGGCCTTTGTGTGTGTTTATCGTGAGATACTTTTTAGAGGTCTCCTCAACCTCCATCTGTAGATATGCCTGTGCTAAGTCAATTTTGGTGAAACGTTTCCCTCCGGATAGTGAGGCGAAAATATCTTCTATCCTTGGAAGAGGATACTGTACCGTGTGAAGAACCGGGTTTACAGTCACCTTGAAGTCCCCACAGATGCGAACTTTTCTCTGTTCTTCATATTTATCATTATTCAACGTTTTCTTCATGACCGGGACGATGGGTGTTGCCCACTCGCTCCAATCTACCCTGGACAACACGCCTGCTTTTTCCAAATTCTCCAGCTCTGCCTCGACGGCTGGACGAATTGCGTATGGCACCGGCCTTGCCTTAAAAACTTGGGAATTGCCGCATCTTCCACTTTTATTGAGGCGGTGGCGCCTTTCAGGGTTCCTAGTTCCTGTTGAAACACTTCTTTGGCGTTAGCCAAGATTTCTTTTAATCGTCCAGGTATGACGTCATCATCGTTTTTTTTCTTACTGGTCACCGTCAGTGCCTGAATGGAGTGCCAGTCTAAACTTATCTTTCTGATCCATTCACGTCTCAACAACGGTGGACCACCATCTTGCAGAACGTATAAATACAACTTCTGTATTTCCTTGCCGTTGTATACAACAGGCACCCTTATTTTCCCTCTGGGGTATACTTTCTGCCCCGTATATGTCTTCAAGACAATGGATGTGTCTTTCAAAGGTATATGCGGAAATAGCCGCTCGTAATCCCGTCGACTCATGACAGTCAGAGCTGATCCTGTATCTAGCACCATTTTGACTGGGGACCCCGCTATCGTGAGGGTAACCCAAATGGTCTGGTAATCTTCTTTGGCAATTACATTATGTAATTTGAGACAGCTTAGTCTCTTGTTTCCGGAGTCGCTATCGCTCTTCTGGTCTTCAGAGCTACTGTCCGTCATCATTTGTACCTTTCTGTACTTTTCCTTATTGACCTTTTTACTGTCAGCGGATTTCTTTCCAGATCTGCATACACGTGCAATGTGTCCCATCTTTCCGCATTGCCTGCATGCTTTGTCCTTGAACCAGCAGTCCTTCTGGTCATGGGTGGATCTGCCGCAGCGATAACATCTCTCGAAACCCCATGTCATTTCATGGGTGCCAAAGTCCTGTGGCTTTTGCTGTATCTCTGCAGCTCCTCTTGCTGCTGCTTTGTATGATACAGCCACACTGAAAGCCTTGTCCAGTGTCAAATCTTTCTCAGAAAGTAGTCTTTTTTGTGTTCCTTCGCTTAGGAGACCGCAGACGAATTTGTCTCGTAGAGAATCTGCCAGTCCTGCCCCGAATTGGCAGTGCTTTGACAGCTTTCGTAATTCGGTGAGGTAATCAGCGTTACTTTCATTCTTGTGCTGATTCCTCCTGAAGAATTTGAATCGTTCCGCTATCAGCAGCGGTGTTGGGTTTAAGTGCTCCTGTAAGGCATCAACAATCTCATTAAAATTCTTGTCCATCGGTTTGGCTGGAGTGATCAAGTTTCGTAACAGCCCGTATGTCCTTGCGGCCATCAGATTTAGAAGTACCGATGCCTTTTTATCATCCGCTACCTCATTTGCCTTGCAATATACCTCCTCTCTTTCCACATATGTGGTCCAATCTTCTATATCACTATCGAAAGCAGTAATATTGCCAGTCTTCGGCATCTTGAAAATCTAAAATGGTGCTTCCGCGCTTTTCTTTCTTCCCCGCCGAGTTAAGATGGCGCCTCCCGCGCTTTCCCGCCGCTGCCACTGCTGCCAACGCTGTTCTCCACGGTTCCCGTTGCGACCTGCAGCTTTTCGCGGTATTTCTATTTTTTTTTATATATCGCTTCAATATTCTCTCCGTAATTGAAGAACCGTTCCCGTCGTGGAGCGAACCCTCTGGGACTTTCCCCTCCCTCTGCTCGGTCCGAACGCCGGCCGCGCCCTGAGTGCTCCACCCTCTCTCTCTCTTTGCTTCTGCTTCCCGACTCGCTGCCTGGCCCCGTTGCAGAGCCACCCGATCGAGCTGTAGCCCGCCGCAGCCCAGGAAGGATCAGTGCACTACCTGCCACCAGCCCGTTTAGCTGGGGAAACCACAGACTGGAGACCAAGCCTGGCCCTCGTTTTCGAGTTTCTTCAAGTTATTTTTTTTTCTCTCTTGCTTCTGGCTTCGACCTTCGTCTGAGGAATCGATCCCCTTGAGGTGCTGCCGAATTGCAGGTAAGTTCGTTTCTAACTCGTCACCACTGTTAGATCCGTGTGTTAATGGAGACACGGAATGCTGGAGTTGATTTAACAAGTGTTTACTGAACAAAGTCTGGAGGTGAACTAACAACACAAGACGCTACACAGGCTTATATACCCGAGTGGTCACTACTGGTACTACAGTATACAGGGGCTTCAAAAACATAGTTCCTCTTAAAGGTACATACACTACAATTTGGTAGCGAGGCGGACAGGTTTAGGCAGGGAATTCCAGAGATTAGGGCCTAGGCAACAGAATTAGATGCATTGCTGATCATCTTCCAACATTCGATGGAATCTGGAACAGTACCCATGGATTGGAAGGTAGCTAATGTTACCCCACTATTCAAAAAAGGTGGTAGAGAGAAAACGGGGAATTACAGACCGGTAAGCTTGACATCGGTAGTGGGGAAAATGCTAGAGTCCATTATAAAAGATGTAATAGCAGAGCACTTGGAAAACAGCGACAGGATCGGACAAAGTCAACATGGATTTACAAAAGGTAAATCGTGCTTGACTAATCTACTGGAATTTTTTGAGGATGTAACTGGTAAAATAGATAAGGGAGAACCAGTGGATGTGGTGTATTTGGACTTTCAAAAGGCTTTCGATAAGGTCCCGCATAAGAGATTAGCGTGTAAAGTTAAGGCACATGGGATTGGGGGCAAGGTATTGACTTGGATAGAGAAGTGGTTGGCAGACAGACAGCAAAGAGTTGGAATAAACGGGTCTTTTTCCGAGTGGCAGGCAGTGACTAGTGGGGTACCACAGGGATCGGTCCTTGGACCCCAGCTATTCACAATATATATTAATGATGATCTAGACAAGGGAACTAGATGTGATATCTCCAAGTTTGCAGACGACACAAAGCTGGGTGGGCGTGTGTGCTGTGAGGAGGGATGCCGAGAAACTCCAGGATGATTTAGACAGGTTGGGTGATTGGGCAGAAGCATGGCAGATGCAATATAACATGGATAAATGTGAGGTTATCCACTTTGGTGTCAAAAACTGGAAGGCAGATTATTATCTGAATAGCAATAGATTGGGAGAAGGGGAAGTGCAACGAGACCTGGGTGTTCTTGTGCACCAATCGCTGAAGGTAAGCATGCAGGTGCAGCAGGCGGTTAAGAAGGCAAATGGTATGTTGGCCTTCGTAGCGAGAGGGTTTGAGTACAGGAACAAGGATGTCTTGCTGCAGTTGTACAGGGCCTTGGTGAGACCACATCTTGAGTATTGTGTGCAGTTTTGGTCGCCTTATCTGAGGAAGGATGTGCTTGCTATGGAAGAAGTTCAGCAAGGATTCACCAGGTTGATACCTGGGATGGCAGGAATGATGTATGAGGAGAGATTGGGTCGATTGGGCTTATACTCGCTGGAGTTTAGAAGAATGAGAGGGGATCTCATTGAAACTTATAAAATTCTGACAGGACTGGACAGACTAGATGCAGGAAGGATGTTCCCGATGGTCGGGGAGTCCAGAACCAGGGGTCACAGTCTAAGGATAAGGGGTAAACCATTTAGGACAGAAATGAGGAGGAATTTCTTCACCCAGAGAGTGGTGAACCTATGGAATTCTCTACCACAGAAGGCAGTAGAGGCCAATTCATTAAATATATTCAAGAAGGAGTTGGATATATTTCTTAAGGCTAAAGGGATCAAGGGATATGGGGGGAAAGCAGGGACAGGGTACTGAATTTGGATGATCAGCCATGATCGCATTGAGTGGCGGAGCAGGCTCAAGGGGCCGCATGGCCTACTCCTGCTCCTATCTTCTATGTAAGGCACGGCCACCAAGGGTTGAACGATTCTAATCAGAGATGCTCCAGAGGACAGAATTAGAGGAGCGCAGATATCTCGGGGGGTTGTGGGGCTGAAGGAGGTTACAGAGATAGGGAGAGGCGAGGCCATGGAGGGATTTGAAAACAAGGATGAGAATTTCAAAATTGAGGTGTTGTTTAACTGAGAGCCAATGTAGGTCAGCGAGCACAGGGATGATGGGTGAACGGGACTTGGTGCAAGTTAGGACACGGGCAGCCGAGTTTTGGATGATCTCAAGTTTATGTAGGGTAGAACGTGGGAGGCCAGCCAGGAATAGTCAAGTCTTGAGGTAACAAAGGCAAGGATGAGGGTTTCAGCAGCAGATGAGTTGAGGCAAGGGCGGAGACGGGCAATGTTACGGAGGTGGAAATAGACGGGCTTTGTTATGCCACAGATATGTGGTAGGAAGCTCATTTCAGCGTTAAATATGACACCAAGGTTGCTAACAGTGTGGTTCAGACTCAGACAGATGTTAGGGAGATGGATGGAGGCAGTGGCTAGGGAACGGAGTTTGTGGCAGGGACCGAAAACAATGGCTTTGGTCTTCCCAATATTTAATTGGAGAAAAGTTCTGCTCATCCAGAACTGGATGTCGGACAAGCAGTCTGACAATTTAGAGACCGTGGAGGGGTCGAGAGAAGTGGTGGTGAGGTAGAGCTGCGTTTGTCAGCGTACATGTGGAAACTGACGCTGTGTTTTCAGATGATGTCACCAAGGGGCAGCATGTAGATGTGAAATAGGATTTCCAGCAGGGATTAGTGGAAGGTAATTAGGAGTAGGGACACTGGCTGATTTTCCCTCTTTAACTCAGGAAACTAAGGCCATTTGTAGCACCTCAACCGCCACCCCCATTGAAATCAGTTAACTCAGCACAGACTAGGAATCAGATCTAGAATTTCTCATCCATACGGCTGCCTTTCCCAAATAAGCCATCAGAGGAAATCAAAATCAGAGTGCAGCTGTCTAAGAAAGCAATATCTCATTTTTCTTTGGGTTTTTTCCAAAAGGAAAAAAGAATAGTCAGGCCAACTTGTCTTTCCTTTGTTGAAGCAGCCGATATTTAATCCTCTGAATGGTACAGGTTAATATGGTGTCCAAATCAGAAGAAAAAGTTGTCAGTGCAAACTAACAACTAACTAAATCTACCATTTGTAGACCTCATCAGACTTTGATTGCTATGTTTCAGACAAGATGCTGAGGTAGATTTTCTGATGAGACAGTAGCGTATCCTGATAGTCCTCCTATGACTTCAGACCTCCAACTGCACATTAGTTGGACAATGTGTTATTAGCACCCAACCAACTGTTAGTGTGCTGACCCCGTATGATTTTTCAGCATCAGATTCACTTACATAGTGTGGGAAAGTTCGAGGCCCCTACAGGGAGCACATAAGAGGGGGTGCAGGAAGTCATATCTATGTAGCCTTAAAGTGTTGCTTACAAGGGGTGATGGGTAAATGTAATAGGATACAGTCACTTAAAGAGAAATAATTGCATATGGGGATGAAAATGTTGGTAACCTTTACAAATTTGGGCTTTTGGATAGACTGTTAGGGTTACAAAATTTTCTGGTAGAACCCAATGGTTGACACAATAAAAATGGAGGCAGGAAAAGAGACTATCAGGCCAAGTGATGGAGCAGCACAACAGCCAACCTCCTGTTTGATGGCTGGAAAAGTGGAAGTGGTACAGAATGAGATGTAAACAAGGAGTGCGGCTCTACTTACCACTCCAGGGCACCATTCATTAGAACAATGTTGCAGTAGGCCCAGAAGGAGACAGAGTGAGAGGACTCGAGGGTGCAGCTGACTATTATTGCCACTTGCAGGGCCAGTCCTATAGTGCATGTGAGCTGCAGGTGCCCATTCAGCAAATGGCACAAGTCTGCATCTGACCATCTGCCGACCCAGTTCTGCATGGCTATTGCCAGGTAGGTGTGCCTCTAACTAAGATGTGGATGAGTGGTTACTGGCAGATGGATGCCGCCTGCCTCTGGTGCAGACTAAGCTGCCAGGCATCCCTCTATTGGACTTCCTCTTCTTTCTCTAAAGAGAAAAGAAACTTGCATTGGGAAACCAATTTCCTAATATTGGACCAAAAACTAGCAGTGCTGGAGCACTTGGCACAAAGCCTTCTGACCAACTAAGTAGAAACAAGAAATAAATAAAGAAAAAAACAAGAAAAATGGTTCAGTAATAGCCTCAAAATGCTGTCACTAACCTTCAATAGGGTTCTTTAAATGCAGCTTCCATAAACAGTACATCCTACTCGCCTATTTTATATGGATGGATTGATGACTGAGCACAACACTGGAGTAAACAGCAAGAAATTGCATGAATATCAAATTCCAGACTAGCGGTTGTGTTAGATCCGTGGTTCAGTGGATAAATAATTACACGGATGCTGTACATAAACAAATAACAGGTCTTTACTGGAGGAGGGTAATTTCTAGACTGGGGTACAGAGGCATGCGCACAGCTTATATACCGGTGTGGTTACTGCCGGTACTACAGTATACAGGAGCTGTAGAAAGTAGTTCTGACTTAAAGCACATACACTACAATTCCTCCCTTTTTAGATTAATAATACCCCCTTAATATTCAAATAACAATTACATTTTTACATGTACATTCAATAACAAAAGTCCATTTATAGATTCAGTCTTTGGGGCGGCTTCCTGACCCTTTCGGGATAGCGCCTTTCCGGAGGTTCTTGTTCTTGGTGCAGAGGCGATTCTGACCCCTTTTCATCGGGTAGTTCATTGGGTTCCACTGCTACTGGGTCTGAAGTAGATGCTACCGGTATGTCGGGTTCATCCCCAGGTACTCGAGATATGGGGTTGACGCCTTCCTGTGACGCTAAGATCTGATCGATGTGGCATCTCACAATGTTCTCCCCGACATCCACTGTGTACATTAATGGCCCCTGCCTTGTACATATCGTTCTGGGTTGCCACTTCTCTGTTCGATAGTCACGGGCCAAGACTGGTTGCCCTACATTGAAGCTCCTTGTCGGCTTCTCGTTGATGTGCTGGAATTGTTTGTCCTCAACATTTCTTCGCACATTTGGTCTGAGCAAGTCCAGACGAGATCTCAACCTTCAGTTAAAGAACATCATGGCCGGGGTCTGGTTGGTAACTGCATGTGTCGCGTTTCGGTAGGCTAATAAGAAATTGTCCATCTTATGCTGTAGTGGAATTTCCTCATCGCACATGGCCTTTATCGCCTTCTTAAAGGTTTGTATGAACCTCTCAGCCAATCCATTGGTGGCTGGATGATACGGGGCGGATGTGTAATGCCTTACCCCATTCCTTTTCATGAATTTTTGGAACTCGTCGGACACAAACTGTGGTCCATTATCAGAGCAGATCTGCTCTGGCAAACCGTTTCTGGCAAATATGATCCGTAGGACTGCAATCGATTTCTCTGTAGTGGTTGAAGACATCTTTATCACCTCAGGCCACTTTGAATGAGCATCCACTGCTATTAAGAACATTGAGTCCATGAATGGACCAGTGAAATCAATGTGCACCCGTTGCCATGGAGAGGAGGGCCACTCCCATGGGTGTAGAGGGGCATGTGGTGGTGCATTTTGGACCTTCTGGCATCCTAAGCAGCTCTTAGTTAGGTCTTCGATTTGTTGATCGATTCCCGGCCACCACACGTAAGCTGACTACAAGGCTTTTCATTTTCACTCCCCCAGATGACCTTCATGTAGCTCCTTTAGCACTCTCTCCCTTAACTTGGGTGGAATCACCACTCTGGATCCACACATCACTGTCCCCTGGCATACTGACAGCTGTTCTCTTCTGGATGAGAATGCTGGCAACAGTGAGTCGCCATGTGTTGGCCATCCCCTCACCGTCAATTCATATACCCGTGACAGCGTCGGATCATTGCAGGTCTCCTTCTCTATATCCGCGTTTGTTACTGGCAATCGTTCAATTATCGACGAGTAAAATATCTCAATAGGGTCCACTGCTGGTGCTTCCTCCACCGTAGGCAGTGGCAGGCGCGATAGCCCATCAGCATTCCCATGCTGTTTCGTGCCTTTATATTCTATTTCATATTGATTCGCCCCTAGAAACAGGGACCATCTTTGTAACCGCTGTGCAGTCATTACTGGCACGCCCTTCTTAGGATTAAAGATGGAGACAAGTGGTTGGTGGTCAGTCAGCAAGGTGAACTGCCCATGCAGATAATGGTTGAATTTTTTTACTCCCCATACTAGGCTGAGGGCCTCCCTGTCAATCTGGGCGTAGTTGCGCTTGGCTGAGGTTAGTGACCGAGACGCAAAGGCTACTGGCCTCTCCAACCCGTCTGGGAATTTGTGCGACAGCACCGCTCCAATGCCGTAGGGTGATGCATCACATGCCAAACGAATTGGTAGTGCTGGGTTGAAATGGGCCAACACCTCTTTTGATGTGATTAATTCTTTACACTTCTGGAAAGCTCGTCTACGTTCCTCATCCCACTTCCATGGTACCCCTGTTTGCAGTAGGGTGTTCAGCGGGTGTAATACCGTAGGCAAATTTGGTAAGAACTTGTGGTAATAGTTTACCAGCCCGAGGAACGACCTCAGTTGTGACACATTTTCCGGTGCTGGAGCCTTGACTACTGCCTCAATCTTGTCAGGGGACTTATGTAACCCCTCTACATCGATGACGTGGCCGCAATACGAGATCTGTTTCTGGAAAAACTCGCACTTGTGGCGATTAGCTCGTAGCCCATATTCCTTTAATCTGGCGAGCACCTTCTCCAAGTTGGCGAGGTGATCACCGTCATTTTCGCCCGTGACCAAGATGTCGTCCAAATAACACTGGGTCCCTGGAATCCCTTGCAGGACCTGATCCATCGCCCTTTGCCAGATAGCCGGAGCCGAAGCTACTCCAAATACCAGCCGGTTGTACTGATAGAGACCTTTATGGGTGTTGATCGTAAGGTAATGTTTCAAAACTTCTTCTACCTCCATTTGCAAGTACGCCTGGGCTAGATCAATTTTGGTGAAGCGTTTACCACCAGATAGTGAGGCGAAAATATCCTCAATTCGTGGAAGCGGATATTGCACCGTGTGAAGGACTGGGTTCACTGTCACCTTAAAATCCCCATGGATGCGGACCTTCTTTGGTTCCCCAGGCGTATTACTCAACGACCTCTTCATTACAGGAACGATGGGTGTAGCCCACTCGCTCCAGTCCACTTTGGACAGTACTCCTGAACGTTCCAACCCTTCCAGCTCTGCTTCAACCGCTGGTCTGATCGCATAAGGCACTGGTCTGGCCTTCAGAAACTTTGGGCTTGCATTATCCTCTATTTTAATTGTTGCTGTTATTCCTTTTAGTGTTCCTAGTCCCTCCTGGAACACTTCTTTTGCGTCAGTTAGCATTTTTGACAGTCGTCCAGGTGTGATGTCGTCATCCTTTTTTGCTTCCACCTTCAGTGCCTGTATGGAATGCCAATCTAAATGTATCTTCCGGATCCATTCACGTCCTAGCAGTGGTGGTCCTCCATTTGGCAATACATATATATCCATTTTAGGTATTTCCTGACCTTTATATGTCACTTTCACCCTTATTTTTCCTTTGGGGTAGACTTTTTGCCTCGTATACGTCTTCAAGACAATCTCTGTAGCTTTCAAGGGTATGTGTGAAAATAGCCGCTTGTAGTCTATTTGATTTATGACTGTTAGAGCTGACCCTGTGTCCAATTCCATTTCCACTTGGACTCCGTCTATCTTGAGTGTAACCCAGATAGTCTGGTGATCCTCCATTTCGGTTACATTATGTAGTTTCAGACAACCCAGCTCCTTGCTTCCGGAGTCTGTGTCACTTTTCTGTTCGTCTGAACCACTGCCCATCACCTGGTGTACCTTTTTGTACTTCTCCTGTGGAGATTTCTTACTGTGGGTTTTCTTCCCAGGCCTGCAGACTCTTGCTATGTGTCCTGCTTTCCCACACTGTCTGCACACTTGATCCTTGAACCAACAATCTTTCTGGTCATGTGTTGTTCTGCCGCAGCGATAGCACTTCCCTGTTCCATAGGTCATTTCGTTGGTGCCGTATTCTTGCGGTCTCCGTTGTATCTCCGCAGTGCCCCTTGCGGCTGCTTCATGTGATACTGCCATATTGAAAGCTTTGTCCAGCATAAGGTCCTTTTCTGATAGAAGCCGTTTCTGGGTTCCTTCACTTTGTAGCCCACACACAAACTTGTCCCTTAACGTGTCTGCTAGTCCCGCTCCAAACTGGCAGTGTTTCGATAGCTTGCGCAGTTCCGTTAGGTACTCAGCATTGCTTTCGTCTTTGTGTTGGTTCCTTTTATGGAACTTAAATCGTTCTGCTATCAGCAGCGGTGTGGGGTTTAAGTGGTCCTGTAGGATTTCTACTATGCTTTCAAAATTCTTGTTTACTGGCTTCTCTGGGATTATTAGATTTCGCAGTAACCCATAAGTTTTTGCACCCATGGAATTTAACAGAACCAGTGCTTTATTAGCATCTGGCACTTCATTCGCCCTGCAGTACACCTCAATACGTTCCACATATGTTGCCCAATCTTCGACTTCATTGTCGAACGTAGAGATACTGCCACTCTTCGGCATCCTTGGTTGTGCGTTAACTATCCCCCATGGCGCCTCCCGCGCTTCCCCTTCTTCTCCGCTGGCACAAAATGGCATCTCCCACGCTTTCCTTCCTTCCCGCGCTCGCCCTTCTTCTCCGCTGCTGCTTCGCAAAATGGCGTCTCCCGCGCTCTTCCTTCTTCTCCGTGGCTCAATGGCGCCTCCCGTGCTCTCCCTGCTTCTCCGCGGCTCAATGGCGCCTCCCGCGCTCTCCCTGCTTCTCCGCGGCTCAATGGCGTCTCCCCTTGCTTCGCCCCGTGGACCCTGATCAGCCCGTGATCCCTGGCTGTGCTCTGCGCGTTCTTCTCTTGATATTTGTCAACGCCGCTCAGTCTAGAACCCGGCTGTTTCTTACCCTCTCTCTTTAATTGTGTTAAAATAGTGGAGAAACTAATTTTTTTTGCAGTATTTTTCCTCGACGCCGCTCGGTGATCAACCCCCGGCTGCGCCCTGCTCTCTTCACCCTCTTTCTTACCCCGTCGACGCTGCCCGGCTCTCTCTCTCTGCCGTCGGTCGGCTCCAGCCGCCGCTGCTCGGGAGTGGTCTGCTTTGGACCTGTCGTCGGTCTCTTACTGTTCGTTGTGGCTGGGGAACCAAGCCCGGCTCTCCACAGCCTCCCCAGCGAAGTTGGATCTCTGCCTGACTGCTGGGCAGTTGCTCGCGGTTGACGCCCGTGTTCCTGGACTCGACTATTTTTTTATTTTTTATGTTGCCCGTTCTCCCCGTGTTTGCGTGGGTTTTCTCCGGGTGCTCCGGTTTCCTCCCACAGTCCAAAGATGTGCGGGTTAGGTTGATTGGCTATGATAAATTGACCCTTAGTGTTAGGGGGATTAAATACGTGGGGTTACGGGGATAGGGTGGGATATGTGTTGGTGTAGGGGTTACGGGGATCGGGTGGAATATGTGTCGGTGCAGGCTCGATGGGCCGAAATGGCCTCTGTAAAGTCTGTGGGTTATATGGTGAATTAATACACAGACTACAAGAGTAACTTTAACAGGACTTTACTATTCGAAGGTCAGGGCGAATCTGCCCAATAAATCCTTACACAGCACTTATATACCGGTGTGGTCACTCCCGGTATTACAGTATACAGCAGCCAAGATAAAGTAGTGCAACACCTAAAATAGTTCTCTTAAAGGTGGACGGTTACATACAATAGTTCTCTTAAAGGTAGAACGGTTACATACACTACAATCCTCCCTTTTTAGCTTACAACATACTTATTCCCCATTAAACATAACACATATCCAACTTCATGTAAAAACAGTTCACAGATGTAGTCTCTGCGGAAACAGTTCACAGATTCAGTCTCTGCGGGAAACAGTTCACAGATTCAGTCTCTGCGGAAAACAGTTCACAGATTCAGTCTCGGTGTAGTCGGTTCACGTTGCTGGAGTGACTCATCCAATAGTCCTTCACTGGACTTAACAGCTTGAACTTCCGTCACTTCTGAACCAGCATTGTTGACTTTTAAAAGCTTGAGTACCTTGGGAAGTTTTTCTACTTCCAAACTGATTTGGCTCCATACGGAGAGACCACGTGCATGACCTGGTAGAGGTGATAATGGTTCAGATGGTCATCATCTTCTGCTTCGTCTTTTCCTTTTCTGCTTCTTGGAGACTCTCTGGGCTCCACTGTCAGCTGCCAGCTGCATGCACCGTTCCTCCTTCTCGTCCTCCTTTTTCCGTAGTAGCGCCACCATCTCCCGATGTTCCTTAGACTTTAGGTGATTCTTCATGGTTTCTGCACTTTGGGAGTTTTCATCACAAGCTGGGCAGAGCAGGTCATCGTAATATTCGGTGTCGTCCTGAGCTAGGCCAGCGAGAGGGTCTTCTATTTCCTCCATACCCAGCTGGACGTTAGCCAGCTTTTGTTCCAAATCCAGACAACTTTCCTGAAGAGACTTCTTCATGCGTTCAGTTTCATCCAGCTTTTTATGGGCTTCCTGCAAGTCTTTTACTAATGACCTCATTCGTGATTTCAATACTTCAACTTCATTGGGAGATTGATTGATTGTATTATTCAATCCCTCTACTGGAGCAGCTGTTTCAGCATTCTGTTGTTCAACATTGACGTGAATCAGCGTACTTTTGGCATCCAAGGTTTGCTCTGCTGCCATCTTCTCAGTCTGTGTTGCAACCTCAGCTATTCCAATAACTTTTGGGAGCTCCAAATCCCTCTCCTTTGAAGATTTAGACTCATGTCCAAATTGTTCCCATTTCAGAGTCTTGTCCCTCAGCATATGAAGGAGTTGGCTGACCGTTGACTCTTCTGACCTCATCCGTTTCCCAGTAGCTGCAGGGCTGTTTATAACCTTGCCCTGGGGCTCCTTTGCTGTTTCTACTTCGCCATCATCCGCAGCCTCCACCATTCGAATTTCCACAAATGAATCGTCCGGTGATGCTACACCCAACTTCAGTAGGAGCTCGGAATTCATGGCGACCAACTCAGCCTTTTCTGCCTGCAATCTGCTAACAAGCGCCTTCAGTTGCTGAACATCTTGCTCCACCAGATTAGAGCACGCACCTTCAGAAACCGAATCAGCTTTGATTCATTTGGCCTCCTTGCGCAGACGGTTTGTGTGCTCCTGCTCCCTTTTCTCCCTCAGCTGTTTCTGTTGTCTTTCCAGATTCTCCCACTCTGTGTCAAAGAACGTTTTCATTGCTTTTATCTCTTGCTCAAGACGGCAACTCAATTGTTCTAATTGCTGTTGTAATTTGAAATGGAGTTGAGTTCGAGCCCGGTGTTCCTCAGACTTGTGCATGTCTGTAAACTGGACAGACTCAGAATTCTCTGCCAAACTATGTTGTTGTTGTTCAGTGGAATTCTGTTCTGAAACTTTGTTCTCCTTTGAAGCATCAGTATTTATGCACTCCTTCGTTTTTCCAACCTTAGTCAGCAAGTCCATTTTAGACTTGTCTTTCGCACCTGGGCTGGTCTTGTCGTCATCCGTTTCAGAGTCTGAGCTGATTGTCTTCACCGAGTTCTCACTCGTTATTGCTTTTAGGTAGTGCCATTCCATGTTTATTTCCCTGATCCACTCCCGTCCCAGAAGTGGTGGACCTCCCTCAGGTAGTACATATAAGTCCATTCCTTGGTGTTCTTTGCCCCTGTCTCTCACCTTGACTTGTATCTTTCCCATGGGGTATACTTTATGCCCCGTGTATGTCTGCAATACGATCTTGGTATCTCTCAAGGGTATATGTGAGAATAGCCGGTTGTAATCCCTTCGATTTATGACTGATAGGGCTGATCCTGTGTCCAATTCCATTTTCACTTGGACTCCGGCTACTTTTAGTGTGACCCAGATAGTTTGTAGGTCAGCTTCCTTACTCACATTGTGAATTCTCAGACTACCCAGTTCCTGGCCGTTCGGGTCTGAATCCGAATTCTGTTCATCTGAACTCTTCTCAGCCACCTTGTGTACCTTGCTGTACTTTTCCTGCGGTGACTTTTTTCTGTTGTTGGTCTTCTTTCCTGACCGGCATACTTTAGCTATGTGACCAAGCTTGCCACATTTTCTACATTCCTGGTTTTTAAACCAGCATTGGTTCTGGTCGTGTGTTGTCTTCGCACAACGATAACATTTTGTTGTACCCGAAGTCATTTGATCCATGCTGAGTACCGCTGCCTTCCGCTGCATTTCCGCAGTGCCTCTCGCGGCTGCTTCGTGTGATGCTGCAATAAGGACAGCCTTGTCAAGTGTAAGATCGTTCTCTTCGAGCAGTCGCTTTTGTGTTCCTTCCTTCGACAACCCGCACACGAACTTGTCTCTCAATGCCTCTGTCAGATTTTCCCCAAACTGGCAGTATTTCGCTAGTCTACGCAGTTCGACCAAGTATTCCGTGTTGCTTTCCTCTTTCCGTTGCGTTCTCGCATAAAATTTGAATCGTTCCACCAACATCAGCGGTGTGGGGTTCAAATGATCCTTCAGGACAGCAACAATATCAGCGAAAGTCTGATCCGCCGGTTTAGCTGGTGATAGAAGATGCTTCAATAGCCCGTATGTCTTCGCCCCCATTGCGTTTAATAAGGTGAGAGCTTTATCATCATCTGCTATTTTATTGGCCTCACAATATATCTCGATGCGTTCTACGTACGTGGCCCAATCTTCCACCTCAGAATCGAAGTTGTTGATGTTACCATGCTTAGGCATCTTCACTATCTTTTTGAGAAACCACAACGAATTTGTTCGTTACTTTTTTTTTCCAAAAATGGCGGTTTCCCGCGCTTGTCTTCTTCCCCGCCCACTTTCAAAATGGCGGTTTCCCGTTTCTGTCTTCTTCCCCGCCTACTGGCGGCTTCCCGCGTTTCTTCCCCTGGCGGGAGGGGTAAGCTTTCCTTCGGGCGACGACCGCTGGCTTTCGGAGTTCGCAGCCTGCGCGCCGGCTTCAGTGCGTTCCTTGTTCCCTTTTCTCGGCAGGGCAACCGGCGCTGGGGACAACCCGTTGACGGCGAACAGTTCCAGCCGCTGGCTGAATCTCCTCGGTCTCTCTCGCTCGGCTCTGTCTCTCCCGCTCGCTCGGGCTCTGTCTCTCCCTCAGCGGCTTCCAATCGCGCCTCCCCGCCCTCTCGCAGTCCGGTCCTTTCCTCCCCCGGCTGCGGCTGAGTTCTCCGCGGTTTCTTATTTTTATTTCTTCCCGCGCCTTACGATCCCGGTCGCAGCGCCTCGCGGCCTCGGTAGCTGCCCGGCCTTTCGCCGGTCGCAGTCGCGCTGTCTCACGACGCTGTTGCGTCTCCCAGCCCGCTTGTAGCCCGGTCTCTCACACCGGCTGTGTTCCCGCTTGTATCCCGGTCTCTCACACCGGCTGCATTCCCGCTTGTACCGCAGCTTCCGTGCCCTATGCTGCCCCAGTCTCAGCGCCTCTGGGCCCGACTTCTGTCCGGCTCCTTTCCCCCGACCGTGGTCGAGTTCACCGCCCTTATCCTCCGTTTCTTTTTATTTTCCCCCTACTCACAGTCAACGTGGCCGACTTGCTTCTCTTGGCTGATCGGCTCACTCACCGCCGTGGCAGAAGGGACAATAACAGCCTATTGCTGATGGAAGGCTTCGTGTCTGAATCCTTCCTTCTTCCTTGCTCTGCAGACTCGAGTCTTCTCTCAGCAGAACGACGAGGGCGGGTGCCTCTTCTCAACGCTCGTTAACTGCTTCGGGTGTGTCGCTGCCGCAGGGTAAGATCGAACCCATCGCCACTGTAAAGTCTGTGGGTTATATGGTGAATTAATACACAGACTACAAGAGTAACTTTAACAGGACTTTACTATTCGAAGGTCAGGGCGAATCTGCCCAATAAATCCTTACACAGCACTTATATACTGGTGTGGTCACTCCCGGTATTACAGTATACAGCAGCCAAGATAAAGTAGTGCAACACCTAAAATAGTTCTCTTAAAGGTGGACGGTTACATACAATAGTTCTCTTAAAGGTAGAACGGTTACATACACTACAGCCTCTATCTGCACTGTGGGGTTTCTGTGTCTGTGTGTGTGAGATTCGCATCAACACTCGTCGCCACTGTTAGATCCGTGGTTCAGTGGATAAATAATTACACGGATGCTGTACATAAACAAATAACAGGTCTTTACTGGAGGAGGGTAATCTCTAGGCTGGGGTACAGAGGCATGCGCACAGCTTATATACCGGTGTGGTTACTGCCGGTACTACAGTATACAGGAGCTGTAGAAAGTAGTTCTGACTTAAAGCACATACACTACAGGTTGCTTCTGGTACCAATACAAAACCGAAATGGTAAATGGGATGGGGCGCTAAATTGGTGGAAATCCGATGTAATGGATCTCCATCCATTTTTCTAAGTGGTTACTCCTGCTTTATCCCTGTTAACCAATAGGAAATTTCCCTCTTCTTGGGCAGAAATTGGAATCCAGAGTTCCAAATGTGACTGGCAGGAAACACTGTCCATTAACAAAAATAAAAATTGAGATTTTGGAGTTTCTTTTTCTAATTTAATCAGCTAACTATGAAGCCATAAAACCATCTGTGTTCTCGGGTTCTTGTGCTAACTATCAAGGAGTGCTTTTCACACTGCCACCATCTACCTAGGGTTGTGTGAATGCCAATTGGACATTCCTTCTTCAAATAACCATTACCAAAAAGTATAGCAGCTCATCTTTCTTTAACATGTTTCTACCTTTGGACTGCTCCCCCATCCCAGACACTGTCTGAATTGCCTTATAGAATAATCTAAACCAGGAAATTACTGTGAGATATATAAACACTTAGCAGACATCCGTATCAAATTCCTGTCTCTGCTACTTTAACAAAGGCACTGACATGCTATTTTAATTGTGTTAAAATAGTGGAGAAACTAATTTGCTATGAGTGCATTAAGTATTTGTATGATAATGTTGCTCTCAGTAACTTTCAGGTTGTAGTCCCATCAGCATTAAGAAATGTAGTCGGGGCTGAATTTCTGGGGACTTTGCTAACTGGCCATCGAAACCTCTACAGCCATTTTGAGAGCAGGGTGTCACTTCCTAATATATATGTCACACGATCACAAAACTACTAGATCACAAGATGGTTACAGGTGAGGAAGGCCATTTTGCCCATCTTAATTCATCCATCTGGAGATATCGAAATGTTCTCCCATTGCCGCTCCAAATGTTTCTTAAATGATTACAGAGTTCTTGCCTCCACGACTCCAGGTCTCTAGCTAATGGTCAGTCCTGTTAATTGCTGTGCACAGGTCATATTTGCTAGTAGAATTAATAACAATCTATAGATAGCCTATTTTTTCACTATTTGGAAGCTGTCTTGCAATTGAAATTCATGGGGAATTTATTTGGGTCAGGATTTTGCAATTATTTTTGACACATGGTTCTAAAATAGATCTCATTATTTTGTTTAATTTAAGTTGAAACCTAAATTTAACTGAACAATTAAAGACACGGAAAAACTAGGACACTTTAACTATTGACTAGTAACTAACAACATTGAACCATGATTTGTGGAACTTGTAGCATTGCTTTTATTTTCTACTTCAACCAAGATACGGAAATTGTTCAAGTGATGTTCTATTCATCTGCCATTGCTATCAGGAAGCTGTTTAAACTGTCAAAAGTAAGACTGTGAATCATATCAATCAATGCATGGAAGGTGTCCACAGTTTGAACTTTCCTGGTCATAGACTATCCCAAAAGTACTTAAATATCAGGACACTCTATTAGCGTGAATCATCAAAATGGAGTGAGTTGGAACAGAGATCTGAAGAGTGGGCTACCTTTGGGGGGAGCAGACAAAAGGTACCAGCCTCCTTTGTTACATCGTGTCCCTTCTGGGTTGGGGTGGTGGGAACTCCCAGCATAGGGATTTCCTGCTCTGTCCCTGTCCCTGACACAGGCCACTCCATGAAAATGGCTTTTATAAGGGACACACAGAGGCTTCCCTTACAAACCCAAGTGGGAATTCCAAACTAAATTGGGACTGAGTATATCCAGCTCTTAGCCTTTTCCAAACCATTCTGCCGATCTCCCACTGGAGTTATGATGGGAGTCTGATAGAATGACCACGAAAATTTGACCCCCTTATAGTTTCAAAGTGGTGATAGAGTCACAGTATTACTTATTCTACCACCAACAATGGGAATTAAAACAGGTCTTACAAATGCGTCAACATAACAACTGATTTGGCAGTGTTGTCTAACACCATGTGATCCAATTTTATTTTTAAAGGTGAAGAAAGAATCTACCAGGAACATACGCTCATCGCTTATGGGACAAGATTCCTGGATCATCACTAACTGTTTTGCATTTTTCCATTTTAACACAAAAAATGGCAGAGTAGTAGGTCCCCAGCTTTTCACACCAACAGAAGATGATGGATTTATCACACAAGAACAAAGTCAAATTATTCTCTAATAATAACACTAAATTCTGATAGTGTAAAAAAGTGTAGAAAATGATTTTCAAATAGCCTTTTTAAAAGCCATTGAACAAATGGCATTAGCAGAATAAAGCTCTCTATTATTACTCTAGCTGAAAATTTCAAGCGTAACTCATATTGAGTGATAGATTACAAAATAAACCTTATTTCTGATAGTGGTTTTGGCAACTCAAATACAGTTATGGCCTGTCATTACTCAGAGTGTGACAATATGTCACATTTGATTGTTAAAACACTATTATAACAGCATACAGAAAATGTTCTCTTATGTCTGTTTTTTGAAGTTTCTTTTCTTTCTTCTCCTCTTGTCCAGATGGTAGTGACTCATGCTGTTTTACAGGTGCTGCCAGCCTTTGGATACTTCATCCAAGTGGTAATTCTTCATATGTAACCCTATGTTGACCATGGATAAGACAGGCCATTTGTTATCACTCAGTTGCAAACATTTATATCACCATGCAAGGTTCTTGGACTCAACACCAATCTTGGTTGCAATAATCTTTATTGAGTTTGACCGAGTCTTGACACACTCAATGGGCTGGATTTTGTGGGGGGTCAGCGGGCGTGATCAGTGGTGGGTCGAGTGGAAAAGTGCTTTTTTTCCCCAGCGGGTTGGAACCCCGCTGTGGACCCGCCACCATGCGCCTTTCTCTGATGTCGGGTCTGTCAGCGCTGATCAGACCTGACACGCAGCGGCGGGTTCACAGTGGGGGACCCAATTCAGGTAATTAGTGGCTTGTTTAGAACCACTTAACAATGAATTTCAGCTCACCTTCTGCATTTGACAGCTCGCCCACAGGGTCCACGTTTGTCGTGGACCACGTCTGTCAAGCTGAGATGGGAGTTCAGTGGTCATTGAATCAGCTGTTGAGTTGACAGCTTCAAATGTACAGTAAAAGCTCCCACCTTACAGAGATATATTCCCTCAGCCACAAACTCTTCCTCACTGCATTTCCACAACAGATTCACCATGCTGCAAGTCTTTACACAAGTCTCCATCCAGTCTGACCTCATTATCATTCTCACCATTGACAGATCGCTTCTGTCATCTCTACTTCATCTGCCATCTATTCTATCAGTATGGGTACCCTTTATATTCTCTCACCTTGATCCTCAGAATCCCACCACAATCAGCCCCAACATTAGCAGCACCGGGCACACCATCAGCATCAACAACAACGCCAGCAACCTTCTCCGCAATCACCTGATGCTGCACAGGGCACAGGGCATCAGCACCTGACCACATTGCTGCCTGGGAGGCCAGGAATGGCCTCACCATGGCCAGATTTACTTCACTTGATGTTGTACACCCTGGATGCCACATTATGTATCAGGTTGGCTCCACTCTGCGCCAAGTTGGCACCACCCCACACCAACACCATAAAGCATTCCTACAATGTCCAAGCCATTCCTTTCACACTCACCACCATTGCGGGAGGTACCATTATGTCTCACCATTCACTGCAACTCACTAAGTCACTTCCAAAGGTGCACACAAATCTGTCCAAGAACGCAAAGTGTTGAAAATAAAGGTTTCAATGTTTGACACCACATTCATAGAAACTTAACATGAACATTGCATAAGACAATGGGTGGGAATGTAAATTGTGAGGAGGATGCAAGGAGGCTTCAAGGGGATATAGACAGGCTAAGTGAGTGAGCAAGAACATGGCAAATGGAATATAATGTGGAGAAATATGAAGTTATCCACTTTGGTAGGAAAAATAGAAAAGCAGAATATTTTTTAAATGGTGAGAGATTGGGAAATGTTGGTGTTCAGAGGGACCTGGGTGTCCTTGTACACAAATCACTGTAAGTTAACATGCAGGTACAGCAAGCAATTAGGAAAGCAAATGGTATGTTGGCCTTTATTACAATAGGATTTGCGTATAAGAGTAAAGACATCTTACTGCAATTATATAGGGCCCTGGTGAGACCACACCTTGAGTATTGTGTACAGTTTTGATCTCCTTACCTAAGGAAGGATATACTTACCATAGAGGGTGTGCAACGAAGGTTCACCAGACTGATTCCTGGGATGGAAGGATTGTCCTATGCGGAGAGATTGAGTAGACTAGGCCTATATTCTCTAGAGTTTAGAAGAATGGGAGGTGATTTCATTGAAACATCCAAAGTCTGGAACCGGGGGGGATCAGTCTCAGAATAAGGAGTCGGCCATTTAGGACTGAGATGAGGAGAAATTTCTTCACTCAGTGGGTGGGGAATCTTTGGAATTCTCTACCCCAGAGAGCTGTGGAGGCTCAGTCATTGATTATATTCAAGACAGAGATCGATAGATTTTTGAATATTAGGGGAATCAAGGGATATGGGGCTAGTGCAGGAAAGTGGAGATGAGGAAGAAGATCAGCCATGTTCTTATTGAATGGCGGAGCAGGCTCGAAGAGCCAAGTGGCATACTCCTGCTCCTATTTCTTATGTTCTTATGACACCCAAATACCTACCCTTGTGTGTTGTTAGTTGGTATGATTGCACTAGGATGAGTGTGAGTGTGAGGTGTGGCTAGTGAGATAGGGATGTGATAATGTAGATAGAAAGGAATGGGTGTAGGTGCAAGATATGTTGGTGTGAGTAAGGATGTGCAGGAGTAGGGTAGGGAAGGCAGAGTGATGGGGATGTGATGAGAGTCACAGCAGGATGAGGTTGAGTGTGGCTTTGTACTAATGTTTCATGGTCCACTGAGATCATTTAACCATTTGCGGCACTGCACCCAGGACCTCCTGACCATATCCCTGCTTGTGCCCTCCTCTGCAATGTGCAACCAGGCTGTGTTGATCTCTGGGGAGGTCTCTTCTGTCCATGCAAAGGGAAGAGGACCTCCCTGCGTGCTGTGATTCTCTCCATAAGCATACGGAGGGAGTCATGGGAGAGCCTGGGTGCAGCCATGCACCTCTGTGCAGTGCTTGTCAGTGTTTGCAGCACCTCAATGCTGTAGAACATTGACACCACAAATGTCAAAATAAATTTGGCCATGGTCCCTTTAAGGAAACTGGCCGATAACCCGTCATCAAATGATGTCACCAGACCTGCTTCCTCTAATTGGCCAGCAAACACACTGGGCGGGCTTAACAAGCCCAATCAGGGGAAATCCATTTCAGAGGCCGGGATGGAGACAGCAGCGGGGCCGTGACCCACCACCGACATTGCTCACCACTGCCCTGCCGAGGTTCAGAAAATCGCGGCTAACATCTAAGCAATAGTCATACAGAGAAATAAACAATATTACCCAGCTTCTCCTCTAGGTAGGGAGTCATAACCTTCGTCCATCCTTTTATTCTTATCTCTCTCTACAAATTATGAAGGAAATCCTCAGATCTTTATAAGCCTCTCGTCATGCACACCCATCTTTGTAACCTTGATGATTCATTATGATGTGATAAGAGTTGTTGAGAACAAGACCCCCATAAATGAGTTAGTTCCTCACAAACTCCAGATGGCCAACTTGTTTACCATTAATTATGTAACTAATCATCTTGGGCACATCGTCCTGTTTCCTATCTCAAGACTGTCTCAATTCATAACGTGGTAACAAGGTTCAGTCAGCAGGCACAAATGAGTACATACTGTACTTCAGCAAACAAACATGCAGCACAGTCAGCTAAAGTGTGCACTTGATAGGTTAACACTCCAGCTTTAACTTACGTAGACATTAAGCACATTATATACTCTTATTAAGTTGTCCTTGCTAACAAAAGACCCTCTCCCTGCTGACAAAGCTTTTTCTTTCTAAATGTGATCCATAGCATCCATGTGAAGCATCCTGGGAATGAGCAATGTAACCATTTCATTATTTCTAGCTACAGTACAAATCTACAAGTTATTTATAAGTTAAAAGAAAATGAAAACCTTAATCATATGAGATTAAACCAAATCCTAATGCTACGTATCTATATATATAAATCGGTACTTCTGTCATTCTGTCTATCTGTCTATCTGTCTGTCATCGCGTGTGCGTTGCGGGTATGCACTCGAAAGTTACAGGGCAATTGAAAAGAAGGATATTAACTCAGTTAATACAGAATCTATATGGGTGGAGCTAAGAAATAGCGAGGGGCGAAAAACATTAATAGGAGTGGTATATAGGCCTCCAAATAGTAAAATAGAGGTTAGGGAGGGCATCACGAGGGAAATTAGAGAAGCGTGCAATAAGAGCACAGCTGTCATCATAGGTGACTTTAACTTACATATAGATTGGACTAGCCTAATCAGTAAAAATAATGAGGAGGAGGAATTCCTTGAGTGTTTAAGGGATGGTTATCTGGATCAATATGTCGAGGAACCAACTCGGGAACAGGCTATATTGGACTGGGTACTGTGCAATGAGAAGGGACTAATCAGTAATCTTGTTGTACGGGGACCCTTGGGTCAGAGCGATCATAACATGATCGATTTCTCACTCGAAATGGAGAGCGAAGAAATTGACTCAGAGACTAAGGTCCTGAATTTAAACAAGGGGAATTATGATGCCATGAGACGGGAACTGAGTAGGTCTGATTGGACAACGTTCCTGGGAGGACTGGAGGTAGATAAACAATGGCAAACATTTAAAGATAGAATGACAAAATTGCAAAAATTGTTTATACCAATCTGGCATAAAAGGAAATCTAAAAAGGTGACTCAACCGTGGATAACAGGGGAAATTAGAGACAGCATAAAATCCAAAGATAGGGCGTATAAAATAGCCAAAAAAAGCGCCAGAGCGGAAGATTGGGAACAGTTTAAGATAGAGCAAAGGAGGGCAAAGGGCATGATCAAGAGGGGCAAAATAGCTTACGAAAACAAGCTGGCGGAAAATATAAAAACTAACTCCAAAAGCTTTTATAAATATATCAAAAGGAAAAGACTGGTGAAAACCAAAGTTGGTCCATTGCAGTCAGATACGGGGGAATATATAATGGGAAATAAGGAAATGGCAGATCAACTAAATGCATACTTTGGGTCAGTCTTTACGAAGGAAGACACAAAAAACCTCCCTGGGATATCGGGAAAAATAGGGACATTGGCAAAGGAGGAACTGACGCAAATCAATATCTCTAAGGATATGGTGTTAAGGAAGCTAAAGGGATTGAAGGTGGACAAATCCCCAGGGCCTGATAACATGCATCCTAGGGTACTGAAGGAGGTGGCCCTAGAGATAGCGGATGCACTAAGGATGATTTTTCAGAATTCATTAGACTCGGGAACAGTGCCGATGGATTGGAGGGTAGCTAACGTTACCCCACTATTCAAAAAGGGGGGTAGGGAAAAAGCAGGTAATTACAGACCTGTAAGCCTTACATCAGTTGTGGGCAAAATGCTGGAGTCCATCATTAAGGATGAAATAGCGGAGCACTTAGCAAATGGGGACAGGATAGGACAGAGTCAACATGGATTTACAAAGGGTAAATCGTGCTTGACTAATCTATTGGAATTTTTTGAGGGAGTAACTGGTAGAATAGATGGGGGAGAGCCAGTAGATGTGGTGTACCTGGACTTCCAAAAGGCCTTCGATAAGGTCCCACATAAAAGATTAGCATGGAAAATTGAGGCTCATGGGATAAAGGGGAAAGTTTTGGCGTGGATAGGGAACTGGCTGTCAGATAGAAAACAGAGAGTTGGAATAAACGGCTCATTTTCTGAATGGCAGGCAGTAACAAGTGGGGTACCACAGGGATCTGTCCTGGGCCCCCAGCTGTTCACAATTTACATTAATGACCTGGATCAGGGAGTCGGATGCAGCATTTCCAAATTTGCAGACGACACTAAACTAGGAGGGGGGGTGGGCTCAGAGGAAGAGACCAGGAAGCTCCAGAGCGATTTGGACAGACTGGGCGATTGGGCGGATAAATGGCAGATGCACTATAATGTGGACAAGTGCGAAGTTATCCACCTTGGGTGCAGGAACGGGAGGGCAAATTATTATTTAAATGGCAATAGATTGGGAGAGGGGGAAGTACAGAGAGACCTGGGTGTTCTTGTACACCAGTCACTGAAGGCGAGCATGCAGGTGCAACAGGCGGTCAAGAAGGCAAACGGTATGCTGGCCTTCATAGCAAAAGGGTTAGAATACAGGAACAGGGATACCTTGCTGCAGCTGTACAGGGCACTGGTGAGACCACACCTCGAGTACTGTGTACAGTTTTGGTCGCCTCATCTGAGGAAGGATGTTCTTGCCATGGAGGGGGTGCAGCGGCGATTCACCAGGCTGATACCAGGAATGGCGGGAATGACCTATGAGGAGAGACTATGTAGTTTAGGGATGTACACACTGGAGTTTAGAAGATTGAGAGGGGACCTCATAGAAGTGTATAAAATTCTGACAGGTCTAGACAGACTGGATGCAGAAGGAATGTTTCCCTTGGCGGGTGAGAACAGAACTAGAGGACATAATTTAAGGATAAGGGCTAAACCATTTAGGACAGAGATGAGGGGGAATTTCTTCACTCAGAGAGTGGTGAACCTGTGGAACTCATTGCCACAGAGGGCAGTGTACGCCAGCTCATTAAATATATTTAAGAGGGAATTAGATATATTTCTACGGGCAAAAGGGGTTAAGGGTTACGGAGAGAAGGCGGGGACGGGATACTGAATTAAAGGATCAGCCATGATCTCATCGAATGGCGGAGCAGGCACGAAGGGCCGAATGGCCTACTCCTGCTCCTATCTTCTATGTATCTATGTATACCTATGCGCGCGTTACCTCCAAAGAAAGCTTACGCTTCCGAGACGGTTTTAAGCGTATTTACGTTTCGGCCGGGCTAAAATTGCGCCCGCGGTATCCCAAAAACCTTCAACATTCCGCTTATTAGCATCTCATTATCCGCTCATTAGCGACAGAGTGACCTCGAGCTCGACCAATCGTACGCCGGGCTGCTGGCGTGTGCCGCCGGGCCAATCGGTGCGCGTGTGGCCGGGCTTTATCGTTCTGAACCGAGGTGAGTCGCCGCCATCTTGATTCCAAACTTTTCCTTTCTTTTTCCCGCTTTCTGCGTCTTAAAAAAAACGTTGCTTTTAAAACACATAGGGCTAGATTTTCAGTTGCTTGCGCCAGCAGTTAGCGCCTTAAGAGAAGTGATTTTCGGGCGCTATGCGTGTAGCGCCCGGGCGCAGCGCAGTTTGCGCCCCGCCCCAAATTAAGTTGCCCGTTAGCGCCGGCGCAAAGTTTAGCGGCCGCCCGGATGCGCGCGCAGAAAATGACGTCACATCCTCGTGCAACGCCCTTTGGCCGCCCCGAATCCAAACTTCAGTCGGACCGCCCCATTGTGCGGCTGGCGTCCAGAGCGTTTGTAAAATGGAACGCAACACACCCTGGGGAGCGCAAATTAAAGGGCACTCCTCCTGCACTATATAAGGCAGTCTGCATGTGTTGTGTGGAAGGATCCAGTGTGCTGTTGTGAACGGTGTATTTATGTTTCCGGCCTCCTCCTCCTCCTCCTCCTCCTCCTCCTCATCATCATCATCATCATCATCATCATCCTCCTCCTCCTCCTCCTCCTCCTCTTGATCTTCTTTTCCCCCCAGACTCTGCCTTTGAAAAACACACATGCACCCTTCCCGTTTAAGAGCTCACTGGCACCAGAGTGTCTGCCGTGCGCTGCGCCCGAGCTTGGGTGTTGCGCTCTGCACCGCCGGCTTAGCGCCTAAAGATAGTAGTGGAACGCCTCTTTTAGCGCTCCACCAACCTCTTAGGGCGAAGCCACTGAATTTCCGGCAACGGGGCGCTACTTTGGGGCGGGCGCTAAGGTTAGCGCCCCAAAACTGTCTATACTGAAAATCTAGCCCATGTTGTTTTAAAAAAAAATGATTTAGAAAGTAATTAACTTATCTAATCTCATTAATTTTCCTACCTTTCCCCGTTTTTCCAGGTAGGCCTAGAAGCCTCGGCGTCTCCTCCGCACCCACGCCCGAGCTAGGCACCTCCCGGCCCCACTCGAAGGCTGGAGGGCCGAGCCTCAGCCCAGCGCCGCTAGGGTGCGCGCGCAGCAGGAGCTGAGACGTCTCTCTCTGCCGGGGCTTGCTGAGCGTCCAGCGTTACCCTGGCAACCGGGCCCGCCGGACGTCTCGCACAGCCGCAATCGGCGGTCTTCACCTCGGGGGGAGGGGGAGGCGGCCGCGACCCTCGGGGGGGGGGGGCCGCGACCCTCGGGGGGGGGGGGGGGGGCGCGCGACCCTCGGGGGGCCGCGACCCTCGGGGGGGCCGCGACCCTCGGGGGGGGGAGGGGGCCGCGCGCGCAGCAGGAGCAGCTGAGACGCGGCGTCTCTCTCTCTGGCTTGGTCAGCGTCACGGTTGCCCTGGCAACCGGGCCCGCCGGCCGAGAGAGACGCCGCGTCTCAGCTCCTGCTGCGCGCGCAATCGGCGGTCTTCACCTGGGGGGGGGGGCCCCGCGCCCTCCATCCCCCCCTCCCCTCCCCCCGCCCTTCCCCCCCGCCCTCCCTTCCTCCCCCCCGCCCTCCCTTCCCCTCCCTCCCCTCCCCCCGCCCTCCCTCCCCTCCCCCCGCCCTCCCTTCCCCTCCCTTTCCCTCCCCCCCGCCCTCCCTTCCCCTCCCCCCCGCCCTCCCATCCCCTCCCCTCCGCCCTCCCTTCCCCTCCCCCGCCCTCCCCCTCCCTCCCCTCCCCTCCCTCCCCCCCTCCCCCTCCCCCCCCTCCCCTCCCTCTCTTCCCCCCAATCGCTCTCTCTCTTCCCCCCAGTCGCTCTCTCTCTTCCCCCCAGTCGCTCTCTCTCTCTCTTCCAACAACAACATGCCCTCGAAAAAGCCTCGGCACCGCCGGGCACTTCAGCTAGTATATGTATACAAGAATAGGATATCTTACAACCTCCAGAGCATTTTAAGCAAAGTTTCAGTACTCAGGCACCATTATGATGTAGAAACTTGCAATGTTTGTCATGGACGTTATATTATGAAAATCACTTGCTCTGACCATGGGGGACATCATAGGTCTGTCCTCAGCAACATCCACATATATACACTTTCCAGAAGGGGATTAGATAGGAATCCGGACTGAAAATTATCGCTGATTTCCCTCTTCTGCTGCTGGAGTCTCTGAGACCAATTGTACTGCCCATACCACCATTCCACCTGAAATCGGTTATCTCAGTACAGATCAAGAGACCAGGGGGGGAAATTTCAGTTGGTTTGCACCTCCCATTAGCACCATAAGAGGGCGCTAATGGGGCGCAAAGCAACTAGTGCCCGGGTGCAGCAATGTTTGCGCCGCTCACGAAATTAACTAGACATTTTGCGGCGGCGCTAAACACTACCACCACGATCTCCTGCGCTGGCAGATCGTGACATCAGTCGAGTGTGTAGCACCCCGGACCAGATATTGAGTGGCGCCCCCTGCCTTACCGCCTGCCTCTAGCAACGACAGGTTGAGGGGAGCGTTTTGCAGTCAGGAAGGGACTGAGGGAGCGCTATTTAAAGGCGACCGCTTCCTGCCTTTTTTTGTTGGTAACATTTTTGCACCACGCATTCTGCGAGAGAGAGAGAGAGAGAGAGACTTCTGGAGAGATTCAACGCTGTGTGAAGGAGTTTTGGGTACTGAGCAGCACTTTGCAGGTTCATTTTGATTTGCCCTTGTATCGATTTAGAAGAGACTGTGGGGGCTGCACTCTGAGCTTTTTCCCAGGGCCACTCCATTGTTCTTTCCAGCAGATTTGATGTACAGGTCTCTCCAGGCCGAGATTCAAGGCTGCAATGAGCAGGATGTGAATGGAGAGCAAGATCAGCCCTCCCCTTTAAGAACTGACCGGCGCCATTGTGTCTGTGTTCCATTGCTGACTGACATCACATGAGCTTCGCCAGCGCTCTGAGGTAGCGCCTCGCTCCTCGGCCTTTGCGCCTTAAGAGAGGTGTGTAGCACCTGATTTAGCGCTCCAATCACCTCCAGGGGGCGATAAAAGCCAAGTTTGCAGTTGGAGGCGATAATTAGCGCCAGGCGCTAAACTTTGCGCATGGCCGATAATCGCGCCCCAAACGGGGCGATAGTGAATTTTTCCTCCCAGGAATTAAAGCTGGGACCATCCTGGTCTTTATTACTCATTGTTACATCAAGAATTGCATTTATCTGAATGATTAAAAGTCTATAACCAGCAGTTATAATATTTCCTGTAGCTTAGTGAGGACTTACCTTCACTTGTGGTTTAGCCTTACCTCTGATGTTGAACAGAGGTGTTAGAAACAAATATACACTTCAGCTGTTTCACAAGTGGTGGTTTTGTCTGCTAGATTGTTTCTCCATTGGCACAGTTGGCATACAGCCAGTATAGTGTGTCCAATACAGGTAAAGGTAATCTCTCTTTATGATGAATTGTTGGAAAAAGGTGAAATTATGAAGTATTATTATGCTTCTCAAGCCTGTGACTGTTTTTGTGTCCAGATGCCAAATTCTGCTCCTCAAACATCATCAGGTTGAAAACAACAGGCTTTTAGTGAAAGCTGTCTCCAGGATACCTGAGATAACTTAAAGGTCTTAAATAAATAAACTATGTTGCTGTTATTCTCTGCGCAGTTATACCATCACTACTAAGTTAGTTATGATTTTCATTTTGCCCAAGACATTTCACAATGAGGTTAAAATGGCAATGAGGGTGAATTGATCTTCAGTGAGAGGGCAAAACGGGTGATAGCGAATCGGCAGCTCGTTTTGCACCTCTCGTGATTTTATTTTCAATTGACTACAATGGAAATGAAAACCAGGTGGAGTGTAAAATGGGCTGCCAATTCGCTGTCATATTGTGTTGAGATGATCTCTTACGAAATACTGAACCCAATAACTAGTAATAGACTTGATTAATGAAGTGGCAAACGATTCCAGATTTCTTGAAATACTAGTATCATGATACTTTTAGAAAATATTGTCAAGTGAAAACACCATTTATAAAAAGAAGTACGTTTACAAGAACTAATTTGTTTTAATTTTATTATTTTCTTACAGATGAGATAGATGTTTACTGAAAATCTTCTCCTAATCCTACTAACAAAATATATGACTGCACAATTTGTTTTACATTGAACTGGATTTGCCACCCAGTGAGGCTCCACATGGGGAGGGGGGTCACCCCCTAAAAAATGGAAATGGTTGGAAGAAAATATTCTTTACCATGCTAAGGTTTCCAGTATTGTTTACATATTTTGTGTTGGAAATATGTCACTTTTTAAACTTTTAACCAAACTTTACATTTTATTGCATAATTCTTTTTCAAATTTCATAATAAATTTATAGACCCAAACATTCCTTAAGATAATTTTATTTGAATACTCGTTTACTTTTCTTGTTGAGCGCTTCCTGCCAAAGTAAAATTGAAGAACCCTCTCCATGTGGCATCATCATCCTCTGGCCTCTTGGTAGCCAACCCCATTCACGATGGCACCTTCCACCTCTTCTGTGATCAACCTTAGCTTCATTTTGCACCTTAAACTATTTCCTCCAGAGCAAAGTCTGAGCAGCATTTTACCGAAACATCCTTCTATTGCAACAAAGCAGCAAACAGCTTTAATCTTCTGCCACTTTTGTAGCTGTCCATGTTTTTAAAATCTTAGCGACTAGATTGATGAGATGGCTTGACACCCTATCACTTAATCACAAATGTGATGCTTTCTGAAACAGTTCATCTCAACTGCAGCCATCGAATCTTAATCAACACTTTTGTCGCTTCATATTTCATTTTCATACAGAAAAGTGGAGACGAGTAGTGTGGGTAATTCACGCCATGCACTCATGATTGTGTCCCTGTTTGAGCTGGCCAAGATAATAGAAAATTTTGGAGGTGACGGCATCTGGAAGAGGGCGAGACCTTTGATCAGATAAAGGGTACTGTTGAAATTCCCCACTCGAACTGTTAACCTCATTTTGTCTTTCAGATGTTGATTGACCTACTGTGCAATTACAGCATTTTCTACTTTTATTTTGGGTTTGCACTAGTTCCAATTTTGTTCCTCTTCACATTTATTATTTAGAGTGTAACACATCACAAATATTTGCTATTCCCATATTGATAAAATCAGTTGTCAGTTAAATGGCAGTATATGTCAATATTTACCATTTTTCTTTTTGTTATTGTTGCTTAAAGCACTTGGTAATCAACGTTGTAATCTCCCAGGCATTGCTGTCTGTTTGATTGGTTGCTTGTAAAAATCATTGCACTCTGTCATTTGATTGATAATTGAAGTATTCTCCAACATGTTGCAAGAGGAAATTGTGACCTCATCTCCGCGGTACATTGCACAGTAATGTTCAGTTAGGCTAAACCATATATCTTCATTATGCTTCGAACTAGGAAGTCCACAAAGGAATGGACAGCACCTAGCACAAGGAGCAATGGGCTTCTGCCTTTGAGAAAAGATCCTTTTGTGCCATGTTTAGCAGAGACACTTCAATTCTGGACTAGTGTTTGGAAATAGTAATCACTCTTTTTGCATTGATGATTATTTAAGTGGACTTGTTGGAACATTCATGTGCACAAGTTGACAAATTAGATTAGAGCATTTGGAAAATATATTGATAGCATAAGAATTCCAATTAATAGACAGTTTGAATCTGCAACATTTGGGTCTTAAAATTATACTGTACAAATGCTAATGCACAAACCCTTAACATTCAGATTAAAGGAATTTGCCTACTATTTTAACAATGGTTTAGCTTGTTCAAGGTTAACCTCTCCACTAAAATAGCAAAGGAATTTCATGTGAGTGTGTTAATCATTCATGCACTAATATAGTGCATAATTCTGACACCTCCAAAGAGGTAATGCTGCACTGTGTTAATTCCCTTTCACTGCACTAAACAGCTGTTACACAGAATTATATAGAATTTAGAGCAAAGATTGGCAGAGGCTTTTGAAAAGGTCATCTGCTTGCCTTCTCTGTTAAAGATGCAGAGAGACCAAAGTATGATCGGCAGAAAATAATAACAAACTTAATAAATAAATTATGAATCCATAACTGAATTAGACATTGATATGAGGAATGGTATCTTAGAAAAACCCAGAGAGCAGGTGGTATGCAAGAAGCAGGAAGGAATCCTGGATTTATGAAGTTAAACAGGTGTGGGGAGAGGGGAAAGGAATAGTCTGTTCCACTCAATCGACATAATTTAAAACACTGTTAAAAACAACAAGCAACTCTTTAAGATTAGTTAATCATTCTTCACATTAGATGTCACATTGGCTCGGTGGTAGCTCTCTCATCTCTGAGTCAGAAGTCAAAGGGGGAGGAATTCGGTATCGCTCCGTTTGGGGCACAATTATTGGCCAGGAGCAAAGTTTAGCGCCTAGCGTTAATTATTGCCTCCAACTGCAAACTTGGCTTCTATTGCCCCTGGAGGTGATGGGAGCGCTAAATCAGGCGCTACACACCTCTCTTAAGGTGCTAACGCAGAGGAGCGAGGTGCTACCTCACAGCGCTGGCGAAGCTCATGTGATGTCAGTTAGCAATGGAACACAGACACACTGGCGCCGGCCAGTTCTTAAAGGGGAGGGTCGATCTTGCTCTCCATCCACATCCTGCTCATTGCAGCGTTGAATCGCGGCCTGGAGAGACCTGTACATCAAATCTGCTGGAAAGAACAATGGAGAGGCCCAGGGAAAGAGCTCAGAGTGCAGCCCCCACAGTCTCTTTTCAATCAATGCAAGGAAGGTCAAATCAAAATGAGCCTGCAAAGTGCTGCTCAGTCACCCAAAACTCCTTCACACAGCGTTGAATCTCTCCAGAAGTCTCTCTCTCTCTCTCTCTCTCTCTCTCTCTCAATCTCTCTCTCTCTCTCTCTCTCTCTCTCTCTCCAGAAGTCTCTCTCTCTCTCTCTCTCTCTCAATCTCTCTCTCTCTCTCTCAATCTCTCTCCAGAAGTCTCTCTCTCTCTCTCTCTCTCTCTCTCGCTCTCTCTCTCTCTCTCTCTCTCTCTCTCAATCTCTCTCTCTCTCTCGCTCTCTCTCTCTCTCTCTCTCTCTCTCTCAATCTCTCTCTCTCTCTCTCTCTCAATCTCTCTCTCTCTCTCTCTCTCTCCAGAAGTCTCTCTCTCTCTCTCGCTCTCTCGCTCTCTCTCTCTCTCTCTCTCTCAATCTCTCTCTCTCTCTCTCTCAATCT